>NC_140991.1:66855931-67455931 GCF_052327205.1 Somniosus microcephalus
TCTGCCCTCAGAACCAAAACTAGGCAGCAATTAGACAGCTATAAGCAGAACGGCTGACATAACGGGGAATCCAAAGGTCTTCTATAGGCATATTAACAGTAAAAGGGTTGTCAGGAGAGCAGTGGGGCTGATTAGGGACCAAAATGGAGAGCTATTGGTGGAGGAAGAAGGCATGGCTGAGGTACTAAATGAATACTTTGCATCGTGTTTACCAAGGAAGAGGACTTTGCCAAAGCTATGGTAAACAAGAGGTTGCCGGGATACTGAATGATATAAAAATAAATAAAGAGGAGGTACTAGGAAGGCTGGCAGTACTTAAAGTAAATAAGTCACTCGGTCCGGATGGGATGCTTCCTAAGTTGCTGAGGGAAGTAAGGGTCGAAATTGTGGAGGTGCTGGCTGCAATCTTCCAATCCTCCTTCGATACAGGGGTGAGGCTAAAGGACTGGAGGATTGCAAATGTTCCTTGTTCAAAAAAGGGGTGAAGGATAAACCCAGCAATTACAGGCCAGTCAGTTTAATGTCAGTGGTGGGGAAGCTTTTAGAAGCAATAATCCGGGAGAAAATTAACAGCCACTTGGACAAGCAGGGGTAAATAAAGGAGAGCCAGCATGGATTTGTTAAAGGCAAATCGTGTTTGACTAACTTGATTGAGTTTTTGATAAGGTAACAGAGAGGGTGGACCTCTTCTTCATGTGGCAATTGCCAATTCAAAGCCAACCATGTGCCCCCTTTTTAAAGGGGCACAAACAATAAAGACTGTAACTTAAAACAAATAAAAAGGAACCTTAACAAATCGAATTAAAATTCAATTTCCAGTGGAGATGATGCACTCCAATCTCTGCGGTGCCCACCGGTCGCGGAAGGCCTCGAGCATGCCGGTGGACACCGCATGCTCCATCTCCAGGGCCACCCGGGCACGAATGTGGTCATGGAAGAGAGGCAGGCAGTCGGGCCGAACGACCCACTTGAGCACTCGCTGCCTGGACCTGTTTATGGCCACCTTGGCCAGGCCCAGGAGCAGTCCTACAAGGAGGTCCTCCAACCTGCCCGTTCCCTCCCGCACCGGGTGACCAAAGTTCAGGAGCGTGGGACTGAAGTGCCGAGGAGCAGCCCCTTCAAGTAGTGGAAGAGGGGCTGCAACCTCTCACATTCTACGTATATGTGGAACATGGACCCCTCCAGGTCGCAGAAAAGGCAGGCGGCCTGGGAGTCTGTGAACCGACTTAAAACATTATTGCACGGGACTGCCCCGTGCAGCAGCCCCCAGGCCAAGTCCCCAATAGATAAAGGAAGGACTCCCGCGTAGAGAGCCCTCCATTGGGAACCCCGCCTCCGCCGGACGGCAAGATGGTGCGCCAAGGCATGTCCGGACAGCAGACGAAGATGACAAAGTGGAGGGTGTGCAAGAGCAGCCTGTACAGGAATCCCCTCCATGCAGAATGAAAAGGCACGGAAGGTATTTCCCGGAGACGGCTCAAGTTGTGAGACGCCAGCTCCTGAGAGGGGTTTTGGGGCCTGGCGCCGATGAGGAATTCCATCCGAATAGTGGTCAGCTCGGACGGGATCGCCCCATGTGCTTGAGCAACAGAGAGGGTGGATGAGGGCAGTGCAGTTGATAAAGTACCACATATTAGGCTTGTTAGCAAAATTAAAGCCCATGGGATAAACGGGGCAGTAACAGCATAGATACAAAATTGGCTAATGGATAGAAAACACAGAGTTGTGGTGAATGTCTGTTTTTCAGATTGGAGGGAGGTATACAGTGGAGTTCCCCAAGGTTCAATACAAGGACCACTGCTGTTTTTGATATACATTAATGACTTGGACTTGGGGGGTACAGGGCACAATTTCAAAATTTTCAGATGACATGAAACTTAGAAGTGTTGTAAACAGTGAAGAAGATAGTAATAGACTTCAAGAGGACGTACACAGGCTGGTGGAAGGGGCGGACACATGGCAGATGAAATTCAACGCAGAAAAGTGTGAGGTGATACATTTTGGTAGGAAGAATGAGGAGAGACCATAGACACTAAATGGTGCAATTTTAAAGGGGGTGCAAGAACAGAGAAACTGGGGGGAGGGGGTGGGGGGGGTGCGGCTTGTGCGCAAATCTTTGACGATGGCAGGATAGATTAACAAAGCAGTTGATAAAGCATATGGGATCCTGGGCTTTATAAATAGAGGCAGAGCCAGGAAGTTATGCTAAACCTACATAAAACACTGGTTCGGCCCCAGCTGGAGTATTGTGTCCAATTCTGGGCACCACACTTTAGGAAGGATGTGAAAGCCTTAGAGAAGGTGCAGAAAAGATTTACGAGAATGATTCCAGGAATGAGGGACTTCGGTTACGTTGATAGACTGGAGAAGCTGGAGTTGTTCTGTTTCGAGCAGAGAAGATTGAGAGGAGATTTGATAGAGGTGTTCAAAATCATGAGGGGTCAAGAGAGAGTAGATAGAGAGAAACTGTTTCCAATGGCTGAAGGGTCGATAGTGAGAGGGCACCGATTTAAAGTGATTGGCAAAAGAACCAGAGGCGACATAAGGAAAATAATATTTACGCAGCGAGTGCTTAGGATTTGGAATGCTGATAGGGCGGTGGATACAAATTCAATAGGAGCTTTCAAAAGGGAATTGGATAAATACTTGAAGGAGAAAAAATTGCAGGGCTATGGGGAAAGATCAGGGGAGTGGGACTAACTGGATTGCTCTTTGAAAGAGCCAGCACAGACTCGATGGGCCGAATGGCCTCCTTCTGTGGAGTACTACTCTATGATTCTATGATTGTACCAACCAGTCTTAGAACGTAAGATCATAATAAAAATCAGGGATTAGGAAAGTCTAGTCAACCCAGCAAGCTCAGCCCTTTAGCAGATTAGCTCTCTCATCATGGGATCTAAGGGTAAATTCAGTGTGGCTACACGCTAGGTGTGGGCCTTGCTCAATCAGAGGATTGGGCATGGAGGTCTGTATACCCAATTTGCAGTGCTCCCAAGCATGGAGCCTTTAAAACTGTGGAACAATGATTTGGAACAGTTTTGTTGAGGTATGAACATGGGCCTGAATTTTAATGGGGAGGCAGGTTGGGAGTGGTGGTGGTGGTGGGTGGCGGGGGGGGGGTGCTCCAAAGCGGCCGGGAAACCCGGGAGAACGGGTTTCCCACAGGCCCTGCTGAATTTAATGGCAGGGCCTGATTTGCATCTGAAACCTCTGTCTCCCACCCGTAGCCAACCAGATTGAGAGGCTGACTAGCTGCGGGCGGGTAGGCCTGTGGCACTAGGGAGGGATCATGTGGGAGCCAGCGGGGAGGGGGTAGCCAGAGGAGCACGCAGAGGGCTGGAGGAGCAGGGTTGGGGGGGGGGGGGGGGTGGTGGCGGTCGGGAACAATCGGGGGCTGGAATGGAACGATTGGGAACCGGAGGAGCTTGGGGTGGGCGGGGGGGTGCGGGGTCGGTGGGGGAGGTAGGGAACGATCTGGGGCTGGAAGAGCGGGGTGTGGGGGGGGCAGCAATGATCGGAGGGCTGGGAGCAGATCAGAGGGCCAGGAGCAGCAGATCGGGGGGCCAGGAGCTGCTCAGGGGGATCACGAGCAGCAGGGGGCCAGAGGAGCATGGACGGGAAGCCTCATACGGGGGATCGGAGGCCTTTGGGGGGATCGGAGGCCTCGTGGGGCCATCTCGGATCGAGGGTGGGGGGTTAGGCAGGGACACTGGATCCAGGAGGTAAGTGTAACCTACATCCTGGATCCAGCAGGCCTTGCCTTACTTTTGCTGACGAGTTTCACGAGGCCTGTAAAACCCGACCAGCTAAAGTTAAATTTAAAATGGAGTTTAAATCTGAGGCACGGCAGCCTCATTATACGATTTAAGTGGACGACCCGCCTCCTGGGTGCGGGTTGGCTGCCCGCCCTCTGTCCCGCCTCCTGGGTGCGGGTTGGCTGCCCGCCCTCTGTCCCGCCTCCTGGGTGCGGGTTGGCTGCCTGCCCTCTGTCCCACCTCCTGGGTGCGGGTTGGCTGCCCGCCCTCTGTCCCGCCTCCTGGGTGCGGGTTGGCTGCCCGCCCTCTGTCCCGCCTCCTGGGTGCGGGTTGGCTGCCCGCCCTCTGTCCCGCCTCCTGGGTGCGGGTTGGCTGCCTGCCCTCTGTCCCACCTCCTGGGTGCGGGTTGGCTGCCCGCCCTCTGTCCCGCCTCCTGGGCGCGGGTTGGCTGCAAGCCCTCTGTCCCGCCTCCTGGGTGCGGGTTGGCTGCCTGCTATCTGTCCCACCTCCTGGGTGCGGGTTGGCTGCCTGCCCTCTGCCCCGCCAGCGTGGGAGGGTTGGAGATGGATTCTGTGCGGTATTCAGACTTTTAACACTTTAACTTCCCACCCAACCCAAACCCATCCATTTTTATGGGTTAAAATTCCCCTCATTGGGACTGAAATTCCTTGGGATACAATATGCAATCCCGGTGGTTGGTGGTTGTTGCCCAGGGGACCCTCCAGACTGCAGCAACCCCCCTGATTAAGCAAGAGTCAATCAGCAAGAATTTAAATATAAATGTTCCATTTCTTCGAGGACCTCTCCTGGTCCTCACCGGTAAGTGTGAGGTGATACATTTTGGAAGAGTTGAGGGATTTGAAGATACAGGTTCACAGGACATTAAAGGGTAATAATACTGTAAAAAAAGGTAGTCGAGTTCCAGGTTTTATCAGGAGATATAAAACCCAAGAGGTAATGATGACCCTATATAAAACCTGAATAACTCAGTTAGATAACTGTATGGAGTTTTGGGCACAATACAGGAAAGCTTTTGAGGCTTTAGAAAGGGTACAACACAGATTCACTAGGATGCTGCCTGGTATGAAGATATACAAGTATGAAAGGACGGGACAGGGTAGATAGAACCAGAAATAACAACAGAAAATGCTGGAAAAACTCAGCAGGCCAGGCAACATCTGTGGAGAGAAATTAGAGTCAACGTTTTGGGTCAAAACCCGTTATCAAGACTAAAGAGGCACAGGGAATGAAATAGATTAAGAGGCCGGGCTGGGAGCTCTGTTGTTATTTTGGATTTCCAGCATCTGCAGTATTTTGCTATCGTAGATAGAACCAGACTGTTTCTAATAGTTGAGGGGTTTAGAACGAAGGGCCATTGATACAAGATTAAATCGAAGAGATTTAGAACAGAGGGCGGGAGTGTTGTGAAGCTGTGGGGATCGGGAATCTCTGCAAGAAGAATGGCCGAAACTCTGGAAATATGGTGCGAATGGTCAAAACATGACCTCTGTTTCTCTGCAGGTTCACCAATCTTCCACTGAAGTTACAGCAGAAGATTGCGAGAACCTCTCTGAAATTCAGGGCCATGAAATCATACCAAAAATATTCAGAATTCATTATAGATAGACATAACATGCAGTGAAATTCTGTAGAATGAGAAAATGCTAAGATAAATTCAGTAAGATTATACTTCCAGTATGGAACTGTAATAGAGCCACCTGGCGGACTATTGATGTATATAATAATAAAGCCATATGCAGTACAGTTCTTACTGGAAGCCATGTTCTGCTGTTGTATATATATGCTGTGCCTCAAGATATCACAGAATTGGCGATGAGGATGCGATTGCGGATTCCCTAGCTGAAATTTTTGTTGGAGGATAATCCTGCCAACTGACAGAGGGATTGTTAGAGGTTCTTGATTTTGCAGAACTTAAAAATCCAAGGTAAATTTTGAGCACACGTGGCTGAACTGTCGATGTTGCCAGAGTCCAGATGGCCGCACCTATGGGGATAATAGGGCACTTGGGTGAGTTCCATCATGACTGAGAGACTTTCGGAGCTTATGTGGAACGGCTAGAAATGTTTTTCACCACGAATAGTATCGTCGAAGTCCTTGATGATGTAAACCGTAACCGGGCGGTTTTAGAAATGAAATGGGCTATTTTTTTGACTGAAGCAGGCCCTGAGGTGTATCAAACCCTAAAAAATGTGCTTGTTCCCGCCAAGCCGAAGGACACGCCACTGAAAGAGATCCTAACCAAGTTAGAACAGCACTACAGTCCTGAGCCCCTGGAAATTGCTGAAAGTTATCGTTTTGGAACATGCGGTCAATTAATTGATGAGGGTATCAGTGAGTACATTGTAGCTATAAAAAAGCTATCCATTCACTGTCATTTCGGAAACTTTCAGGACCGAGCTTTGCGTGACCGCTTTGTTTGTGAGTTGAAAAATGAACGTATCAGAAGTAAATTGTAGACAACACCTAACTTGACTTTTGACATAGCTTGTCAGACAGCTATGTCGATGGATATGGCCGACTGATACCCCCGAGAGTTCTGCACCATTTCCAGTCGTCAGACAACCGAGGTGAATCGGTTGCAGGCTAAAAGTAAAAGGCAGTTGGCCCCAAGGCCTCAGCAACTGGCCAAGGTAACAGAGCATTGAAGTCATGCTATCGGTGCCTGGGACAACACATCGCTCAAAGCTGTCCATATGTGAAGGCAGAGTGTTTCTACTGCAAGAAAACTGGGCATCTTGTGAAGGCGTACCGACAGAAGAGTAAATTGACTGGCAATGCTAGAAGTAGAAATCGCCAGACGCTATATACCGTTGAAGAGAAGCAGCAGAACGAGGAGTTTCTGGAGATTCACGTCATCAGGAGCATGAAGGTATCTAACAGTGATTGGCGAGGTATCGTTATCCAAATACATGTCGCAGGAACTAGGATACCCACGGAAATCGACACTGGCGTATCCGTGAGCGTAGTACCAGAATCACTATATCGCAACAAGTTGCTGATTATCGACTAGAAAAATCAAAGGTAGAGCTGCAAGGCTACTCAGGAGAGCAAATCCCTGTAGTAGGAAGTGTCATCATGCCAGTGAAATACAAGGATCAGTGTCAGAGCTTGCTTCTCATAGTAGTGGCAGGAGACAAGCCTGCCTTGATAGGTAGAAATTGGTTGGGATCACTGAAGCTGGATTGGAATGAGATTTTTCGTGTGGAAGCGAAATTTGCATCGAAAGGTGATGTCATCAAGCAGTATCCAAAGGTGTTCAGCGAAACGGGCAGTCAAGGCAAGTGTCAGCGTGCAGACGGACGCAAGACCAGTTTACTGCAAGCCACGTCCCGTACCATACGCACTCAAGGCAGAAAGAGAGTCATGATAAAGATAGAGTTAGAGAGAGAAGTGTGAAGTTAAACCAGAAGGTAAGAGTGAAGACCATCACCATAAATGGTTAAAGTGGTTACCAGGAAGAGTAGTGAAGATATGTGGCCCTCGCACATATTTGGTCAAGCTGTTTGATCATGGAAAGGTTAGGTTTGTTCACATTGATCATATCTTACTTACAGATGTAGAAGGAGCTGAAAGCTGGGATGATTCAATTTATTCTGATGAGTCAGATAGTCTTGTTACAAGTAGAGTACCAGTAGCAAATCCTACATTAGATGTACCCGAGTCAGGCAGACAAACAGTCTGAAAGTGTAGAGAGTCCAAATGTAGATCAAGGTCAGCCCTTGGAGAAAAAGTCTCTGCAAGCTCAGCCTAGAATGAGTCAAAGTCCTACAACAAGATTGGAAAGTTCTGTTCAACAAAGAAGGCACCCTCTTCGAAACAGAAAACCAGTGGTTAAGTTTAATCTGTAAATATGGAAAATAAGTTCATATCTTTTGTTTGTGTTACAGAATTCTATAGTAGAATTTGGGAACATAAAATAGGTTCCATTTGAGAAATGTATACCAAGAGTTGTGTATACCATGCAAGTCATGTACAATGATTATTTGCTATGATTAACTTCTTCAATAAGGAGGGAGAAGTGTAATAGAGCCACCTGGTGGACATCTGATGTATATAATAATAAAGCCATGGCAGTACAGTTCCTTTCGGAAGCCATGTTGTGCTGTTGTGTATATATATGCAGTGTCTCAAGATATCACAGGAACCTGCCCGGCAAAGCACCCAATTTGAATCGCTCTCCTTATTTTAATCACCAGAAATCAGGAGGGCCACAATCAGGTGCGTTAACCTCTGCACCCAACTCTCTGATCCTTGCACCCACTGAGTGAGTGACCCCTGCTCCCATCGGGTGAGGCTGCACATTGGGAATGTAGTCTCGCTGAATATACTCTGCTACTTGCTAGGCTATCAGCAGAATTTACATAACGTAATGCTTCTGAACAGTACTGTAGAAAAGTAAGTTGTTATTGATAACTTACCATTTTCAAGCACCCCAAAATTAACAATATTGCTTTTGTCAGTCTGGTGCTCTGTTACAACTGAAGTAAACTCAATGTTACCAATATTCAAGATGGCTGCCAGAATGCTGTATATGTTCCCCAGCTCCTGTAGGAAAATTATTAATTTAAAGAATTTTAGTATATTCAGGACCTATCAATGTGCATATATGATTAAAGTTAATTAGTTTTTCCTATTCAAACATTGATAAATAAGATACAATGTAAATAAAAATCGGGAGAGATATAAAACAGGCTGCCGACTCGCTGTCACCCGTTTTACTTTTAATTTCCAAAAGGCCTTCGATAAGGTACCACATAGTAGACTCGTGACTGAGGTCAGAACACGTGGAGTCGGGGACAAGTAGCAGAATGGATAGTAAGCTGGCTACAGAACAGAAAACAGAGAGTAGAGGTTAAAGGTACTTACTCAGACTGGCAGAAGGTGAGAAGTGGTGTTCCACAAGGATCGGTGCCGAGACCACTATTATTTACCATTTACATAAAGAATTTGGACTCGGGAATCAAAATTACAATTTCAAAATTTGTGGACAACACCAAATTAGGGGGTATGGTTATTACAGAGGAGGACTGTGACAAAATACGGAAAGGCACTAATAAACTTGCAGAATGGGCAGGTATCTGCAAATGAACTTCAATATAGATAAATGTGAGGTGGTACATTTTGGTAGAAAGAATAAGGAGGCCACATACTCCTTGGAAAATAAATGTGTGAATGGGGTAGAGGAGCCATAGGCCCGATTTTCGGCTTGTGTGGGGAATGGTCGTATTTCACCGAATGTGGGGTTTCTGACACACATTAAAAAAAAGTGTCAGCCAGCTCCACGCAATTTTCCCTCAAGTGGCCAATTAATTCCCAACATGTGGGAAGCCTTGCTAATTGTCCAATTCGAGTCAGAAATCCCCACAGTATGATGTCATCATTCGTGGTGCTTTCAAGGTCCATAGCAAGCACTGCATCCTCTGAAGGCTTCCAAACGAACCATACAGGATGGCAGAGGAGCCTGCAGCAGCTATGGCCAGTGCCAGACCCCGAGCTGCCTCCAAATTCGATGAGGCTTCACTGCAGGCATTATTGGATGGGGTAAGGGCCCACAGGGAGGTCCTCTTCCCTAGGTCAGGGAGGAAGAGGCCTCCCACTGAGACCAATGCTGCATGGAAGCAGGTGTCAGAAGATGCCAACTCGCTGGGAGTCACTAGAAGAATCTTGGCATTACATCTCTAACTCCTTCCTTTACTCCCCCACAGTACCATCCAGAGCCACCGTCCTCACTGTGGAGGAGGAAGAGGCTGTGCAGCCAGACTCCTCAGAGGAAGCTCCAACCTCTGAGGGCGCAGCGTCAGCAGAAGTAAGCGCACCCAGCACCAGCGCAGACACTCACACCTCGGGGGGACCTTCGGGACATAGAGTAGTGTTGTCACCTGGTGTTTCACAGCTCACAAGTGAGCCTCAGCAGATTCTGGAGACAGGGACAGCAGTGGAGAGTCCTTGTCGGAGGGCGCAGGACTCTGCCAGCTCAGCTCAGCTGTGCTGCATGTCGACCCTCTGCCTCTGGGTCCATCCACAAGAGAAGAGGTGATGGATCTCCATGCACAGATGCAGGAGTCTCTGGCAGGTTTTGTCTCCAAGGTTGCTGCGAGTGTGGAGCGAATGGAGGAGTCCATAGCGATCATGAGCAGAGCCTTTGTGGAGTCATTGGCGCATGAACGCATCACCATGGAAAGGTTGGCAACCTCCATGCAGGAGATAACTCGCCAGGGTACGGAAAACATGGTGAGTGCTCATAAGAGAATGACATCTCTTGAGGAGCGTTGGCCATCTGTTGAACAGAGAAACCAGATCTTCATGGAAGTCCTTCTGAGTAGGACTGCCAGTGCAGAAACAGGTCCCACTGGCCCCCTAAAGCGCAGCAAGGTGCTCTCAAGCCACTTCCAAGCGCTGGCCCCTTCTGGCCTGTGCAGCTTCAGGTGAGTGAGCAGCAGCCTGGTGCTCCTGGTGCTCATCCTGCTGTTCCTGGTTCTGCTGCTGCCGCCTCTGCTGTTGGAGATCCTCTAATGCCAGGAAGGGAAGGTACCAAAGGCCTCCCATGCTTCTGGCAGATGCCTCCGTTGAGGGGGCGCTGAGTTAGGGTGGTGAGAGGGGCTTCCCAGGAGCTCACACTGGAGAAGTGTGTGAAGCTCCAACTTTCTACAGCTGCTCCTAAGGCTTCAAAATGTTCCCCCAAGCCTTGATCAACAAGGTCCTGCAGCCTGCAAATGCTGCCTCTTTAAATCTCTTCAGCCCTCAGCGACCTGCTGCTGCAAGCAAGCAAGCCAGCTGATTTCACGCCAGCTCTCATCGGCGGGGCTCCCCGCAGGCGTGTTTCATGTGGGGAAAGCCCCAAAGCCGCAACGGCCCCGGAAAATCTTCCTTAACAAGGTGATCATTGGTGATTAGTGCTCCGACGAGCAGTCCCGCCAGCGGCGGCTGGGACTGAAGCGGGGCGCGTGGAAACGGCGGTCCGAAAGTCGGACGGGGCGGGGAATCAGGCGGGGGGGGGGGTCCCGACCCGCTTTTTCGCCGATTTTCGGCCCCCGGCCGCATGAAAAACCGCGCAACGGCAGCCAGAAAATCGGAGCCATACAGTCATAACGACACAGAAGGAGGCCATTCGGCCCATCGAGTCCGCACCAGCTCTCTGTAGAACAATCCAATCAGTCCCATTCCCCCGCTTTATCCCCATAGCCCTGCAAGTTTATTTCCCTCAAGTGCCTATCCAGTCTTCCCTGGAAAACATTGAGTGCCTCCGCTTCCACCACTTCCATCGGCAGTGAGTTCCAGGTCCTCACCACTCGCTGCGTAAAGAAGTTTTCCCTCACATCCCCCTGTATCTCTTGCCTAAAACCTTAAATTGGTGTCCCCTCGTCCTTGTACCATCAACTAGTGGGAACAGCCTTTCCCTGTCTAGCCTATCCAAACCCGTCATAATCTTGTACACCTCGATCAAATCACCCCTCAACCTCCTTTGCTCTAATGAAAACAAATCCAGCTTCTCCAACCAGTCCTTGTAGCTAAGATCCCCCATTCCCAGAACCATTCTGGTAAATTTCCTCTGCACCCTCTCAAAGGTCTTCACATGTGGTGACCAAAACTGGACGCAATACTCCAGTTGTGGCCGAACCAGCGCTTTATAAAGGTTCAGCATAACTTCTCTACTTTTGTACTCAATACCTCTATTTATGAAGCCCAAGATCCCATATGCCTTGCTAACCACTCTCTCAATGGCCCAGTAATTCGGGTCCCAATGCGTGAGTAAGCACCGTGTACTCACGCGTGGGCGCGATGGAAGTGCCGGTTTTCAGCATGCACAGCGCATGCGCGGAAAACTGGCATTTCCTTTCCTCTGAACCAAGGAGTTCAGAGGTGGAACGCGTGCACGCAGGACTCTGCGCGTGCGCGCTGAAATTCCTTTTTTTTTACAGGGTTGCCCGTGCGATAAGGCCTCCAGTTTTTACGCGAGAAAAAAGCAGACACTTAGTTTTAAAAGGTAAGTGGTCTATCAATTAAAGTTAGAATTTTTTTTCCACAGGTTTATTATTTTTAAAGACTTTACAGTAAGGTGAGTGTATTTTTAGAACCGATTTGTTAAAAAATTATTTTTTTCAAAAATTTGAATAATTGTTTAAATTCGTCTTTTACAGTTATTAATAGTTCATTTAATTAGTGGGATGTTTTTTAACTTTTATTTGAAGTTTAAGTACTGTTTTGGGCACCCGGATTTTTCATGAGTTTGACTGTTCTTACTATCAAACTCATGAATGAACTTTTGCAACCTCCGATTGGTTGCCCAGTGCTCACGTGATCCCAGCCGGCTCATCAAACTAACTACGTTGCTGGATCACGCAAGCACAGCGCGCCGGGAGCTGAACCGGGCCACTGACAGGAAATCCACGCAGGGCCAGGCTTCAACTGTCAGTGCGCTATGTAAGTGTAGGTCGGGGGCTTGCACCCGCGGGAAGCCCCCGACACCAATTTCTGGGCCATTATGTCCCACCACCTTCAGGGACCTATGCACATTAACTCCCAGGTCCCTTTGTCCCTGCACACTCTTTAAACTGTGCCATTAAGTGTATATTGCCTCTCCCTGTTCCTTCTGCCAAAATGCATCACCTCACACTTCTCTGTATTAAATTCCATCTGCCACTTGTCTGCCCATTCTGCTAGCCTTTCTATGTCCTGTTGCAATCGATTGGTATCATCCTCACTGTTTGCCACACCCTTAAGTTTGGTGCCATCGGCAAATTTAGAAATTCTACTCTGTATTCCAATATCCAGGTCATTTATATACATCAAAAAAAGCAGTAGCCCCAGCATTGACCCTTGGGGAACACCACTGTCTACCATCCTCCAGTCTGAAAACAGCCACTTACCACCACTCGCTGTTTTCTGTCCTTAAGCCAATTCCTTATCCAAGCTGCCACTGACCCACCTATTCCATGAGCCTCAAATTTGTTAACCAGCCTTCTATGTGGTACATTGTCAAACGCCTTCCTAAAATCCATGTAGACAACATCCATTGCATTCCCTTCATCAATCCCCCCTGTTACTTCATCAAAAAATTCAATTAGATTAGTCAAACACGATCTGCCTTTTACAAATCCATGTTGGCTCTCCTTAATTAGCTTAAACCTCTCCAAGTGCCCATTATTTTTTTTCCTTGATTATTGTTTCTAAAACTTTACCCACCACTGATGTTAAACTGACCAGCCTGTAATTACTCGGGTTGTCCTTACACCCTTTCTTGAACAATGGTGTCACATTTGCCACTTTCCAATCCTCAGGCACCTCCCCCGCATCTAGGGAAGATTGGAAAATTATGGCAAGCCCTTCCGCTATCTCCTCCCCCAATTCTCTTAGCAACTCAGGGTGCAAGCCATCTAGACCAGGTGACTTGTCCACTCTAAGCATTTCCAGCCTTTCTAGTACATCCTGTCTATCAACTTTCACCCCTTCCATTGCTTCTACCTTTTCCACTTCTACCGATATTTTGTGAGCATCCACCTCCTTAGTAAACACCGATACAAAGTACTCATTGTGTATTCTAGCCTTGCCCTGCGCCTCTAAGCATATATCACCTTCTTTGTCGCTAATAGGCCCCACCCCACCTCTTGCTACCCGTTTACTGTTTACATGCCAGTAGAAGATTTTTGGGTTCCCTTTTATGTTAACCGCCATTCTACTCTCATATTCTTTCTTTGCCAATCTTATTTTCATCTTCACTTCCCCTCTCAACTTATTGTATTTGGTCTGGTTCTCCCTTGAAGAATTCACCTGACATTCATCACACACCCTCTTTTTTTGTTTCATCATGTTCTCTATCTTCCTCGTCATCCAAGGAGCCCTTGCTTTGGTTCCCTTACTCTTCCCTCTTGTTGGAATGTACCTAGCCTGTACTTGGAACATCTCTTTAAAGATCACCCATTGTTCCGTTACAGTTTTTCCTGTCAGTCTTTGGTTCCATTTTACCCTGGCTAGATCCTTTTGCATCCCATTGAAGTTAGCCCTATTCCAGTTTAGAAGTTCCACTCTAGATTGTTCCTTGCTCCTCTCCATTGCTAATCTAAATGTTATGATATGATGATCACTCGTATCCAAATCATCCACAGACACTTGGTTGACCTAGCCCACCTCAGTCCCCAGCGCCAGCACCAGATCCAGCAATGCCTCCTTTCTAGTTGGGCCAAGAACATACTGGTCAAGGAAATTCTTCTGAACACATTTCAGAAATTCCTCCCCCTCCTTTCCCTTTACCCTAGCATTATCCCAATCGATATAAGGCCCCAATATCACCACTCTATCGCTCTTGTTTATTTCTGCGATTTACCTGCAGATTTGTTCCTCTACCTCCCTCTCCCTATTTGGAGGCCTATAGAATACCCCCAATAGCGTGATCATACCCTTTTTGCTCCTCAACTCTAACCAAATGGATTCTGTCCTCGTCCCCTCAAGAACATCCTCCCTTTCCAACACTATAATGTCTTCCTTAATCAGCACTGCCACCCCACCTCCCTTTTTTCCTTCCCTATCTTTTCTGAACACCTTGTACTCTTGAATATTAAGTGCCCAGTCCTCACCATTTTTAAGCCACATTTCCATTATTGCCACATCATATTGCCACACAGCTAATTTTACTTGTAGCTCACCAACCTTATTCACCACACTTTGTGCGTTTACGTACATGCATTCTAAATCCATTTTTGAATTTTCGTACTCTTTCTTAGTCTGCTCCTATCTAATACGGTACTACTTCCACCTCTAATACTATTTTCCTCTCTAGTACTATCCAACATACTCACTCTTTTATGCACCTTATTCCTCTTTTCTACTCCTGTATGCTGGTGCCCATCCTCCTGCCAAGCTAATTTAAACCCTCCCCAACAGAGAGCAGGGAACAGAGAGATCTGGGGGTACAGATACACAAATCACTAAAAGCAGTAACACAGGTTAATAAGGCCATCAAAAAAAGCACTGGGATTAATTTCTAGAGGGATAGAATTGATAAGCAGAGAAGTTATGTTAAACTTGTATAGAACCTTGGTTAGGCCACACTTGGAGGAGTGTGAACAGTTCTGGTCTCCATATTATAAAAAGGATATAGAGGCACTAGAGAAGGTGCAAAAAAGATTTACTAAAATGGTACCAGAACGAAGAGCTTATACCTATCAGGAAAGATTCAACAGGCTAGGGTTCTTATCTCTAGAAAAGAGAAGATTGAGGGGTGACCTGATAGAAATCTGTAAGATTATGACATCAGTAGCAGGGAAAATGATAGAATCTATTATTAAGGACATGGTAACAGGGCACTTAGAAAATAATAATAGGATTGGGCAGAGTCAACACAGATTTATGAAAGGGAAATCATGTTTGACAAATCTGTTGGAGTTTTTTGAGGTTGTAAACAGCAGAATAGATAAGGGGAAACCAATGGATGGTGTTTTGGATTTTCAGAAGGCATTCTATAAGGTGCCACACAAGAGGTTATTAAACAAAATTAGGGCTCATGGGATTGGGGGTAATATACTAGCATGGATTGAGGATTGGTCAACATCCTGGGGGTCACCATTGACCAGAAACTTAACTGGACCAGCCACATAAATACTGTGACAACAAGAGCAGGTCAGAGGCTGGGTATTCTGCGGCGAGTGCCTCACCTCCTGACTCCCCAAATTCTTTCCACCATCTACAAGGCACAAGTCAGGAGTGTGATGGAATACTCTCCACTTGCCTGGATGAGTGCAGCTTCCAACAACACCCAAGAAGCTCGACTCCATCCAGGACAAAGCAACCCACTTGATTAGCACTCCACCCACCACCTTAAACATTCACTTGCTCCACCACCGGCGTACCGTGGCTGCAGTGTATACCATCTACAAGATGCATTGCAGCAACTCGCCAAGGCTTCTTCGGCAGCACCTCCCAAACCCGCAACCTCTTCCACCTAGAAGGACAAGGGCAGCAGGTGCATGGGAACACCACCACCTCCAAGTTCCCCTCCAAGTCACACACCATCCTGACTTAGAAGTATATCACCGATCCTTCATTGTCACTGGGTCAAAATCCTGGAACTCCCTCCCTAACAGCATTGTGGGAGTACCTTCACCACACGGACTGCAGCAGTTCAAGAAGGCGGCTCACCACCACCTTCTCAAGGGCAATTAGGGATGGACAATAAATGCTGGCCTTGCCAGCGACGCCCACATCCCATATACGAATAAAAAAAAAAGAAAATAGAGAGTAGGAATAAACGGGTCATTTTCAGGTTGGCAGGCTGTAACTACTGGGGTACCGCAAGGATCAGTGCTTGGGCCTCAGCTAGTCACAATGATTTGGATGAGGGACCCAATGTAATATATCCAAGTTTGCTGATGATACAAAGCTGGGTGGGAATGTAAGTTGTGAGGAGGATACAAAAAGGCTTCAAGGGGATATAGACAAGCTAAGTGAGTGGGCAAGAACATGGCAAATGGAATAAAATGTGGAGAAATGTGAAGTTATCCACTTTAGTAGGAAAAATAGAAAAGCAGAGTAATTTCTAAATGGTGGGAGATTGGGAAATGTTGGTGTTCAGAGGGACCTGGGTGTTCTTGTACACAAACCACTGAAAGTTAACATACAGGTACAGCAAGCAATTAGGAAAGCAAATGGTATATTGGCCTTTATTACAAGAGGATTTGAGTATAAGAGTAAAGACGTCTTACTGCAATTATATAGGGCCCTGGTGAGACCACACCTGGAGTATTGTGTACAGTTTTGGTCTCCTTACCTAAGGAAGGATATACTTGCCACAGAGGGAGTGCAACAAAGGTTCACCAGACTGATTCCTGGAATGGGGGCAATGTCCTATGAGGAGAGATTACATAGATACATAGAAGATAGGAGCAGGAGTAGGCCATTCGGCCCTTCGTGCCTGCTCCGCCATTTAATGAGATCATGGCTGATCCTTTAATTCAGTATCCCGTCCCCGCCTTCTCTCCGTAACCCTTAACCCCTTTTGCCCGTAGAAATATATCTAATTCCCTCTTAAATATATTTAATGAGCTGGCGTACACTGCCCTCTGTGGCAATGAGTTCCACAGGTTCACCACTCTCTGAGTGAAGAAATTCCCCCTCATCTCTGTCCTAAATGGTTTAGCCCTTATCCTTAAATTATGTCCTCTAGTTCTGTTCTCACCCGCCAAGGGAAACATTCCTTCTGCATCCAGTCTGTCTAGACCTGTCAGAATTTTATACACTTCTATGAGGTCCCCTCTCAATCTTCTAAACTCCAGTGTGTACATCCCTAAACTACATAGTCTCTCCTCATAGGTCATTCCCGCCATTCCTGGTATCAGCCTGGTGAATCGCCGCTGCACCCCCTCCATGGCAAGAACATCCTTCCTCAGATGAGGCGACCAAAACTGTACACAGTACTCGAGGTGTGGTCTCACCAGTGCCCTGTACAGCTGCAGCAAGGTATCCCTGTTCCTGTATTCTAACCCTTTTGCTATGAAGGCCAGCATACCGTTTGCCTTCTTGACCGCCTGTTGCACCTGCATGCTCGCCTTCAGTGACTGGTGTACAAGAACACCCAGGTCTCTCTGTACTTCCCCCTCTCCCAATCTATTGCCATTTAAATAATAATTTGCCCTCCCGTTCCTGCACCCAAGGTGGATAACTTCGCACTTGTCCACATTATAGTGCATCTGCCATTTATCCGCCCAATCGCCCAGTCTGTCCAAATCGCTCTGGAGCTTCCTGGTCTCTTCCTCTGAGCCCACCCCACCTCCTAGTTTAGTGTCGTCTGCAAATTTGGAAATGCTGCATCCGACTCCCTGATCCAGGTCATTAATGTAAATTGTGAACAGCTGGGGGCCCAGGACAGATCCCTGTGGTACCCCACTTGTTACTGCCTGCCATTCAGAAAATGAGCCGTTTATTCCAACTCTCTGTTTTCTATCTGACAGCCAGTTCCCTATCCACGCCAAAACTTTCCCCTTTATCCCATGAGCCTCAATTTTCCATGCTAATCTTTTATGTGGGACCTTATCGAAGGCCTTTTGGAAGTCCAGGTACACCACATCTACTGGCTCTCCCCCATCTATTCTACCAGTTACTCCCTCAAAAAATTCCAATAGATTAGTCAAGCACGATTTACCCTTTGTAAATCCATGTTGACTCTGTCCTATCCTGTCCCCAGATTAAGTAGACTCGGCCTATATCCTCTAGAGTTTAGAAGACTGAGAGGTGATCTCATTGAAACATTCAATATTATTACAGGGCTTGACAGGGTAGATGCAGGGAGGATGTTTCCCCTGGCTGGGGAGTCTAGAACCAGGGGTCACACTCTCAGAATAAGGGGTCAGCCATTTAGGACTGAGATGAGGAGAAATTTCTTCACTCAGAGGGTGGTGAATCTTTGGAATTCTCTACCCCAGAGAGCTGTGGAGGCTCAGTCACTGAGTATATTCAAGACAGAGATTGATAAGTTTTTGGATATTAAGGGAATCAAGGGATATGGGGATAGTGCAGGAAAGTGGAGTTGAGTAGAAGATCAGCCATGATCTTATTGAATTGCGGAGCAGGCTTGAGGGGCCAAATGGCCTACTCCTGCTCCTATTTCTTACGTTCTTATGAAAGTGTAAAGAAGGTGTTTCCACTTTTGCATAGACCAGAACTATAAGATAGTCATTAATATATCCAATAGGAAATTCAAGAGGAACTTCTTTACCCAGAGCGTGGTTAGAATATGGAATTCGCTACCACAAGGAATAGTTGAGGTGACTAGCATAGATGCATTTAAGGCAAAGCTAGATAAACACATGAGGGACAAAGGAATAGAAGGATATGTTTATGGGGTTAGATGAAGAAGGGTGGGAGGAGCAACATGGACCTATTGGGCCGAATGGCCTGTTTCTGTGCTGTAAATACTATGTAGAGTCATAGGGGGAGAAATTCGGTATCGCCCCGTTTGGGGCGCTAGTATTGGCAGTACGCAAAGTTTAGCGCCAGGCGCAACTTATCGCCACCTCGAGCGATATTGGGTTGCAGCGCCCCTGAAGGTGATTGCGGCACGAAATCAGGCGCTGCATGGTACTCTTAAGGCGCTAACCCGGCGGCGCTACTCAATTTCTCAGTGGCCGGGCGCAGCGCAGGTGCTGTCAATAATCGATTTCCCCGAGACACACTGGCGCTGGCCAACTCTTAAAGGGGCGGGTCAATGAACATCAGCAGCCACACTCTACGCCTTGTAGGCCTCAAAATCGGCGGAGACCTACCTGTGGCATTCAAAACTTCCAAGACATGGAGAGGGTCAGGCAGAGAGTGGAGCGCTTTAGTGATGGGGCATTGGATGATCTGGTTGGCGCAGTGGAGCGCTGGCGAGCTGTGCTGTACCCCGAGAATGGCAGGAGGCCTCATCAGAGCGAATACCGCAGAGCTTGGAGGGATGTTTCCCAAAGAGTCACCTCCAGCAGCATGGCGCCCAGGACTCCTGTGCAATGCAGGAATAAGTTCAATGACCTCACTCGGGTCGTTAGGGTGAGTGCCTTTTTCACAATCATCTTCATCCCTCCATCTGCACCTGACTTTATGGCCAGAGGGTGCGCGAAGCCCCAATGGCCATCTGCCAGCCAGCACCCATGGCCCTTTCTGGAAACACACACGCACATTCAGCTCAGTGCATAATGTAAGGGCTATTCTACCATGGGGGGCATGTAATGTCAGCTCAGGGCAGCATGTTTCATCACTTCCCGTCCTTTCTCCTGCAGGCCAAGCTGGCCAGGAACTATAGGGAGCAGCTTCGTACCGGAGGAGGCCGGCCTCACCTGCAGACCCTCACAGACCTCGAGGAGCGAGTCCACCAGATTATTGGAAGCAGGATGAGTGGTCCTGTCACCTCTGGAGCTGCCGACCCCATTGTGCACAGTGATGGTAAGGTCATCACCTTTTTGAGCTCTCTCCTTCCACTTGTTCCCCCCACTAGCATGCTTTTTCACTTTGGACCCAAGTCAGTGCATTGCAGCACTCATGCATCCCTTGCTGCCACCCTGTCCTTTCGCTAAAGCCACTCTTCAACCTCCCTGCTTTCAGATGCTGCATCAGCAGCTCGGGAGCCGGGCCCTCAAGCTGCCACTGCCACTGACTCCAGAGGCGACGAGCAGGAGGAAGCCGGACCATCCCTACCACCCTCAGTTAATCCAGCCCCTCTGCAGACTGTGGAGACTACTTCCCTGGAGGGGAGCGGGGGGGAATGCTCTGAGGAGGAACCAGTTCCAGGAACCAGCGGGCTGCAGCAACGCAAGGGGGGTAGGGAAGCTCGGGGGCCGTCTCCCCGGAGGGCGAGTCAGACCGCGAGTGCTGCTGCACAGAGCACAGAAGAGGTGTGTGCCCTCACAGAAATGAGCGCCCAGGCTGGGCTGAGGCACACTGAGCTCATGGCTGCAGTGGCAAGGATGCCTGAATCCATCGAGACACTGGCAAGGAGTGTCTAAGGCTTCGGCACAGCACAGGCAAGGAGTGCGCAGGACTTTGGCGCAGCACTGGAAAGGACTGTCCAGGGCTTCGGGACAGCACTGGGAAGGACTGTCCAGGGCTTCGGGACAGCACTGGAAAGGACTGTCCAGGGCTTCGCCGAAGCACTGGCACCTCCCACGCAACTGCTGAGTGCTGCCACGCAGTCACTTGCTGGTCTCACGCAGATGGAGGCCACGCGGCCACTGACTGCTGCCACCCTCGCTGGATCAGGCAGGATTACCCGGGGCCCTTGCAGCACCACAGCAGGCCAGCAATCTGTGGACCATCCGATTGCTGCGCATGCTGCGGTGCTGCCCCGTCAGATTGCCAGTGTGTCGGCCGACCAGGGAGCTGCTGTCCGCTCTCAGGATGACAGCATTCCTGATGCCACCGCTGGCACGTCGCCACTGCAGCTGCCACTACCTGCAGGACAGACTGCTTCCACCCATGCACAGTTGGAGCAGTCAGCAGCCGGGCCCTCCAGGCCCAGAGGTCATCCAGGCCATCCCTCAGGGGCATCTGTGCTTTCGGACAGTCAGCAGGCCTCCCCCAGCCACTGGGGTCCCATTACGGAGGAGCTGCAGGGAGGGAAGGGGCCAATCTCGCAAGAGAAGCAGATCACCATCAAGGGGGAAAGAGTAGAAGGTGCTGCTGAAACGTCTTCTTTGTAGAAATCAAGGCCAAGGATGCTGGTCTGAATGTTAGTTTTTTTTTATTCATTGATGGGATGTGGGCGTCGCTGGCTGGCTAGGCCTGCATTTAGTGCCCATCCCTAATTGCCCTTGAGAAGATGGTGGTGAGCCGCCTTCTTGAACCGCTGCAGTCCATATGGTGTAGGTACACCCACAATGCTGTTAGGAAGGGTGTTCCAGGATTTTGGCCCAGAGACAGTGAAGGAACGGCGATACAGGTCCAAGTCAGGATGGTGTGTGGCTTGGAGGGGAACTTGTAGGTGGTGATGTTCCCATGCGTCTCTGCCCTTGTCCTTCTAAGTGGTAGAGGTCGCGGGTTTGGAAGGTACTGTTAAAGGAGCTTTGGCGAGTTGCTGCAGTGCATCTTGTAGATGGTACACACTGCAGCCACAGTGCGCCAGTGGTGGAGGGAGTGAATGTTGAAGGTGGTGGATGGAGTGCCAATCAAGCGGGCTGCTTTATCTTGAATGGTGTCGAGCTTCTTGAGTGTTGTTGGAGCTGCACTCATCCAGGCAAGTGGAGAGTATTCCATCACACTCCTGACTTATGCCTTGTAGATGGTGGAAAGGCTTTGGGGAGTCAGGAGGTGAGACACTTGCCACAAAATTCCCAGCCTCTGGCTTGCTCTTGTAGCCACAGTATTTATATGGCTGGTCCAGTTCAGTTTCTGATCAATGGTAACCCCCAGGATGTTGATAGTGGGAGATTCAGCGATGGCAATGCCATTGAATGTCATGGGGAGATGGTTAGAGTCTCGCTTGTTGGAGATGGTCATTGCCTGGCACTTGTGTGGTGCGAATGTTACTTGCCACTTGTCAGCACAAGTCTGAATGTTGTCCAGGTCTTGCTGCATATGGACACAGACTGCGTCAGTATCTGACATAAGAACATAAGAACATAAGAAATAGGAGCAGGAGTAGGCCAATCGGCCCCTCGAGCCTGCTCCGCCATTCAATAAGATCATGGCTGATCTGATCCTAACCGCCAATCTATTATCACAGAACCATCTCCTGAATCTAACAGAATTAGACACACGAAATAGGAGCAGGATCAGGCTACACGGCCCCTGGGCCCGCTCCGCTACCCACAGGGCCATGTCCGATTCGAACCTAGACTCATGTCCAAATTCCTGCCCGCTCCCCGTAACCCTTAATTCCCTTTACTTCTAGGAAACTGTCTATTTCTGTTTTAAATTTATGTAATGACGTAGCTTCTACAGCTTTTTGGGGCAGCATATTCCATGGACCTACCACCCTCGGAGTGAAATAGTTCCTCCTCATCTCAGTTTTGAAAGAGCAGCCCCTTATTCTAAGACTATGCCCCCTAGTTCTAGTTTCACCCATCATCGGGAACATCCTCCCGCATCCACCCGATCCAACCCCTTCACAATCTTATATGTTTCAATAAGATCGCCTCTCATTCTTCTGAACTCCAATGAGTAGAGTCCCAATCTACTCAACCTCTCCTCATATGTCCATCCCCTCATCCCCGGGATTAACCGAGTGAACCTTCTTTGTACTGATTCGAGAGCAAGTATGTCTTTTCTTAAGTATGGACACCAAAACTGTATGCAGTATTCCAGGTGCGGTCTCACCAATACCTTGTACAACTGAAGCAATACATCCCTATTTTTATATTCTATCCCCCTAGCAATGAAAGCCAACATTCCATTGGCCTTCTTAATCACTTGCTGCACCTGCACACTAACCTTTTGAGTTTCGTGCACCAGGACCCCCAGATCCCTTTGTACTTCAGTACTTTCCAGTTTCTTGCCATTAAGATAATAACTTGCTCTACGATTTTTCCTGCCAAAGTCCATAACCTCACACTTTCCAGTATTGTATTCCATCTGCCAAATCTCTGCCCACTTACTTAGCCTGTCTATGTCCCCTTGCAGGTTTTTTATGTCCTCCTCACTCACTACTTTCCGTCCCATCTTAGTATCATCTGCAAACTTTGATATGTTACACTCGGTCCCCTCCTCCAAATCATTAATATAGATTGTAAAGAGTTGGGGACCCAGCACTGACCCCTGCGGAACACCACTAGTTACTGATTGCCAGTCTGAGAATGACCCATTTATCCCAACTCTCTGCCTTCTGTTAGATAGCCAATCCTCTATCCATGCCAGAATATTACCCCCAATCCCGTGATTTTTTATCTTAAGCAATAATCTTTTGTGTGGCACCTTGTCAAATGCCTTTTGGAAGTCTAAATACACTACGTCCACTGGTTCCCCTTTATCTACCCTATATGTTACTTCCTCAAAGAACTCCAGCAAATTTGTCAAACATGACTTCCCCTTCATAAAACCATGCTGACTTTGTCCTATTAAATTATGATTATCCAAATGTCCTGTTACTGTCTCCTTAATAATGGACTCCAAAATTTTACCTACCACAGATGTTAGGCTAACCGGTCTATAGTTTCCAGCCTTCTGTCTACTGCCCTTTTTAAATAAGGGTGTTACATTAGCAGTTTTCCAGTCTGCCGGGACATTTGCTGAGTCCAGGGAGTTTTGGAAAATTATTACAAATGCATCCACAATCCCTACCACCACTTCCCTCAAGAGCCTAGGATGTAAGCCATCAGGTCCAGGTGATTTATCTGCCTTGAGTCCCATTATTTTACCGAGTACCACTTCCTTAGTGATTTTGATCATGTTTAGCTCCTCCCCCCCCATAGCCCCCTGTTTGTCCAGTGTTGGGATATTCTTAGTGTCCTCTACTGTAAAGACTGATACAAAATATTAATTCAGTGTTTTTGCCATCTCCATATTTCCCACCATTAATTTCCCGGTCTCATCCTCTAAGGGACCAACATTAACTTTAGCCACCCTTTTTCTTTTTATATAACTATAAAAACTCTTACTATCTGTTTTTATATTTTTTGCTAATTTACTTTCATAATCTATCTTCCCTTTCTTAATCAATCTTTTTGTTATTTTTTGCTGTCTTTTAAAGTTTTCCCAATCCTCTATCCTCCCAGTAGATTTGGCTACCTTATATGCCCTTGTTTTTAGTCGAATACTATCCTTAATTTCTTTACTTAGCCACGGATGGCTGTCTTTTCTTTTACACCCTTTTCTTCTCAGTGGAATATATATTTTTTGGAAGTTGTAAAATAACTCCTTAAATGTACATCACTGATCATGTATCGTCTTACCCTTTAATCTATTTTCCCAATCCACTCTACTCAATTCCGCTCTCATACCTTCATAGTCTCCTTTATTCAAGCTTAGCACGCTTGTTTGAGATCCAACCTTCTCACCCTCTAATTGAATATGGAATTCAACCATGTTATGGTCACTCATTCCAAGGGGTTCCTTTACTAGGACATTTTTAATTAATCCTGTCTCGTTACACAGGACCAGATCTAAGGTTGCTTGCCCCCTGGTCGGTTCAGTTACATACTGCTCAAGAAACCCATCCCTAATACACTCAATGAACTCATCCTCAAGGCAGCTCTGCCCAATTTGATTTGTCCAATTAATATGAAAATTAAAATCCCCCATAATTATAGATGTTCCCTTATTACAAGCCTCAACTATTTCCTGATTGATACTCTGTCCAACAGAGTTGCAACTGTTTGGAAGCCTATAGACTACGCCCACGAGTGTTTTTTTCCCCTTATTATTCCTTATCTCCACCCAAACTGTTTCATTATCCTGATCTTTTGACCCAATATCATTTCTCTGTATTACAGTGATTCCTTCCTTTATTAACATAGCCACCCCACCTCCCCTTCCTTCCTGCCTGTCCTTCCTGATCATTAAATAACCTGGTATGTTTAATTCCCAGGCATTGTCACCCTGCAGCCATGTTTCTGTAATGGCCACAAGATCATACCCATATGTAGTTATTTGTGCCATTAACTCGTCTATTTTGTTACGAATGCTACGTGCATTCAGATAGAGAACTTTCAAATATGTTTTGTGACACTTAGTTCCTGCTTTTGCCCTTTTTATTACTTTACCTTTTACTCCATACCTTCTGCCCCTTCCTGACATGCTCTGGTTTTTAATTTCCCCACTGCTACCTAAGTCTATGACCTTCTCTGTTGTCATTTTTATTATTTGCTCTCTAGGAACCTCCCCCCCACTAGTTAGTTTAAAGCCCTCTCTACAGCCCTAGTTATATGATCCGCCAGGACTCTAGTCCCAGCACTGGCCAAGTGAAGCCCGTCCCAACGGAACAGCTCCCTCCTGCCCCAGTACTGGTCTCGAATGGTGCTGAACAGTATGCAATCATCAGCGAACATCCCCACTTCTGACCTTATGATGGAGGGAAGGTCATTGATGAAACAGCTGAAGATGGTTGGGCCTAGGACACTGCCCTGAGGAACTCCTGCAGTGATGTCATGTGATTGAGATGAATGACCTCCAACAACCACAGCCAACTTCCTTTGTGCTAGATATGATTCCAACCAATGGAGAGTTTTCCCCTTGATTCACATTGACTTCAGTTTTGCTAGGGCTCCTTGATGCCACACTCGATCAAATGCTGCCTTGATGCCAAGGGCAGTCACTCTCACCTCACCTCTTGAGTTCAGCTCTTTTGTCCATGTTTGGACCAAGGCTGTAATGAGGTCAGGAGCTGAGTGGTCCTGGCGGAACACAAACGGGGCGTCAGTTAGCAGGTTATTGCTGAGTAAGTGCCGCTTGATAGCACTGTCAATGACACCTTCCATCACTTTGCTGATGATTGAGAGTAGACTGATGGGACGGTAATTGGCCGGGTCGGATTTGTCCTGCTTTTTGTAGACAGGACATACTTGGGCAATTTTCCACATTGCCGGGTAGATGCCAGTGTTGTAGCTGTACTGGAACAGCTTGGCTAGGGGCGCAGCTAGTTCTGGAGCACAAGTCTTCAGTACTATTGCCGGAATGTTGTCAGGGCCCATAGCCTTTGCAGTATCCAGTGTCTTCAGCCATTTCTTGACATCATGTGGAGTGAATTGAATGGGCTGAAGACTGGCATCTGTGATGCTGGGGACCTCAGGAGGAGGCCGAGATGGATCATCCACTCGGCACTTCTGGCTGAAGATAGTTGCAAATGCTTCAGCCTTGTCTTTTGCACTCACGTGCTGGGCTCCACCATCATTGAGGATGGGGATATTTTTGGAGCCTCCTCCTCCTGTTAACTGTTTAATTGTCCACCACCACTCACGATTGGATGTGGCAGGACTGCAGACCTTTGATTTGATCCGATGGTTGTGAGATCGCTTAGCTCTGTCTATTGCATGTTGCTTCCATTGTTTGGCATGCAAGTAGTCCTGTGTTGTAGCCTCACCAGGTTGACACCTCATTTTTCAGTATGCCTGGTGCTGTTCCCGGCATGCTCTCCTGCACTCTTCGTTAAACCAGGGTTGATCTCCCGGCTTGATGGTAATGGTAGAGTGAGGGATATGCCGGGCCATGAGGTTACAGATTGTGGTTGAATACAATTCTGCTGCTGCTGATGGCCCACAGCACCTCATGGATGCCCAGTTTTGAGTTGCCAGATCTGTTCGAAATCTGTCCCATTTAGCACGGTGGTAGTGCCACACAACATGGTGGAGTGTATCCTCAACATGAAGACAGGACTTCGTCTCCACAAGGACTGTGCGGTGGTCACTTCCACCAATGCTGTCATGGACAGATGCATCTGCAACAGGTAGATTGGTGAGGACGAGATCAAGTAGGTTTTTCCCTCTTGCTGGTTCCCTCACCACCTGTCGCAGACCCAGTCTGGCAGCTATGTCCTTTAGGACTCGGCCAGCTCAGTCAGTTGTGGTGCTACCGAGCCACTCTTGGTGATGGACATTGAAGTCCCCCACCCAGAGGACATTTTGTGCCCTTGCTATTCTCACTGCTTCTTCCAATTGGTGTTCAACATGAAGGAGTACTGATTCATCAGCTGAGGGAGGGCGGTAGGTGGTAATTAGCAGGAGGTTTCCTTGCCCATGTTTGACTTGATGCCATGAGACCTTATGGGGTCCTGAGTCAATGTTGAGGACTCCCAGGGCTACTCCCTCCCGACTGTATACCACAGTGCCACCACCTCTGGTGGGTCTGTCCTGCCGGTGGGACAGGACATACCCAGGGATGGTGATGGTGGTGTCTGGGACATTGGTTGTAAGGTATGATTCGGTAATTATGACTATGTCAGGCTGTTGCTTGACTAGTCTGTGGGACAGCTCTCCCAATTTTGGCACAAGCCCCCAGATGTTGGTAAGGAGGACTTTGCAGGGTCGACAGGGCTGGGTTTGCCATTGTCGTTGTCATTTCCGGTGCCGAGTGGTCCGTCTGGTTTTATTCTTATTGTTTTTCGTAGCGGTTGTTTACAACTGAGTGGCTTGCGAGGCCATTTCAGAAGGCATTAAGAGTCAACCACATTGCTGTGGGTCTGGAGTCACATGTAGGCCAGACCAGGTAAGGACGGCAGATTTCCTTCCCTAAAGGACTTTAGTGAACCAGCTGGGTTTTTGCAACAATCGACAATGGTATCATGGTCGTCATT
Source organism: Somniosus microcephalus (assembly GCF_052327205.1). Taxonomy (NCBI): domain Eukaryota; kingdom Metazoa; phylum Chordata; class Chondrichthyes; order Squaliformes; family Somniosidae; genus Somniosus; species Somniosus microcephalus. Next base: position 66,883,388 of record NC_140991.1, read on the forward strand.
ACTAAGACTAACATTTAATTCCAGAATTAAATTGAATTGAATTTAAATTCCACCAGCTGCCGTGTTTATGTTTTGGACAGTCTCCCGGGTGTGCGAGGCACTTATGTGTCAGTGTGTTAGTTTTGCTTTCTGTTGCCATTGCTTTGTCTTGTTGGAAGGAAGCACATTTTGTTCAATAAAAAACTTTCTTTATTTACAATGGCCATGTCTGCTATTTACATGCATTTTGCCCGTCACAGGCTTTGGGGTATCAGAACGGTTCCATTCCTCTTCTTGGAATGTCAGCATGCATTCCATGAGAGGGGCCTAGAAGCGACTTCTGATCAGCCTCTGATGGACGGCCCTTCCAGTTTGTGCCTCCCTCCCATCATGGTCCTGCTCCTCCTCCTCCTCCTCCTCCTCTGCTGGTGCTTCAATGTCTGGTGGCATTGGCTGGGTACGTAGGATAGCAAGGTTATGGAGCATGCAACATGCAACCACGAGGTGGGAGACTCGCTCATGCGAGTACTGCAGGGCTCCTCCGGAATGGTCCAGAGAGCGGAACCGCTGCTTCAGCACGCCGATTGTGTGCTCCACAATGTTCCTCGTCGCCTGATGGCTCGCATTGTAACATTCTTCAGCAGGGGTGCTGGGCGAACGGAGCGGGGTCATCAGCCACGGGCACAGAGGATAGCCCTTGTCCCTGAGAAGCCAGCCTCCTGGGTGAGCCGGGGCCTCAAAGGTCTGCAACAGAAGTCTGGCGCAGGATGAAGGCGTCGTGGCTGCTGCCTGGGAACTGCGCATTCACTGCGAGGATCAGCTGTCGGTGGTCACAGACCAGCTGGACATTCAAGGAATGGAACCCCTTGCGGTTGCGCAACTCTTCCGGATTCAATACAGGCGCCCGCAAAGCCACATGTGTGCAGTCAATGGCACCCTGCACCATAGGGAAGTCCGCTATTGCTGCGAAGCCCTCTGCGCGCTCCCGCTGCTTGTCCGGGGTCATTGGGAAGGAGATGTACTGCCGCCTCCTTTTAAACAGGGCATCAGTCACTTGACGGATGCAGCAATGCACCGCAAACTGCGAGATGTTGGCTATGTCCCCAGTAGTGGCCTGAAAGGAGCCACTTGCGTAGAAGTTTAGGGCAACAGTCATCTTCACAGCCACCGACAGAGATGTCCTGCACCTTATCTGAGGCTGCAGATCTGGCTGAAGCAGGTGGCACAGCTCAGTCACCACCTCCTTTCTAAAGCGCAGCCTTCTGATACACTGCTCCTCCAACATGTTCATGTAGGAAAACTGCTGTCGGAAAACCCTGGCAGCGTAAGGTCTGGTGTGGCGACGCCTTTTGGCCCTCCTCCGTCTGGCCATGCCTGCCTCTCTCTCCCTGCGTCTCTGTGCCCTTTCCAGATGATTCAGCAGCAGGACGTTCCCCTCCAATGCAGCCCCCATAATAAGTGCGCACAGAAAGTCTCCCAGTTTGAAATGCTCACCAACAGCAAGGTGATGGTCAGAAGGCTGAAGTTCTTCTGCCAGCGCTGGCTCAGTGGTGAAATGGCTATCAGTGTGCAGCTCAGCAACTCTCTGTAACTCTCGAAGAAGTTGTGCTCTAAAAATGGCTGCCGTTTTTATACCACAGCAGTCCCCTTTAAAGAACGCCCCCCCAGCCCGACAGCGGCTGGGGAATGTTCCAGGTAAGCTGTCCTTATTAGCGCCAGGCGGAACGGAGGGGCGCACCACTGAATTTCCGGTCCAGGGCGCCCAAAATGCGTTGCACACTGAAATGATGTCATGATCTGCCTGCGCCCGTGAGCGGGCGCTAAGATTTAGCGCCGGCGCAAAATGTCCGCTCAATATGGGAAGAGGCGCAGGGTTTGCTGCGCCCGGGCGCTAGTTGGTTACCGCCCACTTCTCGGCCTCTTTAGGCGCTAATGGGTGGCACAACCAACCGAATTTCTCTCCGATAGAGTCATAGGCCTAGAAATTGGCCTGAAGCGCCCAAGCGGCGCAAAGTTCGCCTGGGCGCTGGAATTTGCGCCGCGATTGCCGCATTAGCGATCGCCGCAAATTCAGTTGAAGTGCCCCTAGAGGGAGATGGGGCACGGCTCGAGGCGCTCCGCGTCCCTCTTAGGGCGCTGAAAGTGAATTTCGCAGCGCTATGTGCCGCAGCGCCACACGCTGCGGCGCATGGCACGCTGCGGTACTGCAGGCCTTCCTCCCACTGTTAAGGGGGAGGGGCCTGCAACAGCACGAGCCCCGATCGCGAGTGCCCGCAAAAGAGCCCGGCACCAAGGAGAAGTGCCGGGCTTTCGGGAAACAGCCGGCAATGCCGCGGGGGGGGGGGACCAGGAGGCCGGGGACAGAGGTGCTGGCAGTCGGCCGCCGAAAAAGCGGCCGCCCCGCACCTCCACCTTAACTTGCGCCTCTGCCGGCGCAGCAAGGCCCTGTGAACTGGGCGCGGGTAGCGAACGGCGCTACAGCGGCGTTCACTACCAAATATCGCGATCGGGGTGTGAATGGGGTGCTGCGCACACCAATGACATCATTGGTGGCGGTGCAGCGCAAAAGGCTAACGCCACCATTAGTGCCCCTGCTGAATTTTGCGGGAGGCGCAGCCAGTGGCGCTACAGCCACTGACTGCCTCTTTAGGCGCTAACAGGTGGCGCTACTCACCCAATTTTTCACCCATAGAGTCATAACGGCACAGAAGGAGGCCATTCGGCTCATCGAGTCTGTGCCGGCTCTCTGTAGAGCAATCCAGTCAGTCCCATTCCCCCGCTCTATCCCCGTAGCCCTGCAAGTTTAATTACACTATTGCATAAAGTCAAGACCTGCTCCAAGACCTTCACATAAAGACACCTGGCAATTTTTTTTGCTCTTGTTTACAAACAGTATGTTATCAGGTGCAGAGGCCTAAGGCCTACTCTGCACTCTCTGTGGGCTGGAAGGCTCATCAAGGCACCAAGTTCAATGTAAATGAGGGGCAAGTCTCATAATACATTTGGAATGCCGGAGAAATACTCGAGATGCTCAGAACCTGTTTGAAATGGTCGCTTCAAGGGAGAGCAGACAAAACTTGCCCATTTCGCCCCCCCCCCCCCACAAAGGACCACCCTTCATTGTAGAACCTCCTGCATCATGACCTCTAATGATCTGTGAATGGTATCAGCCAAGTTTTGTACGTAAAAAAGGCAGAGTTTAAAGGCAGAGTCGGCAGCCCCTCACAGCAGTAATCTGTCCCTGCATCCTTGGTGCTCCCAGGGCATCATGCAGATTAAGTGCTGGTAGTGCAAGGTATATATTTAAATTAGCTGATGTTTCTTTACGAGGGAAGTGCAGCTTGAAGCCCCTTAGGCACAGCGTGTGTCCAATACAATATATAAACTGTGATATATTGCATCTTTGCATTACTCCTGCATAATGCCACCTTTTTGGAACAGGCCCCTCAGCCCAACTTCCCTGAGGGGTCCTGAAACAATTGTTAGGCCCCTCATTATCATATTTAAAGAGCTGAACCCCTGTTCTAGGTGGCTGCCCTTGACACCTGAAAAATGGCCCAATGGGATCAGACATCTTTCAGGCGTCCTTGGGGTGCAGGACGTTGGCCACTAGAATTTGTCCTCTGTGCCTGTTTAATGCCTGTAAAACGGGTGCAACAAGGGCCAATTTCTACCCCATTACAGTTGTAAAATTCTCTTATATTGCAAGACTGTTCTTTATCGTTACTCTCATCTAATATCTCTCAATCAATATATGAACAGAGAGGTACTTAGTGAGCCACTCAGTTAGATCAACCCGCCACCCACGGTGGTTCAGGAAGAAGGACCACCACCACCTGCTCAGGGCAACTAGGGATGGCTCGTAAATACAGGCCTTGCCAGTGACGCTCCCATCCTGAGAATTAATCATTTAAAAAATTGGCAGTATAAATAAAAGTAAGTGGCTGATAGATTGAATGGCTGACAGTAGGAATGTCAAGTGAGAGAAAAAAATGTGAAATGTTCCACAAAAAATGTGTTGCAGCTAAAAAAAGAAAGACTTGCATTTATATAGCACATTTCATGACCACTGGATGTCCCAATGAAGTATATGAAGTATAGTCACTGTTGTAATGTAGGAAACGTGGCAATTAATTTGCACACAGCAAGCTCCCACAAACAGTAGTAAAATGATAATGACCAGATAATCTGTTTTTGTTATCTTGATTGAGGGATAAATATTGGCCAGCACCGGGAATAACTTGCTCTTCTTTGAAATAGTGCCATAGGATCTTTTACGTCCACCTGAGAGAGCAGACAGGGCCTCGGTTTAACGTCTCATCTGAAAGACGGCACCTCTGACAGTGCAGCACTCCCTCAGCACTGGAGTATCAGCCTCGATTTTTGTGCCCAAGTCTCTGGAGTGGGCACTTGAACTCACAACCTTCTGACTCCGAGGCGAGAGTGCTGCCAACTGAGCCACAGCTGACAAAGGTATTCCTGTTACCTACAGACACTGAAATTACTTTACAAGATGAGAATATATTTAGGGACGAGGGAGGCCAATCAGCGCATCTTAATACATCCATCCAGAAAGACATCTGTTTATTTCTCAAATGATTCTAGGGTTTTTGCCACCACTACTCTATCTGGAAGTCCATTCTATGTGTTCAACACTACTTCATCAAATAAGATTATAACATGTGTAAGCTCATTCAAAAGATGCAGTGACAGTGCCAGAATGTTTCCAAGGTAAATGATGCAGGCTTACCTCTAGGGTGAAACCAATGACTTTGAAGCACTGTTCAAGGGCTTCAAATTGGGCCTTGTAAAAAGAGTTAGTTACAATCTCTTCCATCATTGTAATTTTCTCATCCTGAAGGTACCTAAAAGATTTCAAAAGATGATAATGATCAAAATTGATACTAAATTAGGCAATGGATCACACAAACAAAAATATGAGTCACAAATGCAGAAGTGCATATATTAGAGTAAATACATTACAAAATGACTCTGGTCTCTTAATATATGTAGTAACTATGGTGTGACAGAACTATTTCTCATTCCGAGCATCATCTGAGTGGTTTCATGTGACCAGCCCCACAACGGCACACCAAATGCCAGCACCGAAAGACACAGTGAAGCAGGAGTCCATTTCCGAGGCCCACAAATATAATCTGGGCAGCAACCCTAATGAATGTGAATGAGACCAGAGCCTCAAATCCTCGTCACCCGAATGGTCAGCTGAAAGCATTCTCCACTGGTCAAAAGTCAAAATAGACCCTAAGTTGTTTATTTCCCTCTTAAGTAGACCAGAACCACTGTACCAACAAAATCCAGCATTAAGTTCCCATTGTAGGTCAGACTCCACCACTGCGAGAAGACCATTTCATCCCAAACTCAGTGCTGTAGCCTCTATATATGCAAAATTACCTTGGAGGTTGACCTTTGGACAACTTATAATGAGCGAGTTCGTTCTTCTGTGCCAGGCCAGCATAGACATAATAGAAAATATGGAAGTTTTTCTCTCCCCTGTAAGATAATAAGAACATTTTGCTTTTGTCAAAATAATAACATAGCAATTCACCCTGTCAACTGAATCCATCAACTGTGCTACTGCCTCTCATTATCCTGTGAATATTTTTTGGATGAGGCCTGCTCATGTGACTGAAATGTTGAAAGCTGATTTAAAACAGTAACAAACATTTCCTTCGTTACTTACGGAGCCTGGTGGATGACTCTCGACTTCTCGAGCAGGTACTCTGAGATCTGAGCCCCCACGACTGTCCCTCCATTGGTAAACCTCATTTCCAAGTACTTGCCAAATCTGCTGGAGTTATTGTTGATGATTGTGCAGGCATTTCCAAATGCTTCTAGCAAGTTGTTTACCTGGAGAATCTTCTCCTGCAGCATCCTGTTATTGGTCTGTAAGACACAAGTCAATCATTATTGCTGAAAAGATTTCTCCAAAATAAACTTGAAAAAGAAACTTTATGACATAAATCAGTCATTCATGAAAGAAAGACTTATGAAATAATACTGAGCGGCCTACGGGTGGTGCTGTCCAGGGAGAGTATAAATATTCGGGCAGAGGCCCAGCTTGCGCAGGACATTCTTAACAGGAACTAGTGAAGGACACAATTAGACCTTCATGTTGTAAAACAGTTGATTAAAGCTTTGTTTAACGCTCAGACCAAGTGCCTAGTAGTTTTCTTACATCACTTTACTTTAGCTTATCTTTAACCCCTGGTTTTTTGTTGTCCCCTTTTGTTGACCCTCAAATTCCACTCCACTCCATCCTCCTTCAGGTAGGGTGGTCCAGAACATGGGCTTCTCTACAGTTGCCATTAATGATGTTTCATCTCAATTAACAGGGGGCACAATTCCTGCGGTGGGATAGGTATTCTAGCTCATTGCTCCTCTCAGGAAAGAAGTCAAGGCATCCAACTAACTTTTAAAAGTAGCATGTAAAGGACTTTAAACAACAGCTGGAGCCACTGCCTACTGCATAAAAATGACAACAAATCGCATTCATTCTTTAATGTAGTAAAATACCTCAAGGAGCGTCAAAGGCATATTAATTTTTAAAAAATACATTGGGACTCACTGATGGTGTAGAACTGAAGCAGGGAGGGGGTTCCAAGTTGAATTAGCTGATCTCAGCCAGAGCACCAGTAAGGGCAGTATAGTAAGGTTAGGGTTCCTATTCTTGATTGCTATCTAATGAACTCTGCTTGAAAGTAAAAAGGCTAGACATCAGCACGAGGACAGGATTGAGTTTGGGTGCATTCTCCCATGTGATATAATATCCCTCAGTCTTTCACTGTCGGGGTTCACGTATGTAGCATGGCCACTTGGGTGTGGTGCCAGAGTGTGGAAACGCAGTCCGGCAAGAGTCCGTTGGCTTCAGGAGAGAATAATGTAAAAGAGGATGAAGATTGGGGAGGAAGAGGGGCAGAATCCTTTTTTGTAAACATGAGCCTCTCGCAGAAAATTCAATATCATTTTTATTTTCTTTAATGGAGTCGATAGCTGTCATTTAGATCACGTTTTAAACTGTCGACGTGTATAGAAAGCTTTGTGGTAACACTGCTATGATTATTAACATTGCCTATCTGGGGTTTCCACTGCTTTTCTGCTGAGATTATGGTGGACGATCGGGAGACCCACCCCTCCTCAGACTATCACCCCCAATAGGTTTACAAACCAGCAGTTCAGGGCAGAGTCAACAAAGCAACAATACAACCACACAATAAAGGATTGTAATGATGGTCAAACAGAAGTTGTACCATCCATCCAGCCATTAATAATGTTTCTATGATATGTGCTGTGGTTAGAATTTTATTGTATGTACAAGAAATCTTGATAAAAGCATTGCTGTTTGCCAGTAAATTTTACACTTGGCTCATAATTCCACATTCTGTGCTTGAATAAAGTATTTTGTAAAACAGGAGTGAATAGGACACTTTGATGCATTGTTACCCTATGTTTGGGATCACCAATATGCTTAAATCAGGAATTCTGTATAATCAGAATGAAAAATACATTCCCGTTCTGCACGTGAGCCATCAGTATGTTTGAATCAAGAATTCTGTGGACCAGGAATGAGCAATAAAAGATTCTGTGCTTAGATAAGATATTTGTTTATCTGGAGTCAACCAGTACAATTAGATATAAAAAAAACAATGCAGCATACAGAATGGATTAAAATCAAGAAGAGGATTTTGAGACTAAGCAGGTAATCTTAACCTAACTCACTGGGTGGGAAACCCTCAGACGGGGTGGAGTGCCGGTTTTACACTTGCCCAGTATTGCTCTCCATTGACTTGCACTCAATCCCATCAGTTTCCTGAAGGGCGGGTTAGTTTAAAATTGCCCACTTAGTGTAAGATGTGCATTGATGAGCGAGTACAGTACCTTTCCAAGGACAGTGAGTTGCTCGACTAAGAAGTGGGTACTTTCAGTCTTCCCAGCACCACTTTCTCCACTGATCACAATGCACTGACACAGATAAAGGACACACGTTAGTCACCACATCCATTTACTGACATCACAAACTGCATGAAGAGAATTGAAAGCATGAAATGATGCAAGATGTATTTGTTGTGGAATCACAGGTACCTGATCTGAGTTGTAAGTGATCATAGCCTGGTAGGCAATGTCTGCCACAGCAAAGATGTGGGGTGGATTGGCAGTGCGTTTTGCACCAATGTACAGCTTGGAATGCTGTTAACAACAAAATAGAAATTAGCTTCGACATAATAACATGATAATTGTCAGTAATGTGTTTTCCCTGCTGATACTGGGAACGGAATGATCCTTGTAACATGCTGGTGATCAGATGATTATTTGGCTATAATTAAAGGTATTGATGCAAATATGTTGAAAATCAAACAGATGCAAATTTCTACAGTAAATACACAGCACAGAAACAGGCCATTCGGCCCAACAGGTTGATGCCGGTGTTTATGCTCCACACGAGCCTCCTCCCACCCTACTTCATCGAACCCATCAACATAACCTTCTATTCCTTTCTCCCTCATGTGGTTATCTAATTTCCCCTTAAATACATAATGCAACTGAGAACTGTGCTTGTATTGTTTAGTTTCTGAAAACAATACTAGCTTCTTCATTCCTAATTACTAGGAAACACAGACACATGTTCCAACACTATTCCTAGCATGTCTAGGTATACAGAAACATTCCCCTCGTCGCCCATCACCACTAGGTTGCCAGTAAAATTAGACACATCCCCTTCCCCCACTATTAGCCAATCAGGAAACAAGAATATATAAGGGTTGATTTTACACCCCCCACCCAGTGGGAACAATGTGGGTAAAGGGGAGTTAAGATGATGGGGGGGTCGCGCCACATTTCCAATGTGTTCCTGCCCCCAACAACAACAACAACTTGTATTTATACAGCGCCTTTAACATAGTAAAACGTCCCAAGGCGCTTCACAGGAGTATTTTAAGACAAAAAATTTGACACCAAGCCACATAAGGAGAAATTAGGGCAGGTGACCAAAAGCTTGGTCAAAGAGGTAGGTTTTAAGGCGCGTCTTAAAGAAGGAAATGGAGATAGAGAGGCGGCGAGTTTTAGGGATGGAATTCCAGAGCTTAGGGCCTTGGCAGCTGAAGGCGCGGCCACCAATGGCTGAGCGATTATAAACAGGGATACTCAAGTGGGCAGAATTAGGGAAGCACAGATATCTCGGGGGTGGGTGTTGTGGGGCTGAAGGAGATTACAGAGATAGGGAGGGGCGAGGCTATGGAGGGATTTGAAAACAAGGATGAGAATTTTGAAATCGAGGCGTTGCTTAACCGGGAGCCAATGTAGGTCAGCAAGCACAGGGGTGATGGGTGAACGGGACTTGGTGCGAGTTAAGACATGGGCAGCTGAGTTTTGGATGACCTCAAGTTTACGTAAGGTAGAATGTGGGAGGCCAGCCAGGAGTGTGTTGGAATAGTCAAGTCTAGAGGTAACAAAGGCATGGATGAGGGTTTCGTCAGCGGATGAGCTGAGGCAAGGGTGGAGGCGGAAGATGTTACGGAGATGGAAATAGGCGGTCTTAGTTATGCCGTGGATATGTGGTCGGAAGCTCATTTCAGAGTCAAATATGACATCAAGGTTGCGAACAGTGTGGTTCAGCCTCAGACAGATGTTAGGGCGAAGGATGGAATCAGTGGCTAAGGAATGGAATTTGTGGCAGGGACCGAAAACAATGGCTTTGGTCTTCCCAATATTTAATTGGTGAAAATTTCTGCTCATCCAGAACTGTATGTCGGACAAGCAGTCTGACAATTTAGAGACCGTGGAGGGGTTGAGAGAAGTAGTGGTGAGATAGAGCTGGGTGTCATCAGTGTACATGTGAAAACTGATGCTGTGTTTTCGGATGATGTCGCCAAGGGGCAGCATGTAGCTGAGAAATAGGAGGGGGCCAAGGATAGATCCTTGGGGTCACCAGAGATAATGATGCAGGAGCGGGTAGAGAAGCAGTTGCAGGTGATTCTCTGGTTATGATTAGATAGATAAGAATGGAACCAGTGAGTGCAGTCCCACCCAGCTGGACGATGATGGAGAGGCGATGGAGAAAGATGGAGTGGTCGACCATGTCAAAGGCTGCAGACAAGTCAAGAATGACGAAGAGGGATAGTTTTCCTTTGTCACAGTCACAAAGGATGTCATTTGTGACTTTGATGTGAGCCGTTTTGGTACTGTGGCAGGGGCGGCAACCTGATTGAAGGGATTCAAACATGGAGTTGCGGGAAAGATGGGCACGGATTTGGGAGGCGACAACACGTTCAAGGACTTTTTAGAGGAAAGGGAGGTTGGAGATGGGGCAGTAGTTTGCAAGGACAGCGGGGTCAAGGGTTATTTTTTGAGGAGAGGGAGGATGACGGCAGATTTGAGGGAGAGGGGGACAGTACCTGAGGAGAGAGAACCGGTAACAATATCAGCTAACATGGGAGCTCCCCCTCGCTATTGTAACCTCAAAACAAGCACAGGAGGGCCGACGGGGGCATACTTTCCAGTCAGAAGCCATAGTCTGATGACATCATTGGTAGGGAACACGATTTTCACTGCCAAAACCAGGAGGCCAACCCTAACTGCTACATCATGGCAGGTGTTGTAGTGGTAGGGGATAGTATCATTAGGGGGATAGATAGGGTTCTCTGCAGTCAAGAGCGGGAGTCCCGAAGGCTGTGTTGCCTGCCTGGTGCCAGGGTTAAGGACATCTCTTCTGGGCTGGAAAGAAACTTGCAGTGGGAGGGGGAGGATCCAGTTGTCGTGGTCCATGTTGGTACAAACGACGTAGATAGGACAAGGAAGACGGTTCTGTTAAAGGAGTATGAGCAGCTAGGGGTCAAATTAAAAAACAGAACCTCAAGGGTAATAATCTCTGGGTTATTACCTGAGCCACGAGCGAATTTGGCTAGGATAAATAAAATTAAAGAGTTAAATGCGTGGCTCAAAGACTGGTGTGGGAGAAATGGGTTTTGCTTCTTGGGACACTGGCACCAGTACTGGGACAGGAGGGAGCTGTTCTGTTGGGACGGACTCCACTTGCCCAGTGCTGGGACTAGAGTCCTGGCGAATCATATAACTAGGGCTGTAGAGAGGGCTTTAAACTAATTAGTGGGGGGGAGGTTTCTAGAGAGCAAATAATAGAAATGACAACAGAGAAGGTCATAGACTTAGGTAGCAGTGGGGGAATTAAAAAACAGAATGTGTCAGGAAGGGACAGACGGTATGGAGTAAAAAGTAAAGTACTAAAAAGGGAAAAAACAGGAACTAAGTGTTACAAAATATATTTGAGAGTTCTTTATCTGATTGCACATAGCATTCGTAACAAAATGAATGAGTTAACGGCACAAATAATGACACATGGGTATGATCTTGTGGCCATTACAGAAACATGGCTGCAGGGTGACCATGACTGGGAATTAAACATACCAGGTTATTTAACAATCAGGAAGGACAGGCAGGAAGGGAGAGGAGGTGGGGTGGCTATGTTAATAAAGGAAGGAATCACTATAATACAGAGAAATGATATTGGGTCAAAGGAGCAGGATAGTGAAACAGTTTGGGTGGAGGTAAGGAATAATAAGGGGAAAAAAACACTAGTGGGTGTAGTCTATAGGCCTCCGAACAGTTGCAACTCTGTTGGACGGAGTATTAATCAGGAAATAGTTGAGGCTTGTAATAAGGGAACAGCTATAATTATGGGGGATTTTAATTATCATATTAACTGGACAAATCAAATTGGGCAGAGCAGCCTTGAGGAAGAGTTCATTGAGTGTATTAGGGATGGGTTTCTTGAGCAGTATGTAACTGAACCGACCAGGGGGCAAGCAACCTTAGATTTGGTCCTGTGTAATGAGACAGGATTAATTAAAAATGTCCCAGTAAAGGATCCCCTTGGAATGAGTGACCATAACATGGTTGAGTTCCATATTCAATTAGAGGGTGAGAAGGTTGGATCTCAAACAAGCGTGCTGAGCTTGAATAAAGGAGACTATGAAGGTATGAGAGCGGAATTAATTAGAGTGGACTGGGAAAATAGATTAAAGGGTAAGACGGTACATGACCAGTGGTGTACATTTAAGGAGTTAGATACATAGATACATAGAAGATAGGAGCAGGAGTAGGCCATTCGGCCCTTCGTGCCTGCTCCGCCATTTAATGAGATCATGGCTGATCCTTTAATTCAGTATCCCGTCCCCGCCTTCTCTCCGTAACCCTTAACCCCTTTTGCCCGTAGAAATATATCTAATTCCCTCTTAAATATATTTAATGAGCTGGCGTACACTGCCCTCTGTGGCAATGAGTTCCACAGGTTCACCACTCTCTGAGTGAAGAAATTCCCCCTCATCTCTGTCCTAAATGGTTTAGCCCTTATCCTTAAATTATGTCCTCTAGTTCTGTTCTCACCCGCCAAGGGAAACATTCCTTCTGCATCCAGTCTGTCTAGACCTGTCAGAATTTTATACACTTCTATGAGGTCCCCTCTCAATCTTCTAAACTCCAGTGTGTACATCCCTAAACTACATAGTCTCTCCTCATAGGTCATTCCCGCCATTCCTGGTATCAGCCTGGTGAATCGCCGCTGCACCCCCTCCATGGCAAGAACATCCTTCCTCAGATGAGGCGACCAAAACTGTACACAGTACTCGAGGTGTGGTCTCACCAGTGCCCTGTACAGCTGCAGCAAGGTATCCCTGTTCCTGTATTCTAACCCTTTTGCTATGAAGGCCAGCATACCGTTTGCCTTCTTGACCGCCTGTTGCACCTGCATGCTCGCCTTCAGTGACTGGTGTACAAGAACACCCAGGTCTCTCTGTACTTCCCCCTCTCCCAATCTATTGCCATTTAAATAATAATTTGCCCTCCCGTTCCTGCACCCAAGGTGGATAACTTCGCACTTGTCCACATTATAGTGCATCTGCCATTTATCCGCCCAATCGCCCAGTCTGTCCAAATCGCTCTGGAGCTTCCTGGTCTCTTCCTCTGAGCCCACCCCCCCTCCTAGTTTAGTGTCGTCTGCAAATTTGGAAATGCTGCATCCGACTCCCTGATCCAGGTCATTAATGTAAATTGTGAACAGCTGGGGGCCCAGGACAGATCCCTGTGGTACCCCACTTGTTATTTTACAACTTCCAAAAAAAATATATTCCACTGAGGAAAAAAGGGTGTAAAAGAAAAGATAGCCATCCGTGGCTAAGTAAAGTAATTAAGGATAGTATCCGACTAAAAACAAGGGCATATAAGGTAGCCAAATCTAGTGGGAGGATGGAAGATTGGGAAGTCTTTAAAAGACAGCAAAAAATAACAAAAAGATTGATTAAGAAAGGGAAGATAGATTATGAAAGTAAATTAGCAAAAAATATAAAAACAGACAGTAAAAGTTTCTATAGTTATATAAAAAGAAAAAGGGTGGCTAAAGTAAATGTTGGTCCCTTAGAGGATGAGACCGGGAAATTAATGGTGGGAAACATGGAGATGGCAAAAACACTGAACAATTATTTTGTATCAGTCTTTACAGTAGAGGACACTAAGAATATCCCAACACTGGACAAACAGGGGGCTCTAGGGGGGAAGGAACTAAATACAATTAAAATCACTAAGGAAGTGGTACTTGGTAAAATAATGGGACTCAAGGCGGATAAATCCCCTGGACCTGATGGCTTGCATCCCAGGGTCTTGAGGGAAGTAGCGGTAGGGATTGTGGATGCATTGGTAATAATTTTCCAAAACTCACTGGACTCAGCAAAGGTCCCGGCAGATTGGAAAACTGCTAATGTAACACCCTTATTTAAAAAGGGTAGTAGGCAGAAGGCTGCAAACTATAGACCTGTTAGCCTAACATCTGTGGTTGGTAAAATGTTAGAGTCCATTATTAAGGAGACAGTAACGGGACATTTGGATAAACATAATTTAATAGGGCAAACTCAGCATGGTTTCATGAAGGGGAAGTCATGTTTAACAAATTTGCTTGAGTTTTTTGAGGAAGTAACATATAGGGTGGATAAAGGGGAACCAGTGGACGTAGTGTATTTAGACTTCCAAAAGGCATTTGACAAGGTGCCACACAAAAGATTATTGCTCAAGATAAAAAATCACGGGATTGGGGGTAATATTCTGGCGTGGGTGGAGGATTGGCTCTCTAACAGAAAGCAGAGAGTTGGGATAAATGGTTCGTTCTCAGATTGGCAACCAGTAACTAGTGGTGTTCCGCAGGGGTCAGTGCTGGGTCCCCAACTCTTTACAATCTATATTAACGATTTGGAGGAGGGGACCGAGTGTAACATATCAAAGTTTGCAGATGATACAAAGATGGGACGGAAAGTAGTGAGTGAGGAGGACATAAAAAACCTGCAAGGGGACATAGACAGGCTAAGTAAGTGGGCAGAGATTTGGCAGATGGAATACAATACTGGAAAGTGTGAGGTTATGCACTTTGGCAGGAAAAATCATAGAGCAAGTTATTATCTTAATGGCAAGAAACTGGAAAGTACTGTAGTACAAAGGGATCTGGGGGTCCTGGTGCACGAAACTCAAAAAGTTAGTATGCAGGTGCAGCAAGTGATTAAGAAGGCCAATGGAATGTTGGCTTTTATTGCTAGGGGGTTGGAATATAAAAACAGGGAGGTATTGCTGCAGTTGTACAAGGTATTGGTGAGGCCGCACCTGGAATACTGCATACAGTTTTGGTGTCCATACTTAAGAAAAAACATACTTGCTCTCGAGTCAGTACAAAGAAGGTTCACTCGGTTAATCCCGGGGATGAGGGGGTGGTCATATGAGGAGAGGTTGAGTAGATTGGGACTCTACTCATTGGAGTTCAGAAGAATGAGAGGCGATCTTATTGAAACATATAAGATTGTGAAGGGGCTTGATCGGGTGGATGCGGTGAGGATGTTCCCAATGATGGGTGAAACTAGAACTAGGGGGCATAATCTTAAAATAAGTGGCTGCTCATTCAAAACTGAGATGAGGAGAAACTTCTTCACTCAGAGGGTGGTAGGTTTGTGGAATTTGCTGCCCCAGAAAGCTGTGGAAGCTACATCATTAAATAAATTTAAAACAGAAATAGATAGTTTCCTAGAAGTAAAGGGAATTAAGGGTTACGGGGAGCGGGCAGGAAATTGGACATGAGTCTGGGTTCGGAATGGTCATGGCCCTGTGGGTAGTGGAGCGGGCCCAGGGGCCGTGTAGCCTTGTTCTGCTCCTACTGTGTTCTAATTCTGTTAGATTTCAGGAGATGGTTTTATTCCTGTTCCTGGCTGGGGTGGAGATCGCCTTTACAGAAGGTAAGTACTGTAGAAAATATAGGGACAGAGTGATCTCCTGGAAGAATTTCGATCGCCTAGATGGGTCGGAGAGGAATTTCCCAGATTTTTTTCTCCCAAATTGGCCATTGGGTCTTTATCTGGTTTTTCGCCTCTCCCGGGAGATCACATGGGTTCGGGTGGATGCAGAGTGATAGAAGATTTGAGGTTAGGATCAGATCAGCCATGATCTTATTGAATGGTGGAGCAGGCTCGAGGGGCCGATTGGCCTACTCCTGCTCCTATTTCTTATGTTCTTATGTTCTTATGTGTCATTAAAGAGGCCAAGGTAAGTACTTAAATGACCCTTTCTAAGGATTCCTTATGGGTCCAGGAGGAGTAGGAGTGTTTCCCCAGGCCCCACAAGGAGTTGTTTGGCCTTCCTAGCCCCAGCCTTGCCTCTCCCTCCAAGTGCCAGCACCCCTGGGGAACCGCCACCCCCCACCCCCCTCAGCACTAACTTCATGTCAGAAACCATTCCTTTGGCTCCCCGGCATTCTCGGACTCCTGGCGCAATTTCCACTTCCGCTCGCCAGTCCTGACATTACTCCCGTGAGTTTTGAGCGGAAGACAGTGATGGATTAATCAAATGAGGCCCAGGAGTTAAAATTGCCCAGGCCTCACCCTGATCTCTCCTCGGAGGGTTCCATCCCACCCCACATCGCTGCCCAGTCTGGTGGCTCATCACAAGCTGTGGATAATGCTCCTCCCCTGTCACGTGACTGCCCACAGTGCTTCTGATAGACTGTCTATAATGGTTCACTGGTGTTCTAAAGCAAATCTCTTTTCTGAATGATCTGCCCAGTACTGTAACATGCTTGGAAGTTAAAACCCAGCACGGTTATATTCTGAGAGGAGATCAACCCACAATTCCTGTGGAATAAGGATCTTCTGAGAAATGCAACCTGATTGAATAAGTGTGCGCTCTAAGATTTCTACAAATAATTTTTTCTTGAAGTGTTCCATTAGGACAAAACTTGAGAAGAATATGGACCATCGGAAGACTGGACGATATGAATCTGGACTCACAGTCCCGAAGCTGTTCCTTTCTTCCCATCGTTACTGGGTTACCAGTAAACAAAGACTCAGCTCCTTCCCCCGCTAGTATCCCATCAAGAACTATCAATACATCCTCTCATCACTAGGCTGCCATGAAAACTGGAAACTCCCCTCCCCACCATCGCTAAACTGCCAGAAGTTATGGCCTGGAGTTTTCGCTTGATTGCGCTAGTTTTTTCACCGCAATTCGCCTGACATCAGTGTAACCAGCACAAAAAGATCGCAGAATTTTGGCAGGCAAAACTGTAATTGAACAATGGGCTGCCTTTAAAGAGGTGATGGTTCGGGTACAGTCGAGGTACATTCCCACGATGGGGAAAGGTAGGGCAACCAAAGTCAGAGCTCCCTGGATGACGAAAGAGATCGAGAGTAAGATGAAGCGGAAAAAGGGGGCGTATGACAGATGTCAGGTCGAGAATACAAGTGAGAACCAGGCTGAATTTAGAAAGTTCAGAGGGAAAGTGAAAAAGGAAATAAGAGGGGCAAAGAGAGTATGAGAATAGACTGGCAGCTAACATAAAAGGGAATTCAAAAGTCTTCTATAGGCATATAAATAGTAACGGGTAATAAGAGGAGGGGTGGGGCTGATTAGGGACCAAAAAGGAGACCTACGCATGGAGGCAGAGGTCATGGCTGAGGTACTAAATGAATACTTTGCATCTGTCTTTACCAAGGAAGAAGATGCTGCCAAAGTCATAGTGAAAGAGGAGGTAGTTGAGATACTGGATGGGATAAAAATTGATAAAGAGGAGGTACTAGAAAGGCTGGCTGTACTTAAAGTAGATAAGTCACCAGGACCGGATGAGATGCATCCTTGGATGCTGAGGGAAGTTAAGGTGGAAATTGCAGAGGTACAGGCCATAATCTTCCAATGCTCCTTAGATACACTGGTGAAAGCAGGCCCTACACCTGCTTTTACCAGGTCTAAGGGTTTCATGGGCATTTGCTGGGCAGTAGTTGGGCAAATAGCCCAACTCTGTGCCAGCGAAAGTGAGTTTTGAGTTGGTGCGGTAGGTCTGTCAAGGCGAACCTTGATAGATCGCAAGTTTCATGTTTTCACGCATGTGGAAACCTGGAACTTGCGGGGCCTTTCTGAAGGTTTACGACAGTGTACGCTGTACGCTGTCATCAGGAGCGCAAAATCTGGGCCATTATCTGGGGCCTTAATAAGCCCTGGTCCCCAGTGTATCTGTCGTCACATTATTGGTCCCTACGATTCCAATTCTGACCAGCTTTTATTAGCACTGTTTAAATTAATCTTGGGAGTGTTGAGAGCTATTTCCACAATATCTTTTATTGTGAGAGCAGTTGCTGTTCTTCTGTCTGTCTGAGTAAGAGGAAGCAAAGTGAGAAATAAAAATAGAAAACGCTGGAAACACTCAGCAGATCAGAACTGGTGAAAGGTCACCGACGAGAAACGTTGGGGGTGATTTTCACTCAGAAGTCGGGAAGGAGGCGGGACTGCAACTTTCAGGGTTGTAGTCCCGCCTCCATGGAGATGCGGTCAATCCACGCGATTTTAACTTGATTGACCTTGTTGAGCCCGCCCAGCGGACTCAGCAGGCCAATTAAGGGCCACCCGGCAACAGGTGACGTCACAGACTGAAATTTCATCTGTCAAGACATTTTGACAGATGAAATATCAGTGTTTCACAGCTGTTTGAAGCTGTCAAACACTGACAGTCTTACTTCTAACCTGAGTCCTTCTACACAGACTCAGTTAGAAATCTCACCGGCACAGAAAGCTGCAGGCTGTCACGTTTGACAGTTCGCAGCCGTTCTGCTTTCTGTGCCGGTTAGATGATGGACTCCCGAAACCTAGAGGAAGGAAAGCTAAAAAGGTAAGTACAGGTAATTTAAACTTCTTTACACACTTTAGACACACCAAACGCACTTACCTTTGCACTCATGCACCCATCACTCACCTGAACACCGACATTTCGACTCCTCCAAGTCCTTCAACCCGACGGCCTGACTCCTCTAACTTGGCGTGGTTTGGAGCCGTCGGGAATCCCATAGTTCAAGATTTAAAATAGGGATTAGGCTAATTGTCACTAATCCCTTCCCGCCTCGGGTAGGCTGGTCCCAGTGCGGGACGGGTACCCACCTCCTTTGAAACTTACATGGAGGCGGGTTGGGGGCGAGATGGTGTTGGGACCCCCGAATTCGGGACTTTAACCCCCCTCACGCCTCCAATCCCGACTCCACGGGTCAGTTAAAATCGAGGCCGTTAACTCTGCTTCTCGCTCTACAGATACTGCCTGACCCGCTGAGTTATTCCAGCATTTCCAGTTTTTATTTCAGATTTCCCTCCTCTGCAGTATTTTGCTTTTGTGTAAGAAAAGTGGGAGATGTGAGCAGAGAGGATAATGCTCCTCCCCTGTCACAAGGCTCTTTTGAGGTCCAGGTTTTGTCGGCTGAGGATGAATTGTTACAGAGGTGGAGACTGACCAGTGAGCTAAACTCAGAGCCAAGCCAAGTGCGGGCGCCAGGCTTGAGGGGAGTTTCAGAGACGCCAGTTATTGTGCCCGTGGATTCAATAGTCACAGCTTTGCCACA
Organism: Somniosus microcephalus; assembly: GCF_052327205.1. NCBI lineage: Eukaryota > Metazoa > Chordata > Chondrichthyes > Squaliformes > Somniosidae > Somniosus > Somniosus microcephalus. Next base: position 66,902,296 of record NC_140991.1, read on the forward strand.
GGATCTTTTCAGGCACCAGAAGGTCATTATAGTGATATTGATCAAGGCACCATGTCCAGTTTCACTCAGCAGGTGACAAATGCAGCATTCTACAAGAGTGGCAGGTTCATTTATTTCTCCCAAAGGGTACAGAGAAACAACTGATCACATAGCAAAGATCTGGTGCCATTGCAGAGTGCTGAATGTGGTGTTGTGTACCCGCATAGACAAACAGGAGCCATCCGTTCATCTGATACAGCAAAGCAACCACAACAGCTCTTATTTCCTTGTCATGGAGGTAGTCAGCAATGCCTAGCAAAATAACCTGCCACATGGCTACAAAATCTCCATAGGCAGTACATGCCTGCTTCCTCCTTAACCAGGCTCTTTTGAATGGGGTAACTGACTGCTGGTTGACTTTCAAGGCCCAGGACTATGGCTTGAGACAATGGTTCACGACTGACTCCTTCACCTCATCCCACATGACACCTAAGCATAAATATCAGCAGGCACATAAATTTCAAAATTGGGCATAATTTGAACTGTGAAACAGTGATTTGGTCCCTTGTTCATTCTGCTAATGCCTAGGAGTAAGAATCATCCAAAGTCTGTTGAATCTCTAGCCCAGATAACCAGAGGGATTTCCACATCAACATCACAGGATTGATCTGTAGATGAGGCGGAATTCCAACATCCTGCACCATGGAGTACTTCCCTAGAATTACAAGACACTTTCATACCAACATATACTTGAAAAGAAAAAATGTTGCAAGGCTATAAGGAAAGAGCAGGGAAGTGGGACAAATTGGATAGCTCTTTCAAAGAGCCGGCACAGGCATGATGGGCCAAATGGTGTCTTCGTCTGTGCTGTATGATTCTATGATCATTGAACAATGCTTCAACTAAAGGAATCTTCTTGAAGTGTGACAGTTCAATTCATTGTATTTTTATTGAAATTATACTGTCACAAGTCACACCACGTACAACACACACATTGTTGTCAATGAACTTGTGACAAGGCAAATGTGTGTTTACACAGAGCAGCCATATTTGGTGTTACTGTATGCAGAACTGGCCTTAAGATTTTGCTGGTACCCAGTGAAATTAGTGATGGCAACCTCCATAAGAACATAAGAACATAAGAAGTAGGAGCAGGAGTAGGCCATACGGCCCCTCGAGCCTGCTCCGCCATTCAATAGGATCATGGCTGATCTGAACCTAGATTCACGTCCACATCCCTGCCCGCTCCCCATAACCCTTAATTCCCTTATCAGCTAAGAAACTGTCTATCTCCGTTTTAAATTTATTTAATGTGGCAGCTTCCACAGCTCTCTGAGGTAGCAAATTCCATAGATTTACTACCCTCTGAGTGAAGAAGTTTCTCCTCATCTCAGTTTTGAAACAGCAGCCCCTTATTCTAAGATTATGCCCCCTAGTTCTAGTCTCACCCATCAGTGGAAACATCCTCCCCGCATCCACCCGATCAAGCCCCCTCACAATCTCATATGTTTCGATAAGATCGCCTCTCATTCTTCTGATTTCCAATGAGTAGAGGCCCAACCTACTTAACCTTTCCTCATAAGTCAACCCCCTCATCTCCAGAATCAACTGAGTGAACCTTCTCTGAACTGCCTCAAGAGCAAGTATATCTTTTCTTAAATATGGAAATCAAAACTGTACGCAGTATTCCAGGTGTGGCCTCACCAGTACCCTGTATAACTGAAGCAAGACTTCCCTGCTTTTATACTCCACCCCCCTTGCAATAAAAGCCAAGATTCCATTGGCCTTCCTGATCACCTGCTGTACCTGCATACTAACCTTCTGTGTTTCATGCACCAGGACCCCCAGATACCTTTGTACTGTAGCACTTTGCAGTTTCTTTCTATTTAGATAATAACTTGCTCTTTGATTTTTTCTGCCACAGTGCATAACCTCACACTTTCCAACATTATATTCCATCTGCCAAATTTCTGCCCACTCACTTAGCCTGTCTATGTTCATTTGCAGGTTATTTATGTCCTCCTCACTCACTGCTTTCCCTCCCATCTTTGTATCATCGGCAAACTTGGATACGTTGCATTTGGTCCCCTCCTCCAAATCGTTAATATAGATTGTAAAGAGTTGGGGTCCCAGCACTGACCCCTGCGGAACACCACTAGTTACTAATTGCCAACCCGAGAATGAACCATTTATCCCAACTCTCTGTTTTCTGTTAGATAGCCAATCTTCTACCCATGCCAGTATATTACCCCCAATCCCGTGATTTTTTATCTTGTGCAGTAATCTTTTGTGTGGCACCTTGTCAAATGCCTTTTGGAAGTCCAAATACACCACATCCACTGGTTCCCCTTTATCCACCCTGTTTGTTACGTCCTCAAAGAATTCGAGCAAATTTGTCAAACATGACTTCCCCTTCACAAAACCATGCTGACTCTGTCCGATTAAATTATGCTTATCCAAATGTCCTGTTACTGCTTCCTTAATAATGGACTCCAACATTTTACCAACCACAGATGTTAGGCTAACTGGTCTATAGTTTCCAGCCTTTTGTCTACCTCCCTTTTTAAATAAGGGCATTACATTAGCAGTTTTCCAATCTGCTGGGACCTTTCCTGAATCCAGGGAGTTTTGGAAAATTACCACCAATGCATCCGCAATCCCTACCGCTACTTCTCTCAAGACCCTAGGATGTAAGCCATCAGGTCCAGGGGATTTATCCACCTTAAGTCCCATTATCTTACCGAGTACCTTCTCCTTAGTGATTTTAATCGTGTTTAGCTCCTCCCCCCCATAGCCCCCTGTTTGTCCAGTGTTGGGATATTTTTAGTGTCCTCTACTGTAAAGACTGATACAAAATATTTGTTCAGCATATTTGCCATCTCCATGTTCCCCACTACTAATTTCCTGGTCTCGTCCTCTAAGGGACCAACATTCACTTTAGCCACCCTTTTGCTTTTTATATAACTGTAGAAACTCTTGCTATCTGTTTTTATATTTTTTGCTAGTTTACTTTCATAATCTATCTTCCCTTTCTTAATTAATCTTTTAGTTATTCTTTGCTGGCTTTTAAATGCTTCCCAATCTTCTATCCTCCCACTAGATTTGGCTACTTTATATGCCCTTGTTTTCAGTCGGATACTATCCTTTATTACTTTACTTAGCCACGGATGGCTGTCTTTTCTTTTATGCCCCTTTTTCCTCAGTGGAATATATTTTTCTTGAAAGTTGTGAAATATCTCCTTGAATGTACACCACTGCTCCTGTACCGTCTTACACCTTAATCTATTTTCCCAGTCCACTTTAGTCAATTCTGCTCTCATACCTTCATAGTCTCCTTTATTTAAGCTTAGTACGCTGGTTTGAGATCCAACTCTCTCACCCTCCAACTGAATTTGGAATTCACGCATACCAAGGGGATCCTTTACTAGGACTCAGCCTATTCCTTTCCACTCTGCCACCAGAGGTGTTTACCCATCCAATACATGCCACCATACACAAGAGTCAGCTGTACTTACAATTCTAAATCAGATAGTCTACAGGGGTGAAAAAAGCCTTTGCCAGTAGCATGAAATGGACTCCTAGCGAATTGGCAGCCTATTTTATATTGTGCATGATTTTCACTATTCCATGCGCTATAAATCCGTTTCGCCCTACTGGCGTAGACCAATTTCACCCCCTACTGGCCTTTATAGTTAAGTTGACCTTTTGGCTCAGTTCTGTTTTGTTGCATGACTTTACTTTAGCTGCCTCAGTAAGAATTCGGGATCAACAACCAAAACACACTAACGATTCATGAGAGCGACTTTGTGACAGGAACTTGTTCGATTAGATTAAATATTCTTTCTATATCATATTTGGAAAATTTGATGCAACATCACTGCTCGTTAATTTATGGAGTTTTAAACCATTTCTTAAGCTTTGGGGAAATGGGAACTAGATAAATGGAATAAAGTCCTCACAGTGATAGATGAGCTTCATTGCTCCTGTTCCTTTATGGAGATGGATTGGCCTCTCTTGATGGCTCAGCGGGTTAAGGAAGTGGGTAGATGAGCTTTACAGTTCAGAATATATCAGATTTAATGCACTTTTGACAAAAGAGGACAAAAACATGGCTCTGCATTTACAGTGCTGACTTTTGACAACTAGCTGGAATGAAAATATTCCAATTCCACTATGTTGTTTGTTTTCCCTGTGAATCATTTATAACATACCGAGAATTGTCTTCTCAGGTTAAAGAGCATCATGCCTTCTCTCTACACTGTCCTGTGTGTCCACTTAGCTTGTAAAGGGTTGAGGCTTCTTGTCTGCATCAAATTTTCATGTATGTTATTATTTTAATAAAGTTTAAAGAAACAGGTCAACAACTTCATTACAAAAGTACATCGGATTTTGATGCCAACATGTGAATCGGTGCATTAAAATTATTAGGACACAGAAGAATTTGAACCCTGGAGTGTGAAACTTCCATCTAACATAGATGTGGAGCTGCACCATGAAGGAGAGAAAACACTAAAAGCCTTCCAGACTTTCAAAACCTCAAAGAAATGCCCAGCCTTGTACTCATGGCAGCATTTAATGGCTCTGTGGGTTTTGTGAGTGCCTGAGGCTGGCTGATTGTTTCACCATGAATTCATTGATAAAGGAACAGAACTGAAGATGGAACATTGTTATATTTCTTTTCAACCCAGATGTCATGGACTAATCTTTCACTTACTCTGTGTATGCTCAATAAATGAAGGAACTGGGTAATGGAATAATCAGTCTCGTTTGGTGATGTCACTGCTTCAATGTGTTCTATTTGTTCCTGTAATAGGCTGGTGATCATCAGAGACAAAAGTCTGAAGTGACACCTCGTGCCCTGTCTATGATGTTCCATGTAGTTTGCAGATGACGAAGGTAGCCATCTATCTGGCTGAGGCTAGGCTCAGTGGTATTCTCATCTTCTATAAGAACATAAGAATTAGGAGCAGGAGTAGGCCATACGGCCCCTCGAGACTGCTCCGCCATTCAATAAGATCATGGCTGATCATCAACTTCAACTCCACTTTCCCGCCCAATCTTCATATCCCTTGATTCCCCTAGAGTCCAAAAATCTATCTATCCTAGCCTTGAATATACTCAATGACTCAGCATTCACAGCCCTCTGGGACAGAGAATTCCAAAGATTCACAACCTCTGAGTGAAGAAATTCCTCCTGGCAAACCTCTTATCACTGACTACAGTTCCTTACAAGGATTTGCAAACCCTGGAGAGCTGACCCTATGCCTGATACGGTGTCAGTCAGAGAAGTTTGTCCTTCTATTGCCAGACAATTGTTTCAAGCTACTAGGGGAGGACAAACTGCTCTGGCCGCTATTAAATTAATTAAAAAGTTAATTATTTGAAGTGTGTTTAATTTTTAAGTGTATATTAAACTGTTGGGGAGTTTAACCCGGAAGTAGAATCCGGGTATAAAAGGGGCGGGACTAGTGCTTGAGCACGGAGTGCTGTGCATTGAGTGCTGCTAGAGTTTGGTAAGAGGGAGAAAAGTCATTTAAGTGTATTTTGTGAATTTTAGTGTGTTAAAAAGTTAATTATTTGAAGTGTGTTTAATTTTTAAGTGTATATTAAACTGTTGGGGAGTTTAACATGGAAGTAGAATCCGGGTATAAAAGGGGCGGGGCTAGTGCTTGTGTACGGAGTGCTGTGCATTGAGTGCTGCTAGAGTTTGGTAAGAGGGAGAGTTCGGGCAAGTGGGAGGTGAGGGTGTGTTTTTTGCTCTGTTTTCCCCACTCCCAGGCTTAGACAGCACTGCGGAGGTGGAGCAGCGAGACGAGTCAACCAAACAGGCCCCACAGACAGTATTCAAGGAGGAGGTTGGTGATCAGCTGGTTGGTTGGTTTTCTTCCTTCTCTTTTATTCCTTTAAGTTGGTAAGTCCTATTGAATAGTGGTGTAATAGTATCATCTACATCGGGGCAGAGGGCCTTTATAACTAATAATAATAAATTTAATTAATTACATAGATATGGGTGAACAGGTGATGTGTCACTGTTGCGAAATGTGGGAGCTGGTGGACCCCATTGAGGCTCACGGTGATTACATTTGTGATAAGTGTTTGCTGCTAGAGGAACTCAAGCTCCATGTTAAAGAGCTTGAGACCGAGCTTCAGACACTGCGACACATCAGGGAGGGGGAGAAGTTCCTGGACTCTATGTTTCAGGAGATGGTCACACCTATGAAGTTAATTACTGCAGATGTAGTCCGTGGCCAGGGACAGGATGGTGTGACTACGAGTGAGGAAGGTACAGGGATCCAGGATGTAGTGTTGAATGAGACGCAGCCCTTGCTCTTGTCAAGCAGGATCGAGGTTCTTACTCCCTGTGAGGGCGGGAGTGGGGACTGCAGGGAGGATGAGCAACCTGGCCACAGCACCGTGGTACAGGGGGCCATCCAAGTGGAGGGAGTAAAAAGAAATGTTGTAGTGGTAGGGGATAGTATCATTAGGGGGATAGATAGGGTTCTCTGCAGTCAAGAGCGGGAGTCCCGAAGGCTGTGTTGCCTGCCCGGTGCCAGGGTTAAGGACATCTCTTCTGGGCTGGAAAGAAACTTGGAGTGGGAGGGGGGGGATCCAGTTGTTGTGGTCCATGTTGGTACAAATGACGTAGATAGGACAAGGAAGACGGTTCTGTTAAAGGAGTATGAGCAGCTAGGGGTCAAATTAAAAAACAGAACCTCAAGGGTAATAATCTCTGGGTTATTACCTGAGCCACGAGCGAATTTGGCTAGGATAAATAAAATTAAAGAGTTAAATGCGTGGCTCAAGGACTGGTGTGGGAGAAATGGGTTTTGCTTCTTGGGACACTGGCACCAGTACTGGGACAGGAGGGAGCTGTTCCGTTGGGACGGACTCCACTTGGCCAGTGCTGGGACTAGAGTCCTGGCGAATCATATAACTAGGGCTGTAGAGAGGGCTTTAAACTAATTAGTGGGGGGGAGGTTTCTGGAGAGCAAATAATAGAAATGACAACAGAGAAGGTCATAGACTTAGGTAGCAGTGGGGGAATTAAAAAACAGAACATGTCAGGAAGGGACAGAAGGTATGGCGTAAAAAGTAAAGTACTAAAAAGGGAAAAAACAAGAACTAAGTGTTACAAAATATATTTGAAAGTTCTTTATCTGAATGCACGTAGCAATCGTAACAAAATGAATGAGTTAACGGCACAAATAACGACATATGGGTATGATCTTGTGGCCATTACAGAAACATGGCTGCAGGGTGACCATGACTGGGAATTAAACATACCAGGTTATTTAACAATCAGGAAGGACAGGCAGGAAGGGAGAGGAGGTGGGGTGGCTATGTTAATAAAGGAAGGAATCACTATAATACAGAGAAATGATATTGGGTCAAAGGAGCAGGATAGTGAAACAGTTTGGGTGGAGATAAGGAATAATAAGGGGAAAAAAACACTAGTGGGTGTAGTCTATAGGCCTCCGAACAGTTGCAACTCTGTTGGATGGAGTATTAATCAGGAAATAGTTGAGGCTTGTAATAAGGGAACAGCTATAATTATGGGGGATTTTAATGATCATATTAACTGGACAAATCAAATTGGGCAGAGCAGCCTTGAGGATGAGTTCATTGAGTGTATTAGGGATGGGTTTCTTGAGCAGTATGTAACTGAACCGACCAGGGGGCAAGCAACCTTAGATTTGGTCCTGTGTAATGAGACAGGATTAATTAAAAATGTCCTAGTAAAGGATCCCCTTGGAATGAGTGACCATAACATGGTTGAATTCCATATTCAATTAGAGGGTGAGAAGGTTTGATCTCAAACAAGCGTGCTGAGCTTGAATAAAGGCGACTATGAAGGTATGAGAGCGGAATTGATTAGAGTGGACTGGGAAAATAGATTAAAGGGTAAGACGGTACATGATCAGTGGTGTACATTTAAGGAGTTATTTTACAACTTCCAAAAAATATATATTCCACTGAGGAAAAAAGGGTGTAAAAGAAAAGATAGCCTTCCGTGGCTAAGTAAAGTAATTAAGGATAGTATCCGACTAAAAACAAGGGCATATAAGGTAGCCAAATCTAGTGGGAGGATGGAAGATTGGGAAGTCTTTAAAAGACAGCAAAAAATAACTAAAAGATTGATTAAGAAAGGGAAGATAGATTATGAAAGTAAATTAGCAAAAAATATAAAAACAGACAGCAAAAGTTTCTATAGTTATATAAAAAGAAAAAGGGTGGCTAAAGTAAATGTTGGTCCCTTAGAGGATGAGACCGGGAAATTAATGGTGGGAAACATGGAGATGGCAAAAACGCTGAACAATTATTTTGTATCAGTCTTTACAGTAGAGGACACTAAGAATATCCCAACACTGGACAAACAGGGGGCTATAGGGGGTGGGGAACTAAATACGATTAAAATCACTAAGGAAGTGGTACTTGGTAAAATAATGGGACTCAAGGCGGATAAATCCCCTGGACCTGATGGCTTGCATCCTAGGGTCTTGAGGGAAGTGGCGGTAGGGATTGTGGATGCATTGGTAATAATTTTCCAAAACTCCCTGGACTCAGCAAAGGTCCCGGCAGATTGGAAAACTGCTAATGCAACACCCTTATTTAAAAAGGGTAGTAGGCAGCAGGCTGGAAACTATAGACCTGTTAGCCTAACATCTGTGGTTGGTAAAATGTTAGAGTCCATTATTAAGGAGACAATAACGGGACATTTGGATAAACATAATTTAATAGGACAAACTCAGCATGGTTTCATGAAGGGGAAGTCATGTTTGACAAATTTGCTTGAGTTTTTTGAGGAAGTAACATACAGGGTGGATAAAGGGGAACCAGTGGACATAGTGTATTTAGACTTCCAAAAGGCATTTGACAAGGTGCCACACAAAAGATTATTGCTCAAGATAAAAAATCACGGGATTGGGGGTAATATTCTGGCGTGGGTGGAGGATTGGCTCTCTAACAGAAAGCAGAGAGTTGGGATAAATGGTTCGTTCTCAGATTGGCAACCAGTAACTAGTGGTGTTCTGCAGGGGTCAGTGCTGGGTCCCCAACTCTTTACAATCTATATTAACGATTTGGAGGAGGGGACCGAGTGTAACATATCAAAGTTTGCAGATGATACAAAGATGGGACGGAAAGTAATGAGTGAGGAGGACATAAAAAACCTGCAAAGGGACATAGACAGGCTAAGTAAGTGGGCAGAGATTTGGCAGATGGAATACAATACTGGAAAGTGTGAGGTTATGCACTTTGGCAGGAAAAATCATAGAGCAAGTTATTTTCTTAATGGCAAGAAACTGGAAAGTACTGTAGTACAAAGGGATCTGGGGGTCCTGGTGCATGAAACTCAAAAAGTTAGTATGCAGGTGCAGCAAGTGATCAAGAAGGCCAATGGAATGTTGGCTTTTATTGCTAGGGGGATGGAATATAAAAACAGGGAGGTATTGTTGCAGTTGTACAAGGTATTGGTGAGACCGCACCTGGAATACTGCATACAGTTTTGGTGTTCATACTTAAGAAAAGACATACTTGCTCTCGAGTCAGTACAAAGAAGGTTCACTCGGTTAATCCCGGGGATGAGGGGGTGGTCATATGAGGAGAGGTTGAGTAGATTGGGACTCTACTCATTGGAGTTCAGAAGAATGAGAGGCGATCTTATTGAAACATATAAGATTGTGAAGGGGCTTGATCGGGTGGATGCGGTGAGGATGTTCCCAATGATGGGTGAAACTAGAACTAGGGGGCATAATCTTAGAATAAGGGGCTGCTCTTTCAAAACTGAGATGAGGAGAAACTTCTTCACTCAGAGCGTGGTAGGTTTGTGGAATTTGCTGCCCCAGAAAGCTGTGGAAGCTACATCATTAAATAAATTTAAAACAGAAATAGATAGTTTCCTAGAAGTAAAGGGAATTAAGGGTTACGGGGAGCGGGCAGGAAATTGGACATGAGTCTAGGTTCGGAATGGTGATGGCCCTGTGGGTAGTGGAGTGGGCCCAGGGGCCGTGTAGCCTGGTTCTGCTCCTACTGTGTTCTAATTCTGTGTTAGATTTCAGGAGATGGTTTTATTCCTGTTCCTGGCTGGGGTGGAGATCGCCTTTACAGAAGGTAAGTACTGTAGAAAATATAGGGACAGAGTGATCTCCTGGAAGAATTTCGATCGCCTAGATGGGTCAGAGAGGAATTTCCCAGATTTTTTTCTCCCAAATTGGCCATTGGGTCTTTTATCTTGTTTTTCGCCTCGCCCAGGAGATCACATGGGTTCGGGTGGATGGAGAGTGATAGAAGATTTGAGGTTAGGATCAGATCAGCCATGATCTTATTGAATGGTGGAGCAGGCTCGAGGGGCCGATTGGCCTACTCCTGCTCCTATTTCTGATGTTCTTATGTTCTTATGTTCTTAAATAGTACGTAGTAGTTACAGCACAGAAACAGGCCATTCGGCCCAAAGGTCCATGCCAGTGTTCATGCTCCACACGAGCCTCCTCCTACCCTACTTCATATCACCCCATCAGCATACCCTTCTATTCCTTTCTCCCTCATGCGTTTATCCAGCTTCCCCTTATTCGCCTCAACTACTCCTTGTGGTAGTGAGTTCCATATTCTAACCACTCTCTGGGTTAAGAAGTTTCTCCTGAATTCCCTATTGGATTTATTCGTGCCTATCTTATATTTATGGCCCTTAGTTCTGGTCTCCCCCACAAGTGGAAACATCTTCTCTACATCTACCCTATCAAACCCTTTCATAATCTTAAAAACTTCTATCAGGTCGCCCCTCAGCCTTCTCTTTTCTAGAGAAAAGAGCCCCAGCCTGTTCACTCTTTCCTGATAGGTATAACCTTAGTGTTCTGGTATAATTCTAGACCTTTTTTTTAGCACCTTCTCCAGTGCCTCTATATCATTTTTATAATATGGAGACCAGAACTGTTCACAGTCCTCCAAGCGTGGTCTAACCAAGGTTCTACACAAGTTTAACATAATTTCTCTGCTTTTCAGTTCTATCCGTCTAGAAATGAACCCCAGTGCTTTGATTGCTTTTTTTTTGGCCTTATTAACCTGTGTTGCTATTCTTAGTGATTGGTGTATCTGTACCCTTCTGCTCCTCTACCCCATTTAGACACTTAGGCTGGAATTTTCCCACTGCTGGGCGTGCGGGTTTGGAGGCGGGTCGGTAGTAAAAGTTGCAGAAAATGCGAGCGCATCGGGAACCCGCTGTCATCCCTTCTCCTCACGCCTTTAACTCGGGCGCGTTTGCCAGCGCGCCACGGACCCGAATGGCAGAGATGGGCGACCTAATTAAACTCATTAAATCCTTGTTGTGAGACCCTTAACAGGGATTTTACCCAGACCTGTTGATTTTCATTGGATGACCACAGGAATCACACAGCTTGGGAACCACATCTGTCAACCTGAGGTGGAAGCTCAGTGGCCATTGAGCGAGGTCATTAATGGAGAGCATGAAAATCTAAATAAATACTCCCACATGACAACTCATTACTTGCCTAATGGAAAAGCTCTCCATTTTGAGCACAGATTTCGGTGTCTACAGTTTGCAAGTCTTTTCTGCAACCTCAAAAGCCACTCTCACCACTTTGCTAGTAACTATCACAACATTTACAGATTGCTCCTCTGATCTCCACTTGACCTGCCATCTATTACATCAGCATGGGTGCCGCTTATACTGTCTCACCTTGGTCCTCACAATTGGACCACGATCAGCCCCAATACCAGCAGCACCAGGCACACTAGCAGCACAAACAACAACACCAACCTTCTCCTCAACGACCTGATGCTGCACAGGACAGAGGGCATCAGCGCAGGGCTGCACCATGCTGGAGGCGTAACCTCCAACACAGGGTATAGAGGCAGAGGATGAGTTTCCTCAACATAACTGAGCAGCAGTGCCAAAGGAGGCTCAGGCTATCGAGCCAGGTCATCGCAGACATTTGTAACTTGCTGGAACAAGGCCTGCAGCCCAGAGGACCTGGTGGACACGCCTTACCAGTGGTTGTCAAAGTTACCAACGCCCTCAACTTCTTCACCTCAGGCTCCTTCCAGGGATCTGCAGCAGACATGTGTGGCATCTCGCAGTCGGCCACCCACAGATGCATCACACAGGTAACTGATGCCCTGTTTAAAAATGTGCCAATTATGTGAACTTCATCCCTGATGAAGCCAGTGTTACTAAGCGTGCGCTCGGCTTTGCTGCTCTGGCCGGCTTCCCACGGGGTGCAGGGCATCATTGACTGCACACATGTGGCCTTCAGGACATAGCCACTTCACCCAGGAGTGTTTGTGAACTGCAAGGGCTTCCACTGCCTCAATGTGTAGCTCATCTGCAACCATAGTAAGATCATCATGCATGTGTGCATCAAATTCCCTGACAGCTGTCATGAATCTTTTATCCTGCGCCAGTCCACCCTCCCTCAGCTTTTGCACTGGCAAACACATTTACCGCCTGGCTGCTTGTAGACAAGGGCTATCCATTGAAACCGTGGCTCATGACACCCTTGAGGAAGCCAAGCAATGAGGCTGAGGAGCGTTATACTGAAAGCTACATATCCATCAGATGTGTCATAGAGCAAACAATAGGCAGTCTGAAGATGTGCTTCAGATGCCTTGATAGATCTGGAGGAGCCCTTCAGTAGGCACCAGCCAGGGTCTCCAGAATTGGCGTTGCTTTCTGCGCGCTGCACAACAGAGCGCAGCAACGAGGATTAGAGCTGCATGAGGAGCAAGGTGCAGAGCGCACAGCCTCTTCAGAGGAGGAGGAGGAGGAGCATCAGCTAGAAGACAAGGAGGAGAAGCAGGAGGAACTTGAGGTCCAGATCCCATCAGCACCCGAGCACATTGCAGCCCAGGAGGCCAGGGATGGCCTCATCATGGCCAGATTTACTTAACTTCCTGCATTGCACCCATATGGCTACCACATGCTTTGCCAAGTTCCCCCCACAACAACACCACGAAGCATCCCTACAATGAACAAGCCATTCCTTTCACACTGACCACCATTGCTGGAGGTAACATTGTCTCACCATTCACTCCAACTCAGTAAGCCACCTCCAAAGTAACAGACAAAAATGGGCATGACCGGAAAGTGGTGAAAATAAATAGATTTATATGTGTGATAACAGTAAAGGAACCTTAACAATAACACTTCTTTATCTACTTCTGTGTCATCTTTCTCTTATGCCTGCTTCTGCAAGGTACACCCCTGTGGCTTCAGCAGAGGTAGAGGCAAGCTGCTCACTTCCCTGCTGCGACTGCATAGACACTTTTGGCGGATGTCCTCTGGGTTTTGGAGGATGTGATGGCCCCGCCAAAGTCTGCTTCTCCTGCGACTGTGCAGGGCAGATTCGGCCATCGTGATCCAAAGAGCCATCTGGGACTCTGACTGATGGGGAGGCAACAGGGGAGAAGTGTGAGCGCTTTGAGAGGAGCCTCCACTTCCATGTCCCCTCTCACCATCATCCCTCTCATGGGCCACCCGCACTTCCCTGCTAGCAAGGAGCTGGAGAGCACCTTGCTGCAGAGCAGTGGGGCCATGAAGACTCAAATCTACATTTAGATTCCTCCTAGAGAGGATGCCTTTGAGCCTCTGCCATCTGCTGTCCACAGCTAGCATGTGCTCATGTGAGTGGCACATTAGCTGCTCCATGCAAGTGCCATCCTTTCCACTGAAGAGCCTACCGTTGCCAACGCATGCGACATGGTGGTGCTCATGTTGGAGATAGACTCCTCCATTCTCTGCACATTTGCAGACCTGCCAGAGCCTCCTACATTTCTTGCTGCCTCTCCAGGATCACCCTCTTTCTGGATGGCCCCTGAGGCTCAGCGTCTGCATGCAGCTGAGCAGAGCTTGGAGCACCCTGCGCCCTCCGGCGAGGAGTCTCCACTGCTGTCCCTGTCAACACCATCTGCTCTTGCTCATTTGTGAAGTGTGAGACACCAGGTGACAACACTACTCTAACCTGCGTGGGACCCACCGAGGTGTGCGTATCTGCGCTGGTGCTGGGTGCGCTTGGGTCTACTGACGGTGCACCCTCAGAGGCTGGAGGCTCCTCTGAAGAGTCATCTTCCTCCTCTGGCTAGACAGTGGTGGGGGGCTCTTGATAGACCTGTGGGAGAGTAAAGCGATGACTTAGAAATGTTATATTAAGAATGGGTAATGATACCATTATGCACATGATGAACATTCAGTGGCTGCTGACATCAGGCACCATATGAGTCACTGCTGTATGCTATGTGGCTGTATGAGATGTAATTCTGTCACCAGGTTGCTGAGAGATCCCCTTCTCTCCGTCTCTCACTGCCAGCAGCTCTGCAAATCTCGACACCTCCAGGGCCACCTCCTCTGCTGCAGTTAAGGTATTGAAGAATGGAGGGCCACCTCCAGTGTTCTCCATCTCCCTGTTGTTGTGAGCTCTCTTCACCAGCAAAGAGGGAAAGAAGAGAAGTTTGAGTGAGAGTGATGGAATGAGTGTAAGAGATGGATGGGCTACATCTGTAAAGGGTGACTATGAGGGAATGTGGTGCCAATGCCAAATGGCCTCCTTCTGTGGTGTTACTTGGTATGGTTACATTAGGATGAGGGTGAGTGTGAGGGGTGGTTAGTCAGATGTGAGTATGTACATGGAGAGAGAGGGATGGGTGGACGTGCAAGGTATGCTGGTGTGAGGAATGATGTGCAGGAGTAAGCTTGGGAAGGCAGAGTGACGGGAGTGTGGTGACAGGCACATCAGTATGAAGGTGAGTATGGCTTTGCATTCACCTTTCCTGATCTCATGAGATCATTGAATCTCCTCCTGCACTGTACCCAGGTCCTCCTTACAACATCCCTGCTGTTGACTTCCTCTGCAATTTGGAGCCAGGCTCTTTTGGTCTTTAGGGGAGGTCTCTTCCACCCATCAACAGGGAAGAGGTCCTCCCTGCATGCTCTGACTCCCTCCACAAGAATATGTAGCAATTCATCGGGAAAGCGAAGTGCAACCCTCTGTCTTAGTGAAGTAATTTTTCTATTTCTCCATAACAAGACACTCCTCTCCAATCCTCCCTCCACATTCCTACATCAACCTTCAAATACGATGTGGTCAAGGCTGCTTTAAATATCCCCGCTGGAAATGAGTCATCAGACCCACACCATTTAATAGGGCCAGGAAATGCGCATGTCTGCCTTAATAGGGGCCATCACGCTGAAGTCGCTCTGAAGAGCGGGCTGATCAATACACCGCCCCACTACGCGGCCCGCATGCACCCGACCCGGCTCAATAGAGAAAATTCCGGCCTTATTTTCCAAGGAGTATGTGGCTTCCTTATTCTTCCTACCAAAATGTACCACCTCACAATTATCTATATTGAAATTCATTTGCCAGTTACACGCTATGATTGAAAAGTTTGTGAAACTTTGCTTCTGTGAATCTCACGCTTGGGCTACTTGCCCCAATTCTGAGAGTTCACTGTTTCTGGCTAAACAATTGTCCATTTATTGCCCAAAGTACTTTTACATCCTCAAGAACCAAAAATAGGAACTCATAAAACCATAGAAACTGCACATTTCTTTAGGCCCATCACCGGTGTTTTTTGCAGATACAGGTTGATGACAGGATACTAACTGTCGTGGTGAACATACGGGGGTGATGGGGCATTATTTATTATTGTGTCACTTTTTTTCCCAATTATTTTCTGATTACTATGCCAGAGGAACAGCACGTTCAACTGACGGATATCTCCACAAATGCTGTCATGTCAATGCTGCTTCTTCAGTTGTAAAGTAAGAGATAATTCCATCCCACATCAATTCCAGGCCGATTTATTTAGCTTTTGCTTTTCCAGTTGAGCTTAGGAATCAAGCCTGAGGTTCTAGAAAGCAGGATAATATTGAATCATTTTGGCTACTGGGCTACCTATCAGTATAATGTTAGCCCTGGTGATATGTGATGAATGATCATTTTCAATTTCAGTTCCAAATTCGGGTTTTAGTGACTGCATAATACTTCTCCTGTCACACAGGGTGTGTGTAAATCTGCAGCTAATAAACATGAACAGATTTGCATCTGCATCAATTCTAAGTAAAATAAATCAAAAATGTAAATACCTAGGGAAGTTGATCTGAAGGTAATATTAAGCTGATTTTTAAAAACATTCACAACGATGATGAATGGAATATACGAGTAGCGAATAACAGCAATTTAAATATGGAAATGCTGAAGGAAATTGTGTGTATGCTTCTTCCATCTACAATGTTGTATGATATTTTATTGACTTGTAAAGCAAAACCAATCAATTGTGCTGCCGTCATATGCTGTGAATCATCACATTCTATTGAGAGTTTGGAACCTTTGAAATTGATTGTAGATTTGATGTTCTTTTCTGGTGTGTACATCAAGGGGAAAGATGCCATCTGTTTTTATCATGCAGTTCACAGCTTCTTAACTGAACGAAATTGTAAAAAATCATCTCCAAACTGCATAAATACTTCAATTCCATTTATGACTCTTCCAAAAATAGTTTTTTGTTAAATAGATATCTTTTCGTAAAATATTATCACATCACATTATTGTGAAAATGAGAGATTTGGTTCAGTTCCGAATTACAGTCAAAGTGAGTCGATAAGCTGAATAGTTACTATGATTAGTAGCTAACCTCTGAGGAATAGATATCCAGTTTCTGGAATGGATTAACAGCGATAAGGATGTCTCCAACGTAGGTATATATCTGCTCCTCACCATAACGCTTTTGCAGTTGCTCAGTGACTGTATTCTATCAAGAGACAACAAACGATAATGGTACAAATAAATAATTGAGTTGCTACGAAATTAAGGCCCCGATATTGACTGGGGTAGGATTTCCAGGCCGGGGGGCGGGGCAGGGCGGGGGGGGGGGGTGGGGGGATGGGCGTTCTGGTCTAGACAGCGCGGTGGAGTTTTAACAGGTTTTAACTCCACAGCATGTGTGGGTTTTTTTTAACAGGCTCCCCGCCTGGAAGCCAGCCTGGTTGAGAGGCTTGGCTCCCTGCCGTGAGGAGAACGCTCCAGAAGAGGCTGAAGCCCAGTAGCAGATAGGATTCCTGCTGCTCGGGGTAGAGATCACGAGGGGGAAAGAGTAGAGCATGGTTTGGAGGTTTGGGGGTTGGTGAGAGATCGGGGGCAGAGATGGAGGTCGTGGGTTCGGTGATTGCGGGGGGGTGGGTGATTACAGCGGGAGGGGTCGGTGATCAGGGGATGGGGGGGTCCAATCGCGTGGAGTGGAAAACAGGTTAGCTTGGTGGACCAGGGGGAAGCACATGTGCTCCTCTTGGACCACAAGCAGTGCTGGAAAAGCACTTACCTCTTCCATGCAGCAGTATTCACCTCCCTTTAGCTGCTGGGTCTCCCAAGGCCCGGAATACCCAGCCGGCCAGCATTAAAGCTGGAAGGGAGATAGAATCTGAGGCACGCAGCCTCATTAAAATATTTAAATGAGCGACCCGTCTCCTGGGAGTGGGTTGGTTGCCCGCCCCCTCCCGTCTATGTTAAAACTGAAGTGGCCGGGTTCGAGGTGTGTTGGGTTCGGGTTTGAGATTTTTTACATTTTAAAATCCCACCCGACCCAAACCCATCCATTTTTGGGGGTTAAAATTACCCCCTAAAATCAGCCACTATAAAGAAGTTCTAATGATATGTACCCCACTCCACTATAATTTACTTTATCACTCCATTTTTCCAAGAATTCTTTGAAGCCATGTCACTTGTGGCCAATTACACTTGAATGAAGCATGAGCACATTGGAGAAAACAGCAATAGATACATTTTAATTTTCTTACTTCATCTAGTACTTCAAGTGTGGCCAGATCATCTATATTCTCCAGATTTGAAATGGTTTTATTCTTCACGTGTTGGCCTTTCTTTGTGTGAATACGTTCATGCCTACGAATAAGATGTTAAAAATCAGACTCTTGTCAAATCAGGGGTTAATATCATAAATCAGACTACATCTCTCCTTCAGCAGGTCCCCTTTAGGAGCAACATGTGGGCACTGCATGCAAGCGGCCAGTGATGTCAATATTTTGAGATACAGTATTTGAGTAATTTGAGATATGACGGCTGCGATTTTATTAATGGAGGCGGGTTGGGTGTGGGTCTGGTGGTTTCCGGCTCCCAGTCCCGCCCCCAGCTGCATCCGGCCCACAGATGTGATTTTGCCTTGATTGACCTTGTTAAACCCGCCCTGCAGGCTTGCCGGTCAATTAAGAGGAAGCGGGTCAGATGATGTCATTTGATGATGCGTCATCTGCCGGTTTCCTTAAAGGGACCACGCACAATTTTATTTGACAGTTGATTTCTCAGTGTTTGACAACATTGAGGTGCTGAAAACACTGACAATCACTGCACAAAGGTGACCTCTTGCACCCAGGCTCTCCAATGGCTCCCTCCATAGGCTGGAATAGATGGCAGCTGCAGGTGAAGTGGCAGAAGCGATCTGTCACTGGTGAGAGAGGTTCTCCCAATGAGGTGGCACTGGACATGGATTTCAAAACTTGTAACCTAAAGAAAAGTGTAAATGTATTAAAAATGCAGTTACCAACATTTTCTTTCCTCTGAGACTAACCATGTGCAACATTGGCTCCTTCACACTACTTCTGCAGCTGTCATCAATCCAGAAACATTCCAGCAGACTCACAACACGCCACACTTACCTGGCGTGAAGACCGGACATGGGAAACCTGAGCCAGAAGTGGCAAAATTCAAAAATAGGCTGTCAACTACTGGCAACTATATGTTAATAGGCAGGTAATTGCCTTTAATCCTCTTCCCGCTGATAGGTGTCGGGTCCTATCGCAAATTGGGGATCCGACACTTGGGAAAATTGTTTGGAGGTGGGTTGATGGCGGGATCGCAACCTGCCGTCAATCAAAATGGTTTTAACCTTTGACCCACCTCCAAACCCGCCCTCTGAGTGCTGGCAAAATCCAGCCCGACATGTAGTAAGTGCAGCATGCTTGGAAGGAACAGATGACTTTGGACCTATGGGGGGAAAAATTCAGTTGTTTGCGCCTCCCGTTAGTGCTTTAAGAGGGCGCCAATTGGGGCGCAAAGCAACTAGCGCCCAGGCGTGGTGATGTTTGTGCCGCTCGTGAAATTAACTAGACATTTGGTGGCGGCACTAAACACTACCGCCACGATCTCCTGCGCCAGCAGATTGTGATGTCAGTTGAGTGCGCAACGCCCCATTAGCGCCCCGGACTGGATATTGAGTGGGGCCCCCTGCCTTACTGCCTGCCGCTAGCAACAACAGGTTGAGGGGAGCGTTATGCTGTCAGAAAGGGACTAGGGGAGCGCTATTTAAAGGCGACCACTTCCTGCCTTTTTTTTGTCGGTGACATTTTTGCACCACGCATTCTGAGAGAGAGAGAGAGAGACTTCTGGAGAGATTCAACGCTGTGTGAAGGAGTTTTGAGAACTGAACAGCACTTTTCAGGTTTATTTTGATTTGCCCTTCCTTGCTTCGCCAGCACTCTGAGGTAGCGCCTCACTCCTCGGCCTTTGCGCCTTAAGACAGGTGTTAAGCCTCCAGGGGTGATAAAAGCCAAGTTTGCTGTCGGAGGCGATAATTAGCGCCAGGCGCTAAACTTTGCGCATGGCTGATAACGGCGCCCCAAATGGGGCGATACCGAATTTTTCACCCATGGTTTCCAAAGCTTTCAAACACTAGATCATATTGTATCTGGGTCTGTTGTAGACTAATTGATAGAGATTGATTGCTATGATTAGTTAACAATTCCATCATGCGATTATCAGGATGGTAGAAGGCGAACTAGATGGACATTGGTCTTTTGCATCTAGCAATTCCTATGATGTGATGGGAGGAGGGGGGTGGGTACGTGGGGAGCAGATGCAGGTTTGAGTCATTGTTCTACTCATTTCCCAGTTTGAGCATGGGCTATTGTATCTCCCCAGGAGGATAATGAGGAAATATGAGGGGAGAGTCATACCTCGGCAGTTCCCAGCCAGGTATATAGATATTTTCAGGACTAGGAGCACACGATCTGTCTGCTCTAAAAGGTATCAGGCCATGAAAAAAAAAAGAAAAGAATAAATTATACAAAGTAAGGCAAAACTTACCCAAAAGGTACTGTTAAAACAAAAAGGAACAAGTACCATTTTGTCTCCTTTCCCAAAGGGGTAAAACTTTCATAATCTAAAGCAAAATCTTAAATTGACCAAAAATATTATCTCAGCACTCACTAGTAACCTTGCAAGCAAAAGACAAAATATTTTCGAATGTTGGTGAAGCAACAGCAACTTGTTGTACAGAATGGAGGGAGGGGGAGATAGCAGGAACTGGGAGAAGAGTTAATGGAGATGAGCGAAGCTGTGGTAAGTTTAGAGGATACATTTGAAGGTGAGGAGAGATGTAGCAAAACGGAAGTGTTTAAAAAGAAGAGAATTCCAGAGCGCAGGGCCATGGAGGCTGAAGGCGCTGCCACTGATGATGAAACATAGAAGATAGCAGCAGGAGTAGGCCATTCAGCCCCTCGAGCCTGCTCTGCCATTTAATGAGATCATGGCTGATCATCCAAATTCAGTACCCTGTCCCTGCTTTCTCCCCATATCCCTTGATCCCTTTAGCCTTAAGAAATATATCTAACTCCTTCTTGAATATATTTAATGAATTGGCCTCAACTGCCTTGTGTGGTAGAGAATTCCATAGGTTCACCACTCTCTGGGTGAAGAAATTCCTCCTCATCTCAGTCCTAAATGGCTTACCCCTTATCCTTAGACTGTGACCCCTGGTTCTGGACTCCCCTGCCATCGGGAACATCCTTCCTGCATCTAGTCTGTCTAGTCCTGTTAGAATTTTATAAGTTTCAATGAGAGAGAGGCAGGGGCTGCACAGCAGGCCAGTGTCAGCAGAGTGGAGTTGTAGTGTCCGTGTGTAGATAAAGACACTGAAGACAGGAGTTGGTTCATAGGTATTTACTAAGCAAGTCTGGGGGGGGGGGTTCTAAAGGATATACACAATACACAGGCTTATATAGCCCAAGTGGCAATTACCGGCATTACGCACACCTGGGGCTCTTAAAGGCACATACACCATAATTGCTCTTAAAGGCACATACACCACAATTCCTCCCCTTCTAGCTAACTAGTACATCATATTTTAAGTAATTATTAATTACATGTTATATGCAAAATAATATACATTGCTGTATTAATTAATTATAAGTTAGTCTCTCAGGAGGCTTCCTGACTCGGTCCGGATAACGCCTCGGGGGTGTAGTAGTTTCTGGTGGTGTAGTAGGTTCTTCTGGCAAGGCTGATTCGGCTTGAAGGCCAGTGTCGGGTTCATCGGGCTCCAGTATCACCGGATCGGAGGTAGATATGGGTATCTCTACTTCATCGTTAGATGTATAGAGTGGTGGTGTAGGTTGTCCCTTTTCGGATGACTTGATGATTTGGTCAGCATGGCGCCTTATTATGCTGTCTCCGATGTCCACGGTATACATCAGTGGTCCTAATCGTGTGCAGATAGTTCCAGGCTGCCATTTCTCGGTACGGTAGTCCCGGGCCAAAACCGGTTGGCCTATCTGGAAGGCCCTAGTTGGCCTTTCATTCATGCCCTGAAACTGCCGGTTCTCCACGTCCCTTCGGATGTTGGGCTTGACCAAATCCAGCCGGCATCTTAGGTTTCTATTGTAGAACATCATGGCGGGAGTTTGGTTAGTAACCATATGCGTTGCATTCCTATATGCAAATAAGAAGTTATCCACCTTGTGCTGAAGTTTTATGTCTTCATTACCCATGGCCTTGATGGCCTTCTTGAAGGTCTGGACAAACCTTTCAGCCAATCCATTGGTGGCGGGATGGTATGGGGCAGACGTGTAGTGCTTTACCCCATTGTTCTTTAAGAACTTTCTGAATTCTTCGGACACAAATTGCGGTCCATTATCAGAACATATCTGCTCCGGCAGCCCATTCCTGGCAAATATGGTCCTTAATACTGTGATGGTTTTTTCCGTGGTGGTGGAGGACATCTTTATTACCTCCAGCCACTTGGAGTGTGCATCAACTGCGATTAAGAACATCGAGTCCATAAATGGACCAGCAAAGTCGATGTGCACCCTTTGCCAGGGAGATGAGGGCCACTCCCATGGATGTAGAGGGGCCTGTGGCGGAGCATTTTGGACCTTCTGGCATCCTAGGCAGCTCTTGGTCATGTCTTCGATGTCTCCATCGATACCTGGCCACCATACAAACGCCCTAGCTAGGTTCTTCATTTTCACTCCACCCAGATGCCCCTCGTGAAGCTCCTTTAGCACTTTATCCTGGAGTTTGGGTGGAATCACCACTCTGGATCCACACATCAAGGTTCCTCGGCACACTGACAGCTGTTCTCTTCTTTGCGAGAATGCTGGCAACAGTGGTTCGCCATGTGCTGGCCATCCCTTCACTGTTAAATCGTAGACCCGTGAGAGAGTAGGGTCATTTCTTGTCTCCCTTTCAATGGCAGAATTTGTCACCGGTAGACATTCCACTATGGTAGAGTGGAATATCTCTACTGGGTCGACTGTAGGTGCCTCTTCTATCGTTGGCAACGGTAGGCGTGATAAACCGTCAGCATTCTCATGCTGTTTTGACCCTTTGTATTCAATGTTGTATTGGTGTGCCCCTAGAAAAAGGGACCACCTCTGTAGTCTTTGTGCCGTCATAATGGGGACACCTTTTTTTAGGGTTGAATATGGAGATGAGGGGTTGATGGTCAGTCAGCAAGGTAAATTTTTGTCCGTGTAGGTAATGGTTGAATTTCTTCACTCCCCATACCAGGCTGAGTGCTTCCCTGTCTATCTGGGAATAGTCACGCTCAGCTGAGTTCAATGAGCGTGACGCAAAAGCTATCGGCCGTTCCGAGCCATCAGGGAATCTATGGGACAATACCGCTCCTATGCCGTAAGGGGATGCATCGCACGCCAGTCTGATTGGTAGTGATGGGTTGTAATGAGCCAAAATTTTCTCGGATGTGATTAAGTCTTTACATTTATGAAAGGCACGTTTACAGTCTTCGTTCCATTTCCAAATCACTCCTGTCTGTAGAAGATCATTAAGAGGGTGTAGAGTAGTTGATAAGTTCGGTAAAAATTTATGACAGTAATTTATTAATCCCAGGAATGACCTTAATTGTGAAACATTTTCAGGTGCTGGGGCTTTTATAACTGCTTCAATTTTTTCAGGTGACTTATGCAACCCTTCCTTATTAATTATGTGGCCACAATATGATATCTGATTTTGGAAAAATTCGCACTTGGGGCGATTTACTCGTAAGCCCCGTTCTTTCAGCCTAGTGAGCACCTGCTCCAAATTGGCAAGGTGCTCGTTGTCGTTTTCTCCGGTTATAAGGATGTCATCTAGGTAGCATTGAGTCCCCGGAATCCCTTGCAGGACTTGCTCCATAGCTCTTTGCCAGATAGCTGGAGCTGATGCTATTCCAAAAACCAGTCGATTGTACTGGTACAGGCCTTTGTGTGTGTTTATTGTGAGATACTTTTTAGAGGTCTCCTCAACCTCCATCTGTAGATATGCCTGTGCCAAGTCAATTTTTGTGAAACGTTTCCCTCCGGATACTGAGGCGAAAATATCTTCTATCCTCGGAAGAGGATACTGTACCATGTGAAGGACCGGGTTTACAGTCACCTTAAAGTCCCCACAGATGCGAATTTTTTTCTGTTCCTCAGAGTTATTTTTCAATGTTTTTTTCATGACTGAAACGATGGGTGTTGCCCATTCGCTCCAATCTATTTTGGATAATACGCCTGCCTTTTCCAAATTCTTCAGCTCTGCCTCGACTGCCGGACGTATTGCGTATGGCACCGGTCTTGCCTTAAATAATTTTGGAATTGCTGTATCTTCCACTTTTATTGAGGCGGTGATGCCTTTCAAGGTTCCTAGTTTCTCTTGAAACACTTCTTTGGCGTTGGCCAAGATGTCTTTTAATTGTTCAGGTATGATGTCATCATTGTTTTTTTCCTTACTGGTCACCGTCAGTGCCTGAATGGAGTGCCAGTCTAAACGTATCTTCCTTATCCATTCACGTCCCAACAACGGTGGACCACCATCTTGTAGAATGTATAAATACAACTTTTGTATTTCTTTGCCGTTGTATACCACAGGCACCCTTATTTTTCCTTTGGGGTAGACTTTCTGCCCCGTATATGTTTTTAAGATAATGGATGTGTCTTTTAGAGGTATATGCGAAAATAGCCTCTCGTAATCTCGTCGATTTATTACGGTTAGAGCTGATCCTGTATCTAGCTCCATTTTAACTGGGGACCCTGCTATTGTGAGGGTAACCCAAATGGTTTGGCAATCCTCTTTGGCAAGTACATTATGTAATTTGAGACAGCTTAGTCTCTTGTTTCCGGAGTCGCTATCGCTATTCTGGTCTTCGGAGCTATTGTCCGTCATCATTTGTACCTTCCTGTACTTTTCTTTATTGATTTTTTGTTTTCTGTCAGTGGATTTATTTTGTCCAGATTGGCATACCCGTGCAATGTGTCCAATCTTACCACATTGCCTGCATGCTTTGCCCTTGAACCAGCAGCCCCTCTGGTTATGGGTGGATCTGCCGCAGCGATAACATCTTCCGAACTCCTGTGTCATTTTATGGGTGCCGAAGTCCTGTGTCTCTTGTTGTATCTCTGCAGCTCCTTTTGCTGCTGCTTCGTATGACACAGCCATACTGAAAGCTTTGTCCAATGTTAAATCTTTTTCAGAAAGCAGTCTTTTTTGTGTTCCTTCACTTAAGAGACCGCAAACAAATTTGTCTCGAAGATAATCCGATAGTCCTGCTCTGAATTGGCAGTACTTTGATAGCTTTCTTAATTCGTTTAGGTAATCAGCGTTACTTTCATTCTTGTGTTGATTTCTCTTGAAGAACTTGAATCGTTCCGCTATCAGCAGCGGTGTTGGGTTTAAATGCTCCTGCAGGGTATCAACAATTTCTTTAAAAGTCTTGTCCTTTGGTTTGGCTGGAGTGATTAAATTTCGTAACAGCCCGTATGTCTTAGCGCCCATTAAGTTCAGAAGTACTGAAGCTTTTTTTTCATCTGTTATTCCATTTGCAGTGCAATAAACCTCTACTCTTTCCACGTATGTGGTCCAATCTTCTATTTCGCCATCAAAAGCCTCAATATTACCAGATTTAGGCATTTCAGAAAAGATATGGTGCTTCCCGTGCTTTTTTTTTTCTCTGTAGCAACGATATGGCGCTTCCCGCGCTTTCCCGCCGCTGCTACCGATAACAACGCTGTTTTACTGTGGTTTCCGTTTATTCACTGTTGGAGACTCGTTCCCGATGGAGGTCTAAACGCTGACCTGCTTGCCGCGCCGGCCGTCTCTCGAGTGCACCCTCCCAGTCCGTTATTGCTTGCCTCCGATTTCGCTGCCTGTCTCAGCTGTAGAGCCCGCCGCTGGAGCTCCAGCCTGACGCCCAGGAAGGATTAGCGCAGTACCTGTCACCAGCTTGGCCAGCTGGTGAAACCACAGTTTCTCTTACTTCCTTGAGTCTTCTGGACGCTGGAGGAATCGATGTCCTTGAGGTGCTGCCGAATTGCAGGTAAGTCCGTTTCCACTTCGTCGCCACTGTAGTGTCCGTGTGTAGATAAAGACACTGAAGACAGGAGTTGGTTCATAGGTATTTACTAAGCAAGTCTGGGGGGGGGGGTTTCTAAAAGGATATACACAATACACAGGCTTATATAGCCCAAGCGGCAATTACCGGCATTACGCACACCTGGGGCTCTTAAAGGCACATACACCATAATTGCTCTTAAAGGCACATACACCACAGGAGTAAAAACAGTAAATGCTGTAACAACATTCAGGCAGCATCTGGGGAAAGAGGAAGGTCGGTTTAATGTCCAGAAGCTCGACACCATCCAGGACAAAGCAGCCCGTTTGATTGGCACCCCATCCACCGCCTTAAACATTCACTCCCTCCACCACCGGCGCACCGTGGCTGCAGTGTGTACCATCTACAAGATGCACTGCAGCAACTCACCAAGGCTTCTTCGGCAGCACCTCCCAAACCCGCGATCCCTTCCACCTAGAAGGACAAGGGCAGCAGGCGCATGGGAACACCACCACCTCCAAGTTCCCCTCCAAGTTACACACCATCCTGACTTAGAAGTGTATTGCCGATCCTTCATCGTTGTTGGGTCAAAATCCTGGAACTCCCTACCCAACAGCACTGTGGCAGTACCTTCACCACACAGACTGCAGCGGTTCAAGAAGGTGGCTCACCACCACCTTTTCAAGGACAACTAGGGATGGGCAATAAATGCTGGCAATGCCAGCGATGCCGAGATCCCATGAACGAATTTTAAAAAAAATTCCGCCTGGCCTGCTGAGAGTTTCCAGCACTTTCCGTTCCGAATTCCAGCACCTGCAGTATATTGCTATTTTTTTTCCCAGAAGAATGGAGGGTGCAAGCTAGGACAGAGGACTGGAGGAGTAGCCATCTTGTGACAGGGAATTTGAAAATGACCATGGGCTTATTTTACTTGTTAGTCACTGAAACACATTACAGCACCATGGCACTCAGCTCAAGTCTTTGAATGAAACCTAAAATGAAGCTCTGCAACTCCACCATACTCCTATTGTTACTTTCTTTAGATCTGAATGCTGGAAAATCAGAGCTCCTCTGTGGGAAACTTTGTTCTGGGATTGACACAATCTGAGTGCTGTAAAACAGAGAATGGAATCAAAGACTAGCGATGTTTTTTCTAGTTTAGGTTTCATGTACCTGTGGTATGCATTAGATTTTCTAATATAAACCACAAGAGAGTCGTGCCATTTTTGAATGCCAAACATTGTTAGTGGCAATGCACTCAAGGGACTAATAATCCTGCAAGTCACCCTAGGCGGTCTGTGAAAAGAGAAACGCATCTCAGCTTGTTTGGAGTCAGCTTGTTCTTTAAGCCGAGACAATGAAGTTACGAAGTTAAGCATTCTGGCCCCAAAGCTCCCCAGGGGGTTCTGCCAGACTCCTGCTGTAACTCTGATGGAAGTCCAGCGGAAACCATTGAAAAACAGCAGGGACCCGCCATTTCTGGGATTTTTTTCGGCCAGCTGTACCATTTATATAGCGCAGGCAGTGAAGTACTTTCAAAGCAGTCACTGGAAACACGGCAGTCAGTTTGCACACAGCAAGATCCCTCAAACAGCAATAATATAAATGACCAGGTCATCTGTTATAGTGATGTTGGTTGAGGGATGAATGTTAGCCAGCACACTGGGAAAACTCCCCTGTTCTTATTCAAATAATTAATTAATTAATTAACAACCACTTGCATTTATATAATATCGTTAACATAAAACATTCCGAGGCACTTTACAAGGGATAATAAGGGGAACAGACACTCAACCGCGGGAAGAGGGGTTAGGGGATGTGACTGAAGGCAAGTTGAAAAAGGTGGGTTTTGAGGTAATTTTTAAAGGAGGGCAGAGAGGTGGAGCGGCAGAGGGGTTTCGGTAGGGAGTTCCAGGAAATTGGACCGAAGTGACTGAATGCTCAGCCACCAATGGAGTGATGGGTAGGGGAATACACAGAAGACCAGAATTGGAGGTCCAGTCAGTGTAGGAGGGGATGCATTGATGGATGAGGTTATAGAGGTAGGAAGGTGCAAGGCTATAGAAAGGCTGTAGATTAACTTAAACTGTTGCTGAACGCTGCCTGCTGTTATTTTTCCCAATCTCCTCGATTTTCTTGATCTTTCCTTCACATGCTTTCCAGAGAGATTTAAGGATCCATAAATCACTAAAGACTAGTGGACAGGTACAACATTTTTTTTTAAATGCTAATGGAATGTTAACCTTCATCTCAAGGAGGCTTGAATACAAAGGGGTGGAAGTGATGCTACAGTTGTATAAAGCTCTGGTTAGACTGTACTTAGAGCACTGCGTTCAGTTCTGGGCACCACACCTCAGGAAGGGTATATTGGCCTTGGAGGGGGTGCAGCACAGATTCACCAGAATGATACTGGGAGTAAAAGGGTTAAATTATGAGGACAAGTTGCACAGGCTAAGCTTGTCGTCCCTCAAGTATAGAAGATTAAGGGGTGATATAAGTGAGGTGTTTAAGATGATTAAAGGATTTGATAGGGTAGATAGAGAAAAACGATTTCCTCTGGTGGGAGACTCCAGGACAAGGGTTAACCTTAAAATTAGAGCTGGGTCGTTCGGGGTGACAAAAGGTAGTGGAAATCTGGAACTCTCCCCCGCAGAATTCGGTTGAGGTTAAGGCAATTGAAAATTTAAAAACTGAGATTGATAGATTTTTGTTCACCAAGGGTATTAAGGGATATGGGGGAAAAATTTGGTTGCTTTGCGCCTCCCATTAGCGCCTTAAGAGGGCGCTAATGGGGCGCAAAGCAACTAGCGCCCAGGCGCGGCGATGTTTGCGCCGCTCACAAAATTGACTAGACATTTTGCGGCACCGCTAAACACTGCCACCACGATCTCCTGCGCCCGCAGATCATGACGTCAGTTGAGCGTGCAACACCCCGGTAGTGTCCCGGACCGGATATTGAGTGGCGCCCCCTGCCTTACCGCCTGCCGCTAGCAACGACAGGTTGAGGGGAGCGTTTTGCAGTCAGGAAGGGACTGGGGAGTGCTATTTAAAGGCGACCGCTTCCTGCCTTTTTTTGTCGGCGAAATTTTTGCACCACGTATTCTGAGTGTGAGAGAGAGACTGCAGGAGATATTCAAAGCTGTGTTGAGGAGTTTTGGGTACTGAGCAGCACTTTGCAGGTTCTTTCTGATTTGATCTTCCTTGCATCGATTTAAAAGAGAATATGGGGGCAGCACTCTGAGCTCTTTCCCTGGGCCTCTCCTTTGTTCTTTCCAGCAGATTTGATTGTACAGGTCTCTCCAGGCCGAGATTCAAGGCTGCAATGAGCAGGATGTGGATGGAGAGCAAGATCAACCCTCCCCTTTAAGAAGTGTGTTTGTGTTCCATTGCTGACTGACATCACATGAGCTTCGCCAGCGCTCTGAGGTAGCGCCTCGCTTCTCGGCCTTTGCGCCTTAAGACAGGTGTGTAGTGCCTGATTTAGCGCTCCAATCACCTCCAGGGGCGATAAAAGCCAAGTTTGCAGTCGGAGGCGATAATTAGCGCCAGGCGCTAATCTTTGCACCCGACCGATAATTGCACCCCAAATGGGGCGATACTGAATTTCTCCCCCATGGAACCAAGGCGGGTAAATGGAGTTGAGGTACAGTTCAGCCATGATCTAATTGAATGCCAGGACAGTCTTGAGGGGTTGACTGGACGGCTCCTGTTCCTACATTCCACCATCTTAGTACAGGAAACTTTGGTTTATCTGGAGGTTGTATGTCCAGAAACCTCGATCAACCGGCAGAAATCAGGAGCCGTTTTGTTAGGTTTTTTTTCTTCTCGTGGCTTTTTTTTCAATAGTCAGGCTCTGCAAAGTCTCTCTGAAGCTGTTGCTAAGCTACAGAGATGCTTCTAAGGTACGGCCGACTGTTTAGAAGCTGTTGCTAAGCAACAGTGTTTGTTGCCAGATACGGAGCTGCAAATCTCCGTATGCTTCAACATTAACGCTGGTATGTCCGGCAGTTTTGATAGATCGACAACAGCTCGGTCCCGTCGGTGCCGGATATAACAAAGTTTCCTGTACATTATTTTGTTCTTCTATTGTCTTTTCATTACCACAGTGTGATGATCTTTTGTATCATTTATCAGGTTCCTTAAGCAGTTTACCAGTCAATCAACCCATTGTCTTCCTCTTGGTGATTGCAATATCTGTTTTCTCTTTAGCGCTCTCCTTTTATTTTTCCCCTTCCACCTGCTGGGTTATCTTTCACCTTTCGGTCCTGGTGAAGGATATATACTCGAAACGTTAACCTGCCTTTTCACTTTGCAACAGGCAGATCTACTGCATGTTCCCAGCCTTTTCTGTTTTTGTTTTATGATTTTAATTTGTTTTGTGCCCACAGCACTTGCGCATTTAATATTCTCTGGATTCACTCAATAAAGTCTTCAAAAGCACGGCCTGCTTTAAAATTCAAATATTAAAATGATAAACCACTCACGAGCCACACAAGCAGCAGATTTAAGAACTGACCTCCCGTTTGGTGCAGGGTGTCTACAATTATTTTATTTCCTGACTTTTAATTTCAAAGAAGCCAATCTGTTAGTGATGCTAATTAAAAATAAATTGAAGCATGTTTAGGTAGAGCCAGCTGGGTCCTGATCCTGTTGAAAGCTCATTACCTGGGAGCAGCAGAGGTGCCAGCCTAGGCACTTAATTCTATCAGTACTCTAAGAGAAACAGTGTACCATCAGAACCTCAAATCCAATAGTGACCAGTAAAGTATCTCTGACCCCTCCAAATAGAACCAAATGACACGTGGACATTCTAAGCATTGTGAATATCAACATTTTCACATTCGACAAATTTAATTAAACAAGTCCATCTACCTGAAGCTTTTGCTTTATTTGTTGTATTCAGTATATTTTTATTTAAATACTATTTTCCCCTCTTGTAGCAGCCTCTTGCACCATGCATCATTTCCCATTTGAGAAGACAGATGAGTAAGCAGACAGGTATAGCTGCTCCCAGGCCTCTGCAACTGCTCCTGTACAGGCCCAGGTCCTGGGAAGCTGTGTGAAAGAGGACTAGAGTGATCTCTGTAACTTCCTCCAGCCCTACAACTCTCCGAAAACTCTGCGTGCCTCGAACTCTGGCCTCTTGTGCACCCCCTACTTCCTTTGCCCCACCATTGGCGGCTGTGCCTTCACTGAGGCCCTTAGCTCTGGAATTCCCTCCCTAAAACTCTTCGCTTCTCCACCACTCCCTCCCCCTATAAGACTGTTTAAAATCTGCCTCTATAACCAGGTACTTTGTCACCTGTCCTACTATCTCCTTCTTTGGCTTGGTGTCACTTTTTGTCTGACTACCCTCCTGTGAAGCATCTTGGGACATTAAAACGCCATAAAAATGCAAGTTGTTGTTTATTGTCCAGTTAATGCCACTGCGCCGACCACTATCATTTTTAAAGTGGCCTTCCCTTGGGTGGCCGAGGCACCTGCCTGTTGCTATGATGTAATTAGGACCCTGAGTTGCAATTTTCGGAAACACATGGGGGTGGGGGGGGAGTGTGGACTGCGCACACTCCCCCGCTCCGCCCCCCCCCCCGCCAAGTGCCCTGTGTTGAGCAGCCTAACCAGAGGTCCTTAAAGAAACCGCTGCTGACCGCTCCAAAAACAGGCCAGATAACCTTCTGGGTTATATATTAATGTGGAGCTAGTAGGAGTAGGAGGGCTCCTCCTGACCCCACAAAAATACAGCAGGTGTGCACCTCCTCCCAGCAGCTACCTGCAGGCCAGCGCGGTGTCCGATATTGCGCTGGCCCAGGCCGGTCAGCTGCATTCCAGTCGGGGCGAGCAGATCACTGCCAAGATTTAAATGGCACCCGTGCTCAAAATGGCCCACAGGATGAGCAGGCAGCCACTCGGAAGTTAAAATCGATACATTTATGCAGACAATACTCACAGCATTGCTCTTAAGAGCTGAGATCATGTGTTGTGTGATATTAAGAACATAAGAAATAGGAGCAGGAGTAGGCCATACGGCCCCTCGGGCCTGCTCCGCCATTCAATAGGATCATGGCTGATCAGAATCTAGACTCACGTCCACTTCCCTGCCCTCTCCCCGTAACCCCTAATTCCCTTGTCTGCTAGGAAACTGTCTACCTCCGTTTTAAATTTATTTAATGTTGCAGCTTCCACAGCTCTCTGGGGTAGCAAATTCCATAGATTTACTACCTTCTGAGTGAAGAAGTTTCTCCTCATCTCAGTTTTGAAAGGGCAGCCCCTTATTCTAAGATTATGCCCCCTAGTTCTAGTCTCACCCATCAGTGGAAACATCCTCACCGCATCCACCCGATCAAGCCCCCTCACAATCTTATATGTTTCGATAAGATCGCCTCTCATTCTTCTGAACTCCAATGAGTAGAGTCCCAACCTACTCAACCTTTCCTCATACGTCAAGCCCCTCATCTCTGGAATCAACCGAGTGAACCTTCTCTGAACCGCCTCGAGAGCAGTATTCCAGGTGTGGCCTCACCAATACCCTGTATAACTGCAGCAAGACTTCCCTGTTTTTATACTCCATCCCCTTGCAATAAAAGCCAAGATTCCATTGGCCTTCCTGATCACCTGCTGCACCTGCATACTAACTTTTTGTGTTTCCTGCACCAGGACCCCCAGATCCCTTTGTACTGTAGCACTTTGCAGTTTCTCTCCATTTAGATAATAACTTGCTCTTTGATTTTTTCTGCCAAAGTGCATAACCTCACACTTTCCAACATTATATTGCATCTGCCAAATCTCTGCCCACTCACTTAGCCTGTCTATGTCCTTTTGCAGGTTTTTTATGTCCTCCTCACTCACTGCTTTCCCTCCCATCTTTGTATCGTCGGCAAACTTGGATATGTTGCACTCGGTCCCTTCCTCCAAATCGTTAATATAGATTGTAAAGAGTTGGGGTCCCAGCACTGACCCCTACGGAACACCACTAGTTACTGATTGCCAGCCCGAGAACGAACCATTTATCCCAACTCTTTCTTTTCTGTTAGATAGCCAATCTTCCACCCATGCCAGTATATTACACCCAATCCCGTGATTTTTTATCTTGATCAGTAATCTTTTGTGTGGAACCTTGTCAAATGCCTTTTGGAAGTCCAAATACACTACATCCACTGGTTCCCCTTTATCCACCCTATATGTTACATCCTCAAAGAATTCGAGCAAATTTGTCAAACATGACTTCCCCTTCATAAAACCATGCTGACTCTGTCCTATTAAATTATGTTTATCCAAATGCTCTGTTATTGTTTCCTTAATAATGGACTACAGCATTTTGCCAACCACGGATGTTAGGCTAACTGGTCTATAGTTTCCAGCTTTTTGTCTACTTCCCTTCTTAAATAAGGGTGTTACATTAGCAGTTTTCCAATCTGCCGGGACCTTTCCTGAGTCCAGGGAGTTCTGGAAAATGATCACCAATGCATCCACAATCCCTACCGCCACTTCTCTCAAGACCCTAGGATGTAGGCCATCAGGTCCGGGGGATTTATCCGCCTTAAGTCCCATTATTTTACCGAGTACCATCTCCTTAGTGATTTTAATCATGTTTAACTCCTCCCCCCCCCATTGCCCCCTGTTTGTCCAGTGTTGGGATATTTTTTGTGTCCTCTACTGTAAAGACTGATACAAAATATTTGACAGCATCTTTGCCATCTCCATGTTCCCCACCACTAGTTTCCCCGTCCCATCCTCTAAGGGACCAACGTTCACTTTAGCCACCCTTTTTCTTTTTATATAGCTGCAGAAACTCTTGCTATCTGTTTTTATATTTTTTGCTAGTTTACTTTCATAATCTATCTTCCCTTTCTTAATTAATCTTTTAGTTATTGTTTGCTGGCTTTTAAATGCTTCCCAATCTTCTATCCTCCCACTAGATTTGGCTACTTTATATGCCCTTGTTTTCAGTCGGATACTATCCTTTATTACTTTACTAAGCTACGGATGGCTGTCTTTTCTTTTACTCCCCTTTTTCCTCAGTGGAATATATTTATCTTGAAAGATGTGAAATATCTCTTTGAATGTAGACCACTGCTCTTGTACCGTCTTACACTTAAATCTGTTTTCTCAGTCCACTTTAGTCAATTCTACTCTCATACCTTCATAGTCTCCTTTATTTAAGCTTAGTACACTGGTTTGAGATCCAACTCTCTCACCCTCAAACTGAATTTGGAATTCAACCATATTATGGTCACTCATTCCAAGGGGATCCTTTACTAGGACATTTTTTATTAATCCTGTCTCATTACACAGGACCAGATCTAAGATTGCCTGCCCCCTGGTTGGTTCAGTTACATACTGCTCAAGGAACCCATCCCTAATACACTCTATGAACTCTTCCTCAATGCTGCCATGCCCAATTTGATTAGTCCAATCAATATGAAAGTTAAAATCCCCCATGATTATAGCTGTTCCCTTATTACAAGCCCCAACTATTTCCTGATTTATACTCCGACCAACAGAGTTGCAACTGTTAGGAGGCCTATAGACTACGTCCACTAGTGACTTTTTCCCCTTATTATTCCTTATCTCCACCCAAACTGTTTCACTATCCTGATCCTTTGACCCAATATCATTTCTGACTATTGCAATGATTCCATCCTTGATTAACATAGCAACCCCACTGTAAGAGCCATAAAAGCTTAGGAAAATACTTTAAAATAGTGGC
This sequence comes from Somniosus microcephalus, assembly GCF_052327205.1. Classification (NCBI taxonomy): domain Eukaryota; kingdom Metazoa; phylum Chordata; class Chondrichthyes; order Squaliformes; family Somniosidae; genus Somniosus; species Somniosus microcephalus. The sequence goes on from NC_140991.1 coordinate 66,936,587, forward strand.
TAAATGGCATAATACAGTTAATTTACCTGAACGACTTATTGTATTAAGAAACCCCCTATTTTCTTGCTCCAGTAGTATAGTCCGACACCCCCTTCATTCTTGCCACAATGGAACAGTCCTTAAGCCACACATGGGTGCAGCCATCTTACAGTTTTAAACTGCACGTGGTGAAAGAGGCAGAAGCTGTGAGGTTTGGAGCAGTACAGTTTTTGACCGTGTTTGTTTATACGTGTTTGCTTTGTAATTCTGTTTGTTAAGTGTTATAGTAAACCGTTTAAAAGACAAAGCTATGTTTGGGAACGTTTTATTTCGACACGCGTCTACTCGATGTTAAAAGCCCCACAGCCCAGTGGCCTGCCTGTTTGGAAACTAAGAAGCGCCACTACATTAGTCAAAAACTAGCTCCCTAAGAAGGAAGGGACGGAATCGTCGGCGAACGTATACATGAATGGTCACGGAGCCAGACGACAATTTAAGAAAGCGAAGGTACAGTGACTGTTACTTGCTTTGTTCATTCTGTTGAGAAGCTAAATAAGAGCTGCGGGTAAAATGGCCGAGGCCTTAAGGAGCCAGGAGCTTCCCCCAGCCAGAAGGATTGCTGGCCAAAAGAGGGAAATAAAGCTCACCCCAAAGGCAAGGGAAGAGAAGTTACATAGAAGCATAGGTGCAAGGAAGGCTAAATTAGTTCAGATAACTGGAAAAATGAAGATAATTGATCGTCTCATGGAAGATAATGCTAATATTAAGAAAGCTGAAGACATGATGTATTCCGATTTCTCCAAGCTGCATGAAGAATTTAATATACTCAATGAAGATGTATTAGCACTTCTGTCTGAAGAAGAGGGAAACACTGATCAGCACGACTGGTTTGATCTTAAATCAACCAGCATTAAGGACTATATCAAGGCCACGGAGCAGTGGATGTTAAAAATTCGTCAAGATGCTGATACAGCAGAGAAAGATAAGGTTGACGATGAAGTCGGACCAGACGATAGCATTTCAGAGACTTCCGCCAGACCGAGCAAAAATCGAAAAGAAGGTAGCTCTGTTTCTGGACGCAGGTCAGTCGCTTCTACCACAAGCTCGGCGCGACGCATGAGAGCGGAGGCTGAACGGGCGGCGTTGATGGCGCGCGCAGCATCTTTAGATGAGAAGCAAGCTCTTGAACGGGAAGAGGCCCAACTGCAGGTCCACGAGGCCCAACTGCAGGCTCAACTGCAGGCCCAACAGGCCCAACTGCAGGCCCAAGTGCAGGCCCAACAGGCCCAAGTGCAGGCCCAGCGGGCCCAGGTGCAGGCAAAGAAAGAACGGCTGGAGATGAAAACAGCTATCGAGGTCTCAGATGCCAGGTTGAGTGCGTACGAAGATTATGAAGGCTCACGGGACGGCGGGAGCCACTGCCAGTCAACGTTGCCACATAGAGTTGGATCCAGGGCACCTTCAAGAGTTACAACAGAGCCCGAAAGCAATTCCCCGGCATTACAGCGTGGAAGAGTGGCCTCTCCACTAACAGGAGCACGTGATGCTACCCCAGACATCAGACGGTCTAGACTAGACCCTGCTGATGACCACCAGAGGTCTGAAGACACAGGGAGAAGCCTATACCGAGTGATGCAACGTCAGAACGAAATTACAGAGATGCTTGTAAAACAACAGAATCTGTTTCGACTCCCTCAAAGAGACATACCAGTGTTCCAAGGCGACCCACTCAAGTATAAGCCCTTCATCAGATCCTTTGAACAAGCCATTGACTCCAAGACAGAGAGCAGCAGTGACAAGTTGTACTACCTGGGACAGTACACCAGTGGTAAACCACAAGACCTGGTCAGAAGCTGTGAACACATGAGACCGGACCGGGGATACATAGAAGCCAGGAAGTTGCTGCAGGAGCACTATGGTAACGAGCTGAAGATAGCCACTGCATATATCGAAAAGGCTACCAAGTGGCCACAGATCAGATCGGAAGACGGAGAGGCATTGAACGCATATGTTCTCTTCCTCATAGGATGTCGCAACACCATGGAGGATGTTGAATTCATGGAAGAGATGGACAATCCTACGACTATGAGAATCGTCATCTCTAAGCTTCCTTACAGGATGAGAGAACAATGGAGAAGAACAACCTTTGAGATAATGGAGAGACGGAAAAGTAGAGCCAGGTTTGCAGACTTAGTGAATTTCATAGACAAACAGGCTAAAATTGCTAGGGACCCATTGTTTGGAAACATCCAGGATGTCAGCCCGACCACCAATGGGAGAGTGAAAGCCAAGCCTGCTGAATCAAAGACTCTCAGGAAAGGTGGTTCCAGGGGAAGCAGCTTTGCAACTATCGTCACTCAGGCCGAGGAAGAAAGGCCCCAGAACTCACCTCCCAAAAAGAGCAGCACAGTGACGCCTGCTAATGCCTTTCAGAAGCCATGCTTATTCTGCCAGAAGAATCATACATTGGATTTCTGCAGCGACATCAAAGCACAGCCACATAAGGACAGAATCGAATTCCTGAAGTACAACGGCCTATGTTTTGGATGTCTCTCTCAGGGGCACCTGAGTAGAAACTGTAAGCAAAGAACAACATGCAGAGAGTGCACTCGGAAACATCCCAGTCTGCTGCATATCCATAAAGAAGAACAAGTCTCTAAGAAGAGTGAAGAAAACAATACCGACGAGAAGGTTGTTTCAAGTGCTCTGGTGTCGCTAGAACCAGAGACTTGTGGACTCACTGGGGCCGGTGACAGTGACTGTATTCTTGCCATCGTACCAGTAAGGATCAAGTCTAAGAGGAGTGAGAAGGTTGTGGAGACTTACGCCTTCATGGATCCAGGTAGTTCAGCAACGTTCTGCACAGAATCACTCATGCGACAGCTGAACATTAGAGGCAGAAGAACAGAAATCCTATTACGCACCATGGGTCATGAGAAGTCAATGCAAAGTTATATCCTGTCAGACCTAGAAGTGTGTGGACTTGAAGAGAAGGACTTCATAGACCTGCCTAATGTTTTCACACAGAGGGAGATTCCTGTTAGAATAGGGAACCTAGCCCTGCAGAAGGATGTGGATAGATGGCCCTACCTAGAAAAGGTGCGTCTCCCATACATTGAAGCAGAAATTGGCCTATTAATTGGAACCAATGCCTACAAAACTATGGAGCCATGGCAGGTGATAAACAGCAAGGATGACGGACCCTATGCCGTCAGGACAGCCCTTGGATGGGTAATCAATGGACCGGTAAGGAGAGATGATGGCCACAAGTCGAACAAGGAGGAACGACAAAACGTCACAGTTAATCGCATCTCTATCGCAAGCATTGAAGAGCTGTTGATACAGCAGTTCAACGCAGACTTCTCAGAACGCAGCTGTGAGGAAAAGACAGAGATGTCACAAGAAGACCATCAGTTCATGGGCTTGATGACAAGGTCTACACAGTTCATTGATGGCCACTATCACATTGGTTTGCCACTGAGAAGACAGACCGCGAAGATGCCGAACAATCGCTGCATAGCAGAGCAACGCGCCATCAGTCTAAAGAGAAAGCTGAACAAGAACCCCGACTTTCACGAAGACTACAAAGACTTCATGAGAAACATCATAGCGAAAGGCTATGCTGTAAAAGTGCCCGAAGAACAGTTAAACAGAGACGATGGAAGGGTCTGGTACATTCCTCATCACGGGGTGTATCACCCAAAGAAGAAAAAGATCCGTGTAGTGTTTGACTGCGCCGCCTCATTCAGAGGAACTTCATTGAATGACCAGCTGCTTCAAGGTCCTGATCTTACTAATACCCTCATTGGCGTCTTGACTAGGTTTAGACAAGAGCTCGTTGCCATGATGGCAGACATAGAATCAATGTTCTACCAAGTCAGAATCCCTGACGAAGATGCTGATCTTCTGCGTTTCCTTTGGTGGCCAGATGGCGACGTTAGTGAAGCGATGGTGGAATGTAGAATGGCCGTACACCTGTTTGGAGCCACATCATCTCCTAGCTGTGCAAGCTACGCCCTCAGAAAAACTGCAGAAGATGGCAAGGGCAAAGCACCATCCGAGGCTGTGGAGACAATCTTCAGAAACTTTTATGTCGATGACTGTCTGAAGTCCGTGTCAACAGAAGACGATGCCATCGCACTGTCAAGAGACCTTAGAACTCTGTGTTCGAATGGAGGATTCCATCTGACTAAGTGGATAAGCAACAGCAGAGCAGTTCTAGCTTCTATCCCAGAAAAGGAAAGAGCCACTGAAGTCAAAGATCTGGACCTGAGCCACGATGTCCTTCCTATCGAGAGAGCTCTTGGTGTACAATGGTGCATCGAGTCAGACACGTTCAACTTCAGGATAATGGTGAACGAAAGACCATCCACAAGACGAGGGATTCTCTCCGTGGTCAGTTCCATCTACGACCCTCTCGGATTCCTGGCACCACTCATTCTGCCGGTGAAGCTGATGCTACGAGAGCTGTGTAGAGACAAGAGAGGATGGGATGAAGATATCCCAGAAGGTCAAGCTCAGAGATGGCACAGATGGCTGACAGATTTGCAACAACTTTCTAGCTTCAACGTCAGTAGATGCATCAAGCCCGCGAGTTTTGGAGTTACAAAGACGGCTCAACTACATCATTTCCCGGACGCCAGTGAGGACGGCTATGGCACGGCTACCTACCTCTTGCTGACAAATCAACAGGGCCAGAAACATTGTGCCTTCCTCATGGGAAAATCCAGGGTGGCTCCGCTGAAGCAGGTCACCATCCCGAGACTGGAATTGACGGCAGCGGTTGTTGCAGTTAAAGTTGACCAGGTGATGCGTAAAGAGTTACAGCTCCCATTAGAAGAATCTGTCTTCTGGACGGATAGCACGACGGTGCTGAAGTATATAGAGAATGAGAAGATACGCTTCAAGACCTTCGTAGCAAACAGAATCTCATCCATTAGAGAAGCTACACAACCATCTCAATGGAGGTATGTAAACACCTCATTAAACCCAGCAGATCAAGCCTCACGGGGATTGAAGGCTGAAAGCTTCATGAGGAGTGAAACTTGGATACAAGGCCCAAGTTATCTGCTGGAAACAGAGAGATCATGGCCAGAAAGACCAGATATGCCAAGTCAGATTACTGAAGACGATGTCGAAGTCAAGAGATCAGTCACAGTAAATTTCATAACTACGAAAGAGAACTTTGACACAGTGAACAAGCTTGTTAACCATTTCTCAGGATGGCACCAGTTGAGGAAAGCAGTTGCATGGTTTCTAAAGTTGAAAGAGTTGCTGCTACACCTGAGCGGTAAGAGAAAAGAGTACCGAGCCACTATCAGTCAGTCTGAAAGTAACCCTGATAAGCAGAGAATGCTTCTACAGCAGTATATGCATCAGCACAAGACCACATTGAGCAAGAATTCATTGACCGTGGAGGATTTGGCCAAGGCTGAGAAGGAGATAGTTTGCTTCAGTCAAAGACAAAGATACCCAGAAGAAACCGAAGCTCTACAGCAAAATACTCCAATCAAGAAAGGTAGTCATATCTACAAGCTGGACCCTACACTGCAAGATGGAGTACTGAGGGTGGGAGGGAGACTAAACAAATCTGCTATGCCAGAGGAGGCCAAGCATCCTGCTATCCTTTCTAAGGACCTCCAGGTTGCTACTCTCATTCTTCAGCATATACACCAGAGTATTGGACACAGTGGGAGGAATCACGTGCTTGCGAAGCTAAGACAAAGATACTGGATTCCAGGAGCTAATTCCGTAATAAGAAAAATACTCTCTGAACGTATTGTTTGCAGACGGTTACACGCTAGAGCTGGGGAGCAGAAAATGGCAGACCTGCCTGAAGACCGTTTGTTACCAGACAAGCCCCCATTTACAAACGTAGGGGTGGACTATTTCGGGCCTTTCGAGGTAAAGCGAGGACGGAGCCTTGTCAAGAGATATGGTGTGCTTTTCACTTGTTTGACCATCAGAGCAGTTCATATTGAGGTGGCACACACGCTTGACACTGATTCCTGTATTAACGCCTTGCGGCGCTTTGTCTGTAGAAGAGGGCAGGTGTCCATTATGCGTTCTGATAATGGCACTAATTTCGTCGGAGCGGAGAGAGAACTACGGGAAGCTATTGAAGGTTGGAATCAGCTTAAAATACAGGAAGCCATGATGCAAACAGGAATTAAGTGGATCTTCAATCCTCCGGCTGCATCCCACCATGGAGGTGTCTGGGAAAGACAGATACGCACCGTAAGAAAACTACTCAGTTCTGTACTGAAGCAGCAAGCGCTGGACGACGAGGGACTCCAAACCGTTCTGTGCGAGGTCGAAGCCATCATTAATGACCGACCGATAACCAAGACATCAGATGATCCCAATGACCTCGAAGCCCTGACTCCGAACCACCTGTTGTTGTTGAAAACACAGCCAGCCATGCCCCCGGGAGTCTTCAAAAAGGAAGATCTGTATGCCCGTCGGAAGTGGAGGCAAGTTCAGTATATGTCAGACCTCTTCTGGACCAGATGGACAAGAGAATACTTACCTCTGCTACAGGAGCGTCAAAAATGGTCCAAAATAAAGAGGAACTTCATCGTCGGAGACATTGTCTTAATTGTGGATGATTCAGCCCCTAGAAATTCTTGGTTGATGGGAAAAATAATTAAGACCATGCCAGACTCCAGAGGCGTCGTTCGTCGCGTCTGTTTGCAAACCAAGACCAGTACCCTGGAGAGACCGATCACAAAGCTCTGCCTGCTACAAGAAGCAGCGTGAAAAGCTCCTGAACGAAAGAAAAAAGTGGACACTTGTATTGTAAATATGTTGAACTCATTAGTTTATGACTCTTAATGTTTGAGTAATTGATATGCTTCATGTGCCTAGTCAATTAGGGGCCGGAATGTAAGAGCCATAAAAGCTTAAGAAAATACTTTAAAATAGTGGCTAAATGGCATAATACAGTTAATTTACCTGAACGACTTATTGTATTAAGAAACCCCCTATTTTCTTGCTCCAGTAGTATAGTCCGACATCCCCTTCATTCTTGCCACAATGGAACAGTCCTTAAGCCACACATGGGTGCAGCCATCTTACAGTTTTAAACTGCACGTGGTGAAAGAGGCAGAAGCTGTGAGGTTTGGAGCAGTACAGTTTTTGACCGTGTTTGTTTATACGTGTTTGCTTTGTAATTCTGTTTGTTAAGTGTTATAGTAAACCGTTTAAAAGACAAAGCTACGTTTGGGAACGTTTTATTTCGACATGCGTCTACTCGATGTTAAAAGCCCCACAGCCCAGTGGCCTGCCTGTTTGGAAACTAAGAAGCGCCACTACACCCACCTCCCTCTCCTTCCTGTCTGTCCTTCCTAATTGTCAAATACCCTTGTATGTTTAGTTCCCAGTCATGATTATCTTGCAGCCATGTTTCCGTAATGGCCACCAGATCATACCCATGTGTAGTTATTTGCACCATCAACTCGTCAATTTTGTTACGAAAGCTGCGTGCATTCAGATAAAGAACTTTCAAATATGTTTTCTGACAATTTATTCCTGCTTTTACCCCTTTTACTACTTTACCTTTATCATTATACATTCTGTCCCTTCCTGACACGCTCTGGTTTTTAATTCCCCCACTGCTACCTTGCTCTATTGCCTTCTCCGCTGTCATTTTTATTTTTCGCTCTCTTAAAACCTCCCCCCAACTAATTAGTTTAAAGCCCTCTCTACAGCCCTAGTTATTCGATTCGCCAGGATTCTAGTCCCAGCACTGGCCAAGTGAAGTCCGTCCCAACGGAACAGCTCTCTCCTGTCCCAGTACTGATGCCAGTGTCCCAGGAAGCAAAACCCATTTCTCCCACACCAGTCTTTGAGCCATGCATTTAACTCTAATTTTATTACCCTAGCCAAATTTGCACGTGACTCAGGTAGTAATCCAGAGATTATTACCCTTGTGGTTCTGCTTTTTAATTTGGCCCCTAGCTGCTCAAACCCCCTCAGCAGAACCTGCTCCTTGTCCTATCTATGTCGTTGGTACCAACATGGACCACGACAACTGGATCCTCCCCCTCCCACTCCAAGTTTCTCTCCAGCCCAGAGGAGATGTCCTTAACCCTGGCACCGGGCAGGCAACACAGCCTTCGGGACTCTCGCTCTCGGCTGCAAAGAACTCTATCTATCCCCCTAATGATACTATCCCCTACCACTACAACATTTCTTTTAACTCCCCCCACTTGAATGGCCCCCCGCTCCACGGTGCTGTGGCCAGGTTGCTCATCCTCCCCGCAGTCCCTGTTCCCATCCTCACAGGGAGTAAGAGCCTCAAACCTGTTGGACAAGAGCAAGGGCTGCGGCTCCTCCAACACTACCTCCTGGATCCCCGTACCTGCCTCACTTCTAGTCACACCACCCTGTAACAAAAGACTTAACTCATTTGTATAACATTCCTGTGATTTTGAATATAAATACATTCAAAATTCTGATGTTTGCTATTTTAACCTAATTGCTATCCCACTTAAACATATTAACGTACTTTCTTAAAATAGGATGCAGAGATATTTCTCATATTAGTTACTAATATCACACATTGTGGTTTCAATGTATTTGTGCCAGAGTCCTTTAGAGTCCATAACACCAAACACTAATGGGATTAATCATGGTTTCACATATCAATTACAGAGTAATAGCAGGAGCACCGCTAATGTTCCGAGTGTGAGTGCCCCCAAGAGGGCTATAAATAATCATTTCTCATCCCCATCAAGACAGTGTCTCTGGATGAGATGAGAGAATGCAGTGAATCAATTCAGGCACTCCACAGCAGCAGAGATTAGATTCAGTGCTCGGTTTTGGGATCCAGGGAGATAGTCATGGAAAAGCACCGGGGAGCGGGAACGGTATATCATTTAAATATCCACATTTTGTTAAGCAGACTTTCAAAACTACTTTGGCCTCAAAATTCCTCGGAATGTGATCCCAGCAGTTATGCCGAGATGGTGTTCACCAGTTTATAATTTGCACTGGGCGCAGGTGCCAGCCTGGGTGCTGCTCCAGCACCCACCTGTCTCTATGGCCAGAAAATGGCACCTACTTGTCATGTGAGTGGTGGGGGGTGGGGGGAATTTGCCCAGACCTGCATGTCCTTCTCGGCCTCCTGTGTAAGGGGCTCAATTCAGAATTTGTTTAAAAAAGCACCTCAGATTTCTTTCGGGTGCAAGATACTTCTGTGGCCTGGACCCTGTCTTGTTTTGCACACTTTGTACAAAACTAGTAAATTGCAGGACAATGGAGTATTACAGTTTAAACTCTTTTAATGAAGCATCAGGTTTGTAAGCTTTCTCAATCATCCAGCACCGTGTGGACAAGATGGAGTCAGGACCCTGGGTCCTCCAAAACAATAGCAGTCCTTACAGATGCCTGCAGGCTAATGACAACTCAGCATGTGATCCCATGTGAATATAATAGGTATTCCTTACAGATGCCTGCGGGCCAATGACAATTCAACATGCAAATGTTACATACCCTTTCTTTCAAAAGAAAAATGTTATGCATTACTTTTGACCCTTTCTTCTACATAATGTTCTCAGTAGCATCAACATATAAGTAAACTCAATGTTTAACTAGCACTGAAAACATCTCAATGTTTCAATAACGATGTACAGTTATTTTTTAGGGCAGCGACAGTTCACAAGTCAAGGATAACTCTAGGCTTGACCTCTCGTCGGAATGACGGTGTTGTTCCTTGGTGTTCAGGAGGTGCCTGCGATTGCGGCGGTACACCTGTCCTTCTGGAGTGCGGACGTGATACGAGCGTTCAGTGTCAGCTGGCTGGATGACGACTGCTGGCTTCCAGTAGTCATGCTCCTGGATTCTGATGGATTCTCCATTGTGCAGCAGCAGCAGTAGTCTAGCTGACCTGTCATACACGTTTTGCATGCACTTGCTTGCAGCTGACGACCTGCCAGGGCCTGTCTGGGATATGGTGCGGTATCATGGGCTCTTTGACATTTGATGGGCGGCGTTCTAGATAAATGGAACATTTTCCGACAATGCCCTCAATGTGTTTGCACATTCCGGGCCAAAACATAATGTCACGTGCTCTTTGCATTTTTCCATGCCCATATGTCCAGCATGAATTTTTGTCAACATCTCTTCTCTGAGATTGGTAGGAATTATGATTTTCTCCCCTTTGAAGACGATTCTGTTGATTTGTGACATTTCATCTCTGTGGTTCCAGAATTCAGATATGTTCTGAGGGCATTTCCTCCTTTCCTCAGGCCATCCTTCATGTATGACTTTGCTCAGCAGTGTGAGTTGTGCATCTTTCTCTGTTCCTGCTCAGATCTCCTTCAGTTTTGAGTCACTCACAGGTAAGCTGTTGTACACCATGTGCACCTGCACATCCATGCCTTCACTGAGGCTGCTGTCCTGGTAGCTAAGAGACTTTCTGGAGAGCGTGTCTGCGACAGGAATGTCTTTGCCTGGACGGTGAATGATTGTGAAGTAGTACTTCTGTAGCTGAAGGATCATTCTCTGTAGCCTTGGTGGGGCTGCGACTAGTGGTTTCCTCATGATTGACTCGAGGGGCTTGTGGTCGGATTCCACAATGACTTGTCGGCCATAGATGTACTGGTGGAAATGCTTACATCCAAACAGGATTGCATATAGCTCTTTCTCAATTTGAGCATAGTTGATTTCACTGTCTGTGAGAGATCTGGAAGCGTAGCCAATGGGCTTTCCTTCTTGCAGTAATACTGCACCTAGTCCATACTTTGACGCGTCCACTTGTAGTCTGAGCTCTTTGTTGGGGTCGAAGTAGGCAAGAACTGGTCCTGGTTCTCTGGTGATTAGGTCTTTCATTTTCTGAAATGCTGTGTCATGTTGTTTGTCCCCACAGGAACTCATTGGATTGTTTGAGCAACTGACGCATGGGTGCGTTGATTTCGGAGAGGCTCGGGGCAAACTTGGTTAAGTAGTTAACCATGCCTAGTACTGTCTCTAGCTCTGCGCGGTTCTTCGGCGGCTCCATCTTTTTGATGGCGGAGATTTTCTCTGGATCCGGCTTAATGCCATCAGTTGAGAGGCGATGCCCGAAATAACTGATCTCGGTGGATCCGATTATGCTTTTCTCGGGTTGAGCCGGATACCTTTCTCCTGTGATCTTTGTAGCATCGCACGGAGGTTCCTGTCATGTTCCTCTCTATTCCTGCCATAGATGAGGATGTCGTCTACGGTTGCGACTACTCCGTCAAGGCCTTCATAGGTTTCGTCGATCTTCCGCTGGAATTCATCCTGAGCTGAGATAAGACCAAATGGTAAACGCAGAAATCGGTAGTGTCCAAATGGTGTGTTAAACATTGTTAGCTTAGATGACTCTTCCGTGAGCTTGATAGTCCAGTATCCTGATCGTGCGTCCATTACACTGAAGTAACGTGCTCCCACTAGCTTGGGTGTGATGTCATCTAGCGTTGGTAGAGGGTAGTGAGGGCGTTTGATAGCCTTGTTCAAATCTCTGGGGTCGAGACAGATTCTGAGCTTGCCTGTACATGGTTTCTCAACCACTACTAACGCGTTGACCCACTCTGTCGGTTCTGTTTCCCGGACGATGATTCCTGTATTCTCCATGCTCTGCAGCTCCTCCTTCAGGCGACTACATAGAGCAAGGGGTATCCTTCTTGGTAGACAAACCACAGGGGTTGCTGCTGGGTCAAGGTGAATAGTGCATTCACCTGGGAATAGTCCGATTCCTTTGAAAACGTCAGCAAACTCCTCCATGACTGTCTGCTTCTCAATTGGTGCTGTCAATGATAGCACTAGCTTGACAAGGTCCATGTCTAAACATGCCTTTAGACCTAGCACTGGAGGTGCTCAAGTGTCAATAATGTAAAAGTCCAACATCATGTCGCTTTCTTTGTACTTGCATTTCATCACGCATGTGCCTTTTACAATGAGCTGCTCACCCCCATAGCCGGTCAGTCTGCGTGAGGTGGGCTGTAGCTCACACTCATCCTTCAAGCTGTGATACTCACTCAGAGGAATTACATTAACCTGAGCTCCAGTGTCTAGTTTAAACTTAAGCTCTTTGCCCTGTTTTCCTATCTCAATATCGGCATAAGCTTGCTCAGTCTCTGAAATCAGTTTTCTCTGTGACACAGAATCAATAAACAGTTCCTCTGCATTTGGCTCTCTATCTGGCATTTGGCTGTCACTCACTGTGTGTACTATTTTTCCGAAAACAGTCCTGCAAACTTTAGCAAAGTGGTTCCGTTTACCACATTTAGTACATTGCCTTCCTTTTCTCCATGCCAGTTGTTTCCACAATATCCACAGTTTTTGAAGTGTTTTATTTCTGTGTCGCCCATTTTTAGAACTCTCGCTGTTCTTTCTGTTCTGAAACACGCTGTCTGGGCAGTGTTCCTTGGTGTGTATCTATTAACTGCGTGCACTGTCTGTTCACTCGAGCTGCTCGTGGCGCCGGTTATGGTTTTCAACTGTGCTTGGGCTATCTCGTGCGATCTAGCCTTGTCCATAGCTTTGTCCAGCGTTAGCCCGGACCCAACATTCAAAAGTTTTTCTCTCACTTTAGCTGAATGTATTCCAAACACGATGCGGTCTCTGACCATCTCATCTTTTTCTGCATATTCGCAGTCTTTTACCAGCAGTTTTAGCTCAGTCACGAACTGTGCAAACGACTCACCAGCTCCTTGTACTTTCTCCTGAAACTTGTACCTAGCGAATATCGTATTTGTCTTGAGCATCACATATGATTCAAAACGGTCAAAATAACTTTTCAGTACCTTTGCTTCATCTGCGGTGAGAGTCCATGTGTTGAAAATGTCTCTCCCTTTTTCTCTGATCCACAGGAGTAGATAGCTGCATCTTTCTTCCTCCCCTTTGCACCATTCTCTATGTAAGTTCAAAGATTCCCAATTAATTTGAGGTAAGGGAGCTCCAACGATGTCCATTTCAAATCCCTGTTCTGACACCATGTCTTGTTTTGCACACTTTGTACAAAACTAGTAAGTTGCAGGACAACGGAGTATTTCAGTTTAAACTCTTTTAATGAAGCATCAGGTCTGTAAGCTTTCTCAATCATCCATCCGTGTGGACAAGATGGAGTCAGGACCCTGGGTCCTCCAAAACAATAGCAGTCCTTACAGATGCCTGCAGGCCAATGACAACTCAGCATGTGATCACATGTGAATATAATAGGTATTCCTTACAGATGCCTGCGGACCAATGACAATTCAACATGCAAATGTTACAGATCCCACCAGTGGAAGTGGGTACACCTCAAGTTACTCAGTGTATCAAGTCCCGAATTAACTAGAGCAGCGGGAACTCCCAGCATAGGGAATCCCCACTCTTGGTTCCCCCTCCCCCCACACACACACATTTGCCTTCTATAGGGAAAACTGTGGTTCAGTCTCTTACAAGGCTTGTGGAAAATTGCTGGAATTGGTGGAGCCCCGGTACAATTGAGTCTCCGCCATTTGATGAGGGATTCTGCCAGTGCCCAGCTGGAGTTACAACAGGTGCCCACCTGCACCCCATTGATTTTCAGGCTCCTTGTCTGGCTTTCTGCTGGAATTCGGAGATTGACCTCACAAATCCTGTCTCAGTCAAATCTGAAGATTAGTCACTCTCCTCAGTTACAAGATCATTTTCTCTTTCTTCAGAAACAATCATCTCATCAGCCTTCAACTGTATTGCAAACAAATGGCATCCTCCAAGGAATAAATGCTGAATTAAACTGAAACTGGCAAAACCATTTCTCTTTCAGCCTGTAAACCCATTAAGTACCTTATGTTATAAATCTCATCATCATAAAGAAACTACTCATGAAATAATGCTGGACGGCCAGCTGGTGGCGCCGTCCAAGGAGTATAAATACTCGGGCGTGGGCCCAGCTTGCCCAGGGGCATTTTGTAAGACAGGAACTAGTGAAGGACAACTAGACCGCCATGTTCTGAAACAAGTTGATTAAAGCCTTGCTTTATACTCAAACCAAGTGCGTAGTGAGTTTTATTACATCACCTTGTCTTTTCAATGGCACCCATTTGCTGGTGAAGGTCTACGAGCTCCATTAATTGTTTCTGCAGGGCTTTCTCTTTCCCTTGAATCTGCCTGATGAAGGAGTGCTCCAGGAGTTCAGAGACAGTTGGGCGATGCTCAAAGTCTTTAATGAGGCATCTGTATTAACAAAGACAGCAAGGTTAGAGTAAAAAAAATTCCCCATAGCCAACTTAACATCAGAACTTCCAGTGTGAAGCTTTGTATTCTGGGAGTGCATATCTGAAAGTCGGACACGCGCACTCGCCCCTGCCCCGGATTGTCCATCCATTCATTTTAGTTCTGGTGGAGTGAAAATCATGACAGGTGCCCACTTGAAATCCTGACCGGTGCTCCCAATGGGCACAGCTCTGCACTATCTCTCATACCTAGATGTGCTAAAACTGTTCATTGATACCATCACTTATAAGTAACAGTCTGTTAAACAGTTTTTAGCACATAGGGTCACGTACAGTCTGGGACCAGTATTCTGAAGGTGAACTGACAGCCATTTATAACTAGCGCACCCTCACACAGACATGCACCTCCTTTCATTTAAACCATCAACGGGTATAAGTGCCTCCACTCACTAACGTTCATCTATTATGTACTCACCTACTTCTTTCAGTAAAATTAGCTAATGGGAAAAAAATACATCCCTGAATCCCGGTGCATCTCAACGCATCAGAGTGCGTTGTTTTATTGCAATATAATTATCATGTTTTCAATTGAAAATATCGGCAACAACATTGGTAATGCAAAATCTGCTGAAGAGCCGACTAGCTGTGTTTGTGGTGAAAGGAGAGATGATCAGATGGTCAGATGATGGCAGGTGGATTTGAAATTGAGAAAAGATAAATCTGGTCTTCTTGGGAGATGGAGTGGTAGAATTCCCATGGGGGCTCCTCCACTCTCCAGTCATAACTTTGGTGGAAATCCTGGGGAACTGGCGCCAAAGGCCATTCATACCTTTTCTCTGGGGTTACAACAGGAAATCGGGAGAACCCACATGGAAGCTCCTGATGACGATGTTTGCCTATTCCTAAATTGTCTCATGTGTCTATCTAAGCGACAAAATAAATTGTTAAAAATCGATATTTCAATATCAAGTGTAGGGCAGTGTCCTAGGCCCAACCACCTTCAGCTGCTTCATCAATGACCTTCCCTCCAACATAAGGTCACAAATGGGGATGTTCACTGATGACTGCGCAGTGTTCAGCGTCATTCACAACTCTTCAGATAATGAAGCAGTCCATGCCCGCATGCAACAAGCCCTGGACGACTTGGGCTGATAAGTGGCAGGTAACATTCGTGCCACAGAAGTGCCAGGCAATGATTATCTTCAACAAGCGAGAGTCCAACCACCTCCCCTTGACATTCAATGGCATTACCATCGCCTAATCCCCCACCTTAACATCCTGGGGGTCACCATTGACCAGAAACTTAACTGGACCAGCCACATAAATACTGTGGCAACAAGAGCAGGTCAGAGACTAGGTATTCTGCAGCGAGTGTCTCACCTTCTGACTCCCCAAAGCCTTTCCACCATCTACAAGGCACAAGTAAGGATTGTGATGGAATACTCTCCACTTGCCTGGATGAGCGCAGCTGCAACAACACTCAGGAAGTTCGACACCATCCAGGACAAAGCAGCCCATTTGATTGGCACCCCATCCACCACCTTAAACATTCACGCCCTCCACCACCGGCGTACCGTGGTTACAGTGTGTACCATTTACAAGATGCACTGCAGCAACTCACCAAGGCTTCATCAGCAGCATCTCCCAAACCCGCGACCTCTTCCACCTAGAAGGACAAGGGCAGCAGGTGCATGGGAACACCACCACCTCCAAGTTCCCCTCCAAGTCACACACCATCCTGAGTTAGAAGTATATCGCCGATCCTTCATTGTCGCTGGGTCAAAATCCTGGAACTCCCTACCTAACAGCACTGTGGAAGTACCTTCACCACACTGACTGCAGCGGTTCAAGAAGGCGGCTCACCACCATCTTCTCAAGGGCAACTAGGGATTTGCAATAAATGCTGGCCTTGCCAGCGATGCCCAGATCCCATAAGTGAATTAAAAAAAAGTTAATGTTCCTATGGTAACAGCTTGTCCCTTTCTAAGTTATTGGCAACACTGTGCGTAAATCTGGTGGTATCGGATGGGCCGCCTGTTCTTCTTCCATTGAAGTCTATGGAAAGAGAAATCCGACAGGGTGTATAACAGGCGGCTAATCCAATATCGCCAGTTTTACACCCCTCCCCCACCCCCGGCTAAGTTGAAAGTTCCGTCCAGTGTGTTTATTCCCTCCCACCCTCTTGAAATAGTTTGTGTGACTCCTATGTGTGCCCTTCCCTCTCCCTTCCAATCCTCTCTGCTTTTCTTTCCTTCCTGAAAGTGCCGCCACTGCAAGCGAATCGTTCCCTGTGTCCTGGCCACCTTCTCGTCTTTCACCAAGAGCCCATTCTTCACATCTGAGTCTAGGCGGCAGGTGCCGATAGGCTACTCGACCATTTGGACGTCACTGTCGCGGAGTCACTGGATAAGGGCAGGTGTCTGATGTTGACTGTTTCTATTCCCTTCCTAGCTTAGGCAGGCTGAGCCTAATTGTGAGGCCCCTATTGCTCCCCTGAATAAAATTAGCCAGCTCAGAATAGACGGAGATCAAATTTGGAACTTTCCCTGTCTGCATGGCTCAGTTCCACTTTAAGAGATAAACACATCAAATGAGCCCCAATTATTCACAATTAACAGGACAAAACATAACATACAGAAACAAAACTGGTTAGCAATTCTAATTTGGAGTAGGTTAGAACTGTTCAGTCTTTAGAGGTTTATTCTGTTGACCCCCAGTACTGACTGTAATGAAATTTCAGCCTGGACCTGGGAACCAAATTGTTATTATTGGAGGTTTGTTACAACTGGGTTTGTAATGAAAGCGCCACTGAGTATTGTTATATAAACTTGCAGATTTACTGTGGTGCAGATTTAATGTGCTAGCAATCTGAGTGAACTCTAGACGCGAGGAGCTAGTTGTTGATCGAAGGCATGCTGCTCGCTTGAATTTCCCATACTGTCAGATGACACATTGCATTAAAATTGTGCAAGGGTCAGTCCACAAAACACTGCAAGAAATTTACTCGGAGAAGTATTTGACAACCTCAACATTGTCACAAGCAAGTTGAACAGAATCACAACGGTACAGTCTTGAAGAATATCACCCGAGCTGAGATTCACCTCCAAAAGCACTTGTAATATCCTATTAAATTTATAACAAATATTTAAATATATCATAATGAATTGCTGAATTAATGTAACCCTTCCCCAGCCCATTCTAATCAGGCAGGTTTTCTTACAAAGGAACAATTTCCGTTATTGTTGTATTTGAAAATTTTCTTTGTTAATTATTTATTTATTGAATTGCATCCATTTTATTCATAAAATCCCAGATATAAAATCAATACAGCAACAATGCGGACAGCAATACAGCTTAGTCCAGTCTCACGTGGTGTCGTTCAAAGTCGAATCTAGGTTTGTGTTGGTTGAGCTTTGTGATTTCTTTTGCTTTATTTTATTTCAGGATAAAATAACTAGCTGCAAAAAGGTTAGTTTTGATTGGATAATGAAATTGCTGTAGGTGTAAAGCTAGACACAGGCAGCCATTGTGTGGCCAGGAGCAGCCACTTCTGGAGTTATGACTCTCGGCTGCTTCCTGCCTTTTGGCAAAATGGTTGCCGCGCTCCTCATTGGGCAGTGCATTTGTGCCTATCTGTGTAGTGATGGTGTTAGCAATGTAAATCTGTACGTAACGGGTTACACTAAAGTTCTGTGTTCATGTAATGCACGTGCAGTGACTGAATCTCACTGGGGAAATGGGCACTAGAGGTCATGCAGCTTCTCTGATGTTGGGGTTGGTTTCAGTGTTCCCCTGTCACCTGATTTAATGGAAGAGGATGAGCAGGAGAGGTCAGATGGCACTAGAGGCATAGCGCCCGCACCCACCAACATGTCACCCACCATATCTACAGAGCCCGGCACTGCTGCCTGCCAGTGACTAAGGAGCTTTGCCACCTGCTTCAAAGAGACTTGCAGGAAATTTCAATCATAGGGACAGCCTTGTTAGCAGCTGAAAAAGTACTAACTCAATTTTGTCTCCGGCTCCTTTCAGTTTAGTGCAAGGCCATCTACAGTACCAGCCAATTTGCAGATGTATCAGATAAGTGACTGATGCTTTATTCAGCTGGGCTAACACCTACATCTCCTTTCCCACTCAGCAACCACAGCGACAGGACAGTGCTGCCCAATTTCGCTGCACAACTGGATGTCCAGAAGTAAAAGTTATCATACAATGGAACCACAAATCCTTGACCGCACTGCCAGCACTGGGGAAAGGCTGAGCATAGGAGGTCTAATGGAGAGATGATTTTTGCCGGGACCCAGAAATTCCAGGTCTCTGCTCAATATTGCCGTGGGCTGCCATTTCTCAGTGAGGTCTGGGAAGATGGAATGTCTTTCCACCCCAAATATGATGCTTTATATTGGAGCAGGCAGGGCTGAAGAGAGTGATTTCCCACACCAGTCATTTCCTTGACCCTGATCTCGCTACCACCCAGCAACCTGGACTCAAGGATGAATTTGAGGTACCGATCTTCCAAGGGGGGAAGTGGGGCCACCAGGTTTTCCAGAGCAGAGTCTAAAATTCAAGGATGTAACTGGATGAATCAGTGTTCCTATCAGAGTGCTTATCAGCCTTGCTGTCAGCACCTCTAGGAGATGCGTTTCCCAATTGTCCTCCTCTGACAGGTGCTCAAGACGTGCCCTTAATGGCTTGGACATTAAAGGGATGCTTCATGGTGCTGGTGTGGGATGGTGTCAACCTGGCGCATCATGTGACAGCCAGGGTTTACAGCATCAAGTGAAGAAAGTCTAGTCATGGTGATGCCATTGCTGGCCTCCCGGCCAGCAATTCTGTCAGGGGCTGATGCCCTGTGTCCAGTGCAGCATCAGGTGATGGTGGCGAAGGTTGGTGATGAGGTTGGTAATGTTGGTGTTGGGAATGATTCTGGAAGGATTCGGAGGACCAAGGTCTGATTGTTTCATTGGCTCCGATGTTGCTGCAATAGATGGCAGCTGCAGGTGAGATGACAGAAGTGACCTGTCACTGGTGAGAGAGGTTCTCCCAATGAGGCGGCACTGGACATACAGTTGGATTTAAAATCTTGTAAGCTAAAGAAATCTGTATATGCATTACATAGAAACATAGAAACATAGAAGATAGGAGCAGGAGTAGGCCATTTGGCCCCTCGAGCCTGCTCCGCCATTCAATGAGATCATGGCTGATCATCCAAATTCAGTACCCTGTCGCTGCTTTCTCCCCATATCCCTTGATCCCTTTAGCCTTAAGAAATATATCCAACTCCTTCTTGAATATATTTAATGAATTGGCCTCTACTGCCTTCTGTGGTAGAGAATTCCACAGGTTCACCACTCTCTGGGTGAAGAAATTCCTCCTCATCTCTGTCCTAAATGGCTTACCCCTTATCCTTAGACAGTGACCCCTGGTTCTGGACTCCCCGACCATCGGGAACATCCTTCCTGCATCTAGTCTGTCCAGTCCTGTCAGAATTTTATAAGTTTCAGTGAGATCCCCTCTCATTCTTCTAAACTCCAGCGGGTATAAGCCCAATCGACCCAATCTCTCCTCATACGTCATTCTTGCCATCCCAGGTATCAGCCTGGTGAATCTTCGCTGCACTCCCTCCATGGAAAGAACATCCTTCCTCAGATAAGGCGACCAAAACTGCACACAATACTCAAGATGTGGTCTCACCAAGGCCCCATACAACTGCAGCAAGACATCCTTGTTCCTGTACTCAAACCCTCTCGCTACGAAGGCCAACATACCATTTTCCTTCTTAACCGCCTGCTGCACCTGCATGCTTACCTTCAGTGACTGGTGCACAAGGACACCCAGGTCTCGTTGCACTTCCCCTTCTCCCAATCTATTGCCATTCAGATAATAATCTGCCTTCCTGTTTTTGACACCAAAGTGGATAACCTCGCATTTATCCACGTTATATTGCATCTGCCATGCTTCCGCCCAATCACCCAACCTGTCCAAATCATACTGGAGTTTCTCGGCATCCTCCTCACAGCACACACGTCCACCCAGCTTTGTGTCATCTTTGTGTCGTCTGCAAACTTGGAGATATTACATCTAGTTCCCTCGTCTAGATCATTAATATATATTGTGAATAGCTGGGGTCCAAGGACCGATCCCTGCGGTACCCCACTAGTCGCTGCCTGCCACTCGGAAAAAGACCCGTTTATTCCAACTCTTTGCTTTCTGTCTGGTAACCAGTTCTCTATCCAAATCAATACCTTGCCCCCAATCCCATGTGCCTTAACTTTACACACTAATCCCTTATGCGGGACCTTATCGAAAGCCTTTTGAAAGTCCAAATATACCACATCCACTGGTTCTCCCTTATCTATTTTACCAGTTACATCCTCAAAAAATTCCAGTAGATTAATTAAAATTGCAATAACCAACATTTTCTTTGCTCTGAAACTCACCATCTGCAACATGGCATCCTTGACACCACTTCTGCAGCTGTCATCTTTTCACAAACATCACACCAGACTCACAACACGCCACACTTACCTGGCGTGTTGTCTGGATGTTGTAAAACCCAACCCAGAAGCTGGAAAATCAAAAAATACGTTGAAAACTGCTCACAAGTACCTGTTAATAGGCAGTTAATTGCCTTTAATCTGTTTCCTGCCGCTAGGTGTTGGGTCCATTCGCAAATCGGGGACCTGACACTTGGGAAGGTTGTGTGGCGGCGGGATGATGGCGGGTGCGAAACACGCTGTCAATCAAAACGACTTTAACCTCTGACCCGCCTCCAAACCCGCCCTCTGAGCGCCGGCAAAATCGCGGCCTAAGTGTTAGCTGTGGGTTAATGGGTAGCACTATCAGAAGGGCATGGGTTCAAATCCCACTCCAGAAACTTGAGCGTATCTAAAAAGAGAACTGTTTATCACAATTTATATCAACGATTTAGATTTTGGAATCAAAAACATAATTTCTAAATTTGCGGATGACACCAAATTGGCGGGGAATAGTTAATACTGAGGCGGACTGCAATAAATTACGAGAAGACATTAAACTTGCAGAATGGGCATATAATTGGCAAATAAGTTTCAACACAGATAAATGTGAGGTATTACATTTTGGTAAGAAAAATAAGGAGGTCACATATTACATGGAAAATAAGAATTGAAATGGGGTAGAAGAGCAAAGGGATCTCAGAGTACAAATACACAAATCACTAAAAGTAGCGATGCAGGTTAATAAGCCCATTAAAAAAAGCAAAACAAGCACTAGGGTTTATTTCTAAAGGGATGGAATTGAAAAGTAGGGAAGTTATGCTAAACTTGTATCGAACCTTGGTTGGACCACACTTGGAGTGCTGTGTACAATTCTGGTCGCCATATGATAAAAAGGATATAGAGGCACTGGAGAGGGTGCAAAAAAGATTTACAAGGATGATACCAGAAATGCGAGGATACACCTCTCCGGAAAGGATGAACAGGCTTGCAAAGAGAAGGCTGAGGGCTGAACAGTAGAGGTCTTTAAAATTATGAAAGGTTTTGATAGACTGGGCAACCTGGAAGTGCCTTAACAGACTCAGGACCGGTGTAGGTTGCTCAAAGGTGTCACTAAGCAAATGGGGATATTCAACTAGCCCGACAACTTGTGAATGTGGAACTGAGGCACAGACTATGCAACATCTCCTGCAATGCCCATCGTTAGAGGAGCCCTGCACTGTTGCAGGTCTTGCCGAATTCAACAACAAGGCGCAAAAATGTGTCCAGTTCTGGCTGGGCTATGTATAGACTGTCCGTGGACACGATAAGAAGAAGACCAAGAAATCCAATAGGGAATTCAGAAGAAACTTCTTTCCCCAGAGAGTGGTGAGAATGTGGAGCTCGCTACCACAGGAAGTGTTGAAGCAAATAGTATAGATGCATTTAAGGGGAGGCTAGATAAGCATATGAGGGAGAAGGGAATAGAGGGTTATGCTGATAGATTTAGATGAGGAAAGACGGGAGGAGGCTCGTGTGGAGCATAAACGCCAGCATGGACTGGTGGGGCCGAATGGCCTGTTTCTGTGCAGTACATCCTATGTAATCCTATGTAAAACTAAAAGTAGTGATGCAGGTTAATAAGCCCATAAAAAAAAGCAAACCAAGCATGAAACTTTATTTCTAGAGGGATAGAATTGAAAAGTAGAGAAGCTATGTTAAACTTGTATCGAACCTTGGTTAGACCACACTTAGAGCACTGCGTACAATTCTGATCGCCATATTATAAAAAGGATATAGAGGCACTGGAGAGGGTGCAAAAAAGATTTACAAGGATAGTACCAGAAATGCGAGGGTATATGTATCAGGAAAGGATGAACAGGCTGGGTCTCTTTTCTCATGGGAAAGAGAAGGCTGAGGGGTGACCTAATAGAGGTCTTTAACATTCTGAAAGGTTCTGATGGGGTGGACACAGAGAGAGTGTTTCCATTCGTGGGGAGGAGAAAAACTAGAGGCCATCAATATAAGCTAATCACTAAGAAATCAAATAGGGAATTCAGAAGAAACTTCTTTATCCAGAGGGTGGTGAGAATGTGGAACTCACTGCTGCAGGGAGTGGCTGAGGTGAATAGTATAGATGCATTTAAGGGGAGGCTAGATAAGCAAGAGGGAGAAGGGAATCGAGGATTATGCTGATAGAGTTAGTTGAGGAAGATGGGAGGAGGCTCGAGTGGAGCATAAATGGTAACATGGACTGGTTGGCTGAATGGCCTGTTTGTGTGCTGTATATTCTATGTAATTAATGGAATGAAAATCATGAGGGCAGTATTCCTGAAATCACAATATGCAAGCTCAATGTTTGAAGATCTGTGATAGGAATGTGAAAGATGAAAATTCACCCTCTAATTTCACCCTTTGCAATGTAAGAACAAAAATGCATAATTTTATATTTAAATAAAGCTAGAATATAGCACTTGGACTGATAGAGCTTGGAGCAGTCACGTCTCTTATTATTACCTGTTTGTGTCAGTGCAGTTAAACTGTACAGAGATCATCTGTAATTATGTCTTACTCATCATAAGAATCGTCAGTCATTGGTCGCTTACTGCAGACATTATGCTCTGATATGGAGCTGATGGAACTGTGGAGTGCTTGGTGAGAGAATGTTGTACAAATATAGATTAATGATACTCAGAAGTGTGTACCATTACTGCCTTCAAACACATTACTGTGTTACCTTTTTAACATATACAATCATTTAAAAAAAAACTAAGTTCGAAGCAGAGATAGCAGACTGATGCCAGGCTCGCACAATTATGTGACACAGTTCAATCTGAAGTGATATTGCACCATTAAATACTGCTGTGATATTGAGATAAATTTTTCTGCATATTCCAGTGAACGAGTATATCCTGTACATAGGCACAGCATGTCAAGGAGTGCAGCTGATGCCATAAACCATGAGGATAGAAGCCTGAACCTCAGTGCTCAGTACTCGTATATAAATCTGTATAAAACAGACTTGTTAAGGCTGCAGAAGTAGTGAATGTGATTCCTGAGGTAGCATGGCCTAAAAGAAGACTGAAATGAGGGTATTACACCCTCTCACGTTACAGTTTGTTCATGTTGTACAGTGTCTTGTATGGATTGTAACAGCACCTTTCTGATAGTGCCACCCTTTACATCTATCAGAACTGCGTAGAGCTAACAATGATAGCACTCACATGGCAATAAAATCATTAAACGTTTCTGTCCACAGCTCCGGCTGATGCAGTTTTGGAGGTGGATTTCTGAGAAAAGAAGCATAAAGAAATCTTACAGCTTTGAAAGTAACAAAATCCAGAAAAATGCAATTGTAAAGAATGTGTCTGGAAGGAGCATTGCAAAGTAATCGACGGCACAGCTTGAAGGACTTAGTCGTTAGTGCAATTATACCTCACTTTCTGTCTTATTCTATATGCCACCCACACAGAGATATAAGTCTAGGGATACACAGTCACTGAGAGCCAAATATAGTTTTGCGTCTCCACCATTGCTCATGCACGTCTTTAGAATGTAGCTACAGTTGATGGTCTATTAATCTCCAATCAAATATATCTGCAGGTTAAGTGGTTTTCTGAAAGCACAAATAAATGATGTGTTCTTACCATAGAATTGCTTCATTTTAAGTAGCTCTGATGTAATTTTAACTATACAAAGACATTTGACATTGCAACATTAACTGTTCTATTTAGCAGGGTATTAAGATATTGAGTAATGGTAGTAATCTTCGATGATTTACAGCTACTGCTAGAGATACTTAAAATGGTCCTTTTACTTTAGTCTTTTGTATTTAATATTGAACTGTGAAAAATGGGTTCAGTGCTGCCTACAGACTTCTATAGTTGAGTTTAACTGCAGCCTGAGCCAAGCCTATACTGTAATTTAACATAACCTTATAGAGGCACTGATGTTATGAAAAAGAGTTTGTCAAATACTTCATTTCTTTGGGGAGGAAGAAGACAGAAAACCTTATATCATTTTTAGTCATGGTGACATCATGTACATGTGTCATGACGATGAGTTGATATGATTTCCATCATGTGTTTGGAAACAAGACAACCCTTGTAAACCCTGAGTATATTAAAGTCAAAAAGTACAAGATTCCCACTGATTTGGGGTTAAAAGAAATGTTCTCCTGTTGACTATAAAAATATAGAGTAACAGATACTGCGCCTAAGAAATCAAGGAATTCCAAGGATATCAAACTGTGAGTATGAAGCTCAACCATTTTATGAATATTGGCTGAACACATAATTGTGTAAAATCCTTGAGGTACACTTCCGAGGATTTTTATTCCAGATAATTCTTGTTGCATGCATGTTAGTAATTTTATGGGGTCGGTATTGAAGGGGAAACTGAGCGAGAAGTTGAAGGGATAGAAACTGACTGGAAAGGGCAGGGGCTATCAACAGGCTCCTTGGTTTGGTTGTCACTGTGCTATGATCACAAGATCACAATATAATTATGGAGGAGGGAGGCCATTCAGCCTATTTTGTTCCTCCACCCAGAAGGACCCTAAAGCTCTCGCGTTATGGTTATTAAATGATTCCAGGGTTTTCAGCTCCACTGTCCTATCAGAAGCTCACTGCTTATTCCTATTGTGAAGAAGAATTTCCTGCTATCAGTCCTACATTTTCATTTGACTGCTTTAAACCTCTGTCCTATTCTCACTATTTAATTTAATTTTCCAGATTTACATTTTCTGTATTATTTACTGTCTTATATCATTTCATTTGATTGGCTCTCAGATGCCGCCTTTCAAGGCTGAAAAGCCCAAATTTTTGCAGTCTTTCCTCGTAACTCAGACCTTTAAGCCTGCAGAGCTTGAATGTCTCCCTTGTTTCTCAGCAACCAGAACTGGATGAAGTATTTAGGTGCAGTTTGACTATAGGAACAGAGGAACACAGGAACAGGAGTAGGCCATTCCGTCCCTTGAGCCTGTTCTGCCAATCAATTAGATCATGGCTGATCTGTATCTAACTCCATCCACCTGCCTTGGTTCCGTAACCCTTAATACCCTTACCCAATAAAAATCTATCAATCTCAGTTTTGAAATTTTCAATTGACCTAGCCTCAGTAGCTTTTTGGGGGAGAGAGCTTCAGATTTCTACTAGCCTTTGTGTGAGGAAGTGCTTTCTGACATCACCACTGAACGGCCTAGCTCTAAACTCCAGAGTACTGTATAGTTCAATTATGATTTCCTTTGATTTTTATTCTACAGTTTTGGCCACGTAGTTCAACGTCCAATTGGCTTTGCTGATTGGTGCTCTGTTTTGATTGGGTCTGTTGAGCATGGAGTCTACTAAAGACTCCTAGGTCTTTGATGTCATAATTGAAGATCACATGTCTCACCCTCCATTAAACAGTTTTACTTCCTACTAATCCACTGCAGATTCCCTTCACGATCAACTGTTTAACAAACCATTTTTCATTTTTTTCATATGAAGCAGCAACAAAACTCACATCACAACTCTGTACTTGGATGTAACATTATATGAAAATAATTAATCAATCTTTGCCTCTTTTCCTTCTCAAAATGAGTTAAGCCGTGCATTGTTTCAGAAAAACAGCACCCCTTACATTTCTGAAATCATACAGTGATAATGTCACGTATTTAATTCTTCAGTGTTCTTGTAAATAAAAAGTATTTGCAACAGCAGTAGTAAAGATATTGTAAAAAGAATTAATGGGTGGGAGCAATTACACTGTAAAATTCATTGAGATTCTGATGTTATCATAAACTACGAAAGCAAAGCTTGAGTCATTGACTGTCCTCTGAATCCGAAAATATGTGTTTGTAAGGTGATTAGTGTAATGTATGTACCTTTAAGGGGGAGAACTACTTTTTACAGCTCATGTATACTGT
This sequence comes from Somniosus microcephalus, assembly GCF_052327205.1. Taxonomy (NCBI): domain Eukaryota; kingdom Metazoa; phylum Chordata; class Chondrichthyes; order Squaliformes; family Somniosidae; genus Somniosus; species Somniosus microcephalus. The sequence goes on from NC_140991.1 coordinate 66,963,094, forward strand.
AGTACCGGCAGTGACCACACCTGTATATAACGTTGAGTAGTAATCTGTACAGTTCAGTTGCAGTCTGAGCCACGTTGAGTAAACACCGTTTGTACCGTTCTCCGCAGTCTGTGTCTGATTATACACGGACATAACAGTGGCGACAAGGCAGATTCGAACCTATCTGCAACTCTGCATCACCTCCCAGGGATTCGCTCCTGGAGAACAGTGGAAGAAGGTCGAGTCCAGAAGCACGGGCGTCGACCACAGGCAACCGCCCAGTCATCCAGCGGAGATTTGAGCATCGCAGGGGAGGCTGTCGAGAGCCAGGCTTGGCTTTCCAGTCACGGTGGTCCAGCGAAACGGGCTGGCAACAGGTACTGCGCAGAGCCTTCCCGGACAGCGGCGGGCTAGAGCCCGACCGAGCGGCACAGAAAAAGGCCGAGCAGCATCGATGGGGGAGAGAGAGAGGGCAGAGCGCACAGGGCGCAGCCGGTGTTCAGGACCGAGCGGTGTCAACGGGGCAGAGAGACGAGAGAGAGCAGAGCGCAGCCGGTGTTCAAGGGCCGAGCAGCGTCAACGGGGGAGAGAGGCGCGCAGGAAAACGCGAGGCGCTGCCATTGCCACGAGGACCGCAGAGAGCGGCGTTGGCAGCAGCGCAGGAGCAGCGCGCGAAACCCACAAGGCGGCGCCATTTGCCACGAGGACCGCTGAGAGCGGCATTGGCAGCAGCGCGGGAGACACCATTTAAGCCGCAGCGGGGAAGAAAGGAAAGCGCGGGAGACGCCATTTTAAGCCAGTTTAACCACACCCAAAAATGCCAAAGAGTGGCAGTATCACAGCGTTCGACAATGAAGTCGAAGATTGGACGACATATGTCGAACGCATAGAAGTATACTGCAAGGTGAATGAAGTGCCAGATGACAAGAAAGCACTGGTATTGTTGAATTCAATGGGTGCAAAAACGTATGGCTTACTATGAAACCTAGTAACCCCAGAGAAGCCAGTAGAAAAGGATTTTGAAAACATAGTGTCAATCCTACAGGACCACTTAAACCCCACACCGCTGCTGATAGCAGAAAGATTTAAGTTTCACAAAAGGAACCAGCATAAAGATGAAAGTAATGCTGAGTATTTAACGGAACTGCGCAAGCTATCGAAACACTGCCAGTTTGGAACGGGACTAGCAGATACTTTAAGGGACAAGTTTGTGTGTGGGCTTCAAAGTGAAGGAACCCAGAAACGGCTTTTATCTGAAAAGGACCTTACGCTGGAAAAGGCTTTCAGCATTGCGGTATCATATGAAGCAGTAGCACGGGGTGCTGCAGAGATACAACAGAGACCACAAGAACATGGCACAAACGAAATATCATATGGAACAGAGAAGTGCTATCGCTGTGGCAGAACAACACACGACCAGAATGATTGCTGGTTCAAAGACAAAGTGTGCAGACAGTGTGGAAAAGTAGGACACATAGCACGAGTCTGCAGGTCAGGAAAGAAAACCAGCAATAAGAAACCGACCAAAGGAAAGTACAAGAAGGTACATAAGATAACGGAGAATAGTTCAGATGAACAAAAGAGTGATAACGACTCCGAAAGCAGGGAACTGAGTTGTCTGAAACTACATAATGTGATCACAACAGAGGATCACCGAACCATTTGGGTCACTCTCAAGATAGCAGGAGTCCAGGTAAAGATGGAATTGGACACAGGATCAGCCCTAACAGTCATAAACCGACGGGACTACGAGCGGCTATTCTCACACATACCCTTGTGAGACAGAAAAATTATTTTGAAGACGTACACGGGGCAAAAAGTCTACCCCAAAGGAAAAATAAGGGTGACCGTTATATATAATGGTAAGGAAACACCAAAACTAGACCTGTATGTATTGCAAGATGGAGGACCACCATTACTGGGACGTGAATGGATCCGGAAAATACAACTGGATTGGCATTCCATACAGGCACTGACTGTGGCTGACAAAAAGGATGACGACGTCACACCTGGGCGACTGTCAAAGATCCTAACTGACGTGAAAGAAGTGTTCCAGCAAGGACTCGGAACACTAAAAGGCATGACAGCGACGATTAAAATTGAAGAAAACTCAAGCCCAACATTTTTTAAGGCCAGACCGGTACCTTATGCGATCCGCCCAGCCGTCGAAGCAGAGCTGGAGAGTCTGGAACGTTCAGGTGTACTGTCCAAGGTAGACTGGAACGAGTGGGCTACACCCATCGTCCCTGTGATGAAAAAGTCGTTGAGCAGCACGCCTGGGGAACCAAGGAAGGTTCGCATCTGTGGGGACTTTAAGGTAACAGTGAACCCGGTCCTTCATACCGTACAATATCCACTTCCGCGGATTGAAGATATTTTCACCTCGCTATCTGGAGGGAAACGCTTCACTAAGATTGATCTGGCCCAGGCGTATCTGCAAATGGAGGTAGAAGAAGCATCAAAAAAATACCTCACAATCAACACCCATAAAGGTCTCTACCAATACAACCGGCTGGTATTCGGGGTAGCATCAGCTCCGGCTATTTGGCAGAGGGCAATGGAACAAGTCCTGCAAGGGATCCCAGGGACCCAGTGTTATTTGGACGACATCCTGGTCACGGGCGAAAATGACAGTGATCACCTTGCCAACCTGGAGCAGGTGCTCACTAGATTGCAGGAATATGGGCTCTGAGCTAACCGCCCCAAATGCGAGTTTTTTAGAAAACAGATCTTGTATTGTGGCCACGTTATCGATAAAGAGGGGTTACATAAGTCCCCAGAGAAGATTGAGGCTGTAGTCAAGGCTCCAGCACCGGAAAATGTGTCACAACTGCAAACTGGGGTGCCATGGAAGTGGAGTGATGAATGTAGACGAGCTTTCCAGAAGAGCAAAACACTAATCACATCGAAAGAGGTATTGGCCCATTACAACCCAGCATTACCAATTCGGTTGGCATGTGATGCGTCACCCTATGGCATTGGAGCGGTGCTGTCGCACAAATTCTCAGATGGTTCAGAGAGGCCAATAGTCTTTGCGTCGCGATCACTAACCTCAGCCGAGCGTAACTACGCCCAGATTGACAGGGAGGCCCTCAGCCTAGTGTGGGGAGTGAAAAAGTTCAATCACTATCTGCACGGGCAGAAATTCACCTTGCTGTCTGATCACCAGCCTCTTGCCTCCATTTTTAATCGAAAGAAAGGCGTTCCGGTGATGACTGCGCAACGACTACAAAGATGGTCACTTTTTCTAGGGGCGCACCACTATGAGATTGAATATAAGGGCACGAAACAGCATGGAAATGCTGATGGGCTATCACGCCTGCCACTGCCTACTGCGGAGGAAGCACCAGCAGTGGATCCTGTCGAAATATTCCATTCGACTATAGTTGAATGCCTACCGGTAACTAACGCTTGTATCGAAAAGGAAACCCGAAATGACCCGACACTGTCTCGGGTATATGATTTGACGGTGAAGGGATGGCCAGCACATGGCGACTCACTGTTGCCAGCATTCTCGACAAGGAGAGAACAGCCGTCAGTGTGCCGGGGGACCTTGATGTGTGGATCCCGAGTGGTAATTCCACCCAAGTTAAGGGATAGAGTGCTCAATGAGCTTCATGAGGGTCATCTGGGAGGGGTAAAAATGAAAAGCCTAGCCAGGGCTTATGTGTGGTGGCCGGGAATCAATAAACAAATCGAGGACCTGACCAAGAACTGCTCAGGATGCCAGAAAGTCCAAAATGCACCACCACAGGCCCCTCTACACCCATGGGAGTGGCCCTCATCTCCATGGCAACGGGTGCATATTGATTTTGCTGGTCCATTCATGGACTCAATGTTTTTAATAGCCGTGGATGCGCACTCGAAATGGCCTGAGGTCATCAAAATGTCCTCCACCACCACGGAGAAAACTATTGCAGTCCTACGGGCCATTTTTGCCAGGAATGGCTTGCCAGAACAGATTTGCTCCGACAACGGACCACAGTTTGTGTCCAAAGAGTTCCGGAGGTTCTTGAAAAAGAATGGGGTAAGGCATTACACATCCGCCCCGTATCATCCAGCCACAAATGGATTGGCTGAGAGGTTCGTACAAACCTTTAAGAAGGCAATAAAGGCTATGTACAATGACAACATTCCGCTGCAGCACAAGGTGGACAATTTCCTGTTCGCCTACTGGAATGCAACACATGCAGTCACCAACCAGGCCCCAGCCATGATGTTCTTTAACCGAAGGTTAAGATCTCGCCTGGATTTGCTCAGACCAAATGTACGAAGAGATGTTGAGAGTAAGCAATTCCAGCACATCCATGAGAAGCCAACAAGGAGCTTCAATGTAGGGCAACCAGTCTTGGCCCGCGACTACCGAACAGAAAAATGGCAGCCAGGAACGATATGCACACGGCAGGGCCCACTGATGTACACAGTGGACGTTGGGGAGAGCATCATGAGACGCCATGCTGACCAGATCCTAGAGTCACAGGAACAAGTCAACCCCATGCCTCGCCCATACGTACCTGGTGATGAACCCGACGTACAGGTCGCATCTACCCCAGAAACAGTAGCATCGGAAGCTGATGAACCGACGACAGGGGGCCAGAATCGCCTCCGCACCAAGAGCAAGACACTCGGGAAAGGCACTATCCAGAAAGGATCAGGAAGCCTCCTCAAAGACGGAATTTATAAATAGACTATTTTCAGCTAATGTTGCATGTTAAAATTGTTAATTGTAATTAGTTTGATATTTAATTGTTAAATGAGTGTTATGGTACTGTTAATCTAAAAGGGGAGGAATTGTAATGTATGTACCTTTAAGGGGGAGAACTACTTTTTACAGCTCATGTATACTGTAGTACCGGCAATGACCACACCTGTATATAACGTTGAGTAGTAATCTGTACAGTTCAGTTGCAGTCTGAGCCACGTTGAGTAAACACCGTTTGTACTGTTCTCCGCAGTCTGTGTCTGATTATACACGGACATAACAATTAGTACTACTCACCTATTATTTTTCATTCATTTTACACTTTAAGGGCTCGATTTTGTCATTGGGGCTGGCTGGGGTCATGTCATCCGCTTTTCGTGTTATCCACCCGATTCCAAATCGATGTGGGAGAATGATGCAATTTTCACCTAATTGGGCAATTGAGTTCAAGCGTGTGGGAACCCATGGCCCAATAAGTTTTTTAAGTCTGAAACTCGCCTCCGATGACGTCATCATTGCTGCTGCATTTAAGGTCTGCAAGAAGCCTTGCTTCTTATGCAGACTGCCAACCTTTTGGCCTTTGCTGTGAGAGGGACCTGGAGGCAATATGAGCAGAAGGAGACCTAAGTCTGCTCCCAGATTTGATGACGTTGCCCTGCAAGCTTTGGTGGAGGGAGCAAGAATTAATAAGGCGGTGCTCTTCCCTTCTTCAGGGAGGAAGAAGCCTCCCCAGCAGACGAAGGATGTGTGGATCCAGGTGGCCCAGGAGGTCAACTCTTTGTCGTTGATCCGCAGAACCTGGCTTCAGTGCAGGAAGAGGTTTCATGACCTTCTGCGCACTGGAAAAGTGAGTATGACTTTCCCATCACCCTCAATCTGATCCCCATTGCCTCTCCTCACCAGCACTCAGCTTTAGCAACCTCTTCCTCCACATCCCACTTGACACTGACATCCCTGCACCCTTACCCATTCCCTCTCTCTCTATGGTCACATTCACCTAACTATTCGACTATGCAGTCCTCACACTCCCTATCACTGTGATGCTATGAAACAACTTACAAAACACAGGTAGGACCCTTGGTCTTGCCAACTCACTCCATCTTTGTTTCCTTCTAAGCATCTATGCTATGGATTCTCTACACTCGCTCCTTCATTCTCATTCAAACTCCACTTGTCTCCCTCATTGCAGGAAAAGATAGCTCACAATAAGAGGGCAAGAGCAAGGACAGGAGGAGGGCCACCCTCAGTAGCCCACCTCACCCCTTGGGAGGAGGCGGTCCTGGAGATCGTGGGACTCGAGGACGATGCGCAAGTGGGGGACGGACAGACGGGTGCATCAGAGAAAGCTGGTGACAGAATGGTTTTTCATCTCTCATTAACATTGCATGAGATGCTGATAATGATTCTGAAGCTTTAACAGATGGACTTATGATCATCTGCAATATGCAATATGCATTTAACCTTGGCCTCACGTCTCTGACTCTTTCCTTTACTCCCCCACAGGACCATCGCAAGCACCCGTCCCCACTAGCCAGGAGGAAGAGCCTGAGCATCCAGACTCCTCAGAGGAAGCTGCAACCTCTGAGGTTGCAGCGTCAGCAGAATTCAGCCAACCCAGCACCAGCGTAGACACTCACACCTCGGTGGGACCATCGCGAGATAGAGTAGTGTTGTCACCTGATGTATCACAGCTCACAAGTGAGCACCAGCAGATTGTGGAGACACAGACAGCAGTGGAGAGTCCTAGTCGGAGGACTCTCCCAGCTCGACTCAGCTGCATGTTGACCCTCTGCCTCTGGGTCCATCCAGAAGAACAGTGGTGCTGGAACTCCAGTAACAGGTGCAGGAGTCTCTGGCAGGTTTTGTCTCCAGGGTCGCTGTGAGTGTGGAGCGAATGGAGGAGTCCATTGCGAACATGAGCAGAGCCTTTGTGGAGTCATTGGCGCATGAACGCAACACCACGGAAAGGATGGCAACCTCCGTGGAAAGGATGGCTACAGTAGACGAGAGGATGGCTATGGCCATGGAGGAGCTAAGTCGCCAGAATGTAGAAAACATGGTGAGTGTTCAGAATAGACTGACATCTCTGGAGGAGCGATGGTCAGCTATTGAACAGAGAAACCAGACCTTCATGGAAATCCTTCTGAGTAGGACTGCCAGTGCAGATATGGGCCCCCATGGCCCCCCTGATGTGCAGCAAGGTGCTCTCAAGCCACTTGCAAGTGCTGAGGTGGACCTGACCCATGAGAGGGATGTTGGTGGCAGAGAACAAGGAAGTGGGGGCTCCTCTCCAAGCGCTCACACTTCCATGCCACTGCCAAGTCCTCAGTCAGAGCCCCACCAGGGTCCCCACCCAACTAAGATCGGCGTCTCATCCCCTGCACAGCCGACTGTTGCCGAGCCCTCACAGGTTCGCAAACTCAGAGGACACCCGCCAAAGGTGTCGAGACAAGAGCAGCAAGAAAGTGAGCAAGGGGCCTCCACATTTGCTGAAGCCACAGGGGAAGCACCACGTAGGAGCACGCATAAGAGAAAGATACTGCACAAATAGTCACAAGAGTAGTCACTTGGGTGAAATGTTGTGTTTATTTTTAAAATGCCATCAGTTGGTTATTTTAAATAAAAATTCTGATGGCAACTGTTGCAGTTGTGGCGTGTGTCATTTCGCAAATGGGACTTCCACATTGAGGGCTTAGGATTACTTGCAATTGTCAGTATGGTGGTCAGAGTGCTAGGAATCCGCTGGTTCTTGGCCATTGTCGAAGCTCTGGTAAGAAGCTGCAAGGAAGTGCATGAAAAGTGCTTGATTGGCTAGGCTAAGCAACTCTGGCCAGGATGAGTGCGTTCCTTGCAACCCGAGCAGCAATGTTCTCGCATACTGCTGCCGCTGGTTGATGGGCCTCTGCAAGATATTCATTTTCGCTCTCCTCCTCCTCCTCCTCCTCCTCATCTGAGGAGGATATGTGAGGAGCCACTTGGTCCTCAGAATCTGCAAGCCACGACGCTGTGCCATGTTGTGAAGTGCACAGCAAACCACGACGATTCTGGAGACCCTGGCTGCTGAGTACTGCAGGGCTCCACCTGATCTACCCAGGCATCTGAAGCGCATCTTCAGCAAACCGAGGGTTTGCTCAATAATGGCTCTGGTGGACATGTGGCTGGAGTTGTAGCTCTCCTCAGCTTCGTTGAATGGGCTCCTCAACGGCGTCATTAGCCACGTCTTCAGGGGATAGCCCTTGTCTCCAAGTAGCCATCCGTTAAGTTGGTCTGGTGGACTGAAGAGCGGAGGCACATTAGACTGGCACAGTATGAAGGAGTCATGGCAACTGCTAGGGTACTTGGCACAAAAATGTAAAATTTCCTTCTTGTGGTCACACACCAGCTGCACGTTGAGGGATTGGAAGCCCTTGCGGTTGACAAAAATACCTGGATTACGATGGGGTGTCTTAAGGACCACATGTGTGCAGTCAACAATGCCCTGCACCCTTGTAAAGCCTGCCAGATTAACTAATCCAACCGCACGCGCCGTGACACTTGCTTGATCCTTGGAGAAATGGATGTGATTGTGCGCGATGGCAAAGAGGGCTTCGGTTACCTGCGTGATGCAAATGTGTGCGGCCACCTGGGAGACGCCGCTGATGTCTGCTGCTGATCCCTGGAATGAGCCTGAAGCAAAAAAGTTTAGTGCGGTGGTGACTTTGACGGCCACTGGTAAGGGGTGTCCACCTGCTCCTCTGGGCTCCAGGTCTTGCTGCACCATTGCGCAGATGTCACCCACTACCTCTCGCGAAAGTCGGAGCCACCTTTGGCACTGCTGCTCAGTCATGTTGAGGTAGCTGATCCTCTGTCTGTAGACCCTGTTTGGGGGATATCTCCTGCACCGACGGGCTTCCATGGGCTGGCGCCTTCTGGCCTGTGCAGCTTCAGGTGGGTGAGCAGCAGCTTGGTGCCCCTGTTGTTGCCACTGCTGTTGGTGCTGCTGTTGTTCAGGGTTCTGCTGCTGCTGTGGCTGGTCTTCGTCCTCATCTGATGTCCAGGAGGAAAGGAAATAAATGGCTCCCATCCTTCTGGTATATGCCTCAGTTGAGGAAGCACTCAGTCAAGGTGGCGAGAGGGTTTTCCCAGGAGGTCACACTGGAGATGGGCGTCAGGCTCCAAACTTCCACAGCTATGGTTATGCCTGCTAAAAGTTCCCCCAGACCTGAGACAACAAAGTCCTGCCACCTGCAAATGATGGCTGATCAAATCTCCTTTTTAATGGTGGAGCTGCAGCTGATAGTCAGCAATCCAATTGTGCTCCCGCCAGGTTTCACTGTCATGTTTCAGAGGAGACGTGAATCACGTGGGAAACATGTTAAAATCAGAAAGGCCTCTCAAAATGGGATTATAGAGACAATTTAGTGGCTGTTAAGGGCCTTAAGGGCCTATCTCGCCTCTTGGAGGCGGGACGGAGACGGGATCAGAAACCACGCATTTGGGAAAATTGCTTGGAGGCGGGATGGAGGCGGGGTTGTGCCCGCCCGCCACTTTTTGCAATTTTAACACCCCACACACCTCCATTCCCGCCTCCTCGGGCCTGGCAAAATCCAGCCCTAAGACTGGTTTATTCAATGCCTTTCATGTATTTTAATGAAGAATTCCTACAATAAAACCTGTCCTTGCTTTGTTTTTTTCCACTGTTGTTATGTCACCAGAAATACACTGCCCCTGTCGTGTACGTTCAGCTGTATGTGACATTTCCAAAGTTGTCACGGTGCAGGAAACAGCCTGGGAAACTGAACATAGTGGAGTATATATGGATTTGGGCAGCAAGAGCAAAAAGCATTACATACAACAACATTAAAATGGATCAAGACAGCTACAGACTCCCTGAGGAGCAAACCCAAGTCTTGGTAGCAATCTGTACATATCAGGACACTGACAGGAATTTGCTTCTATTACCATTCCAAATCTACCAGGGATTTCATTATGTTTTGAAGCTTGAAAAGTAAGCAAAGCAACAGGAGGCACCCTGTAATCCTCTTCTCCGGAATTCAGCATCAGATCACGTATCAGGTAAAGCCACACACCACTGGTTATACTACCAGTACTTACGAAATGGAGGGAATTTGTACTGAAAATGAGGGACAGTCAGTGAGGAAAACCAACACTTTTCTACTTTTAGTATCAATGTCAGCATCAGCATTTCCAGGCCAGGTGTAATATGATTCGACATAGAGTGAAAGCTTCTGATGCTTGGCCCCAATAATGCTTAACCTCAAGCTCAGAAAATGAATCACTGGTTGCACCAGTGAAAATTAATACACTTCTTACACCAGCAATCCTTGTGGTCCTGCTAAGTGAGATTGCTAATTTGCACTCAATTGAGATTCCAATAACTAATTTTCATGTCCAGCAAAGAGAAAGAAGGAGAGAGAGTGCGAGAGGAAGAAGAAACTCTTTCAGTCTGGGATTGATTTAATAGTCACCCTTTGTGTTATTTTCTTCTGTCAATATAAATGAGACTGGGGTAAGGAGTAGCTATGTTTTAACATTAAACTTCAAAACTTGCAAGGCATATCATGTTACCACAACACTGTGAAATGCAGCAGTCATTTTTAAAGTTTAGCCAACCCCAGTGCACACAAGACTGGATTACCTGGGTATTTTGAACAGTGCCCTCATTGGATGTAGATCTGTTAGCGGTGGGTTACCATCCCCAAGCTCAATGGCTGTGATACCCAAGGACCAGATATCACATCGTACGTCATAACTGGAATCCAGTTGCTGTTCACAAGCTATTACCTAATCACCAGGAAATCAAACATACATCCTGTGTTACTAGCAAGTATTAATAGTAATGTTCTTATGTTATCATTAGGAAAGGAATGTTAAACTCATATTAAGACATCTATAATATTTGTAATTGAATTACAGTTCACCTTCAGAAAATCTCAGCTTTACAAGAGTTACAACATGCATTGTCAAAATAAATTGATTTGTGCTGACTAGTCAATGTTTCATAGATTTGCTTTTCTGTGAATTTCCTAATTTCAGTTCTTTAATATCTTTACTGCTCCAAGCAAACTTCACTATGGATTAATCCAAGAAATGCCTGGCTTCCTTCTTCTCATGTATCATTAAGGGCTAGGTTCCTGAGTGGAATTGGCATATTTTTCCTGAAAGGTTTCTAGCCCAGTAACTTCAGTTGGGTTGTACAGCTTAGCACCCCACACACCACAGCTGCATTTATAAATATGGGTTACATCTTAAGCTAGTTTTAAATCTGGTTACTGGCTAGTTTAACAATGACTTATATAAAGTATTGTAGCCCTTAGTTGATGGATCTGGTTTACTATAATCAGGGAACACAATATTCTTTCTATGTTCACTTTTACACTGCTTGCATAATAGTGGAAAGTGTAACTAAGTGAGAGAAAGAAGGAGTTTGGCATTAGTATTGAATTCTTACAGGAATAGGATAGTCAAATCAATTCCGGTCTGGGGTTGAAATCATGCTGTACAATCTTAGTAATAAACATGCTAACGTGTTTGTATGAAATTTTTAACAAAAGCGTAAACCTGTTTATTTTAAATGGGGTAACGCCTTTATTAAAGTCGTCAAGAGAGGAACTTCCTCCAAACACTTTAACGTATTTGTGATTAACATCAACTCCTTGATCTGATTTTTTTCCTTTAATTCAAAATTGCTCTTTTGTAAACTTCATGATTATGTTTGAAATGCTAAACAGAAGAACATAAAAATGCCACACTGTAATGATCTAATTTGCATGCGTAGAGCTAGAAGGTAATTTCCTCTGTGACACTATGATGTACATGGTACGTAGGCATTGCTATGTTCATAGATGAAGCCTACAGCTAACATTGTAGGAAATGTAAGAGGTCAAAATGTTCAGCGTGTTTGGATGAGGCCCTACCAGGCTCATTGCAAATTCTGTCTGTTCTATAGGAATTCACTTGGGTTCAGAGCTAAGGGGTCTGGAAAAGCCAGGGTGAATTCTGACTCCAAACTGAAATGTGTTTTTTGAGTGTCTAGCATTGTGCTAAATAGTCCGAATGTGGTTTCTTGAGTACACAATAGAGGCAGCTGGGGGCAGAATTAATAGTGGTCTTCTATTGAGTTAAAGAAAAACAAATTATTTTTCAGTCAAGATGCTTGACTTTTCTTGGAAATAGTTTTATGCTGATGGTGATGAACTTTAGAAAGTGATCAGTGGGAGATGTGCACAGCAATCAATTATTTGTACAAAGTGGGACTGACTTCTATCTCCAGCCTATCCCTGCAGGAAAGAAAAGGGCATAACCAGGGAGACAGTTTTAAACTCTGTATTTTATTTCCTTTTGCTATATATATATGTATTTATAATAATAGTTATGCTATACAATGTATTACACAATGTATTGTCAAGACCATTGAACTTTCTAGCCGCTCTCCTTTATGATTCATATATGTTCCTGATCTGCTGCTCTTTTATTTTGAGCCAATCAACAAAATGAATGGTTGAGGTGTGACTGGAAGTTAGTGTGATGAGCACAGGAGGTGCAGGCTGTTTACAAAATGTTTCAAATATACATTATGTCAAAACAAATGCAATGCGGTAATATTTACTACCTGTGATGTAATGTCATAAACCATGAATAATTGTAGGTGAAGTAAACTATGGTTGGACTAACAATGGCTGTTGCGTTATGTCACCCAAACTGAAGTAAGATTTATTCCCCTCCTCCCTGAGCCAAGAAAATGAAATGTGATGAGGTAACCCTGACAACAGACATTGTTGGGTTGTGGCTTGGCTTTCAACCGTGTGATAACCTGATATTTTTGTGCCTCAGTAAATTGCTTTTGTTTGTCTCACAACTCTTCAGCACTCCATCTAAAGTTAATAATGAAGAGAGAAGGGGTTATGGCAAACACAAAGTCAGGTTGTGTACCCAAAGCCTGTTCCGGGGCTGAAGGGGCACTTGGACCACACTTACAGTGACGACGTTGATTCACGCTAACGAGGGAATGCATTATTCTCGCCACTTCATAGTGTCAGCTGATGTATTTTTTCATCATACAAATACATAAAACTGGCAACTAATACACTCCTGAAAGCATTTACAACTGTGAAAAAATGAATGTAACAATACAGTATAAAGAGAAATGTAATTGCAGGGAAGCCACCACTCAGGGATTAGGTAACGATGTGGGGGGGGGGGCTGTCCTTTGAGTTTTCTTACTTACCTCCGGGGCCATCCAGAAGGGGGTTCCAACAGATGTGTTGCAGCGAAGGCGAGTGCTAGTTAACTGAGCTGAAACACCTAGTACAGGAATTAGACCAATATCATCATGAAATGAAGCTGTCATATTGCCAAACAGCATTACAAACACTCCTCTGATCAACTACACTTTGTATTCACTGTTGTAAGAAGCAGTTACAGCAACCTGTTCAAAGAAAATCAAACTGTTAAAGGAGAATGAGGATGTATTTTTACATCCTTTATTTTGTCCTACCTACTTCCGTTGATTGTTGCTGGTATTATTGGGGGATTGGCATGTAAGAGGTCACCTTACCTGAGGAAGGATGTTCTTGCCATGGAAGGAGTGCAGCGAAGATTCACCAGGCTGATACCTGGGATGGCAGGAATGACGTATGAGGAGAGATTGTGTCGATTGGGCTTATACTCGCTGGAGTTTAGAAGATTGAGAGGGGATCTCATCGAAACCTATAAAATTCTGTCAGGCCTGGACAGACTCGATGCAGGAAGGATGTTTATGATGGCCGGGGAGTCCAGAACCAGGGGTCATGGTCTAAGGATAAGGGGTAAGCCATTTAGGACTGAAATAAGGAGGAATTTCTTCACCCAGAGAGTGGTGAACCTGTGGAATTCCCTGCCACAGAGGGCGGTGGAGGCCAGTTCATTAAATATATTCAAAAAAGAGTTGGATATATTTCTTAAGGCTAACGGGATCAAGGGATATGGGGAGAAGGCAAGGACAGGGTACTGAATTTGGATGATCAGCCATGATCTCATTGAATGGCGGAGCAGGCTCGAAGGGCCGAATGGCCTACTCCTGCTCCTATCTTCTATGTTTCTATGTAACGATTTGGGGATTGCTCTACCTAAGTGCCAGCACAGGCAGGATGGGCTGAGTGGCCTCCTTCTGTGCTGTACGATCCTAAAGCAATGAAACCAACAGTGTGAGGGAACTGAATTACCATCACTAGAGACACGGGCATATTTTTCTCCATTTTCTAATGTTAGCAGAATAGTTCATTGCGAGTTTAAAATAAATTCCCATATTTTATACTCATTCCGATTACGTTTTGATAAAGAAAGACTCGCATTTATATAACACCTTACACGACCTCAGGACATCTCAAAGCGCTTTACAGCCAATGAAGTACTTTTTGAAGTGGAGTCACTGTTGTAATGTGGGAAAAGTGGCAGCACAGCAAGCTCCCACAAACAGCAATGAGATAATGACCAGATCATCTGTTTTTGTTATGTTGATTGAAGGATAAATATTGGCCAGGACACCAGGGATAACCCCCCTGCTCTTCTTCGATGAGATCTTTAACATCCACCTGAGAGAGCAGACGGGGCCTCGGTTTAATGCCTCATCCGAAAGACGGCACCTCCTACAGTGCAGTACTCCCTCAGTACTGCGCTGGAGTGTCTTGAACCCACAACCTTGCGACTCTGAGGCAAGAGTGCTACCTACTGAGCCACAGCTGACCTTCCCATTAGTGAATGGAAGAAAATATATTCCATAGTCATTCAAATCAAAGCAAACACTCGATGGAATGCAACGTTTCCACTGCCAGGTGATTTTTTTCCCACTGGTGTTATCACTGTAGAAAATAATGTTGCAGAAATAGAAACATGAGCGACTGCAGAAATAAAACCTCTGCAGGTTCCTTCCCACTCTGAAACATGATACTACTTCCCAAAAGTCAAATTCTACGATCAGGAACCCTACAACACCAATCGTGCTCAGGCGAAGGTTATCCTTGGCATCAAGTACTTCTTTCCAGGTGAAAGTTGAAGTGTGATGCTGCCAACTTGATGGTTATTAGACCTAATCCAACTACCATGAAGAATATTCGTAGCACTTAATAACAATCTGTAAAGCCACACTGGAGTAATTTGAGTTGCACCACTTACAGCAAACAGATGACAAGAGGTCCAAGTCCAAGCGTGATGGAATCTGGATTTTCAATACAATGCATTCAAGAGGTTGCAGATAGTAAAAAAAAATCTATGATAAGGTAGATTTCATAGTTATAATTATCGTGCAAGCAAAAAGTTGAGGAGACTTTTTGGGTGACTTGTTGGTACAAAGTATTGGCTTTGCAGAGGGGTACATTGAGTGGGGGCAACTGTTTTTGGAGAGAAGGAAAAGTAGATGGTGAGGTTACAGTTGGTCACAGAGGAGCATCGGCACAGTTCAGAGAGTATGTCAAGGGCTGGCACCTGGCACAGAGAAGGTAATGGTTATGTTACTGGACTCGTAACCAGAGGCTGTGAGCTCAGAACTCAAATTCAAGTTTGAGAATTTGAATTCAATTAAAGAAATCTGGATCAGTAAAAGTGACCAGTAAGGTATTGGATTGTTGTAAAAAAAAACAACGGATTCACTGATGTCCTTTAGGGAAGTTAACCTGCCGTCCTTAGCCGGTCTGGTCTGTCTGTGATTCCAGTCCCACATCAATGTGGTTGACTCATAATTGCCCACTGAAGTGAAGCAAGCCACTCAGTTACTTCAAGAAGGTGGTCCATCACCACCTTCTGAGCAACTAGGGATGAGCAATAAATGCCAGGCATGCCAGTGATGTCCACATCCCAAGGATGAATTAAAAACCCGATGGAGAACAGAAAATAATCGATTTTCTTTTAAATTAGGAGTTGGTATCTGTTAATAAACATCATATCAGGACATCATTAAATTTGTTTGTTTAAGGGTTAGTTTACCATTCATTTTCCATTTGAACATCAGATTTTTGTTTAATGTCGACCAAATCAGAAAGCACCCCCCCCCCCCATAGTATGTTGGTTAAGACTTTGTAGGCGGTGGGGTGGGGTTGGGGGGGGAGGAGTTGCGGAGGGGGGGAGATTTTAACTATCAGGTAGCCAACCTTCATGAAAGTGATACCGCCTTCACAAAAAAAAGTGTTTGTAAACAAGTGAAAAAGGTTTTCTAAGTGCGCAGTGGATTAAGATAAGTCCTGTGGAAATATAACGTCACGTCATTGTCATGATGAAAATCAGACATAGATTTTCTTACTCCTCCCATTCTGCAATCCCCAAGCAAAGAATAGACTGTCAACTACATTCTCAGGAAGAAAATTGGGAGAGGAACAGTTTATAGCATGTGTTGCATCTGTGGAATACCGTTAAGTTTCAAAGTCCTTTCCTTCATACATGATTTCCCACATCGTGCACAGAAATACAAGCACCAATAAAGATGCAATTTAACATATCATAAATAGCTTGTGGGCCTAATTTACAAATGAAATGGAATTCCCTGCAATTATGAAATAAGAAAGTGGAGATCATTTCCGCATTCCTCATCATTTTTCCATGGGGAATGCTTCCCGTTTGGGTCTTTACTGCCTACCTGCAAATACTCCTCCTTCAGTGGGCACCTGTGTCATGCTGATGGGTTCAATAACATAATAAAGATTGTATAGCCTCAGGAGTTTCCATTTTCTTCGGTAACACCCAAAGCAGACTAACGCAAAATGGCTCCCAACCTCAGTCTGGACGCCCCTCCAGTCATACTGAGCATGTGTGTACGTCTTAAAACAGCAGACGACGTCTTAAAGCAATAATGCATTAGATTACGCCACAACGTGTTCCTTAAACCAGATCATCAGCTGACGGGCACGTTTATGGTGATTTTCCAAAACAGGAACGGGTAGGAGCGGGGAGTTCCCATAGGGGAAGCAGGTGGCAGATGGATTCCCTGCAGAGTTGGGTTCATTATACAATGCGTGGAAAATGGTCAAAATCAAAGAATTTCTCGCTGAGCAAAACCTACATCCCAACGTACAAGGCACAATGTCCAGAAAAAATATGATTTTTTTTACAGTAACAGATTTAAAATAAAAAGTCAGCAATTTTTTGATGTATTTTACCAAGGTTCTTCACAAAACATAAATAAACCTAGCTGTTCAGAAGTATTAATAGAAAATTTCAAAAACTGAAGCCAATAAAAAATGATTCCTTTTATCATTGCTTTTATCAGTAATTCTGGAGGGTTCACCAGTGATATTACTATTTGGACTTTGTGTCAATTCAGTTCCTTCACACTAGCTGGCTTAGTAGCTCCTCCCAGCTAATTCCCTCATGTTATAAGCTCTTAAACAAAGACATTCAAAACAATCAACAAAATATAAGATAAAAGTAGAAGGATATTAAAATTTGTTATAGTCCTTTGGATTCTAAAGGGTTTAATGGTAAACACTTCCATGAACTCATTGCATAATGTAATAGCAGCCAGAATGGGCCCCAGAAACCCCATTACATTCAGGAATTACCATTGTTTTCAACTGGAATCCGTAAATGTTGTGACAAATGGCTAATTTGATTTTAAAATGTACATTTTGTATCATAACCTTGAACTTGATTTGTGGAATCGGTTTTGTGGATCTTGGGGAAGGGTCCTACTCAGCCTGGAAAAGGAAATATATTAATATTATTTTGAAGATCCCATTGTTAACACAGGTAAAGCCTCTTCGTAAATATGGAGAGAGTAATATTCTCTTTCCCACTCCTGGCTATCAGCAATAATTATCCCAGCCAATGACACTAACTAGTAGGACATTGTTACTTCCTAAATGGGAACCATAGGAGCATAGGATCAGATGGAGACAAACAAAGACCAAGATCCTTCTAGTTCGCCTTCTATCATCCTGTTAGTCACATGATACAATAATAATGGAGTTGTTGACAAATCACGGCAATCAATCTCTATCAATTAGTTTACAACAGATCCAGCCATGAGACATGGAAAAGCCCCAGTGGTGGAAAGCTTTGGAAACCAGAGGTCCAAATAAGGTCCAAAATCACCTGTTCTCTCAGTCTCTCAGTTAAACAGCTTCAGAGAACATTTCCTCTTCTTTAAGAATAAATTGCTCACTACACTCTGCAGAACAGAGGAGCAAATGTCTTCACGTGTGGCAAATGGAGACATGCCAATGCTAACATCAGGCAAAATCTTTCTTTCCCACATAAATAGATCTAAATGAATACTTCTAAGATTTGGCAGATAACCTGATGTGGTTTTAACCAAAGTGGATCAATCAGCTCGAGCCTCTGTAACTCTACTGAGAACACCTGGAAACTTCAAAAAATTCTGTTATTTTCAGTTGGGCTTCATAACTGTTGGGGTTGAGGAATGGTTAATTTAGAGATTTATGCTTCATCCAAAACATTTACATGAGCTCAAACTCAGAATTCCTGGTGAGTACAAAGGAGAACATTTTACATCAGATGGGGGAGCATGAAACCAGAAACAACAAGAAAACAGGTCAGAATCAATGATATCCTTATTTGGTTATTGGCCTCGTAATCAATAAGCATTGGAAATAATGTGAAGATAGGTACAGCAATTAATGCAGTTATTAATAAAGTTGCAGACATGCCAAACATTGTGCTATTTACAATAACAACAGCTTACATTTCTTGGCACCCTTCATGTATAGAAGAACATCTCAGAGGACAGAAGGAACGAGATAGACACTGAACAGAGAAGAAAGCAACAGAGATGGGACGTTGGTAAAATCATTGCTGAAGAAAGAAGAGAAGGAAAGGATAAGATGGACGGATTTACAAAGGGCAGGGATGTAACAATGAAAGGACAGGCACTGATGGTGGAGCAGAGGGAGTGGGTGAGGGGAGGAGAAGGCGCAGGTTGGGAGCTATGGGCTGGAGGAGTTCACCAAGATAAAATTTGATCATCTGCTGATCTACTGATATAAATGTTAGCTTTAATGTTTTATAATTTTCCCCAATGTGCTTTAGTTTTTGCCATGGGTATAAACAGAAATAAGAACAAATTATAAAATGCAGGACCTGGTGTTCTTCAGAAAATAAGAACCAAAGTGAGGCAGACATACAGCAACAACAACAACAACTTGCATTCATATAGCACGTTTAATGTCGGAAAACATCCCACGGCGCTTCACAGGAGCACTATCAAACAACATTTGACACTGAGCCACATAAGGTGCTATTAGGACAGGTCAAAGAGGTAGGTTTTAAAGAACATCTTAAAGGAGGAGAGAGAGGTAGATACGTGGAGAGGTTTAGGGAGGGAATTCCAGAGCTTAGAGCCTTGGCAGCTGAAGGCACGGCCGCCAATGGTGGAGTGATTAAAATCTGGGATGCACAAGAGGCCAGAATTGGAGGAGCAAAGGAATCTTTTTTAAAAATTAATTCATGGGGTGTGGGCATCACTGGCAAGGCCAGCATTTATTGCCCATCCCTAATTGCCCTTGAGAAGGTGGTGGTGAGCCACCTTCTTGAACCGCTGCAGTCCGTGTGGTGAAAGTACTCCCACAGTGCTGTTAGGGAAGGAGTTCCAGGATTTTGACCCAGCGATGTTGAAGGATCGAGGATATATTTCCAAGTGTGACTTGGAGGGGAACTTGGTGTTCCCATGCGCCTGCAACCCTTGTCCTTCTAGGGGGTAGAGATCGCGGGTTTGGGAGGTGCTGTCGAAGAAGCCTTGGTGTGTTGCTGCAGTGCATCTTGTAGATGGTACACACTGCAGCCACGGTACACCAGTGGTGGAGAGAGTGAATGTTTAAGGTGGTGGATGGGGTGCCAATCAAACGGGCTGCTTTGTCCTGGATGGTGTCAAGCTCCTTGAGTGTTGTTGGAGCTGGAGGGCTGTAGAACTGGAGGAGGTTACAGTGATAAGGAGGGGTGGGCCATAGAAGGATTTGAAAACAAAGATGAGTATTTTAAAATCAAGGTGTTGCTGGACCGGGAGCCAATGTCGGTCAGCGAGCACAGGGGTGATGGGTGAATGGGACTTAGTTTGAGTTAGGATAAGGGCAGTAAAGTTTTGGATGTGCTAAAGTTTACGAAGGGTGCAAGGTGGGAGGTTGGCCAGGACAGCATTGGAATAGTTGAGTCTAGAGGTAACAAAGGCATGGATGAGGGTTTCAGCAGCAGATGAGCTGAGGCAGGGGCAGAGACGGGCGATGTTACAGAGGTAGAAGTAGGCGGTCCTGGTGATGGATTGGATATGGGGTCAGAAGCTCAGCTCAGAGTCAAATAGGACGCCAAGGTTGCGAATGGTCTGGTTCAATCTCAGACAGTGGCCAGGGAGAGGGATGGAGTCACTGGCTAGGGAACGGAGTTTGGGGCGGGGACCAAAGACATGTAAAATATGAATTAAGTTGATATAGTGCATGGTTACGTCACAATGCCACAGAAAATATACCCTCATTTAAAAGCAGCGTTACTTTTGTCCTTGCTGATATTGCTGTGACTGTCGGGACAATTCTATTTTAGCTAGTTTAGTTCACGCGTCATTAACCAAAAGAACGTTTGCTGTGTGTAGTTTTTTTTAAGGATATGGATGAAGAGAGTTTAAATATTTGTCACGTAAGTGTAAGAAACATAGGGGGGGAAATCCGGTATCAACCATTTCGAGACGTTAACATAACCTGGGTGCTAATTAGTGTCAGCGAGCGCGAAATTCAGTATTAGCACCTCAAGAGGGAAGTGGAGCGCTAAATCAAGCGCTACACACTTCTCTCAGGGTGCTAACGTCAGAGAGTGGGGCGCTACCGCAGAGCGCTACTCAAGCTCAGGCGCTGTCAATTACAAGTACTCAGACAGACTGGCGCCTTCCAGTTCTTAAAGGGGAGGTTCAATCATGCTGCACAGCCTCACCCTGATCATTGCTGCTTGTGACCTGGGCCTGCAAGGAGCTGCAATTATTAACCACAAATCTCATGGCTGATCAGAGGCCCAGGGAGAGAGCTCGCCGGTTCAGCGACCAGGCATTGGAGGCTTTGATTGCGGTTGTGGATCGCCAACGAGCAGGAGTTCAGGAGGATGTGGAGGGAGGTGGCACAGTACGTCTCAGCCAGAAGTGTGGTCCACAAGACTCCCACCCAGTGCCGCAAGCAGTTCAACGCATGGTCAGGGTGAGTACATGCATCAAAGACCTGTACATGCTACCATCTCAACCTGACTCTGTGTACAGACGGTATAAACCGCCAAATCTCCAACACTCACCCACCAACTATGCCCATCTACTAAAAGTCACATCCACATTTCACACCTTGCAGACATCAACAGCTATTCAACTATGGTAGGCACATCTACCAAACACATGGCTGCACACTCACTCACACGCTGTCCTTTTTGTTGCAGGCCAAGCTTGTTCATAACAGGAGGGAGCAACAATGCACGGGGGGAGGTCAGGCGGAGCTGCACCCCCTCACACAGCTGGAAGAGCGAGTGCATGTCATGGGCGCTGTGGTAGTCGGAGACGTCGAACCCCTTGGGGACAACAACGGTATGTTCATCACCACTCCCTCTCCTTTCATACCACTTCACCCTCACAACACGAGCCCTTCCCACTTTCCATCTAAGTATACTGTCTCCATTCCTTGCTCCCTTCCTGCCCCCCTACTCCTGATCTTAAACCCACTCTTGTGCCTTTATGCTTTCAGATAATCAGCCACCAGCTGACCAGCCTGTCCCTCAGCCTCCCAGTAAGAACATAAGAACATAAGAAATAGGAGCAGGAGTAGGCCATTCGGCCCTTCGAGCCTGCTCCGTCATTCAATGAGATCATGGCTGATCTTCTGCCTCAACTCCATTCACCGGCCCTATCACCATATCCCTTGATGCCCTTACTAATCAGAAATCTATCGACTTCTGTTTTGAATATACCCAATGACTGAGCCTCCACAGCCCTCTGGGGTAGAGAATTCCAAAGATTCACCACCTTCTGTGTGAAGAAATCTCTTCTTATCTCAGTCCTGAATGGCCTACCCTTTATCCTGAGGCTGTGGCCCCTGGTTCTACACTCCCCAACCAAGGGAAACATTCTCCCAGCATCCACCCTATCAAGCCCTGTAATCATTTTGTATGCTTCAATGAGATCCCCTCTCATTCTTCTGAATTCAAGAGAATACAGGCCTAGTTTACTCAATCTCTTCTCACACGACAGTCCCGCCATCCCAGGGATCAATCTCATGAACCTTCGTTGCACTCCCTCTATGGCAAGTATATCCTTCCTTAGGTAAGGAGACCAAAATTGTACACAGTACTCCAGGTGTGGTCTCATCAAGGCCCTATATAATTGGAGTAAGACTTCTTTACTCCTGTATTCAAATCCTCTTGTAATGAAGGCCAGCATACCATTTGCCTTCCTAATGGCTTGCTGCACCTGCACATTCACTTTCAGTGACTCATGTACAAGGACACCCAGGTCCCTTTGAGCATCTGCATTCCCCAATCTTTCACCATTTAGTAAATACTCTGCCTTTCTGTTTTTTCTACCAAAGTGGATAACTTCACATTTATCCACATTATATTCCATCTGCCATGTTCTCGCCCACTCACTGAGGCTGTCGAGAACCCCTTGAAGCCTCTTCACATCCTCTTCACCACTGACACTGCCACCTAGCTTTGTATCATCAGCAAATTGGGAAATGTTACATTTAGTCCCCTCATCCAAATCATTGATATAGATTGTGAATAGCTGGGCCCAAGCACCAATCCTTGCGGTACCCCACTAGTCACAGCCTGCCATCATGAAAAAGTCCCGTTTATCCCTACTCTTTGTTTTCTGTCTGTTAACCAATTCTCAATCCATGCTAGTATATTATCCCCAATTCCATGTGCCCTAATTTTGTTCACCAACCTCTTGTGTGGGACCTTATTGAAGGCCTTCTGAAAATCCAAATACACCACATCTACTGGTTCCCCTTTGTCTACTCCACTAGTTACATCCTCAAAGAACTCCAATAGGTTTGTTAAACAGGATTTCCCTTTCATAAATCCATGTTGACTCTGCCCAATCTTACTATTAGTTTCTAAGTGCCCAGTTATTGCATCCTTTATAATAGATTCCAGCATTTTCCCAACTACTGATGTGAGGCTAACAGGTCTGTCATTCCCCGTTTTCTCTCTCCCTCCTTTCTTAAATAGTGGGGTTACATTTGCTATCCTCCAATCTGCAGGAACTGTTCCAGAATCTATAGAATTTTGGAAGATGACAACCAATGCGTCCACTATCCCAATGGTCACCTCTTTCAAAACCCTAGAATGTAGGTCATCCGGTCCTTAAGATTTATCGACTTTTAGTCCCATTAATTTTGCTAGTACTGTTTTTTTACTGATAATAATTTCTTTAAGTTCTTCATTCTCACCACACCCTTGGTTTTCTCGTATTTCTGGGAGGTTTTCTGTGTCTTCCTCCGTGAAGACAGAAACAAAGTATTTATTTAATTTCTCTGCCATTTCCTCATTCCACATTATAAATTCTCCCATCTCTGACTGTAAAGGACCTACATTTACCTTTGCCAGTCTTTTCCTTTTCACATACAGTGGCAGCAACACGGTAGAGGAGGAGGAACAACAAGGCAGAGCCTCTCTACCTGTGCCTCCCGAGGCCGAGAGGTTTGATAATGGGGCGACGCAGTTTCTAGAGGAGAGCCTAGTACATGGGTCTGATGTGAGTGAAGCTCCGGGACCCAGTGGGCTGCAGCAACACCATGGGGAAAGCGAAGCTCGGGGGCCATCTCCCCGGAGGGTGAGCGCGCGCACGAGTTTTGCTGCACAGGACTCAGATGAGGGCCTCAATGTCGAGGTGAAAAACACACAGGTGATGAGCATGCATACTGAACTCATGGGTGCAATGGCAAGGGTGCCCACGAGCATGGATGCACTGGCTAGGAACGTGGAGGAGTCCGCCGCCAGCATAGCACTCATCTCTGCACAAACCATTGAGCCCATCCTTGACAGTTTGCGAAGGATGGTTGGTTGCAGAGAGACCGTGGGGACCCAGACCTCATGCCGCGTGTCATGGGTGAGGTGGCAGCATTTATTGCAGCACAGGCTGAAGCAATGCAATGGCTTAGTGCTGGAATGGAGTCAGTGGTTGGTGCCATCCAATGTCAGACTGCTCTCATGCAGTCTCAGATTGATGCCATGCAAGCGCTGACTGCTGCCATCGTTGCTGGGTCACCCACAGTCCCCCGGGGATCGGATGGTGCCGCAGCAGGCCAGCAATCTGTGCTCAAGCATATTGCTCTGGTTGCTGAGGTTCTGCCCCAGGGGACTGGCAGTGTATTGGTCGAGCAGGAAGGTGCTGTCCTCGCTCAGGATGACAGCATTCCTGCTCCCAACACTGCCACTCTGCCATTGCACTTGCCGCAACTTGTAACCCAGCCATCCGACTCCTGCCACCCATACTGAGGTGTTGCAGTCTGCAGTCGGGCCCTCCAGGCCCAGAGCTGGCCGAGGGCATCCTGCAAGGCCATCTGCAGTCTCTGGATCCAACATTCAGCAGCCTTCCGCCAGCCTTGCTGCAACCACTGGGGCCACATTATGGAGAAGCAGTAGGGTTGGGAGGGGGGAAGTGCAAAGGGGAGGGAAATCATTGAGGAAGGGCGAGTAAATAATACGTTATTAACAAAAGTTGATGTGTTTGTAAATATGTTGGCCCAGAAATTCGGGTCTCCACGGGTGAGTACGCACGGGGTACTCACCCGTAGGCCCAATGGAAGTGCCAGTTTCCTGCATACACTGCGCATGCGCGGGAAACCGGCACTTCCGTTCCCCTGAACGAAGGGGTTAAGAGATCGAACGCGTGTGCAGTAGAGGCAGCGTGTGTGCATCGAACTTATGTTTTTTTTACAGGTTTTCCCGGGAGGGTAAGTCTGCAGGAGTTAGACATTTAAAAAGCAGGTGTAAGGCCTGCTTTTTACGAGGTAAGTGGTGAATTAATTTAAATTAAAACATTTTTTCCACAAGTTTATTATTTTTAAATACTTTAAAGAAAGGTATGTTTATTTTTAGCCCCGTTAGAAAATAAAATTATTTTTTTCAAAAATTTAAATTATTGTTTAAAATAGTTCTTTCATGTAATTTATAGTTTATTTTAAAAATGTGATTAAAAAAAAAATTATTTGAAGATTTAGTGATGTTTTGGGGCTCATAGGGGGAGAAATTGGGTAAGTAGTGCCACTTGTTAGCGCCTGAAGAGGCAGGCAGTAGCTGTAGCGCCACTGGCTGTGCCTCCCGCGATATTCAGGAGGGGCGCTAATGGTGGCATTAGCCTGTTGCGCTGCGCCGCCACCGATGACGTCATCGGTGTGCGCAGCCCCCCATTCGTGCCCCGTTTGCGATATTTGGTAGCGAACGCCGCAGTTGCGCCGTTCGCTACCCGCGCCCGGTTCACGGGGCCTTACTGTGCCGGCAGCGGCGCAAGTTAAGGTGGAGGTGCGGGGCGGCCGCTTTTTCGGCGGCCGCCTGCCAGCACCTCCGTCCCCGGCCTCCTAACCGCCCCCCCCGCGGCATTGCCAGCTGTTTCCCAAGAGCCCGGCACTTCTCCTTGGTGCTGGGCTCATTTGCCGGCACTCGCGAGCGGGGATCGCGCTGTTGCAGGCACCTCCCCCTTAACAGTGGGAGGAAGGCCTGTAGTACCGCAACGTGCCGTGCCGCAGCGTGTGGCGCTGCGGCACGTTGCGCTGCGATAATCAGTTTCAGCGCCCTAAGAGGGACGCGGAGCGCCTCGAGCCTCGCCCCGTGTCCCTCGAGGGGCGCTCAAGCTGAATTTCTGGCGATCGGTATTACTCTGATCGCTGCGCTAAATCCTGCGCTCAGGTGACTTTTGCGCCACTTTGACGCCCCAACCCAATTTCTAGGCCATAGTATTTATAAGTTTTGACAGCTCTTCCTGTCAAACTTATGAATGGGCATTTCCCTGCTACCATTGGCTCCCCATGGCCCACGTGATCCCAGGGGACGCATCAAACTAACTGCGCCCCTGGGATACGCAAGTACTGCGCGCCGGCAGTTGAAGCAGGCCTAGGATCGGAATCCCACGCGGGCCCACAGCTCAACGGCCGGTGCGCTAGGTAAGTGCAGGTTGGGGGCTTGCACCCGCGGGAAGCCCCCGACCCGAATTTCTGGGCCACTGTTGAGTTTGGTAAGAAATAGTTCTGTTTGCTAAGAACCTGTTGTGTTTGTTGATAATTTGTGTTTGTTTATTATTGGTTGTGTTTCATAAGAGAGAGTTGTGCACAATAATACATTTTTCATTCAACGTAGCACATTTTGTAATGTTTCTCATTTGAGCTTTGCCCAGTGAGGGGCTGCAAGCTGGCTGGAATGATGTGGTTGTTCTGCGCAAATGCCATGTGCTCTCTCATTTATTGGAAGCGCTGTGTTATGAGGCGTTCACGAACAGCCCTTGCAGAAGCAACATTGAGTGGCTCCCGCCTACGTTGCTGCTCCTCCGCCTCCTCTCCCTCTTCCTCCTCCTGAGGTGGACCTGCAATCCCTGGTGGCAATGGCTGGGCCCTCAGAATGGCCAGGTTGTGCAGCATGCAGCACACAACAATGAAAAGGGAGACTCGATCAGGGGAGTACTGCAGGGCTCCTCCAGAGCGGTCAAGGCAGCGGAAGCTTATCGAAAGCCTTCTGAAAGTCCAAATACACCACATCCACTGGTTCTCCCTTATCTATTCTACCAGTTACATCCTCAAAAAATTCCAGTAGATTAGTCACGCACGATTTACCTTTTGTATATCCATGTTGACTTTGTCCGATCCTGTCACTGTTTTCCAAGTGCTCTGCTATTACATCTTTTATAATGGACTCCAGCATTTTCCCCACTACCGATGTCAGGCTTACCGGTCTATAATTCCCCGTTTTCTCCCTACCACCTTTTTTGAATAGTGGGGTTACATTAGCTACCCTCCAATCCATGGGAACTGTTCAATAGTCTATAGAATTTTGGAAGATGACCAGCAATGCATCTACTATTTCTAGGGCCACTTCCTTAATTACCCTAGGATGTAAATTACCAGGCCCTGGGGATTTATTGGCCTTCAATCCTGTCAATTTCCCTAACACCATGAGCGTTCATCGTGTTTTTCCCTGGTCATGGGGAATGAGATGTACTCACGGTGAACTGCAAAATGTTTGCAATATCCCCTGTTGAAGCCTGGAAGGAGCAGCTGGCATAGAAATTGAGAGCAACTGTGACCTTCACTGCCACTGAGAGAGATGTCCTGGTCCTGATCTAAGGCTGGAGCTCTGGCTGCAGGAGGTGGCAGAGCTCTGCGACCACCTCTTTGTTGAAGCGGAGCCTTCTAAAACACTGCTCCTCTGACAGATGAATGTAGGAGAACTGCTCCCAGAATACCCTGGGAGGGTAAGGTCTCCTGATGAGAGCCCTGTTGGCCCTCCTCCCTCTGGCCACATTTTCCAATCTTTTTCTCTGCCCCGCTGCCTCCGACGGTGAAGCTGGAGGGCGAGGCCCCGTGCCAGTTCAGCCCCCATTAAATTATGGAAATGTTGTAGTAACAAATGTAACATAAATGAAAGGGTTAAAATTTTCTCAGGAGCAAAACTCCTTCAAGTAGAAAAAGCTCAAATGGATCAAAACGCCTGTCTGCTTCTGTCAAACTGACAAGGCAACAGTGTTTGCCGACTAAAAAACCCCGGAAGTTCACCCCAATAAATAGCGCGCCTCCAGCTCTCATCCGACTGCAAACCTCCTCCTCTACCTGTCGTTCCTAATGGCAGGCGCTGAGGCAGGGGGCGAGACTGAATTTCTGGTCCGGGGTGCTACCGGGGCGATGTGCCGCCAGATGACATCACGATCTCCGGCCACAGGCGGGTGTGGCGATAGTGGTTCGCGCCGCCGCAAACCGCGCGCCCAGGCAGTAAATCGTTAGTGCCCCATTAGCGCCCCCGGAGGTGTAAATGGGAGGCGCTAAGGTACCCAATTTCTACCCCATAAATGATTCACTATGGGTGCTATCACATGCGCTGCAAAATGCTTGCTGTAATGTTCTGCAAAACATTTGTTTAATCAACTCCTGCCCTATTTCTTGTCAATCAAAAGATAGAAAATAAATTAACGAAACAGCAGATGCATCTAAATTTCTTACTAAA
Organism: Somniosus microcephalus; assembly: GCF_052327205.1. Taxonomy (NCBI): domain Eukaryota; kingdom Metazoa; phylum Chordata; class Chondrichthyes; order Squaliformes; family Somniosidae; genus Somniosus; species Somniosus microcephalus. Next base: position 66,990,926 of record NC_140991.1, read on the forward strand.
CAGTACATCCAAAAATTTAGAATAGATTCCAGGAAACTAGATATGAGAAACCACTGACATGAAATATATTTCGTTTGAATTCATGACACAAATCATGCAACTCAAGTACGTAGCAATTCCATATTTGGCAAGGCACAATTGTATATCCTAGAAATGTAATACGAAGGTACAGCCACTCATGTCATCTGTGCGTCATCAGAGCCTCATAACTGAGATACTGCTCACATGATAAAGTGAGGAACAGCAAAGCAGGCAGAATCTGCAGACAGTTGTTATTCAAATGTCACAAAAAGCGCATAAAATATAACTGTTCTCATCGCACGGTGTTTACAGTGAATATAAATGTATGCTCTTGTTCTATTAGCTAAGACGGATTGACATTTAAAATACTTTGTGGCAACCATGCGGGAGTCTATCTACGAGCAACTGTTTAAATGGATTCTGTGATTATAGAGTGTAAATTCTGGAACATTAACTGACATTTCCGTGGGCTCTGACTGAATTCCTGTTGTACAGCAAAATGATGTCATTGAATGTTCATCACGGAATCAATCCCTTCAGGCATGTAATGTGTTTGATCAGTCAAGCACGGACAAGCATTTATCAAGTTCAGAGATTTGTAACAATTTGATTATCTATTGTTGATTAGTTCTTCTCGTCTTGCTGCAATTGTATTGCCCCTGATAATGTGTAACAGCGCATGGAATAATTATAGCGCTCTGAATCTAAAGCCAATCATTTGGGTGTATTTTTCCTATGGATTTCAGTACTCATAAGAACATAAGAATTAGGAGCAGGAGCAAGCCATATGGTCCTTCGAGCCTGCTCTGCCATTCAATAAGATCACGGCTGATCTTCAACCTCAACTCCACTTTCCCGCCTGATCCACATATTCCTTGATTCCCCAAGGGGGAAAAATTTGGTACCTTAGCGCCTCCCATTAGCACCAGCAGTTGGCGCTAACGGGGCGCTAGAGCATTATCGCCAGGGCGAGATGAATCCAATGCCGCACGCCAAAGCCCGCCCCACCCCACAGCGTCACTGCTAACATTTATCACCGGGAGCCTCAACGCCAGGTGGATCGTGACATCAGTGAGTGTGCAACGCTCACTGACCGCCCGATCTGTGAAAGTGATTGTTGCCACCTACCTTAGCGCCTAGAGTAAACAGTGACAGGGAGAGCTGGCGTGAAGCACCAAGAAGCCGGCTCCAGGGACGTTATTTAAAGGGATCATCAGTAATGAGTCACAGCTGTAGGTTAGAGGAGCTTCAGTACTTTCTTTTCAGTTCCACATAGTCCAACAGTCTCATTCCGTAATTTCAAGGTTACTTAGTATTAAGAGTGTTGTGGCAACTAAAAAGTAGCTACATTTATTCTTTAAAAAATCAAACTGCAACACTTGGTTACATTAATGGGGGCTGTACTGGCAGTCGACCTCGCCCTCCAGGATCTATGGTGGAGGAAGCGGAGGCAGTGAGAAAGACTGGAACATGTGCCCAGAGGGATGAGGGGGGCCATCATGGCTCTCAACAGGAGATCTTACCCTCCGAGGGTATTCCAAGAGCACTTCTCCTACCTCCAATTAAGCGAGGAGCAGTGTATTAGAAGGCTCTGCTTCACCAAGGAGGTGGTTACAGAACTGTTCCACTTCCTGCAACCAGACCTCCAGCCTCAGATCAGGGTGACCACGGCTCTCTCAGTGACAGTCAAGGTCATCGTCGCCCTCAATTTCTTTGCCAGCGAATCCTTCCAGTCTGCGACAGGAGACAAAGCTAACACCTCTCAGTTCGCTGTCCATGCTGCATCCGGGAGGTCACAGAGGCTCTCTACAGTAGGAGAAGGAACCACATTTCCTTCCCCATCACCAGAGAGAAGCAGGATGAGTGTGTATGTGGCTTTGCCAGGATAGCGGGATTCCCCATGGTGCAGGGCGCCATTGACTGCACCCATGTGGCTTTGCGGGCACCTCATAACAATCCTGAGATCTTCCGTAACCACAAAGGCTACCATACACTTAATGTGCCTTTGTGTGCGACCACAGACAGCTAATCCTCAATGTCAATGCCTGCTATCCTGGCAGCAGCCACGATGCCTTCCAGATCTTCCAGCTACCATGTCAAGCTCATGGCTGGCTGGCTGGAGGCTAGGGCTATCCACTCTCCACCTGGCTCATGAGTCTCCCCCCCAACACTCCTGCCCAGCACTCATATAATGAGAGCCATGCTGCCACCAGGAACATCATCGAGCTGACCATCGGGGTGCTGAAGCAATGGTTCTGCTGCCTTGACTGCTCGGGAGGAGCCCTCCTGTACTTGGCTAAACAAGTGTCCCATTTTGTGGTGGCCTGCTGCATGCTCCACAACTTGGCCATCATGAGGGCCCAGCCCTTGCCACCAGGGATTGCGGGACCACCTCAGGAGGAGGAAGGAGGAGGAGGAGGAGGAAGAGGAAGATGAGGAGGGTGAGGAGGAGGAGGAGGAGGAATAGGAGCGATGGAGGAGGCAACCACTCAATCGGCCTTCTGGAAGCGCAGTTCATGACCGCCTCATCAGACTGCAGTTTGAATGAATTAAACCCCAGATCTCCATTGCTCACCACATCCCTCATAGAAACATAGAACATAGAAAAATAGGAGCAGGAGAAGGCCATATCACAATGCAAAGCTGAAATGAGACACACCACAAAAGAATCCAAACTGAATTAACAAATTTATCAAAAATCAGTGAGCACATATTTACAACAACAATGTTAACTATTCACCCTTGTACAATCCTTTAGTGCCTGTCGTTACTGTGCCTTTCCCTACTCTAGTGCTCCTACGAAGTGTTGGCCCAAGTGGCTGCAGCAGGGCTGGTGGAAGGCTGCTGAGTGTCCGTGCGGGAGACTTCAGGTGGCCTTGCAGGATGCCCTCGACCAGCTCTGGGCCTGGAAGGCCCGGCTGTAGACTGCACCACCTCAGCATGTGCGGCACCAGTCTGGGCTGGCTGGATGACAGGCAGCAACAAGGGCAATAGTGGAGTGGCAGTGGCGGGAGCAGGAATGCTGTCATCCTGCGATTGACCCACTGCCACTCCCCCGGGGCAGCACCTCAGCATCCCTAGCAATCTGTTGCAGCACAGATTGCTGGCCTGCTGCAACACCATGAAAGCCCCGGTCGACGGTGGTAGACCCAGCCACGATGGCAGCAGTCAGAGTTTGTGTGGCATCAAGCTGAGACTGCATGAGAGCAGTCCGAGATTGGATGCCACCAACCATAGACTGCATTACAGCACTAAAACTTTGCGTTGCTTCCACCTGTGCTGCAATGGAAGCTGCCAGATCACCCATCACACGCGGCATCAGGTCTGGGTCCCAACGGTCTCTCTGGGTGTCTACCATCCTTTGCAAACTGGAAATAATGGGCTCCATGGTGTGCACAGAGCCTTGTGCAATATTGGAGGCAGACTCCTCCATGCTCCTTATCATTGCTGAGAGGCTCTCGATTTGCCTTTGCCATTGCATCTATCACCTCCATGTGAATGCCCATCACCCTTCTTCTAAACGCCTCCCCATCGAGGTCCTATTCTGAGTCCTGTGCAGCAGAACTCGCGCGCGTGATCTCGCCCTCCGGGGAGCTGGCCCCAGAGCTATCCTTTCCTCCTGGCCTTGCTTTAGCCCACTTGTCCCCGGTGCCTCACCCTGTGCAGATCTCGCAACTATACTAGCCTCTAAAGAACGTGTAGTGCCAGTATCTGACCTGGTGCCTGCGGGTGAGACATGCAGTGATGCGATGTGTTCTTCCTCCTCCTCTTCTCCCATCTTGCTTTCAATGGTGCCCTCAGGGACAGGCTGCTCAGGTGCTTGCTCATTATCAGTAAGCATAAAGGCACAAGAGTCGGGTTAAGGTGAGGGGAGGGTGCAGGAAGGGAGAAATGCATGCATACAGCATGATTAGCTGGAAAGTGCGAAACGCTGTGGGGTGAGGGCAAGTGGGATGTGAGAAGAAGGAGTAGGGATGAACATACCGTTGTTGTCCCCTAGGGGGTCAATGTTGCCAGTGGCCACGGCACCCACCACCTGGTGCCCAATAATCTGCAGCACTCTATTTTCCAGCGCAGACAGTGGTTGGGTGTTGGCTTGTCCCCCACCTGTGTGCTCCTGCTCACTCCTGTTGTGAGCCACCTTGGCCAACAGGAGAAAGGAAAGTGTGTGAGTGAGTGTGGAGCAATGTGTTTGGGTGATGTGCCTGCCATAGTTGAATAGCTGCCATTGTGTATAAGGTGTGAGATGTGGGTGAGACTGTTGATGGGTGAGTGCTGGGGGTGTGGTGCTTTGGGCAGTGTGTGAAGATTGTGGTTCAGATGGTGGTATATAACATTTGTCGAAGCATTCACTCACCCTGACCACCTGAGTGAGGTCGGTAAATTTCTTCCTGCACTGTGTGTGGGTCCTGGGGACCACAGTGCTGCCCGAGACGTGCTGCGCTACCTCTCTCCACATGGTGCGGAAGACTTGCGGAGAGGGCCTCCTGCCACTTGCCAGGTAGAGCAGTACCCTCTGTCTCTCCACAGCGAACACCAATGCCTCCAATGCTTGCTCGCAGATTCGGCAGGCTGCCTCCCTGGGATGTGGATCTACCATGAGTACACCTGGTTCAGTCCTCCGGCTCCTTCTCCTTGACCTGCTGCTGCTTGCTGAGGCAGCACCACAGCCAGCAATGCTGAGAATGAGTTTCTGCAACATCAATGAACCTCCCCTTTAAGTACTGAAAAAAGCCTGTTGCAATCATGACTTGTGATTAGGCTGCACCTGACATTGGTCCATCTTCTGAGTGTACTCTTTTGATGCACACTTAAACAAAAAATACTGTAACTAGTAAAACATTAAAATGAAACTTAACTTAAATTAAAATTTGGTTCTCGGTGGTGATAATGCACTCCAGTCCCCACGGTGCCCACTGGTCGCAGGAGGCCTCAAGCATGCCGGCGGACACTCTCTGAGTGTAAGGCCAATAAGCTTGGGCTTAAAGACTTGAATTAGGACTCCAATCATTTCTTTGAGCAGTGAGCACAAATTTTGCATGCAGTCTAAAGCATTAGCACCTGACGCTAATTCTCCAACTTTTCTAATGATATTGTCCATTCCTAGGCTATAATGAATTTCTAGCGCCAAGAGTCCAAAAATCTATCTACAGTATATGAGCTTTGAATATAGTCAATGACTCAGCATCCACAACCCTTTGTGGTAGAGAATTCCAAAGATTCACAACCCTCTGAGTGAAGAAATTCCTCCTCATCTCAGTCTTAAATGGCCGACCCCTTATCCAGAGACTCTGCCCCCTAGTTCTGGACTCTCCAGCCAGAGGAAACAACCTCTCAGCATCTACCGTGTCAATCCATGCTCAGAATCTTATATGTTTCAATGTGATTACCTCTCATTCTTCTAAACTCCAGAGAGTACAGGCCTATTCTACGCAATCTCTCCTCATAGGACAACCCTCTCATCCCAGGAATCAATCTAGTGAACCTTTGTTGCACCGCCTCTAAGGCATGTATATCCTTCCATAGATAAATGTAAGAAGTCACACAACACCAGGTTATAGTCCAACAGCTTCATTTGAAATCATAAGCTTTCGGAGCGCTGCTCCTTCATCAGGTGAAGTGGAGAGATGTATAAAGACACAGCTTATATAGTCAGAGAATAATGCCAGATGATTTCAGGTAATCTTTCTAACTGCCATTTATCACACCTTGGCATAGAGATAATCACAGCAATCAAAGGTGTGAATGGTGTCCAAACAGGTCAGTCAGGAAAACATTACATCAAAGAAAAATGAGGACATCACCCACCAGGTACATGGTACATACTCATGTGACTCGGCCAACGTTGTCTACCTCATACGTTGCAGGAAAGGATGCCCCGGAGCATGGTACATCGGCGAGACCATGCAGACACTGCGACAACGGATGAACAGACACCGCGCAACAATCGCCAGGCAGGAGTGTTCCCTTCCAGTCGGGGAACACTTCAGCAGTCAAGGACATTCAGCCTCTGATCTTCAGGTAAGCATTCCCCAAGGAGGCCTTTGAGACACACGACAACGCAAAATCGTTGAGCAGAAACTGATATCCAAGTTCCACACTCATGAGGACGGCCTCAACCGGGATCTTGGGTTCATGTCACGCTACATGTAACCCCACCTGACGTAGGGTCATCCAGATTCAAGTCGTCGTTGGCGTGTTCCCTCTACACAGATGCAGCCGGATCTGCTGTGATTTCCAGCAAAAAATGTCTTTTGTCTGTTTTTTTGTTTTTCATACAGACCCCAGCATCTGCAACATTTGACCCCTTGTGACCCCACCTCATTGTTCTTTGATGTAATGTTTTCCTGACTGACCTGTTTGGACACCATTCACACCTTTGATTGCTGTGATTATCTCTATGCCGATGTGTGATAAATGGCAGTTAGAAAGATTACCTGTAATCATCTGGCATTATTCTCTGACTATATAAGTTGTGTCTTTATGCATCTCTCCACTTCACCTGACGAAGGAGCAGCGCTCCGAAAGCTTGTGATTTCAAATAAAGCTGTTGGACTATAACCTGGTGATGTGTGACTTCTTACATTTGTTTACCCCAGTCCAACACCAGCATCTCCACACCATGGCTTCCTTAGATAAGGAGACCAAAACTGTGCACAGTACTCCAGGTGTGGCCTCACTGAAGCCCTGTGCAACTGTAGTAAGACATCCTTGCTCCTGTACCTGCATGCTAACCCTACTAACTTATTTTTAAAACGTAGATTTCAAGAACAGCAACAAGATTCTGGCAGGATTTTATTTTCTATAGTTTTTCAGTACAATTTTCGGCAACAAGACTCAGTCATGACAATACAGCTCTACACACAACAATCAAAAAGCATTCCCCTCCATGTCAACTGACAGCTCTATTCTGAGGACATGATACACAATAGCTACAAAGGCAGCAATCTGGGCTATAAAATTACATCTGCAAGAATATTTACTGTTTTTAATTCCACCCTTAACACTGCACTGCTCTACATCTGTCCCAGTATATTTCTTTTAAGGTAAAGGAAAGGAAAAGACTTGCATTTATATAACACCTTTTATGGCCTCAGGGTGTCTCAAAGTGCTTTACAGCCAATGAAGTATTTTTTTATTATTCGTGCCTGGGATGTGAGCGTTGCTGGCAAGGCCAGCATTTATTCCCCTCCCTAGTTGTCCTTGAGAAGGTTGTGGTGAGCCGCCTTCTTGAACCGCTGCAGTCCGTGTGGTGAAGGTACTTCCACAGTGCTGTTAAGGAGGGAGTTCCAGGATTTTGACCCAGCAACGATGAAGGATCAGCGATATATTTCCAAGTCAGGATAGTGTGTGACTTGGAGGGGAACTTGGAGGTGATGGTGTTCCCATGCGCCTGCTGCCCTTGTCTGTTGAGGTGGAAGAGGTCGCGGGTTTGGGAGGTGCTGCCGAAGAAGCCTTGGTGAGTTGCTGCAGTGCCTCTTCTAGATGGTACACACTGCAGCCATGGTGCGCCGGTGGTGGAGGGAGTGAATGCTTAAGGTGGTGGATGGGGTGCCAATCAAGCAGGCTGCTTTGTCCTGGATGGTGTCGAGCTTCTTGAGTGTTGTTGGAGCTGCACTCATCCAGGCAAGTGGAGAGTATTCCATCACACTCCTTACTTGTGCCTCATTCATCCAGGCAAGTGGAGAGTATTCCATCACGCTCCTTACTTGTGCCTCATAGATGGTGACAAGGCTTTGGGGAGTCAGGAGGTGAGACACTCGCCGCAGAATGCCCAGCCTCTGATCTGCTCTTGTAGGCACAGTATTTATGTGGCTGGTCCAGTTAAGTTTCTGGTCAATGGTGACCCCCAGGATGTTGATGGTGGGGATTCGGCGATGGTAACGCCGTTGAATGTCAAAGGGCGATGCTTAGTTTCTCGCTTGTTGGAGATAGTCATTGCCTGGAACTTGCGTGGTGCGAATGTTACCTACCACTTATCAGCCCAAGCCTGAACATCGTCCGGGGCATGCTGCATGCCGGCATGGACTGCTTCATTATCTGAGGAGTTGCGAATGGAACTGAACACTGTACAATCATCAGCAAACATCCCCACTTCTGACCTTATTATGGAGGGAAGGTCATTGATGAAGCAGCTGAAGATGTTTGGGCCTAGGACACTGCCCTGAGGAACTCCTGCAGCATAGGCCACGATTTTCCAAGGCAAGTGACGCCTGTGGCGGTTCTCGGCCCCGCTGTTGGCTCCAACCCAGCCTCTGACATGGCTTTCCTCTGATTGGGCTTGTTAAGCCTGCCCAGCGAGTTTCCCGGCCAATTGAAGGATGCGGGTCTGATGACATAATTTATGACGCATCATCAGCCGGTTTCCTTAAAGGGAGCATGGCCAAATTGATTTTGACAGTTCTGCTGTCGGTGTTCTGCAGCATTCAGGTGCTGCAAACACTGACAAGCACAGCATAAAGGTGCACAGCTGCACCCAGACTCTCCCATGAGTTGCAGCATGCAAGGAGGTTCTCTTCCCTTCCAATGGGCGGAAAAGACTCCCCGGGTGATCAACGCAGCCTGGTTGCACATTGCACAGGAGGAAACAAGCAGGGATGTCATCAGGAGTACCTGGCTGCAGTGGTGCAAGCCTTTCAATGATCTTAGTAGATCACAAAACGTTACTGCAAAGCCACACTCAACCTCATCCTGCTGTGCCACTCATCACATCCCCATCACTCTGCCTTCCCTACCCTACTTCTGCACATCCTTACTCACACTAGCTTACCTTGCACCTCCACCCATCCCTCTCTATCTACATTATCATATCCCCATCTCACTAGCCACCCCTCACACTCACCCTCATCCTCGTCCAATCATACCAACTAACAACACACAAGGGTAGGCACTTTGTTGTTTTATCCAATGTTCATGTAAGGTTTCTATTAATGTGCTGTCAGACATTGAAATCTTCATTTTCAACACTTTGCTTTCTTGGACAGATTTGTGTGCACCTTTGGAAGTGGCTTAGTGAGTTGCAGTGAATGGTGAGACATAACGGTACCCCCGCAATGGTGATGAATGTGAAAGGAATGGCTTGGGCACTGTAGGGATGCTTTATGGTGTTGGTGTGGGGTGGTGCCAACCTGGCACATCATATGGCAGCCGCATGAAGTGAAGTAAATGTAGCCATGGTGAGGTCAACCCTGGTGTCTTGAGCAACAATGTGCTTGGGTGCTGATGCCCTCTGTCCTGTGCAGCATCAGGTGATTGCGGAGAATGTTGGTGTGGTTGTTAGTGCTGCTGGTGTGCCTGGTGCTGCTGGTGTTGGGGCTAATCATGATCAGATTCTGAGGACCAAGGTGAGAGAGTATAAAGTGCACCCATGCTGCTGGAATAGATGGCAGGTGAAGTAGAGATGACAGAAGCAATCTGTCAATGGCGGGAGAGGTAATGAGGTCAGACTGCATGGAGGCTTGTGTAAAGACTTGCAGCATCCTGAATCTGTAATGGAAATGCAGTTTAGATATGCTAGTGCTTAAGGGAAGATATCTGAATCAGCTGGGAGCTTTGAGTTGACATTTGAAGCTGTCAACTCACCAGCTGATTCAATGGTCACTGACCTCCCGCCTCCGCCGACGAGGTCTAGGCACAGTGGGAAACCGGTGGGCGACATGCAAAAGTTAAAAAGCTGGGAGAAAAGCATTAAGTGGCTGTAAACAAGCCACTAATGATTTGAATTGGGTTCCCCGCTGCTGCCTGTCGGGTCTGCTCAGCGCTGGCAGACCTGACATCAGGAAATGCAGGTGTGCGCGTTTTGACATCGTGTTCACGATCCGCTGTCAATCATTTTAAATTTAACAGCTGACCCTCCACCAATCGGGTCTGCTGAGTGCCAGCAAAATTGCGGCCATACTATGAAGTGTAGTCAAATAAACAAGAGCTGAGGATTACCATCTTCCACCCTCCAATTTTCAAACATTTGCAGACTCTCAGGTTTGTGCTGCCCACTACCCTTTACTGCAGACCACCATTTTTTATTGGATACCACAGCAAAACCAGAAAATCCAGGGAAAGTCAGTGGGCAGAATATGAATGCACTGGGAAACCCAGCAGATCGCAAAAACATTTCAATTAGAAGCATATCTGCAAAAGCTAGATCTCTTTACTAAGTTACATCCATGTGAATGATACTCTATGGGTGTACTCCTTGTTATCTACAGATACAAAGTGACACTATATTGATGCAAAACTCTAAATGACAGAAGCCTAGAATTTACTGTTGGCGATATTAATGGGCTGTAAAATGAGGAAGGAACATGTTTATCGGCAAACATTACTGACAATAATTTCTAACCTGGATTCCTAAAGGGGAAACCTCCATGAATTGGAGCTTTATACATGCAATACCAGTGTATTTCAACACCTGCCTTAAGAGTAGAAAAGTAAAAGGTGACATCAAACAACTGGATTACTTTTTATTACCAAACAAATGGACCCGTAAGACAAAGCTCAATATTCATATAAAATAGTCTGCTACACCTTACACTCCCTGCTGTCGATAAACCTCTGGTGCTCATTTGTCGCAACGTATACCTCAGGGCATGTTCAATAACCCTTAACAACACATTTCAGTTTTAATTAAATAGAATATTGTTCCAGAAATTGGCGGTGTGTGATTAGGAATTTGTTCTTAGTGATGAGTCAGTGCAGGGGTTTTGTTATCTCTCTTGTACAGTGCTGTGGAATCACTAGATGTTTGCGTCTTCGTGATTCAGATAATCATGCACTGAAAGGCTGTCATTTACTGCTTTCATCAGTAAGGGTGACGTGCTATTTATAGTCCAATGCTTCAGCTCACCAGTCTCCATGTTCTTACAAAGTTTGTTTAAAAAGCAGCAATAAATGGCATTTCTGCATGTAAGAAGCAAAATAGAAGGATTTGATAGAAGAAAAAGCTCAGACACAGGAATAATAAGATGTAACGAGTTATTTTCTGACAGTGCTAACTTACAATTACTTTACCCTTCAATATCCAATAAAAATCATTGGCCCAGAAATTCGGGTCGGGGGCTTTCCGGGGGTGTAAGCCCCCGATCTGCACTTACCTTGCGCGCCAGCCATTGAGCTGCGGGCCCCCGTGGAATTCCGATCCTGGGCCTCCTCCAACTGCCAGCGTGCAGTGCTTGTGTATCCCAGGGGCGCAGTTAGTTCGATGCGTCCCCTGGGATCACGTGGGCCATGGAGAGCCAATGGTAGCAGGGAATGCTTCATTCATAAGTTTGACAGGAAGGGCTGTCAAACTTATAAATACTATAAGCCCCAAAACATCCCTAAATCTTCAAATAAATTTTTTAAAAAGTCACATTTTTAAATAAACTATAAATTACACGAAATAACTATTTTAAACAATAATTTAAATTTTTTTAATTAAAATTTTTTTTTTTAACGGGGCCAAAAATAAACTCACCTTTCTTTAAAGTATTTAAAAATAATAAATCTGTGGAAAAAATGTTTTAATTTTAATTAATTCACCACTTACCTTGTAAAAAGCAGGCCTTGTGACTGCTTTTTATATGTGTAACTTCTGGAGACTTACCCTCCCGGGAAAACCTGCAAAAAAAAACGTAAGTTCGATGCGCACGCGCAGCTTCTCCTGCGCATGCGTTCGACCTCTGAACCCCTTCTTTCAGGGGAACGGAAGTGCCGGTTTCCCGCGCATGCGCAGTGTATGCAGGAAACCGGCACTTCCATTGGGCTTACGGGTGAGTACCCCGTGCGTACTCACCCGTGGAGACCCGAATTTCTTGGCCAATGTAACAATTTGAATAAATGATTAGGTTCTGATAAAACCGAGTAAAGAAGCATTTGGCAACCTGAATATGAAATCACATGAATGTTGTACCCAAAGTGTTACTTTGTATAACTGAACTGGAGTCAAGTAAATGTGTTTATAGTAGGAAAGTACATATTTAGTAATAGCCGTGATGTGCCTCAATAAATCCGAGACTCGATGTTAGCGAAACAAAACAAGGCTTTTATTGACTTAGAAGGTAACACACAGAGGAGAATGTATCTTCCATCCAGAGGTCTGCCGTACTGGATGTGCTGCAGGCTGGGCCAGCTTACATAGGAGCCAGGTATGGGCGGAGCCCTACACACAGTACAATACAATGGAAATGAAACTGAAACCAACCACAGTCACAGGCAGAGAAATACTGATGAGTGATGAATGGAATATTTCATCACATTCACCCCTTCTATAGATTTAGTCTGTTCGGGGGTTTGATAGTCCTCTGCGACCAACGTGGCTGTTGTGGTGCCGCGGGTGTCGGCTGGGTGTCCCCGGTGGCCTCCTGGGTCTCTGCCGGGGGTGCCGCCAGGGTTGTTGAAGGGGTAGTTGGTGGGGGTGCCGTTGGTCGATGTTCTTCCGGGGGTGATGAAAGAGTAGTGGGTGGGTAAGAGTTGCTGTGGTCGTTGTTGCTGCTGTTGTCATGGTTGTTGTCGTTACCGGCTGGGGCGACGTCTTTTATGGACACGGTGTCCTCCCTTCCGTCGGCGTGCCGGACATACGCGTATTGGGGGTTGGCGTGGAGTAGGTGCACTGACTCCATGAGAGGGTCCGTCTTGTGGCCCCTCACATGCCTTCGCACGAATACCGGACCTGGGGTGGAGAGCCATGACGGCATGGATATGCCTGAGGTGGATTTCCGGGGAAAGACAAACATTTGCTCGTGAGGCGTGGCATTAGTGGCAGTACACAATAGCGACCGTATCGAATGGAGCACATCTGGGAGGACTTCCTGCCAGCGGGAGATAGGGAGGCCTTTGGTCCTTAGAGCTAGAGTGACTGCTTTCCATACTGTCCCGTTCTCTCGCTCCACTTGACCGTTACCCCGGGGGTTGTAGCTGGTGGTATGGCTCGTGGCGATCCCCCTGGACAGCATGTACTGGCGTAGCTCTTCACTCATGAAGGACGCCCCCCTATCCGTATGGATGTAGCTCGGCATACCGAACAGGCAGAACAGGCTGTTGAGGCATTTAATGACCGTGGCGCTGGTCATGTCTGGGCAGGGGGAGGCGAATGGGAAACGAGAGTATTCGTCCACAATGTTCAGGAAGTAAACATTGCGGTCGACGGACGGGAGGGGGCCCTTGAAATCTAAGCTGAGCCGCTCAAAGGGCCGTGTAGCTTTGATTAAGTGGGCTCTATCTGGGCGGTAGAACCGAGGCTTGCACTCAGTGCAAGTGCGACAGTTCCTGGTCAGGGACCGAACTTCCTCAATCGAGTAGGGTAAGTTGCGGGACTTTATGAAGTGGAACAGCCGCGTGACCCCTGGGTGGCAGAGGTCGTTGTGGAGGGTCTGTAGCCGATCCCCGGTGGCGCTGGCACACATCCCTCGTGAGAGGGCGTCAGGGGATTCGTTAAGGGCCCCTGGCCGGTAAATGATGTCATACTCGAAGGTGGAGAGCTCGATCCGCCACCTAAGAATCTTATCATTTTTGATCTTCCCCCTCTGTTTATTATTGAGCATAAACGCTACCGACCGCTGGTCGGTAAGTAGGGTGAAGCGTTTGCCGGCTAGGTAGTGGCGCCAGTGGTGCACTGCCTCCACGATGGCTTGGGCCTACTTTTCTACGGAGGAGTGTCTGATCTCGGGCCCTTGGAGGGTCCTCGAGAAGAAAGCTGCAGGCCGCCCCGCCTGGTTGAGGGTGGCCGCCAAGGCAAAGTCAGACGCATCACTTTCCACTTGAAATGGAGTGTTCTCGTCCACTGCCTGTAGCGTGGCCCGCTCAATATCCTGCTTAATGCTTTTGAAGGCGGCATGGGCCTCAGCAGAGAGTGGAAAAGAGGATGCTTTCAAGAGGGGGCGGGCTTTGTCGGAGTAGTTGGGGACCCATTGGGAATAATAAGAAAATAACCCCAGGCACCTTTTCAGGGCTTTGGGAGTGTTGGGCAGGGGCAGCTCCCGTAGGGGGCGCAATCGGTCGGGGTCTGGTCCGATTTCCCCATTCTCCACCACGCTGCCTAGTATGCAGAGGCGCGTGGTGTTGTAAAAGCACTTGTCCTCGTTGTAGGTGAGGTTGAGTTTTTGTGCGGTTTTCAGGAACCTCTCGAGGTTCGAGTCATGATCCTGCTGGTTGTGACCGCAGATGGTGATGTTGTCGAGGTAGGGGAAGGTTGCCTGCAAGTGGTGGTCATCGACCATGCGGTCCATCTCCCTCTGGAAGACCGAGACCCCATTCGTCACCCCAAAGGGGACTCTGAGGAATTGGTAGAGGCGTCCGTTCGCCTCGAAGGCGGTGTACGGGTGGTCCTCTGGTCTGATAGGGAGCTGGTGGTACGCTGACTTGAGGTCGATGGTGGAGAACACCCGGTATTGGGCGATTTGGTTCACCATTTCTGATATGCGGGGTAGCGGGTAGGCGTCTAGTTGGGTGTACCTGTTGATCGTTTGGCTATAGTCGATCACCATTCGTTTCTTCTCGCTACCCCTTACCACTACCACTTGGGCGCGCCACGGGCTGTTGCTGCGTTCAATAATGCGCTCCTTCAGGAGCCTGTCTACCTCGGTCGCGATAAACCGCCTGTCCTCCCAGCTGTACCTCCTGCTTTTGGTCGCTATTGGCCGGCAGTTAGGGGTAAGGTTCGCGAATAGCGAAGACGGCTTTACCTTCAGGGTAGCCAGACCGCACACTGTGAGGGGCGGCTGGGACCCACCGTAATTGAGCATGATGCTTTGGTGGTGGCACTGGAAATCCAGGCCCAAGATCACACTCGCACATAGATTCTTCATGATTAGTACTTTAAAATTATCGTATACAGTTCCGTTAACGGACAATTGTACCGTGCAGTAACCCATAATGGTCGATGTCTGGGTTTTATCAGCCATAGAGATGGTACCCCGAGTAGGGACCACCTTTAGGGAGAGTTGTTGTACCAGTTCAGGGTGGATAAAACTCTCCGTGCTTCCACTGTCAATTAAACATTTAACCCTGCACCCGTTTACCTCGATGTCCACCATTGATTTGGATAGCGGGTGCGGCCTGGTCTGGTCCACTGTGACCGATGCCACTATAGGGCCCTGATCGAGACAAAATGGCATCCACGCTGTCTGCTCACAAGATGGCGGACCCCACGAGGTCGGGCAAGATGGCGTCCAAGATTGCCGCTCCCATGGCGCACACGCGGCGGTGGCGGGTTTTCCGGCGGGGTTCCCTCTGCACACCTTCCCGAAGTGCCCCTTCTTACCGCACTTAAAGCAGGTGGTGCCTTTCGCCGGGCACAGGTTTCTGGTGTGCTTCGGCTGCCCGCAGAAGTAGCAGTTGGGTCCCCGACGCGTCGCGGCTGTCGTAGGGCTTCTGGGGGGAGAGCGGGGCCCCGGTGTCGGGCTGCCAGGCGGGGAAGATGCCTTCCAAGATGGCGGCACCCTTGGTGCACACGTGGCGGCGTGGACAGCGCGGGCTGAAGAGTAGGCGTCCGAGTTTCTCTGGGCCACATCCAGGGATCGTGCTGTGTCCGCAGCCTGTTTCAGGTCCAATCCCGTTTTTTCCAGCAGTCTCTGCCGGATGTAAGTGGAGCTGAGGCCTGTGATAAAGGCATCGCGAACAAGCTCGTCAGTGTACACTGCGGCTTTTACATCTTGGCACTTGCAGTCTTTGCCAAGCGTTTTCAGGGTGCCTAGGAACTCCTCCACCGATTCCCCAGGTCGCTGTGCGCGAGTAGCGAGCAGATGCCTAGCATACACCTCATTCGTAGGCTGCTGGTAATGCGCCTTTAAGATGTCGCAGGCGGCCGGGTACGTGTCGGCGTCTTGGATGAGGGGGTAAACCCGGTGGCTTACCCAATTCCGCAGAATTCCGAGTTTCATGCTCGCAGCGTCCGTAGCGTCTTTGATGGCTGCGGAATTGTCCAGGAAGAATTCCATACACATAAACCAGTGTTCGAAGCGTGCCGATGCGTCCGAAGCATGCTGGTCCAAATCCAAACGTTCGGGTTTCAAGAGTTGATCCATTGTGTTGAAAATTAAGTCAATAAAATTGATGTGCCTCAATAAATCCGAGACTCGATGTTAGCGAAACAAAACAAGGCTTTTATTGACTTAGAAGGTAACACACAGAGGAGAATGTATCTTCCATCCAGAGGTCTGCCGTACTGGATGTGCTGCAGGCTGGGCCAGCTTACATAGGAGCCAGGTATGGGCGGAGCCCTACACACAGTACAATACAATGGAAATGAAACTGAAACCAACCACAGTCACAGGCAGAGAAATACTGATGAGTGATGAATGGAATATTTCATCACAAGCTGGAATTATAGATGGCTGCCTCACAGTACCGGGGCATGCAGTTCTGAGTCCAACTGTACACTGCAGAGATATGTAGTGTTCTATATGTTTAGTAGGTTTGCACACATTTTGACTTTGTGCGATAGTGTAAAATGGGTGATAGCGAATCAACCGCCTGCCTGTTTAACATCCCTCCTGATTTTTAAAAGCATTGTCTTCGATGGAAATGAAAATCAGGAGAGCTGTAAAATGGGCAGCCGATTTGCTATCACACATTTGAGCAAAGTCAAAATTACCCCCATACAGTGTTTAAAAAAATCTTATATATATTATTATATATATATATATATATATATATATAGAGAGAGAGAGAGAGAGAGACTTTCATCGCCTCAGGGCGACCTAAGTGCTTTACAGCCAATGAAGTACTTCTGAAATGCAGTCACTGTTATGATGTAGTGAAACACGGCTGTTAATTTGTGCACGGCCAGCAATGAGATAATGGGACACAAACTGATCCTCGTTGTCTTTGCAGGACCTGAATATTTAGATGACGCCCAGGGACCAATCCCTTGCCATCCTCAGGCCTCCGTCTTCAGGAACAGGGATCGTTCCCTATGCTCATTTACCACATTCATTGTGGCCTACAAGAATTTCCAGGCCAATCTGTTTGAGTGATGTCAGTTGAGGCATGAAGAGTGGCCCGAACATTGGGAGAAATTTACTGCTCTTCTTCAAATAGTGCCATGGGATCTTTTATGTCCCTCTGAGGGGGCCTTGGTTTAAGGTCTCATCTGAAAGCTATCACCTCCGACAGTTCAGCGTTCCCTCAGCACTGCACTGAAGCGCCAGCCTAGATTATGTGCATAAGTACTGGCAGTGGGGCCTAAACCCACGCCAGAGACCAGAGTGCTACCACTGAACCATGGCCGACATCCTTGATGGCAAACTGATTTGAAGTTTTGCAAGTGGTTAATCATTTGTGTTACTGCATGTATGGTGGTTTGAGTCTGACAAGAACTTGACCTCACCGTGCCACACAGTACCTGAACTATACTTGGACGGTAGGCAATCCAGCTGTGCAAGAGGTCACATCCTGGCCAGCACTATAGAAGTCAGAGGTGGCTTCAGGAACTAGTGTATTAGGCTGCATTTTATATTACAGAGTCACTTTCTGAGGTAGTTCTACAGTACTACATCGCAATTCCACTACTGTAGAACCTGTCCCATTTATATTGCCAGGTGGTAACTGACGTAAGAAAACTATTAGGCACTTGGTCTGAGTATTAAACAAGGCTTTAATCAACTGTTTTTCAACATGGAGATCTAGTTGTGTCCTTCACTAGTTCCTGTTAAAGAATGTCCTCAGCAAGCTGGGCCCAAGCCTGAGTATTTATACTCTCCCTGGACAGCACCACCAGCAAGCCGCCCAGTATCATTTCATAAGTCATTTCCACATGAATAACAAGATTCATGTCAGTAACTGTGGTAGGTGGATTGACTTTAAAACAATCACACACGCACTGCCTATTTTGTTCGGTGCTGCCGCCTTACCCGGTGGCTGGGAAGCATAAGTAAATTGCTTTACTGGTCTGTACAGAGGCAGCTAGGAATGTTTCAGCTGCTCGGTAATAGACACTACTTTTGGAAGCTTGCATTCAAATCATCTATCCTGATGGTACACACCGTCTCCAGTGTTTATATTCCCAGTTTAATGCTGACTTGAGAGATAACAAACTGTACATATAAGTGGGCTGTTAATGTCTGCAGAACATTAATTCTGTCTATATGCAAATGGCAAGTGAGAAATTATTTTTTTTCTAAGTTGGCTGCTCCATGCCAGGCAAGAACCAGCACATCATGAAGAAGTGGATGACCGTGTCATTGTCACTGTCCACGTAAATGCCATATTCCTTCATAATGTGTTAAAACTGACCTGGTGATGTTTATATGATTAAAAAGATGGGTTTAGCCGTATTCATTGATGGTTTTCTTCCAGTTTAGTTGGAGGGGCTGTGAGTGCTGAGTGCTGCATGGAGTAGTTTTAAAATGTTTATTTTTAATGAAACAGATTTTCAATGGAAAAAGAGTTTAAATAATTAGGCTGTCATGTGATTTATCTCTGTGAAATATGAATACATTTAGTGGAAACAATCGCTGGTAATTTTCTCAGGATGTCTCCCGCAGAGCTGCCTTGACTCTGGCAGAGCGTTGCAGAAACACTGGCCCCGGTATTTATGTGGAGGTGGGGAGCCAGCGGGGGAGGATAGAAATGGCAAAAGAGCACGGCAAAGCTGAGGACACTGAGGTTCTGCTGTGGCGGAGCCACTAAGGGACTCCGATCAATTGTATATAATTCCCTTTAATAATATGTTAGCTACAGCCTGGGTCTGTATCTTTGTTTTCACTGTTTACATGTACAGAGCGCGATCACTTTAATAGCGCGGGTAAACACGATGACGTCACGCCGTTCATCACGTGATCCCCCACCAGCGGGAAAAACGTGATGGCATCATGACGTCAGCCACGGGACTGCCCAAGCAGTCCTCGTGGAGCCTCCAAACTGACTAGACCTATATTCGATGTTCTCCTGTAATTATCTGTTAAACTCTGTTAGTTTTCATTAAACCTCGTTTATTTGATCACCTGAGTGGACCTCAGTCTTTTGATAGGAACTAGACATTCCTACATTGGTGACCCCGACTTTTGCGAACTGTTTACGCAGAAGTTATTGAACATGGAAACGAACGCCGTTGCTTTGAAGCTACCACAGTTCTGGGAGCAACAGCCAGCCGCATGGTTCATCCAGGATGAAGCCCAGTTCGCAATCAGGAACATCGTTGCGGACCAGACCCGTTACTATTACGTGGTCTCCGCCCTCGACAGCGCCACAGCCTCGCGGATCGTCAGCCTGCTTGGTAATCCACCAGAAGATCGCAAGTATGAAACGATAAAGGTGCGGTTGTTACAGGTCTTCGGGCTCACGAAGTCAGAGCGCGCCCGCCGGCTGCTCGTTATGCCCGGCCTCGGGGACTCCAAGCCGTCCGAGCTCATGAGCCAAATGCTCATGCTCCTGGGCCCCAAACCGGAATGCTTCCTCTTCAGGGAGCTATTCCTCAGCCAACTACCGGAGCAAATTCAGGCTGCCCTAGCCAGGTCAGAAGTCACAGACTGCGCAGAGCTGGCTGCCGAAGTGGACAAGATTTTCGTGGTGACACAGCAGTACTGCGCTGCCACGAGGCGCCCACCCCCCATAGACGCTGCTCCAGCCCCTCAACCTGCGGGGTTGTGCTCCTACCATGCCCGTTTTGGCACAAAAGCAAGATGCTGCCGCCCTCCCTGCAGCTTTTCGCTCAAAAAAAACCCAACAGCAACCCTGTCGAAAGAGGACCGGTTATAACGAGCGCCCCGCGGCTGCGATGGCAATCGGTAATTCGGGGAAACTCCTCTTCATCACCGACTCCCTATCTGGTCGACGTTTCCTCTGCGACACCGGGGCGCAGCGTAGCATCCTACCTGCGTCAAATCTTGATATACAAGCCGGGGGGCACGGCCTCTCCCTCGAGGCGGCTAATGGCGGGGCCATTCAGACCTTCAGAAGATGGCGGGTCCAGGTGTGCTTCGGCGGCCAGCGGTTTTACTGGGATTTCATCACGGCCAAAGTCTCTCAAGCCATCCTCAGGGCGGATTTTTTGTGCGCCAACGGCCTCCTGGTGGATGTAAGGCACCGCCGGTTGATCAATGCGGCCACTTTTCACTCCATCCCGTGCCACCGCGGTAACGCCGTGTCGCGCACTGTCTCCTGTGCGTTCCCACCTCCGGATGACTTCACTCGCCTCCTCGGAGATTTCCCAGACCTCACCAGACCCACTTTCTCTTCCACGGCCACGAAACATGGTGTCAAAAATCACATCACCACTACTGGCTCCCCGGTCTACGCACGGGCCCGGCACCTCGAACCTGGCAAGCTCGCGGCTGCGAAAGCAGAGTTCGACACGATGGAGCGGCTAGGGATTATTCGCCGGTTGAATAGTCCCTGGTCTTCGCCTCTCCACATTGTTCCAAAACCTGGCGGCGGATGGCGGCCTTGCAGCGACTACCGACGCCTGAACGACGCCACTACTCCTGATCGGTACCCGATCCCTCATATTCAGGATTTCTCTGCCCATTTGGCGGGAAATACCATTTTTTCAAAAGTTGACCTTGTCCGTGGCTACAACCAGGTCCCCGTGCACCCGCAAGATGTCCCAAAAACTGCAGTCATCACCCCATTCGGCCTGTTTGAATTTCTGTGGATAACGTTTGGATTGAAGAATGCTGCACAGGCTTTCCAGCGCTTGATGGACTCCGTGCTTCGGGACCTCAAGTTTCTATTCGTCTACCTCGACGACATCCTCATCGTCAGCCCTAATAAAGAGGAGCACATATGCCATTTACGCACGCTCTTTAGACGCCTCAGTCAACACGGCTTGATCATCAACCTGGCCAAGTGCCAGTTCGGCCTGCAGCAGATTGATTTCTTAGGCCACCGCATCACATCGGACGGCGCAATTCCCCTGCAAACGAAGGTGGAGGCAGTTACTTCTTTCCCGCGCCCGCAGACTGTCAAGGCCCTGCAGGAGTTCCTCGGGATGGTAAATTTTTATCACCGGTTCGTCCCTAATACAGCTCTGCTCATGCAGCCCCTGTACGAGGCCCTCAAGGGCAAGTCCGGCAAGGATCCGATTAGCTGGACGGTCGACATGGACCGGGCGTTCATCGACACAAAAGGTGCCTTAGCCAACGCAACCATGCTGGCGCACCCGCTGCCAGGTGCCACCATCGCCCTTACCACCGACACGTCAGACTACGCCATCGGCACAGTGCAGGAACAGTGGGTGAATGAGATGTGGCAACTGCTGGCATTTTTCAGCCGTCAACTACGGCGAAATGAACGGAAGTACAGCACGTTCGACCGGGAGTTGCTGGCCCTTTTTCTGGCCATCCGCCATTTCTGGTTCTTGCTAGAGGGACGTCCGTTCACGGCTTTTGTGGACCATAAGCCACTAACGTTCGCTATGGCCAAGACCGCCGAACCGTGGTCAGCTCGGCAACAATGTCAGTTGATGTTTATTTTAGAATTCACCACTGACATTCAGCATGTGTCCGGTAAAGACAGCCTGGTGGCGGATTGCCTCTCCCGTGCGACCATTCATGCAGTCCAGCTCGGCATCGACTATGCCCTCATGGCTGCGGATCAAGCCTCGGATCCGGAAGTCCAATCTTACAGAACCAACCCCTCTAGCCTCCAAGCGGCCGACGTCAAATTCCATGCCACGGGCACTACGCTACTCTGCGACGTCTCCATGGGAGATCCTCACCCTATCGTGCCGGTCGCCTGGCGCCGAAAAGTTTTTGATGCCATACACGGGTTGTCGCACCCTGGCATGAAGGCCTCGCAATGGCTGATGTCGTCCAAATTCGTGTGGCGGGGCATGCACATGGATGTCCGCAACTGGGCCAACACCTGCGTGGTCTGCCAAAAGGCCAAGGTGCAGCGTCACGTCAAGGCTCCATTGGCCACTTTCGCTGTTCCGGAACGTAGGTTTGATCATGTGCATGTGGACCTGGTGGGGCCACTTCCGCCTTCGCACGGGTTTACTCATCTTCTTACAATGGTGGACCGCACCACTAGATGGCCTGAGGCGGTTCCTTTGTCATCCACCACTTCCGCAGACGTCGCCGGGGCATTCATCTCCACTTGGGTCGCCCATTTCGGGGTACCGGCGGACATCTCGTCTGATCGTGGGCTGCAGTTTTCTTTTGAGCTCTGGAACGCTGTGGCTCAGGGGCTCGGCATCAAGCTACATCGCACCACTGCCTACCATCCACAGGCGAACGGCCTGTGCGAGCGATTCCACAGGTCGCTCAAAGCCGCGCTGCGAGCCAGCCTTCAAGGCGCGGGCTGGGTGGACAGGCTTCCATGGGTCCTTTTGGGTCTTCGTACGGCACCTAAAGAAGATCTTCAATCGTCCTCGGCGGAGCTCGTATTTGGCCAGCCGTTACGCGTACCAGTGGATTTCCTTCTGACTCCAACAGAGCCATGGTCCGCAACCCAGCAGCTCATCAGCCAGCAGGAGGCAGCCAGAAGTTTCGCTCCAGTGCCTACGTCGCATCACGGCTTGCAGAGCTCCCACATCCCAGCTGAGCTGAAGAATGCCGACTATGTGTTTATCCGCCACGACGCTCATTGGGATCCGCTCAAACCCCCTTACACTGGTCCTTTCCGCGTGATAGAGCAGGGAGACAAAACTTTTTCGGTCGGTATCGGAGGTAAACCGGACCATATTTCGGTTGACCGGCTGAAGCCGGCTCACTTGGACCTTGACCGCCCAGTCGAGATCGCACAACCGCCGAAACGTGGCCGACCGCCCACAGTCGCCGTGCCAGATCAAACGCAACCGCCCGCCAGCTCGCCCGCCGTCCATCAGCTTCCACTTCAAGGCTACAGAAGTCGATCTGACAGGCTTGTCAGGCCTCCTCGCCGTTTTACTTTTGCTGTTAAAGACAATTCTGGGGGGGCGCATGTGGCGGAGCCACTAAGGGACTCCGATCAATTGTATATAATTCCCTTTAATAATATGTTAGCTACAGCCTGAGTCTGTATCTTTGCTTTCACTGTTTACATGTACAGAGCACGATCACTTTAATAGCGCGGGTAAACGCGATGACGTCACGCCGTTCATCACGTGATCCCCCACCGGCGGGAAAAACGTGATGACGTCATGACATCAGCCACGGGACCGCCCAAGCAGTCCTCGTGGAGCCTCCGAACTGACTAGACCTATATTCGATGTTCTCCTGTAGTTATTCATTAAACTCTGTTAGTTTTCATTAAACCTTGTTTATTTGATCGCCTGAGTGGACCTCAGTCTTTTGATAGGAACTAGACATTCCTACACTGCTGAATTTAATGGCAGGACCTCATTATCATTTCTTTCTTCCATTTCCCGCCCGTCAGCCGGCCAAATGGACAGCTTGGGGGACAGTCCCCGGCAATCAGGACGTGGAGGTCGGGAGAGAAGGATTGGGATGGGCAGGGTAGGATAGGCTGGATGGAGAGAGAGAGGCCATCGGGGGATCGGGCGGGGGGATGTGATTGATCGGATGGAGAGAGAGGCACCGGGGCTCGAGGGTGGGGCGGAGGCCGACGATTGCTGCAGGGTGGGGAGAGAGAATGGCCGCGATTGGTGGGGGGAGGCCGAAGGCTTCCTTGACGGTCCGGGGGGATCACTCCTGCTCCTCCTGGCCCACAAATAATGCTGCAAAAGGCCTCCAATCTTGTGGAACTGGCAGCTCCCATCTCCATTTCACTGCCGGGTTTCCTGACACCTGGGAAACCCGTGCAACAACTGTAAACAACGACAACAACATCAACAACTTGTATTTACATAGTGCCTTTAATGCCTTTAATGTAGTAAAACATCCCAAGGCGCTTCACAGGAGCATTATAAAACAAAATTTGACACCGAGACACATAAGGAGATATTAGGGCAGATGACCAAAAGCCTGGTCAAAGAGGTAGGTTTTAAGGAGCGTCTTAAAGGAGGAAAGAGAGGTAGAGAGGCGGAGAGGTTTAGGGAGGGAATTCCAGAGCTTGGCGCCTTGGCAGCAGAAGGCACGGCCGCCAATGGTGGAGCGATTAAAATCAGGGATGCTCAAGAGGCCCGAATTGGAGGAGCGCAGATATCTCAAAGGGTTGTAGGGCTGGAGGAGATTACAGAGATAAGGAGGGGTGAGGCCATGGAAGAATTTGAAAACAAGGATGGGAATTTTAAAATCGAGGCGTTTCTCAACCAGGAGCCAATGTATGTCAACGAGCACAGGGGTGATAGGTGAATTGGACTTGGTGCGAGTTAGGACACGGGCAGCAGAGTTTTGGATGGCTGCAAGTTTACGGAGGGTAGGACGTAGGAGGACGACCAGGAGTGCGTTGGAATAGTCAAGTCTAGAGGTAACAAAGGCATCAATGAGGGTTTCAGCAGCAGAAGATCTGAGGCAGGGGCGGAGATGGGCAAAGTTCCAGAGATCAAAATAGCGATCTTAGTGATGGCGTGAATATGTGATCGGAAGTTCATCTCGGGGTCAAACATGACACCAAGGTTGCGAACAGTCTGCTTCAACCTCAGACAGTTGCCAGGGAGAGGGATGGAGTCAGTGTCTAGGGAGCGGAGTTTGTGTTAGGGACCAAAGACAATGGCTTTGGTCTTCCCAATATTTAGTTGGATGAAATTTCTGCTCATCTGACTGGATGTTGGACAAGCTGTCTGACAATTTAGAGACAGTGGAGGTGGTGGTGAGGTAGAGCTGGGTGTCATGTGGAAACTGACGCTGTGTTTTTGGATGATGTTGCCGAGGGGCTGTATGTAGATGAGAAATAGAATGCAAAATCAATTTTGAATCGGGCTCTGTGGGAGCCGATTTAAATATGTTAATGAGTGTCCTGCCTATTCATGGCAGGACACTTGGACACCTCGAAACCCGCTGCTGTAAAATGCGGGTTGGGGATGCATTTCCCCTTTTTTCAATTTTAACCCCTCCCCCCAATGCTCTCCCACCTGTCGTGGGTGGGGTTAATATCGAGGCCCCTGTTTCCGTATGTAAATGAGGTTTCCACCAAAGTTACGCCGATGGAACAGAAGTCCCGAGGAAATTCACCCCCAGTGTGATTATGTATTGGCTATCGTTAATTACAGGTATAATTCTTCACTGAGTTATTTTCATTCCATTAGGGAACATTTTCTTTTTGATCAGCCTGTTGCAGACACGTATGGAAACCCATTACCATGTTTACGAGTCTTAAAACCAAGCTACTGAGGAATCTAGATCCAGCTGTAGGGTATTTTTATTTGGCAAATCTTGAGGACACACCGGAATTTTCTGGCCTCCTTGTGGGCGTGATTGGAGGCGGGTCGGGTGGGAAATTTGAAATAAGTTGAAGCGGGTCGGGAACCTGCCGTCATCCTGCCCCCACACGCCTTTCCCTCGGGCGTGTTTGCCAGCGCGGCAGCAACCTGAATGGCAGAGGCAGCCGAGCTAATTCAGATGATTATGTCAGATGGTATTTGTCAGGCCCCTATGAGTCTTTTTAACCCTACCTTTCAAATTTCTGTGAATGAGCATGGGAACCACACAGCTCAGGAACCACATCTATGAACCTGAGGTGGAAGTTCAGTGGCCATTGATCCAGCTCATTAGTGCACAGCATGAGAAGCACAATAAATATGCTCACCCGACACCTGGTCACTTACCTAAGGCAGATGCTGTTGCTGAGTTCATTGTTAGCACAGATTTAGCTTTCTATAGGCTGCAAGTCTTTTCAGCAAAGTCTCCATCCACTATCACCTCATTGGTACAACCTGTCACATCATTGACAGCTTGCTTCCGTCATCTCTACTTGACCTGCCATCTATTACATCAGCATGGGTGCCATTTATACTGTCTCGCCTTGGTCCTCAGAATCGGACCACGATGAGCCCCAACACCAGCAGCACCAGGCACACCAGCAGCACCAACAACACCACCACCAACCTTCTCCTCAACCACCTGATGCTACACAGGACAGAGGGGGTCAGTGCAGGGCTGCACCATGCTGGAGGCGATAGCCCCAACACAGGGTATACAGCCAGAGGATGAGCTTCCTCAACAAGACCGAGTAGCAGTGCCAAAGTAGGCTCAGGCTATTGCGCCAGGTCGTCGCAGACATTTGCAGATTGTTGGAGCAAGATCTGCAGCCCAGAGGAGCGGGTGGACACCCCTTACCAGTGGCTGTCAAAGTCACCAGCGCCCTCAACTTCTTCACCTCCTTCCAGGGATCTGCAGCAGACATTTGCGGCATCTCGCAGTCGGCTGCCCACAGATGCATCACACAGGTCATCGATGCCCTCTTTGACAAGTCAGCAAATTATATCAACTTAGTCACTGATGAAGCCAGTGTTACTTATGGTAGGCACCTAGCCCTCTACATATATTCTCATAACAGGTCTCCAGGCAATGCCTTCCCACAGCTGTCATTCCAAGTCTCATAGTTTCCTCATCAGTTATACAATTAACATTTGCCTTCAGGACAGTGGTAGTACCTACATGTAACCCCTTCACGGTTCTCTAGATATATGTGAGATGTGGTCTCTGTTGTAGACAGTATTCTATAGTCCAGTAAGGAGATCACTACTACAATGGCTTAATTCTAATTATCTTACTTTATAGTTTTAACGTCAGACAGTATAAGAAGATTACGGGTCAATGACCTAAATTAGACATTTGCATACATTAGAATGAATCTAGACATAATAAACATACATTCTCCATTTATATGGATTCAAAGGAGAATCTGTCCCTGTGTCCAAATTCGAGTGCACTCTTTCGTTGGTGCGCTTAAGTTGGAGCTCATGGTATGTATAATGTCTGCAAGACTTACTACTCCGAACCCCTTCGTTGAATTCTCTTCACGATCACTGAATCCCACTTTGAGTTCTGGATGCAGAGCTACTAATACGAAGGGCGGCGGCCGAGTTTGGAAGCCCGGGACGGGATGCGGCAGCCATTTGCCTCCTGAGCCCTCTTTTCAGAGCTCCTGCCCTCTTTTCTTCCAGTCGCTCGCGTTTCCCGCTCGAAAAACCCGACTCCACCCCTTCCTCCTGGGGTTTCTGCCTGGAGACCACGCAGCCTCACTGTCTGCAACAGTTGATACTGGTGCAGAATTATGGAAAGTCTGCTCTTAGTCACATTGTGTCCTTAAAAGTTCTTGCCGTACCTTCACATGGGCAACTTTAACCCAGGGATTTATAACAATGATAATACAGTGTCTAAGTTAAAGATTGATAACCATACTTAGCGTACATAACATTTCCAGTGGGTATTACACTCCCCCCCTACCAAATATAGGCATGTCCCCATGACTAATGAACTTTACACATAAGTGGTTGCATGCTTCCCAACCATGTATAAAGGGAGGTAACATATCGAACTGTAGGGGCTATCATTACACTTGGCACTCCTAGTGTACTGTATGTCAATCTTTCAGGAACCTTCTTAACTCACTGTGAGCTCCTTATTTCAGATACCCGGTCTTCAGTTCCTTCAACTACGTTGGAGGCGTTGGTTCCTTTGTTATCATGCCTTTCAGTCTCTTTTATCTCCTTCTCGGAAGCATCTGGTTCTTCCCAGACCATGTCCAAGTCTGAGCTAAATGCTTCAGACAATTCATCCAGATTCTGTCTTATGCGTCTTTCTGGGAGGTCGTACCATAGATCCCATTCTTCATCTTCCGACTCATCAGGTTCCTCATGATCCACACACTGTGTCATGGGTTTTCTGTCTTCTGGAACAAAGTTTTCCTGGTTTCTCGTTCTTTTCCTTCTTCTTCTCTGCAGGGTTCTCCTACTAGGTGTCGGCTCATTATCCGCTGGCGGATCCAGACGCACTTGCTGTCCCAATGGCAGGATATGATTCCGGTGCAGTATTTTTATGGGTCCATTCCCACCTGCAGGTTTTAGCCGAAACACAGATAGTTGTGACATTTGACTTTCAACAATGTAAGGTGTAGAAGCCCAGCGGTCTGCTAACTTATGTTTCCCTTGAAGTCCTAGGTTCCGTATGAGAACTCGGTCACCAGGCATGAGTTGGGAAAAACGGATCTTCTGGTCATACCTCTGCTTATTTCCTTTATTCTGTTTGGCAGAAACAGACTCAGCAAGTTCATAAGCAGCTTGCAATTCCTCTCTCATGTCAGATACATACTTGAGGTAAGTTCTCTGTGATGTGCCATCACTGGATACTCCGAAGCACAAATCCACCGGCATCCTCGCTTCACGTCCAAACATGAGGTAGTACGGTGAAAAACCAGTAGCGTCATTTCGGGTACAATTATAAGAATGAACAAGATGTCCAATGTGCCGACTCCACTTGTTCTTTCGCTTTGAATCCAGCGTTCCAAGCATGTCTAACAAAGTACGGTTAAACCGCTCAGGTTGAGGATCTCCCTGAGGATGGTATGGAGTTGTTCTTGACTTCTCAATCCCGAGCATGGACAACATCTCATGTATAAGTCTACTTTCAAAGTCTCTACCTTGATCACTGTGTATTCGCTTTGGCAGTCCATAGTGGATGAAGTATTTCTCCCACAACACTTTGGCAACAGTGGATGCTTTCTGATCCTTTGTGGGAAAAGCTTGGGCATAGCGAGTATAATGATCTGTAATGACCAAGACATTTGCGGTATTGCTGGAATCGGGTTCGATGGACAGAAAATCCATACAGACAAGGTCTAGAGGTCCATCACTTTGCATGTGAAACAGAGGAGCAACTCTTTTAGGTAAAGTCTTTCTCTGGACACAACGTGCACAGGACTTGCAGAACTCCTCAACCGCAGACTTCATACGCGGCCAATAGAATCTGTCCTTGACCAACCCATAGGTCTTATCTACTCCCAGATGACCTGCGTCATCATGCAAAGACTTCATCACTATTTCCCTGTACTTTTCAGGCAGGACCAATTGTGAATGACATGGTTTAGTGGGTGGGTGAGTGATTCTACACAACACTCCCTCTTTAATTTCCAAGTGGTCCCATTCTCTTAGGAGCAGACGACAGTCAGGATGTTTTGATTTGTCGATCTGTGTAATATCACCCAGACGGAGAGCTGAAAACACCTCATGAATACAGGGATCCTCCTGTTGTGCTTTGGATATTTCAGATGAACACAACATGGGTAAGTTTTGTACATCCAAACTGGAAAGGTTGCAAAATGCCTGGGGAACAGCATGCATTGACGCTCCCAAGTGGTCAATCTCTCGGGCATGAAATGAATTCTTTGGTCCAGGTACCACGGACATCTGACACATTACTTTCACATCTGCTGAAGCAACATCTTTCCACTCTGGTTTCTGGTAGTGTGGGCGACGAGACAGAGCATCTGCGTCAATGTTCTGGTTCCCAGGTCTGTACCTGAGACTAAAGTCGTAAGCAGATAGTGCAGCAAGCCAGCGGTGGCCGGTGGCATCAAGTTTTGCCGAAGTCAACACATAGGTTAATGGATTATTGTCTGTCCTCACTTCAAACTTCGCTCCATACAGATAATCCTGCAGCTTATCCACCACCCCCCACTTCAACGCCAAGAATTCTAGCTTATGAGCTGGGTAGTTATGCTCTGATGGCGTAAGACTGCGACTGATGAACGCTACAGGTCTCAGCCCTGCTCCTTGGTCCTGATACAACACACCACCCAACCCTTCTTGATTGGCATCCACGTGTAGCACATATGGCAGCTGTGGGTTTGCAAAAGCCAACACGGGGGCTTGAGTAAGACTTTGCTTTAAGGTGTGGAAGGCCTCTTCACATTTCTCATCCCATCTAACACCAAAAGGCTCAGAGGGTTTGAAGTAGTCCTTGTTCTCTTTACCTTTAGCCTTTTTCTTCCTCTCGGCTGGTGGGAGGTAACCAGCCAGCAGCTGATTCAGAGGATGGGCCACTTTGGAGTAATCCTGCACAAAGCGCCTGTAATATCCGCAGAACCCAAAAAATGACCACAAGGCAGTCACTGTGTTCGGTTTGGGCCATGTGGTAACAGCTTCGATCTTGGATGGATCTGTGGCTACTCCATCCTGTGATACAATATGCCCCACATAGGACACGGATGTTTGGCAAAACTGACACTTGTCCAATGATAGCTTGAGACCTTCATCCTCCAGGCGACCAAGCACTTTCAGCAACCGAGCTTCATGTTCTTCAAGGGTTGCCCCAAACACAATGATATCATCCAAGTACACCAATACTTCGAGCAAGTTCATGTCCCCAACTGTTTGTTCCATTATTCTTTGAAAAGTTGCTGGAGCGCCTGAAACTCCCTGTGGCATCCTTTCAAATTGGTAGAACCCAACTGGACATATAAAGGCTGTCTTTTCTTTGTCCAATTCACTCATCAGTATTTGGTAGTATCCACTTCTGAGATCCAACACACTGAACCACTTGCTTCCATTAAGACAAGCCAGTGCATCCTCAATTCTTGGAACGGTGTATTGGTCGGGAATAGTACGTCTGTTAAGCGTCCTAAAGTCCACACACATCTGAATCTTTCCGTTCTTTTTCCTCACCACCACTATAGGAGATGCATAAGGAGTCCTGGACTCGGTAATGATCTCAGCTTCTTTTAACTGCGACAGGTGCTGTCTCACTGCTTCGATGTCAGCTGGTGCCAGCCGTCGAGACCTCTCCCGAAAGGGTTTACCCTCGGTAATTCTGATAGAATGGCGAGTACTCTTACTACAACCAACATCAAACTCATGAGTAGAGAAAACTCCTCTCCGCTCCATCATCTTCCTGACTAATCGGTCCTTCCATTCTTTAGGAATGAATGAATCTCCAAAGTTGAAGGAGGAGGGTGTCAGATCTCCGGTTGAGTTAACTTTGGACTCTTCCTTCACATGTGACGACAGTACATTTTCAGGAAACAGATGCGCAATCTGCATTCCTTTCCTCAATGTGATTCCTTTGCCTGACATATTCTTCACGGTCACTGTAACTCTCCTTGACATCACAGCTGTTGGGGTCTGCAACTCTGGTCTCACCAGAAGCTCATTTGGAAACCGTGACTCTTCTGCAGGATCATCAGGTGACTCTATCAGAATGGCTTCAGTACCTGGCGTTCCAGGGAATTTTGGTATCCCAGGGATTCTAGCCACTCCTCCAGGACGCAGGGTGATAGGTTTGGCTCGAACGTACCACACAGTTCCTCTTTTGCTATCATCTACGTCGGAAGAAAGTTCAGGCAGTTTCTCAAAAGCCTTTTTGAAAACAGGGTGAATGTGTCTGGTGCTCAAGAAGTTTTCACCTCCCTGCTCTTTGCAGCTTGTCAGGAGTCGTCTCACTATGGGTGTATTACTGCCAACCAGTATGGAAACCTCACCTTTCACCATGGGGTCAGGGCAAACCAACACAAGTGCATCAATGTTCTCAGTGGTCCCTACATCAGCTTCCAAGAACTCCAACCTCAGCGACAAATAGCCATCATATGGGTAATCAGCAGGACTAAGGCCCCAGATCTGCAGAAGACTGATTGGGGTTAACGGCAAATGCGTCAGGTATCGGTCATAGAAGGATCTGTACAGTATGGTAACCTGAGAACCCGTGTCGAGGATAGCTTTAGTATAAATGCCTTCAATCTGTATTGATACAGCAGAACTCGGCCCTACTAAACCTTCAGGTATGATGTCTTTCATATCCCCTCGTCTATTATTGCACTTAACGGAACGTGTCTTAACTATCGGGACAGCAGGCCGTTCCGTTACTGTGCCCCTTTGTAGTTTCCCGACTTCTTGGTAAGTTTTATGAGACGGTCATTTACTTTTTTTAGATTTTCTTCACCTCTACATTCTCGCTTGAAATGTCCATCCTTTCCACAGTTATAACAAAAGACTCCAGGTCTATCTTTTGCACCCGTGCGTCATCCCTTTCTGTGTTGGGCTTAGACTGAAAATATGCCATCTCGGCTCTCATGACATTTATTTCCTTCTTCAGCTGTTCCATCTCAGGGTTGACATCACCCTTAGGAGTAGGAACTGTAACAGGAGTCACAAGCTTGGACATCACAGCACTCTTTGCTACATTCCGGGCCTGAAGCATATCCTCCTCCTCTCTGACTTCCCTTAGCAGCTCAGTGAAGGTAGCTGGATCTCGCAACTTATGGGTCATGCGTATGCGAAGAGCAGTCACGTCTTCGAGCAATGCACCTCGCACAACCTGTTCAATACGGAACCGATTCATTTCAGGCAACTCAATCCCTCTTTTCCGTAACATACAATGCAGCAGTTTGTCTATTCTCAGCAGATAACTGGACAGCTTCTCTCCCTCACACTGGAATGTGCTTCTGAATCTGACCATCAAATCTGAAATGGTTTCAGTAGTTCCAAAGGCAGTTTCTAGAGCCTGCATGTAGTCAAAGGAAGTAGCAGAGGTGTTCTGCGCCTTTAAGAATCTTACAATGTCAGCAGCAGGACCCTTAAGGCTTTCTACTATTCTCTGCCTCTTCACATTGTCACTGCACTGCCATTCCTCTAGCAGAGACAGGGTCTGCTTGTAATGATATCAGCAAATAGTGATGATATCTGTCTGTGTTTGATTACTTATGCCTTACAGCATATTTGTCTGTGTTTTTGATTACTTGTGCCTGACCAGCAGAGGTCATGTGAGAGACAAGCAGTCCAGAGGAGTTTTACTTTCAGTTTCATTCTAGATGCATCACAGCATAGCGTGTTCTGTAAAAAGCTGTAGAAAGTCTTGAACAAGACTTTAGATTAAACAACATTCTCTTTCAGAAATGAGTCTTTATTGAACCCAAAAATAAATCAAAACATGGTGTCAGAAGTGGGATGAAAGAGAAAAAATCTGAAGTTAGCAACTTGATGGGACAGTGAAAGCAGTTGTGGCAAGTAAGCGAAATCAGCTCTCCACATATTAGCAAGCCAGAAGAGAACATCGTTGCTTACCATTAGAGAATAGCTAACGAAGTGAAAAAATGGAAGGTTTACTCCCACCGGCGACGCTTCAATTGACAGGTAATGTGGCTGAAAATTGGAGACGGTTCAAACAACGTTTAGAGTTGTATTTAGCGGCAATCGGAGCTGACGAGAAAAGTGATAAACAAAAATCGTCCGTGTTCTTACATGTCGTGGGTGATGCAGCGCTGGAGGTATATAATAATTTCATATTTGCTGTTGATGGAGACAAAATGAAGCTAGATAAAATAATGGAACAGTTTGAGGCCTACTGCATACCTAAACGCAACGTGACCTTTGAGAGGCACAAATTTTTCACATGTGTACAGAAAATCGGCGAGACTATTGATCAGTATGTCACTGAACTGAGAAACCGGAGCAAATCGTGTGAATTTGGGGGACTCACAGACTCGCTGATAAAAGACAGACTGGTGTGTGGTATTCCAGATAATGGTCTAAGGGAAAGGCTTCTGAGAGAGCAAGATCTAGACCTGGGAAAAGCCATAGCATTGTGTAGGGCTACAGAGACTGTGAAGTTGCAGGCAAAGGAGCTGTTCAGTGACAGTAGCTGCAACGTGGATGCAGTGAGAAAGAACGGATACAAACCGTTTAACAAAGAGAGCGCCAATGTGAAAAAAGAGACGTGGCCAGCAAACGAAAATGAAAGAGACAATCGGAAGTCATGTAGTCGATGCGGCACACAGCATCCACCAAGAAAGTGTCCAGCATATGGTAAAACATGCAATAGATGCAACAAAAACAACCATTATGCCCGTTGCTGTAAGAACCAAGCGCAACAAAGCAAGGTCCATACAGTAGATGAAAGCGAGATAGAGGAATTTAATGTAGATGTTGTGTCTGAAAACAAAAAAGAAAGAGACTGGATGTTGACACTAAAAGTGAATGACATACACATTCCATTTAAATTGGATACTGGAGCACAAGTTAATGTGATATCAGAGACCGATTTTAAGAGAATTAGACCCAGACCAAAGTTACATGGAATACAAGTGAAAGTGACCGGATACTCAGGTACTGATATACCAGTGAAAGGAAAATGCATTGTCAAAGTAACACACAAGGACAGAGAGCACACGCTAGCATTAATCGTGGTGCCAAAGGATGTGCAAGCCATACTAGGGTTAAAAGCCTGTGAGAGACTGAACCTGGTAAAGAGAGTCCTCGTTGTGGAAAGCGAAGGAGAGACAGTCTATGATGAACTCATGAAAGAGTACAAAGACCTATTTAAGGGTCTAGGCTGCATTCCAGGAGAACACACGATCAGAGTAGATAAAAGTATGACACCGGTCATACATCCATGCAGAAAAGTTCCATTTGCTCTTCAAAAGCAACTGAAGGCAGAGTTGGACAGGATGGAAAGCCTGAACGTGATTCAGAAGAAAGATGAGCCAACTGAGTGG
Source organism: Somniosus microcephalus (assembly GCF_052327205.1). Taxonomy (NCBI): domain Eukaryota; kingdom Metazoa; phylum Chordata; class Chondrichthyes; order Squaliformes; family Somniosidae; genus Somniosus; species Somniosus microcephalus. The sequence continues at coordinate 67,025,168 of NC_140991.1, forward strand.
GTGAGTTCCCTCGTCGTAGTGGACAAAAAGAATGGAAAGCTCAGAATTTGCCTGGATCCAAGAGATCTAAACAGAGCAATAAAGAGAGAGCACTTCAAGCTTCCTACACGTGAGGAAATCATGGCACAGTTTGCAAATGCAAAATATTTCAGCAAGTTAAATGCGTCCTCAGGATTTTGGCAGATGAAGCTGGACGAAGCAAGTTCAAGACTGTGCACGTTCAACATTCCATTTGGCAGATACAGATTCCTAAGGTTACCATTTGGCATTGCCTCAGCTCCTGAAGTGTATCACAAGACTATCCATATGGTCTATGAGCACCTGGAGGGAGTTGATACATCAATGGATGACATCATAGTATGGGGAACCACGAGAACTGAGCATGACGAGAAACTGAAAAAAGTGCTGGAAGCAACAAGGAAAACAAACCTGAAGCTGAATAGAGAGAAATGCCAGCTCGGGGTGACAGAACTGACATTCGTGGGAGATATCCTGAGCAGTGAGGGCATCAGACCAGATCCCAGAAAGGTGTCCGCCATTGAGAATATGCCAAGGCCACAATGCAAAAAGGATGTGCAGAGGTTTAATGGAATGATCAACTACATGGGTAAATTCATATCCAACCTCTCAGAAAAAATAGCGCCACTGAGAAGACTAACTGAAAAGAACATAGAATGGGAATGGAATCATGAGCATGAGAAGTCATGGAGTGATCTAAAGAAACTGCTCACAGAGGAACCAGTTCTGAGGCTTTATGACCCAGCGAGACCCATCAAGATATCATCAGATGCATCACAGAGTGGGCTCGGTGCCGTTCTTCTGCAACAATATGACTACTGGCAACCTATTGCATATGCATCGCGCTCAATGACAGACGCGGAGACGCGATATGCTCAAATAGAAAAGGAGCTGCTCAGCATCACATACGCCTGTGAAAGATTTCACCAGTTTGTGGCAGGACAAGCAATCAGTGTAGAGACTGACCATAAGCCCTTGATTGCATTGTTCCAAAAGCCACTGAATAGCTGTCCGCTTAGAATACAAATAATGATGATCAGGCTGCAACGCTATACACTGAATGTTGCGTACACACCAGGTAAGCTGATGTATACAGCAGACACGTTGTCCAGTGCTGTTGACCCAAGTGAGCCCGCAAACACCACAATGGATGAAAAAGTGAACGCCTACGTGGACATGATCACAAGTGCACTGCCCATAGTAGATGCAAAAATGGAGCTCATAAAGACTGAGACAAACAAAGATGAAACAATGAGACGACTGAGAAAAAGCATCTTGGATGGATGGCCCAACATGAAGCAAGACTGCTCACCTGATATAGCAGAGTACTGGAACTGCAGGGCGGAACTATCAGTGGTCGAAGACATCATCTACAAAGGAAGTAAAATAGTTATCCCAAAGAGTCTGAGAAGAGAGATGCTAAAAAAGATCCATGGAGGACATCTGGGAATCGAAAAGTGTAAGAAAAGAGCATGAGAGGTGATGTACTGGCCACGAATCAACCAAGATGTGACAAATGAGGTGTCAAACTGCACAATATGCCTGAAATATCGAGCAAGCAATCCGGTAGAACCACTAAAGCCACACCCAGCACCAGACAGACCTTACCAGAAGGTAGGCGCTGACCTATTCGTATGTCAAGGGAAGGACTATCTTGTCGTCACAGACTATTACTCCCTGTATCCAGAGGTTTGTAGACTATACACCACCACTGCAGAAGCTGTGATAAGAAGTATGAAAGCCATATTCTCCAGACATGGCGTGGCAAGCGAGGTCTTCACAGACAACGGACCCCAGTTTAACAATGCAAATTTCCGACACTTTGCCAAAGAGTGGGACTTTGTCCACACAACGTCAAGCCCTCACTATCCACAGTCCAATGGACTAGTGGAAAAATCGGTCCAGACAGTGAAAAGACTGATGTACAAGGCAAAAGACAGTGGAACTGACTTCTACCAAAGCATGCTTGTATACCGCACAACGCCGCTCGAGTGTGGTATGTCACCAGCCCAACTCCTGATGGGACGTCGGCTAAGGTCAAACCTACCCATCCCGGAGAACCTCCTGAAAACAAAAGAGGGGGAGAAAGTGAGGAAGTTCAAAGAACAACAGAAAGAAAAGCAAAAGTACTACTATGACAGAGGAACACAAAACCTACCTGAACTCCACACTGGTGACCAAGTAAGGTTGAAAGACAAAACAAACACATGGACTCAGAAGGGAACTGTCCTGAGTGAAGTTCAACCAAGATCATACACCATTCAGACAGATGAGGGTGCTGTTCTGAGAAGAAATCGTCGAGATCTTCTCATGGGACCAGCCACAGCAGGTCAAGAGACTGATACTGGTGAACAACCTGATCACACAGCTGAGAACCAATCATCTGAGGCAACAACTCAGGTTCAAGGACAATCAATCAGAAAATCCTCAAGACACATGAAGCCTCCTGAGAGACTCATTGAGCAAATTTAAGGACTATTGTTAAAGAAGGAAGTAATGTTATCTTATTCTTTCTTCAAGTTCTAGTGTATTGACATATTTCATGTGAACACACAAAGCAAGGGTAAAAAACCTTGATCAGGATAATGATAATGTAAGTTCATTAAATGTTGTTAGTTAAAAGTAAAATACTTTTGTTTTAAGAAAGGGAGATTTAATGATATCAGCAAATAGTGATGATATTTGTCTGTGTTTGATTACTTATGCCTTACAGCATATTTGTCTGTGTTTTTGATTACTTGTGCCTGACCAGCAGAGGTCATGTGAGAGACAAGTAGTCCAGAGGAGTTTTACTTTCAGTTTCATTCTAGATGCATCACAGCATAGTGTGTTCTGTAAAAAGCTGTAGAAAGTCTTGAACAAGACTTTAGATTAAACAACATTCTCTTTCAGAAATGAGTCTTTATTGAACCCAAAAAGAAATCAAAACACTGCTCAGCCCAGGCGTCGTACTCCTCTTCCCCACTGGGAGTTGGTCTCACTCCTGAGAACATACGGAGCTTACGGTATCCCTGAGCCTCGAAGGGCAGATTGGTGCATTTATCCACCAGAGAACTAATGGCACTGACCAACTGAGTGTTCATATCCAGGGCCGAAGGACCTGTCAGACCTTTGACATCAGCAACAGTCTTTCCTTCTTGTCTCAAGAATGACAACAACTTGGTCTGAAACCCTTCTTCTTCCTTAGTAGTAATAGGGACAAACTGAACTGGCCAGGGACCAGCCTCTTCAGAAAGCCCAACTGCCTCAGGTAAACCATGACCTCTCAGGTTCTCTGATGTCTGGATCAACACAAACTGCTTCTTGGTAGCTGTATCCAAGCAGCGCTCAACTATCCTAACCTTTCCAAAGGCTTTGACACAATTCAGAGCCCTTAGCAAGACATCATCAGGGTCATCGTTAGCAACACCATTCAGCACAATGGCATGGGTAGTAGCTATCTGCTTCCGTTTGCACCAAGCTTCAACCTCAATAACATCCATCTTTTATGCTCAAACAGCCCAGTAGAAACCACAAACCACTCTCTTAGCAATGAGCATTCAATACTGTTAGTTTACTGACATAAATAGACCACAATCCCAGACGAGCCCCCAAAATGTAACCCCTTCACGGTTCTCTGGATATATGTGAGATGTGGTCTCTGTTGTAGACAGTATTCTATAGTCCAGTAAGGAGATCACTACTACAATGGCTTAATTCTAATTATCTTACTTTATAGTTTTAACGTCAGACAGTATAAGAAGATTACGGGTCAATGACCTAAATTAGACATTTGCATACATTAGAATGAATCTAGACATAATAAACATACATTCTCTATTTATATGGATTCAAAGGAGAATCTGTCCCTGTGTCCAAATTCGAGTGCACTCTTTCGTTGGCGCGCTTAAGTTGGAGCTCATGGTATGTATAATGTCTGCAAGACTTACTACTCCGAACCCCTTCGTTGAATTCTCTTCACGATCACTGAATCCCACTTTGAGTTCTGGATGCAGAGCTACTAATACGAAGGGCGGCGGCCGAGTTTGGAAGCCCGGGACGGGATGCGGCAGCCATTTGCCTCCTGAGCCCTCTTTTCAGAGCTCCTGCCCTCTTTTCTTCCAGTCGCTCGCGTTTCCCGCTCGAAAAACCCAACTCCACCCCTTCCTCCTGGGGTTTCTGCCTGGAGACTGCGCAGCCTCACTGTCTGCAACAGTTGATACTGGTGCAGAATTATGGAAAGTCTGCTCTTAGTCACAATGTGTCCTTAAAAGTTCTTGCCGTACCTTCACATGGGCAACTTTAACCCAGGGATTTATAACAATGATAATACAGTGTCTAAGTTAAAGATTGATAACCATACTTAGCGTACATAACATTTCCAGTGGGTATTACATACACAAGGCAGTTTGCATTTTGACAACCACCTTGATGTTCAAGATGTTCAAGTCCAATGTCCCATCCCAGGCTTACAAACTACCAACGACTTAAGCCTAGTCCACATGTGAGAGACGAGTGCACTGTGAGATGGACTTTCCCTCCATGGTAGTCAGCGACAGGTCCATGTAGGCCAAAGCTCCCTACAACTACTTTCACAAATCCAGCTCGCAGTTTGGTCCTGCATCCTGCATATGGGGCTTGGGGATGGACTAGCGAGAAGATAGAGGAGCAAGTCTGGAGGCAAATTTCAGAGAAATGTAAAAATAATGCAGCAGTTGTAGGAGTGCTTGAACTCCGAACGAAAGTACTGAGACTGAAACTAGCAGTTAACCAAACGTGGTTTAATGCACTAGTAAAAGTTACAAACAAAAACGCAGGAGAAACTCTATACAGGTCTGTACACCAACTGGTTCCACGAGGACTGAGGGGGAACGCCTCTCCCCTCTGACATCATGACGTCATCATGTTTCCCGCCATTGGGAACGTCACGTGACCTGCGTGATGACATCATCACGCTGAATCACCATTTTACCGAACCCGCGCTGTTTCTACAGAGCAAACACTTAAAGGTAACAAGCCCCTATTAAAGGCAATTATATACATTACTGCAAGAGTCTCTTGGTGGCTTTGCCACATATGCCCCCCCAAGAATTGTCTTTAATAAGGAAAGTCAATTGCAGAGGAGGTCGGACAAGCCTGTTTGAACGACTCCTAAATTCCTGGAGAGGAAAACGTTGAGCAGCTGGTGAGCTGGAGGGGATAGCGACCTGGTCAGGTGCGGCAGCAGCCGGCGGTCGACCCCTACGTGGTGGCTGAGCGGGCTCGACTGGCTGTTCAAGGTCCAAGTGCGCGGGCTTGAGGCGATCGATGGAGATGTGGTCCGGCCTGTCCCCGAGGTCGACCAAAAAAGTCTTAGCCCCTGTCTGTAAAACCCGGAAAGGACCTGTATACGGAGGCTGGAGTGGGCTGCGATGGGCGTCTTGACGAATGAACACGAATTTGGCCTTCATCAACTCCACTGGAATGTGGGAGGCAGGAAAACCGTGTTGCGATGTCGGAACTGGCCGGAAGCACTGGGCCGCTTCCCGGTGGGCTTCCCGCTGAGTGGCTGTGGACCACGGCTGTGTAGGGGACGGCAGGAATTCGCCTGGTACACGGAGCGGCTGGCCGTAAACCATTTCCGTGGCCGAAGCCTGCAGGTCCTGCTTTGGCGCCATACGCAACCCCAGCATAACCCAAGGCAGTTTATCGACCCATGCCGCGTTCAGGAGGCTGGCCCTGAGCGACGCCTTCAATGAACGATGAAAACGCTCACACAGCCCATTCGCCTGTGGGTGGTAGGCCGTGGTGCGATGGAGTTTGGTGCCTAAGGCTGAGGCCACCGCGTTCCAAAGCTCAGATGAGAATTGTGGACCGCGGTCGGACGAAATATCCATCGGAACCCCAAAGCGTGCTACCCATGACGAGATAAAGGCTCGAGCGACATCCGCAGAGGTGGTAGACGTCAGGAGAACCACCTCTGGCCATCTTGTGGTGCGATCTACCATCGTCAGAAGGTGTGTGAAACCCCGCGACAGCGGGAGTGGCCCCACAAGGTCGACGTGGACGTGGTCGAACTGACGTTCCGGTACCTCGAAGGTGGCCAAGGGGGCCCTGATGTGTCATTGTACTTTGGCTCGTTGACAAACCACACATGTGTTCACCCAGTCGCGGATGTCCTTGCGCATCCCTCTCCAGATGAATTTGGATGCTAGCAACTTCTGCGATGCCCTCACACCAGGATGCGAAAGTCCGTGTATGGCGACGAAAACTTTCCGACGCCAGGTGGACGGAACAATCGGACGGGGGTCTCCCAAGGAGACGTCACAGAGTAAAGTGGTGCCCGCCAAATGGAACGGCACATCCTTCAGTTGAAGGCTGGTGGAGTCAGAACGAAAGGCTTGAGTGTCCGGGTCGGCAGCTTGGTCGGCCGCCATTCTCGCATAATCGATCCCCAACTGCACGGCTTGGACGGTGGCACGGGAAAGGCAATCCGCTACCACGTTGTCCTTGCCGGCCACGTGCCGGATGTCGGTGGTAAATTCAGAAATAAATGTAAGCTGTCGCTGCTGTCGAGCCGACCACGGTTCGGCACTCTTGGCCATCGCGAATGTCAGCGGTTTGTGGTCGACAAACGCAGTGAAGTGGCGCCCTTCAAGCAGAAAACAAGAATGGCGAATGGCCAAAAACAACGCCAACAGCTCCCTGTCAAAGGTACTGTACTGGCGTTCGTGCCGTCGCAGCTGGCGGCTAAAAAACGCCAGTGGTTGCCACGTGCCATCGACCCATTGCTCTTGGATGGCCCCTTTGGCGTTGTCCGACGCGTCAGTCGTGAGAGCGATGGTGGCTCCTGGCAGGAGGTGTGCCAACATTGTCGCATTCGCGAGGGCGGTCTTCGTGTCCCCGAAAGCACGGTCCATTTCCGGCGTCCAAACTATGGGCTCCTTTCCCGGCTTTCCTCTGAAGGCCTCGTAGAGCGGCCGCATGAGCTGTGCAGCCCTGGGAACAAAACGATGGTAAAAATTTACCATACCCAGGAACTCCTGGAGTGCCTTCATGGACTGCGGCCGCGGGAATGCGGCGATCACCTCCACCTTAGCCCGAAGCGGCATTACCCCCTCTGAAATGATGCGGTGGCCTAAGAAGTCGATTTGCTGCAGGCCGAACTGGCATTTGGCCGGGTTGACAATGAGGCCGTGCTGCTGAAGGCGATGAAAGAGAATGCGCAGATGCTTGAGATGGTCCTCCTTTGTGGCGCTGACAATCAGTATGTCATCCAGATAGATGAACAAAAATTTGAGATCCCGCAGCACCGAATCCATTAGGCGTTGGAATGCCTGCGCCGCGTTTTTAAGTCCGAAAGACATGCTGAGGAACTCAAACAGGCCAAAAGGGGTGATGACCGCTGTCTTTTGGACATCCTGGGGATGCACCGGTACCTGATGGTACCCACGGACGAGGTCGACTTTGGAGAAGATCGAATTCCCCGCCAAATGTGCAGAGAAATCCTGTATGTGCGGTATGGGGTACCGGTCGGGGGTCATGACATCATTGAGGTGGCGGTAGTCGCTGCAGGGCCGCCATCCACCCCCGGGCTTAGGGACGATGTGGAGAGGCGAGGACCAGGGACTATTCGACCAGCGAATAATCCCCAACTTTTCCATGGCGGCGAACTCCGCCTTAGCAGCCGCGAGCTTGCTGGGCTCTAGCCGCCGTGCCCTGGCGTAGACGGGAGAGCCCGTCATCGTTATATGGTGCTCCACCCTATGTTTGGCGGTCGAAGCCGAGAAGGTGGGCTTAGTCAGCTCTGGAAAGTCCCCGAGGAGGCGGGAGAAAACGTCGGGGGGTGGCTGAGCGCAGAAGGCCGAGTGCGGTGCGACCGTGCCACGCACACAGGGAATACAGTTGAACGTGGCGGCGTGAACGAGCCGACGATTTTTTAAATCAACCAACAGGCTGTTGGCGCATAAAAAGTCGGCGCCTAGGAGTGCCTGTGAAATTTTGGCGGTGACGAAGTCCCATATAAAGCGTTGGCCACTGAAGCAGACCTGGACCCGCCGTGTCCCGCAAGTACGAATCGCAGCCCCGTTGGCAGCTTGGAGGGGAGAACCACGCCTGCCGGACCGAAGGTCGAGGACTGACGTGGGAAGGATGCTGCACTGCGCCCCTGTGTTGCACAAAAAATGACGGCCCGAGATGGAGTCGGTTAAATAAAGTAGTTTCCCGGAATTGCCGATCGCCATCGTGGCCACGGGGCACGCCCTGGAGTCGGTGTTCTTGACGCGCAGTTGCTTGTTCGGTGTTTTGGGCATGAAACTGCAAGGCAGATGGCAGCTTCTGGCCTTCACGCCAAACCGAGTGTGGTAATAACAGAAACCGGTTGTTGGAGGCGTCGAGGCAGGGCCCTTTGGGGCGGGGCGTCTCGCGACGGCGCAGAGTTGCTGTCGGACCGCGTATATTTTATCCGCCTCTTCGGCGAGCGCTATGCAATCCCCGGCGTCCGATTTGGTGAGGGCCGCCTGCACCTGTTCGGGCAGTTGACTGAGGAACAGTTCACGGAACAGGAAACATTGCGGTTCAGACCCCAGGAGTGTGAGCATCTGGCTCATCAACTCCGAAGGTTTGGAGTCTCCTAACCCGGGCAGCGTGAGTAGGCGGCGTGCGCGCTCTGCCTTCGTAAGGCCGAATACCTGCATTAGCCATGCCTTAATGGCGACATACTTGTCGGTGGCCGGGGGGTTCTCCAGTAGGCTGGTGATCCTTGACGCCGTCGAGCTGTCGAGTGCGGAGACCACGTAACGATAACGGGTCTGATCCTGCACGACATTGCGGAGCTCGAACTGCGCCTCCGCTTGTACGAACCAGGAGGCTGCCTGTTGTTCCCAAAATTGGGGAGCTTCAAAGCCCTGCGTTCAGTTTCTGCCGCGAAGAACGTCCGCGAGGATTCAGGGTCACCAATGTAGGAGTGCTTGAACTCCTAACGAAAGTACTGAGACTGAAACTAGCAGTTAACCAAACGTGGTTTAATGCACTAGTAAAAGTTACAAACAAAAACGCAGAAGAAACTCTATACAGGTCTGTACACCAACTGGTTCCACGAGGACTGAGGGGGAACGCCTCTCCCCTCTGACGTCATGACGTCATCACGTTTCCCGCCATTGGGAACGTCACGTGACCTGCGTGATGATGTCATCGTGCTGGATCGTCATTTTACCGAACCCGCACTGTTTATACAGAGCAAACACTTAAAGGTAACAAGCCCCTGTTAAAGGCAATTATATACATTACTGCAAGAGTCTCTTGGTGGCTTTGTCACACAGTAATAGTTGGGGACTTCAATTATTGTAATATAAACTGGGGAAAAATAGTGTAAAGGGCAAGGAGGGTGACTTTCTTAATCAGTATGTTTCTAGCCCAACGAGGAAGGAAGCAGTGTTGGATCTAGTTCTACGGAATGAAGTAGGGAAATTGGAGTTTGTTTCAGTGAGAGAACATCTGGTAATAGTGATCACAATAGCCCGGATTTCATGGTCAGTGGCGAATGAACGGCGCTAGCTGTTCATTACACTTACACTTGCCCACAGACTTTCTATGGGCTTTTGCACTGGAAGTTGCTGTAAATAGAAATCTAAACCAACGCGTCACCCTCTACAGGGGATCTGGGACATGTGTGAACAGGGCAAGCAACAGTGCCTCTCCTTTATCAATCAGATTGAAGAATCCTTACTGAGACACACAGGCCCTGATCTTTACTGGGGTGGGGGAAGTTCTGGAAACACTGTGGAGTTTTAACTATTATTAAGATTTATTCACTGTTAAATATTCATTTACACTTGAATGGAGAAGCGCTAACTTTTTCTGGCGCATTTAATGGGTATCTAGTGGTTAAAGTAGCACAACTTCAAGTCCTTCAATGTATTTGAATGCTGAGACGCTCGGCGAGATACCGGTATAGCGAAGCTTATGGAGGAGCAGCAACTTCCTGATTTCCGCAGTTAACTGTGTACATGTGGTCACCTGAAGTTGCTGTCTGATTTACTTTTTAATAACAGTGAGCGTTGATAGCCTCACGGTTATTTTTGTCTCAAAATCCGGGCCATTTTAATTAGATTTAAAGTAGTTATGGAAAGGGACCAAGAAAAATCAATGGTGAAAATAATCAACTGGAAGAGAGCCAATTTCAGTGATTTGAGAAGAGATCTAGCATAGGTAGACAAGAAACAATGATTGGCCAAGAAAACAGTAGATGAGCAATGGCAGGCCTTCAAGGCGGAGATAGATCGGGCACAAACCAAGCATATTCCCATAAAGAAGAAAGATGGGGCATCCAAAGCTAGCATTCCCTGGATGACAAAGGAAATAGAGGTTGAACTAAACAGAAAAAAGAAGTTTATGCGAAATGTCAGGTACAGAATACAACAGAAAACCAGGCAAAATACAGAGCATGCAGGGGGAAATTGAAATAGGATATAAGAAGGGCAAAGAGAGAGTATGAGAAAAGATTAATGGGTAACATAAAAGGGAACCCAACAATCTTTTATAAATATATACAAAGTAAAAGGATGGTTAAAAGAATGGTGGGGCTGATTAGGGACAAAAAAGAAAATCTTCTTGTAGAGGCAGAGGGCGTGACTGGGTATTGAATGAGTACATTGCATCTGCCTTCATAAAAGAAGAGGATGAAGTTAATGTCGGAGTAGAGGAGGAGAGAGTAGAGATATTGGATAGAATAAAAATAGATAGAAAGGAGGTGTTAAATAGGTTGGCATCACTCAAAGTTAGCAAGTCACCCGGTCCAGATGGGATGCATCCTAGGTTGATGAGGGGAGCTAGGGTGGAGATAGCAGATTCTCTGACCACAATATTTCAAACCTCCTTGGATCTAGGAGTGGTGCCAAGGACTGGAGGATTGCAGATGTTACACCCTTGTTCAAAAAAAGGGAGAGGGATAAACCTGGTAACTACAGGCCAGTCAACCTAACGTCATTGGTGGGAAAGCTACTGGAGACCATTGTCAAGGACAAAATTAATCCTCACTTGGAGAAGCATCGGTTAATAACGGACAGCCAGCATGGAGTTGTTAAAGGCAAATTGTGTCTGACTAACCTGTTTAAATTCTTTGATGAAGTAACAGGGAGGGTTCATCAAGGTAGTGCAGTAGATGTTGTATATATGGACTTTCAAAAGGCATATGATAAAGTACCACATAACAGACTTATTTGGAAAATAGAAGCACGTGGTATTAAAGGGACGGTGGTAACTTGGGTATGTAATTGGTTAAGGGATGGGAGGCAGAGAGTAGTGGTGAATGGATGTTTTTCTGACTGGAGAGAATTATGCAGTGGGGTCTCCCAGGGGTCAGTATTAGGACAATTGCTTTTCTTGTTATATATAAATGACCTGGATTTGGGTATAGGGAGTACAATTTTGAAGTTTGCGGATGATACAAAACTTGGCAATGTAGTAAATAGTGAGGAGGATAGTAGCAGAATTCAGGAGGATGTAAATAGGCTGGTGAAATGGGCAGACACATGGCAGATGCAATTTAATGTGGATAAGTGTAAAGTGATGCACTTTGGAAGAAGAGGGACCTGGGGGTGCATATTCACAAATCTTTGAAGATGGCAAGGCAAGTTGATAAGGTGGTTAAGGAAGTGCATGGGATACTTTACTTTGTAAATAGAGGCATTGCATTCAATAACAAGGAAGTCATGCTAAACCTTTACAAAACACTGATTAGGCCTCAGCTAGAGTATTGGATACAATTCTAGGCACCACACTTCAGGAAGGATATCAGGGCCTTGGCGAGGGTACAGAGGAGGTTTACCAGGATGTTACCAGGGATGAGGAACTTCAGTTATGTGGAGAGATTAGAGAAGCTGCGATTGTTCTCCTTAGAGCAGAGAAGGTTAAGGGGAAAGTATACAGACGTATTCAAAATTATGTGGAGTTTTAATGGAGTAAATAAGGAGAAACTATTTCCTCTGGCAAGTGGGTCGTAACTAGAGGTCATAGATTTAAAATAATTGGCAAAAGAACTAGAGAGGAAATGAGAATTGTTAAAATCTGGAACACATTACCTGAAAGGGTGGTGGAAGCAGATTCCACAGGAACTTTCAAAAGGCAATTGGACATGTACTTGAAGAGGACTAATTTGCAGAGTTATAGGGAAAATTCTGGGATGTGGGGCTAAATTGGACAGCTCTTTCAAAGAGCCGGCACAGGCACGACAGGCCAAAGGGCCTCTTTCAGTGCTGCATGATTCTATGGGGGTGATTTTGCCAATGGGGACATGATGGAGACGGGACTGCTGCTTGTCGGGTTTTAGTCCCGCCTCCATCGACATCCGGCCAACCCACGCTATTTTCCCTTGATTGACCTTGTTAAGCCCGCCCAGTGGGCTTAGCAGGCCAATTAAGGGAAAGCCAGTTACTGGTGATGTCAGCGAGTGACGTTTCATCTGTCAAGAGCTTTTGACAGATGAATTGTCATCGTTTGAGAGCTCTGTGAAGCCGTCAAACACTGACAATCTGTCTTCTAAGTTGAGGCCTGGGACACAGGCTCACTTAGAGGTCTCTCCTGAGCAGAAAGCAGAAGGCTGATGCATTTGAGAATGCAGCGGCCATTCTGCTTTCTCTGCCGATGAGATGAGGGACTCCCGAGACCTGAAGGGTTGAAGCCTGGCGGAAGAAGCAAAGGTAAGTAAAGCTTTTAAAACACTTAAGACTCACCTCGTACACTTATCTCTGCACACATGCACCCATCACTCACCTCTCGGCCCCTCCGACCCCTGAAGACCCACGGCTCGCCTCACTGATCCTGGCGCGGTTCAGAGCCATCAGGAAGCCCACACTTCAGGGCTCAAAATAGGGATTATCAAAAAAAACTGCCTGTTAACTACCTGTTAAAAGGCAGTTAATTGGCACTAATCCCCTTCCCGCCTCGAGGAGTCGGCTCCCAGTGCAGGTCAGGTACCCGCCTCCTGGGAAGATGGCACGGAGGTGGTTTGGGGGCGGGATGGGTACCCAGATTCTGCCATTTTCCCAACAGTCCCGCCTCCATACCTGCCTCCCCAGGGCAGGCAAAATCGCCCCCTATGATTCTATGATTTGAGAGCCACTGACATCAGTGAGATTCCTCTATATTTTTCAATGTCACTAAAGCTCCTCTTCTTTTTGTCAGAAACTGTAAGTGCCCTGTGGAATATCAAGGGTACGCATGCCTGAAACACAATCCTAAGGACATAACAGGGCGTACTTCATGTGTAAAGCTCACGCCATCGCATTCGTGACATATTGGAGAGAATCACATGTAAAACAGCAATCAATCCCCTTACTGTTACATCACCACCAGTGAACCAACCAATTGGAACAGCACTTTCAGCTTCAGCCATGATAATGACAGAACCAATTTGTTCTTTTCACTGTTTTGCGAGGGTGTCAAGGTGACGGTTTCCTCTGTTCGGTATTTGTAAAGAAAACGGCTTCACTGCAAATCACAAACAGGAATTTTTCCCTCCTTGCCTTTATGATGTTGCTGTAAGTCTGCATCACCTTTAATTCCTTTTCCCTAAGCTACTAGAAGCTTAAAGAAATGATAGCATTTATTATTCCGGGAAAAATAAACCATACAAAGATCCATTAAAAATGATATTTATCCACCGGATGAATCTGCATATTAATAATTGGATAAATGTTGGATCCAATTGTTTCCTAATGTGTATCTGCTACTTACGGTTAACAAACAAATTGTTGTCTTTTAAAAAAATGAGCAGAACAGTTTTTGCTAATAATATGATGCTTCATTACATTTATGTTAAAAAAGATATTAATAGAGGTACATTAATTTACAATCCAGTATATAATATAGTAGCTTTTAAACTTGTCATTAATTAGTGCTAGGAAGAAGTCACTGATCGACGTTATGCTCATTATAAAGTCATTAGGGACATATCAAGAAAAGGACTTTAATTGTTGAAGGGGAAAATGACTGTGGGGGAGGGGAGGAAATGCTTTCAATCTAAAGTACTCAATGTAAGTAAGAAGAATGAATCATTAAAGATCAGTAAGAAGAATGTTTTGTTTCTATCCTTCGAGCAGTAGTCTGCCAAAAGTTTATTATTATGTTGGCTCTGAAATCCCAAAAAAGAAACAATCAGCTAAGTTAAGCAACAGGTCAGTAAGCAAGTGGCTCAATAACAATAGCATTAAATTGGCATCCTTCTAGGGCCTAGTGGCAGGAAATGAATGGACATTTCCTTCCGTTGAATGTGCCACCTCTATGCAGTTCCACAAGCACTGGCGGCTCTCCAAGTACTGCACCTTGCTGAAGTAGCCATCTATCCTCCTTTAGCTCAGAGAACACATGCCAGCCAGCTCTACAACAATAGTCAGTTTCGCAGCCAGGCCAACAGCTCACCTCACCTGAGGACCGGATACTATAAAACAGTCAGTTGCTAAATTTGACTTTTCCCTGCCTAGGCTAGAAGGTTGAGGCTAATTCTAGAGCCCTAACTGCTATCCCAGCTAACTGAGCACAGACCAGGAATTGAACTTGGGACCTGATGTTTAAAATGATAGTTTAAAAAGCACAGTACACAGTATATTTACCCATTAATACATCAGGGGGCTGGGGAGGAATCTTTAATGATACTCCCCCTCTAACACTCCTTCCAACTACACAAAGAACTTAAGGGGAGAAACTCAGTAGCGCCCAGGAAGAGGCGCTAACTTTTGAGAATTTGGAAATTTAGCGCCAGGCGCTAATCAATCTCACTGCCTGCTAAATTCAGTCTCAGCGCTCAAAGGATGCAGGGGAGCGCTAAATCAGGAGCTAATGGCGTAGGTGAGTGGCGATAGGCTCTAAGCGATAACGAATATGAGGTGTTGTGTAATCGGAAATGAGCATTGGCGCAGGCGCCTTCCAGCCATTAAAGGGGAGGGTCACTGGAGTCTGCACACCAGCCCCCAATGATTCGGGAAGTGCAGAACAGCGGGTGACATGCTGTGAAATGAAGTGGAAAGTGCTTTGACGACACGCAGCACTCTGGGGACTAAGCAGCCTTGATTTGGCTGCAGATACATCCTGCTCTCTCTGCCACTCACAACTGGCCTTTGGAACGGAAGTTCCTTGACAGCTGGGGCGCATCCTTTTAAGTAGCGCCCCACCACCCGGCTGGTTCACGCCTCCGCTCTTTGGCGCTGTCCGTGCGAGGCAGCGGGCGCTACTGAACTTTGCAGATCGGGCGCCCAACGAGCGTCGCACACTCACTGACATCATGATCTGCATGGCGAAAGGGACCAAGGCGCTAACTGTTATTTGCCGTGCCTCGCCGCAGCGCTACTGCCTGAGCGCCCATTAGCGCCCCCGCCAGTCGCTAACTGGGGGCGCTAACCTACTGAATTTTGTCCCCTTATAGTTTATCCCGGAAGTCGGGCGGGCGAGGCCTGAGGCAGCCAGCAAACTATCCTGACCTCGGCAGCGTGAGGCCCAGTAGATTTGAACTCCTGGGCCTCTACTGCAGACTCCTAGTCTGTTTCCTGCCCAAATCTAGTGGGCAGTGGCTGCTGGCCGGCAGGCAGGAATGCAAGAAATGATTCCCGGCACTCGGGAAGTTCACAGGGGCGGGGGTTTCTGGAGGACCTCGCGATCAGGAGTCCTTCTGGCCCACAAAAGTAAAAAAAGAGGCCTTTTTGCACCCATTCTGGCCCTGCTTCCTGCGAGGTTGGCCTGGTGGGAAAGCCACAACAGCTTCCCTGTGCAGTTAAAATAGCAGTCGACCTCCGATCAGGATCTGCATATTTAAAGAAGGACCTGGCCGTGTCCTTCTCACCTATTCAGAGGTTAAAATGTTAGCCTGCGGAATCGGTGCGGGATGTAGGTGGCTGAGGGTGAACGGTGGTTTCTGCCAATTGGCCAGGGTTCAAATCACCCCTTTTATACTGAAGTCCCCTCCTCCTTCCCCATGTAATGCTGCCCTTTAAAATTTGGATATGCTGTCTGTTTCTATTGAGGAATGTTTGCATTTAGGGATTTGATTTCCTGGCTCCACATTTGCTTCAACCATGTACACGAATATTTTACAATTATATGTCTTCAGCATTAGTTATGATTTCTGCAACTATAACAACTTCCATTTTAGATTTCGGAGAAAGAGGGGAAATAGCTCGTCCGGCTGTGACAAGCTTGCCGCATATTGGTGACTTGCCAAACCTGTTAAGATTCCTGTACTCCTTGTAACCCTTCCCCTCATCCTCCACACAGACAGCTGCAAACACACTGGGTGAAAATGAATTCTGACGGATGATTTTGCTTCTTGGACAGAATCCTTACAGCTTCTGGCTGTACGCTCCTGCTTAAACCGCCTCTTGCTCAGTCTGCCTGACGTACTTTTGCAAAACTGCTGAGAAGAATGACTGCCTCCTTCGGCTGAATGCAAATTGCTACATACCAAAATCCACAAGTTTGATGCCTCCCTCTGTTGTTAATAGGATGTTATTGCCCTTGATGTCACGATGAATGGTCTTATTGTTGTGTAAATGTTTCAGACCCTAAAGAAAAGTCGACAATGACAGTTATATTATTCTTGCAGCAAATAAAAGCTGGCTGCCTAATAAACATAATGAAGTGAGCCATTTTAATGTTAGCAGGTCATCGCCGTGGCAATCA
Organism: Somniosus microcephalus; assembly: GCF_052327205.1. Taxonomy (NCBI): domain Eukaryota; kingdom Metazoa; phylum Chordata; class Chondrichthyes; order Squaliformes; family Somniosidae; genus Somniosus; species Somniosus microcephalus. The sequence goes on from NC_140991.1 coordinate 67,041,812, forward strand.
CATGTTACAGCAAATGGGGCTGAAAATCTATGCAATGCTTCATTTTGAGCTAAAGGAATCTGTTACTTGTTAAAACGCAAATATAAATCTTACCATGAGGGCTTCATGCAGGATGTAGGCAATGATCGGTTCACTCATTCTCTCACCTCGCTTTAATAGCCCTTTGGCAAGATCGGTCACAGAACCTCCATTGCACAACTGAAATAACAGAAAGTGATTGGTAACAACAGTAATACCATCAACCTACATTTGTGTAGCACCTTGAATGGAGAAGAACATTCCAAGGTCCTCCACAGGAATACTAGATGCTGAGTCAAAGAAAGAAATGTTAGGAAGACTAGTCAAAAGCTTGGTCAAAGAGATGGGTATTAACAACAACAACTTGCATTTATATAGCGCCCTTAACATAGTAAAACATCCCAAGGCGCTTCACGGGCGCAATTATCAAACAAAATTTGACACTGAGCCACATAAGGAGCTATTAGGACAGGTGAGGTAGGTATTAAAGAGCATCTTAAAGGAGGAGAAAGAGGTAGAGAGGCAGAGTGGTTTCAGGAAGGAATTCCAGAGTTTAGGGCTTAGGCAGCTGAAGGCATGGCCACCAATGGTGGAGGGGTGAAAATCAGGGATGCACAAGGGTGGGGGTTGTAATGCTGGAGGAGGTTAGGGAGCAGCAAGGCTAGGGAGCGATTTAAAAACTGGAGGAGAATTTGAAGTATTGATTATTTACTCTGTAAGTATTCTTTTACCTACTGGGCACTGTGTTTTGTAGTTTATTCAAATAAATCCCTTTTATATTTTATATACCTCGGGCTAGATTTTCAGTATAGACAGTTTTGGGGCGCTAGCCTTAGCGCCCGCCCGAAGTTAGCGCCCGCCCCAAAGTAGCGCCCCGTTGCCGGAAATTCAGTGGCTTCGCCCTAAGAGATTGATGGAGCGCTAAAAGAGGCGTTCCACTCCTATCTTTAGGCGCTAAGCCGGCGGTCCAGAGGGATAGCACCCAGGCGGGGCGCAGCGCGGGTGCGGTCATTTTTGGACTGACAGCAGACCCCGTGGCGCCGACCAGCTCTTAAAGGGGGAAGGGACGAATTGGTCTGCTGCCATGCCCTGCACACTGCAGCCTTGCAAAGAGGCCTCAACACTGCTGCTCAGCCCCAGGGAGTCATGGCAACGCCAGAGAAGGCCCGTCAGCGTGCCCTGCGCTTCTCAGAGGGTGATCTGGGCATAATGGTCACAGCTCTGGAGGTGAGGCGCAAGATCTTGTTCCCAGAGAGTGGGAGGAATCCAACCCACCACGACTACACCAAAGCCTGGAAGCAGATCGCCCAGAGGGTGACGTTCACCGGCGATGCCCCCAGGACCCACAAACAATGTCGTAAAAAATACAACGATCTGACCAGGATTGTGAAGGTGAGTAGCCTTTCCAGTCTCCTCCTCATTCTTGCATGTACACCTGACATGATGGGCAAAGGGAGCTGAAAGTCCTATTGGCCAGCCCTCAGCCAGCAGCATTGGGACAGTCATGAGCATCACATGGCCATTCGGCACTCTACACTTTGTCCAAGCTGTTCCACCATGGGAGGCAGTGCACACTACATCAGGGCTTCACTCTGTCCACGCTATTCCACCATGGGAGGCAGTGCACACTACATCGGGGCTTCACTCTGTCCATGCTATTCCACCATGGGAGGCAGTGCACACTACATCAGGGCTTCACTGCGCACTTACAGCCCGTCCTTTCTCTTGCAGGCTAAAGTAGCGTTTAATCGCCAGGCGTGTGCCAGGGGTGGCCGCGCCAAGCTGCAGAAGCTCACTCGGCTGGAGGAGCGCGTGTGTGTGCTCATGGGAGCCCGTGTGATTGTCCCCACAGCATGCGGAGTATCCGACCCTCCACTGCCCGGCAATGGTAAGGACCTCGCCTTTTGGCCCTCTCGCGTCGCACTGGCCCATCCGAGCTACCTCCTTTGCCACTGTCCCACCAATGCGCTGAATGCCACCAGTCCTAACTCCCTCGCTGACGCCGTCTCCTCACTCTGAAGCTACTCTTGTGCATTCCTGCTTTCAGCTGGTGACGACCAGGACCCTGAAGCTGCCAGTGACAGCACCTCTGACCAGGAGGAGGAGGAGGAGCAAGCCGGACCTTCGGGGGAACAGTCACGTCCCGCAGGAGAGGAGGAAATGCTTGACACCTCCTCACTGGACGAGTGCCTGGAGGAACTGTCGCAGGGCAATGCAGCTTCTGGGACCAGTGGCGTCCAGCCACCCAGGAGCCGTGCGCGTGGCCCGCAGCCTTCCCCCCAAAGGGGGGAAGGATCAGAGGGGAGTGCTGCTGTTCGGCACACTCGCCGCCACCAACGCGGCAAGGGTCCCCTAGTTCGGCCCCCTCCTCCCCAGCGGGAGAGTCGCGACTCCAGTCCGGACACCTTCACCTCGGAGGAGGTGCGGAAGCTGGATAAGATGGCCGAGGATTCGGACCGGCGCCACACGGAGCTCATGAGCGTGGTGGGGCGCATGCCTGAGGCCATCGAGTCGCTGGTGACCAGTGTGCGCGAGTTCGGGGCAGCAACTGCCGCGAGTGGCCGCATGCTGACTGATGCCATCAAGACCCTGACGGCTGTGATGCGCGCGCACACCAGGACCACAGGGGCACTCACTGCTGCCACACGCGCTGTCTCAGGCAGGCATCGCCAGGGCAGCCGCCGTGCTGGACCATCCCAGCAAGCCGCCCCTCGGCTGATTGTTGCGGATCCTGCAGTGCGGGCCCGGCCGAGTGCCACCGCGCCACAGCACCAGCCAGCGCATCCCACATGCCAGCTGGCCCACATTGCGCCATCCGCCGCCGCCATTCCCCCACTGGGGCGTCAAGGGCAAGCGGCTGCAGCTGATGGTGGCCAGGCTCAGGTGCGCCACTCAGCAGACGGCCCCTCGAGGCCCAAACGCCGTGTAGGCCGCCCCCCAGCGGCATCTGGCGGAAGGTCATCTGAGCCTCAGGCACCTTCCCCCAGCCTCGCAGCAGCCACTGGGCAGAGCTTGCGAAGGAGCAGCAGGCCGGGCAGGGGAGGCAAAAGGCTGGGCAAGGTCTCGCCCTCGCGGGCCACTCAGTAGAGGGTGTGCGCAGCTTTCCTTTTATATGGCGGTGGCCATCTTTATTTTGCCCATGGTTGTGTTGTTGGAGGGCTTATTTTTTGCGTTAGGCCGACGTTGAGGCCCGGTTTGAAGAAAGGTGGAGTGACTCCTCCCCAGTTTGTGGGAGTGAGTCGTTTGTTGGGCTTTTTGTGGGGCCCGTTTATTGTTTTTGGGGATTCATGTGGGAAGGGCTTTTCATTTTTGTGTAATAAAAAATTATCTTTATTCATGCAGTCTCCATGGTTGTTCTTCTTAGTGTTTGTTGGCTTCGCCGGCTGAGGGGTTGCGGAGCGGCTGCATTCATCTTCCCTCATGGCCCCTGGCCATTCCCTGACAGGGGGCTTAGAAGTACCGTGTAATAAGGTGGCGTCGTGCGGCCCTTGGCCCTGGTCGCTCCCTCCTGGGAACGTACTCCTGCTCCTCCTCCTCCTCCTCCTCATGCTCCTCCTGCTCCTCCTCCTGAGGTGCTGGTCCAACGTCAGGTGGCAGTGCCTGAGTCCTGCGGATAGCCAGGTTGTGTAGCATGCTGCAAACCACCACAAATTGGGAGACCCGGTCCGGCGAATACTGGAGAGCTCCTCCGGAGTGATCAAGGCAGCGGAACCGCTGCTTGAGGACCCCAATAGTTAGCTCGATGATGTTGCGGGTGGTTTGATGGCTCTCGTTGTAGGCCTCTTCAGCAGCGGTCCTGGGCGCGCGGAGCGGGGTCATGAGCCAGGTGCACAAAGGATAGCCTTTGTCCCCGAGTAGCCATCCTCTTGGGGGAGGCTGTGCCTGGAACATGTCATGCACAGTACTCTGCCGCAGGATAAAGGCATCGTGGCTGCTGCCTGGGAAGCTGGCATTGACTGCCATGATGCGCTGCTTGTGGTCACAGACCAGCTGCACATTCAGAGAATGGTAGCCCTTCCTGTTGCGATACTGCTCGCCATGCTCCAGAGGGGCCCGCAAAGCCACATGCGTACAGTCAATGGTGCCCTGCACCAAGGGGAATTCCCCGAGTCTGGAAAATCCCAATGCGCGCTGATGCTGGCTCTCCAGGGCCATGGGGAAGGAGATGAATTGGCTTCTCCTTCTGAACAGTGCTTCGGTCACCTGGCGGATGCAGCGATGCGCGCCGTACTGGGAGATGTTTGCTATGTCCCCAGCAGCGTATTGGAAGGAGCCGGTGGCATAGAAGTTCAATGCCACCGTCACCTTCACTTCCACCGACAGAGACGTCCTGCACCTGAGCTTTGGCCGCAGATCTCGGCGAAGCAGGTGGCAGATCTCTGCAATCACCTCCTTTCGGAATCGGAGCCTTTTAACACATCGCGCGGCACTCATGTTTAGGTAGGAGCGCTGCTGGCGGTATAGCCTGACTGGGTAAGGCCTACGTGGCCGACGCCTGTAGCCCCCTCTGCCTCTAACCAGGGCTGCCCCTCTCACAATGCGTCTGCGAGCCCTACGGACATGGAGCTGCAGCTCCGCGTTGGCACCCCATGCAACCCCCATCAAATCCTGGCAAACACTCTAATTTCCAAAAGGCCACTTGCAGCGCTCTGGCCTGAGTCCAAAAATACCTGGCTCTTGCTGCTTGAAACCAGTTAGCTATCCTCCTTGTTGTGTCTCCAGAAATGCGTTGCACAAGACTGTTTTCTGAAAAAAGGCTGGCCTTTATACTGGAGAGTACGTCCCCTTTAATTTGCGCCCCGCGGGGCCCGCGCTGGTTGTGTTGCGTTCCTTTTTCCAAACGCTCCGGCCGCCAGCCGCACAATGGGGCGGTCCGACTGAAGTTTGGAATCGGGGCGCACAAAGGGCGTTGCACGAGGATGTGACGTCATTTTCTGCGCGCGCATCCGGGCGGGCGCTAAACTTTGCGCCGGCGCTAACGGGCAACTTAATTTGGGGCGGGGCGCAAACTGCGCTGCGCCCGGGCGCTACACGCATAGCGCCCGAAAAACACTTCTCTTAAGGCGCTAACTGCTGGCGCAAGCGACTGAAAATCTAGCCCCTCGTTTGTGAAGATTAAACAGCCAAGGTGCATATAGAAATGCAAGACACTTAAATAAACATATATATCTACATATGCAATTACATATATACAGAGGAGCGAGCATGGTAGAGACACAACAATGACATGAGGCATTTACAGGTACCTAGAGGCAGTTATAAGGATAACAAAAGTACAGAAAATGTGAGAAACACAAAGCTGGCTGTCAGTACCTGAAAGAGCAATATAGTTTACTGCTTTGGACGGACCTGTCATCAGACCTGACTAGGTCAGACTGGAGAAGCCCCTATATAGGACTGGCCAAAATAAAAAGGGGAGGGGAGAACACTTGTTAGAAGACAAGAGTTCAAAAATGCTAATTGCTTTCAGAAAGAGGCAGCTAACAGGTTCAATAGTTTTTTTAAACAGATCTTAAGATGTTGGAAAGCGGTGCAAAATGTTGTACACTATCCAAAGGTCATCTCTGTCAGGCAAGTGAAGAGTGTCCAGAGAGTTGTGTATAACTAGTTAGCATTACACACAGGCTGGATTGAGGTTATAACTTGGTGGGTGGCTGCAGGCTGAACACAGGGAGATGGGCGCAGCTTATATCATGGGCAGTAGGAGCTGGTTCGCAGTTTTCCATGGTGTTTTTGCAGGGAGCAGCTATATTCCAGTTATCTGTTTTAAATTAAAATAACCACTACTCCTAGAATTTACAAGAGATATTAATCAAGGGATATATATTACTGAAGAAGGGTTGACACCTGAAATGTTCACCTATATTTTCTCTCTTCAGATGCTGATGCTTATGCTGTGTATTTATATTTTAATATATGAGCATTTGCAGTTTAAAATTTTTTATTCTGTATTAATTGGGATTAGACTTTGCTTTTTTTATAAGCAACACACACACAGTTGAAGTGCAAAGCAAAATGGGAGAAAAATTGGGTTGCTTTGCGCCTCCGGTGGGCACTAACAGGGTGCAAAGCACCTGGCGCCCGGGCGCGGCGTCGCTGACACCTCCCGCAAAATTCAGCGGGAGGTTTGCGGTGGCAGTAGCCGGTAGCGCCCCGGCCGCACCTTGGGTTGCACCCCCTGACCTATCGCTGGATGATATGTCTGACAGGGTCAGGGTGGCAGTTTTGCAGCCACGGCAGTGCAAGTTAAAGGGCAGGTGTCAGGCAGCCATTTGTTTTGGCCAACTTCCAGCACCTGCCCCCTTCCCCTTTTTTCTTCGAGGTGCCGGCACCCCACTCCCCGATGGTCCAGCAGGGCCCCGGTGCGCGCAGTGCTAGGCCCCTCCCCTTTAATCAGGGGAGGGAGGCCTGCAATGTTGCAGTGCTACATGCCGACACGCGTGGCGCTGTTGCACGTAGCGCTGCGAAATTCACTGGTAGCGCCCCAAGAAGGCGGGGGTGTATTTCCAGTAGTGTCCCGCCTCCTGCTTGGAGCGCTACTACTGAATTTACAGCGCAGGGGCGCTAACTTTTTTGGGGAGCTACTGGACGACATTAGCGCCCCAAAGTGGGCGCCGCTGAATTTTCCCCCCGGTAGTTTGCTCCATTGTCGGTTTTTGTTTATAGTGACTTTCAAATCTCTTCTTAACTTGGGCCGTCTCACAGGGTAGCAAGGAGAGGATCTGAGACTCCAACCACAGGGAACAGGTGTAAAATTGCAAGGCTGGCTCACAGCACAGTAACTGGGAAATAACATGAGTAAACATCGAGAAATGCACAGGTTAATCAACAATGGATTTATGTAAGGCAAGTCATGTTTAACAAATTTATTAGAGTTTCTTCAAGAAGTGATCACTTGGATAGATGTAGTGTAGATGGACTTTCAGAAAGTGTTCGCTATCTCGAAAAAGCGGCGGCAGCTGGAGCAGCAGACCTGCGAGGGAGCAGCGGCTGTGGGTGAAAATAAAGGTTGGTGATTTTCAGGCCCAGTCGAGCAGCAGCAGCAGCGGGAGCGGCGGACCTGCAAGGGAGCAGCGGCTGTGGGTGAAAATAAAGGTCGGTGATTTTCAGGCCCAGTCGAGCAGCGGCAGCAGCGGGAGCGGTGGACCTGCGAGGGAGCAGCGGGAGCGGCGGCAGAATTCGAGAGTGACGTCACAGTGCAGAAAGTGACGCCGGCGCAGGGGAAGCAGCTGATTGGGTGAGTACGGCCTGGAGAGTATTTATACTACTCTATAGTTTGACAGTTAAGGTTAATAGTTTATAAAGATTATAAAAGGTCATAATTTTGTGGTTTATAGTTGCTAAGGTCTCTGTTGTGTAGCGGGGAGTTCTAGTAAACAAGGGCCCTTGAGTATATCATTTAATTGTAGTGTAATTAGTGGTATTGATTTTATTTAATTTAATTTGAATTAATTAATGGGTAAGTCATGGCAGGACAGCTCGGCCCCGTGGCATGCTCCTCCTGCACTATGTGGGAAATCAGGGACATTTCCTGTGTCCCTGACGACCATGTGTGTGGGAAGTGTATCCAGCTGCAGCTACTGGCAGACCGTATTGCGGCACTGGAGCTGCGAATGGATACATACTGGAGCATTCGTGATGCTGAGGACATCATGGATATCACATTTAATCAGTTGGTCACACCACGGGTAAAGGCTGCACAGGCAGGAAGGGAATAGGTGACCGCCAGGCAGAGTAGTAGGTGCAGGCAGGTAGTGCAGGGGTCCCCTGTGGCCATCCCCCTCTCAAACAGATATACCACTTTGGATATTGTTGAGGGAGATGGCTTATCAGGAAGGCAGCAGCAGCCAACTTCCTGGCACCGTGGGTGGCTCTGCTGCACAGGATGGGAGGAAAAAGAGTGGGAAAGGCATTTCTGCGGCTGCAAACGAGACTCCAGGATGGTATGTTGCCTCCCTGGTGCAAGGGTCAAGGATGTCTCGGAGTGACTGCAGGGCATTCTGGGGGGTGGGGGGAGGGTGAACAGCCAGTTGTCGTGGTGCATATAGGTAAAAGCCGGGATGAGGTCCTAAAAGCTGAATATAGGGAGTTAGGAGGTAAATTAAAAAATAGGACCTTAAAAGTAGTAATCTCAGGATTGCTACCAGTGCCACGTGCTAGTCAGAGTAGAAATAGAAATATATTTCAGATGAATACATGGCTAGAGGAATGGTGCATGGGGGAGGGATTCAAATTCCTGGGATATTGGAACCGGTTCTGGGGGAGGTGGGACCAGTACAAACTGGACGGTTTGCACCTCGGCAGGACCAGGACCAATGTCCTTGGGGGAATGTTTGCTAGTGCTGTTGGGAAGGATTTAAACTAAAATGGCAGGGGGTTGGGAACCTGTGCAGGGAGACAGAGGAAACTGATGGGATTGAAGGCCGATAAATCCCCAGGGCCTGATAATCTACATCCTAGGGTACTTAAGGAAGTGGCCCTAGAAATAGTAGATGCATTGCTGGTCATCTTCCAAAATTCTATAGACTCTGGAACAGTTCCCATGGATTGGAGGGTAGCTAATGTTACCCCACTATTCAAAAAAGGAGGTAGAGAGAAAACGGGGAATCATAGACCGGTAAGCCTGACATCGGTAGTGGGGAAAATGCTAGAGTCCATTATAAAAGATGCAACAGCAGGGCACTTGGAAAACAGTGATAGGATCGGACAAAATGAACATGGATTTACAAAAGGTAAATCGTGCTTGACTAATCTACTGGAATTTTTTGAGGATGTAACTGATAGAATAGATAAGGGAGAACCAGTGGATATTTGGACTTTCAGAAGGCTTTTGATAAGGTCCCGCATAAGAGATTAGCGTGTAAAGTTAAAGCACATGGGATTGGGGACAAGGTGCTGACTTGGATAGAGAACTGGTTGGCAGACAGGAAGCAAAGAGTTGGAATAAATCGGTCTTTTTCCGAGTGGCAGGCAGTGACTAGTGGGGTACCACAGGGGTCGGTGCTAGGACCCCAGCTACTCACAATATATATTAATGATCTAGGCGAGGGAACTAGATGTAATATCTCCAAGTTTGCAGGCGGCACAAAGCTGGGTGGGCGTGTGTGCTGTGCGGAGGATGCTGAGATACTCCAGTATGATTTGGACAGGTTGGGTGTTTGGGCAGATGCATGGCAAATGCAGTATAATGTGGATAAATGCAAGGTTATCCACTTTGGTGGCAAAAACAGGAAGGCAGATTATTATCTGAACGGCAATAGATTGGGAGAAGGGGAAGTGCAATTACACCTGGGTGTCCTTGTGCACCAGCCGCTGAAGTTAAGCATGCAGGTGCAGCAGGTGGTTAAGAAGGCAAATGGTATGTTGGCCTTCATAGCGAGAGGATTCGAGTACAGGAACAAGGATGTCTTGCTGCAGTTGTACAGGGCCTTGGTGAGACCACACCTTTAGTATTGTGTGCAGTTTTGGTTGCCTTATCTGAGGAAGGATGTTCTTGCCATGGATGGATTGCAGCGAAAATTCACCAGACTGATACCTGGGATGGCAGGAATGACATATGAGGACAGATTGGGTCAATTGGGCTTATACTCACTGGAGTTTAGAAGAGTGAGAGGGGATCTCATTGAAACTTAGAAAATTCTAACAGGACTAGACAGACTAGATGCAGGAAGGATGTTCCCGATGGCGGGGGAGTCCAGAACCAGGGGTCAGTCTAAAGATAAGGAGTAAGCCATTTAGGACAGAGGTGAGGAGGAATTTCTTCACCCAGAGAGTGCTGAACCTGTAGAATTCTCTACCACAAAAGGCAGTTGAGGCCAATTCATTAAATATATTCAAGAAGGAGTTAGATATATTTCTTAAGGCTAAGGGATATGGGGAGAAGGCAGGGACAAGGTACTGAATTTGGATGATCAGCCATGATCTCATTGAATGGCGGAGCAGGCTCGAGGGGCCGAATGGCCTACTCCTGCTCCTATCTTCTATGTTTCTATGTATCTTACAAGAGGTTTGTTAGAATCATTCTAGTGTACGGTATAGGAGGAAATGTAGCAGCCTGGATAGAAAGTTGATTGATGGACAGGATGATCAGCCCCAATTTTAACTCCATGTGGATTCATTGCTCAGGCCTGCGTTTAAATTACAGTCGGGCCTCAATGATGTCATCAGGCTGCAACATGTATATGTAAAGAAGGATCCTGTTGGCTCCGGGCACGTGTCCTTGTTGCCTGCTCAGGAGAGCAGGATAAAATTTCAGACGTTGCGATCATGGCGACTTTCAGACAGATAAGAGCCAGGGTGATTTTAACTGCCCACCTGCCAGGTTTCTGCTGAGCGAGTAGGGTTAAAATCAGGAGGGCAAATGGGTGTTACTCAGACTGGAGAAGGTTTGGAAATGGTGTACCCCCAGGAGTCAGTGCTGGGTCCAATTTTCTTCTCGGTATATATAAATGATTTGGACTTGGATGTAGGGAACGCAATCTCAAAATTTGCTTACAACCTCAAAGTAGGGGGTTTGCCAAACAGGGAAGAGGATTGTAAAAGACTTTAGAAAGACATGGACAGATTAGTAGAATGGGCAGACAGATGGCAGATGCAATTAAGTATGGAGAAGTGTGAGGTGATACATTTTGGGAGGAGAAAAGCAAGAAATGGGAGTATACACTCAATGAATGGACACTGATGAATGTAGTTAAACAGAGAGATCTAGGAGTACAAATGCACAATTACCTGAAAATGCGCGTGCAGTTAGATAAAACTATTAAAGAAAAAGCCAATAAATTTTGGGGTTTTGTAAACAGGGGCATAGAATCTAAAGGGCCTGTTATAAATCTCATCATTCATCAAGAAACTACTTGTGAAATAACACTGGACAGCCAGCTGGTGGCGCCGTCCAAGGAGTGTAAATACTCGGGCGTCGGCCCCAGCTTGCTAGGGACATTTTGTAAGACAAGGAACTACCGAAGTACAACTAGACCTCCATGTTCTGAAACAAGTTGATTAAAGCCTTGCTTTATGCTCAAACCAAGTGCATAGTGAGTTTTATTACGTCAATTTAATCAACTTGATATCGACTCCACGCTTTGGGTGATTCGGGAACAGCCAGCTACGACTCGAACCGTAGAAGGGAACTCAGACAAGTAATCAATCCATCATGGGGAAACTACTCAGACCCGCCCGTCTCGACCTGGACCCGAATTCATACAGCCACGAAGGTATGGAAACACTGGTATCGTACCTTTAGCAACTTCCTTGAGGAGTGTGGTGAGAATGTTCCTAACAAGTTACGAATGCTTGCTAATTATGTATCCTCTCATGTGTTTGATTATATCGAAGCCTGTGTAGACTATGATGCCGCTATCCAAATACTACAGCAGCTATATGTCAAGTCCCCAAATGAAATTTTTGCTTGGCATCTACTGGCCACAACTCAACAACAACCCGGGGAATCACTTGACGAATTCCTTCAGAAACTTCGCAGGCGCAGCAAGGATTGTAATCTTAAAGCTGTTACAGCTGAGCAGTACCAGGAGCAGTTAATTCGTGATTCCTTTATTAATGGGATTGCATCTCCCTTCATATGTCAACGTCTGTTGGAGAATAAAACCCTCAATTTACAGGCTGCCTATGACCAGGCATGTTCCCTGGACTTAGCAAAGAGGAATGCAGACACCTATCTTTCACCATGTGCACGGGCTGCTGCTATCACTTTTAGTGACTCTTTCGATAGGCCTCGGGCGGAAGCCCTCACGGATGACGACTCCAACCCGGCTGATGACAACCCTACCCTAGAAACCTACACTGATGACGACCCCGCCCTAGCGGCATCTTGGCAATCTGGAAGGAAGTGTTTCTTCTGTGGAGGTGCGTTCCATTATAGTAAATTTTGTCCTGCTCATAACGCGACCTGCAATCATTGCAGCAAGAAAGGTCACTTTTCTAAGGTATGCCAGTCAAGAGCCGCGGTTAGTAAGAAAGGCCACTTTTCTAAGGTATACCGGTCGAGAGCTCCTGTTAGTTTTGCAGCTACTATCTATAAAACTCCTCCTCCCCCAAGAACCACCACTAAGGTTACAGCTGTCAAGGGTAAAACTGCCCTTCCTCCCATCCCAGCTGTTTTTCCCCAAAGTCTGTCCCATGCAGCCACGGATATTTCAGTAAATGGACACATTTTGAGTGCACTAATCGACTCATGCAGCTCTGACAGCTTCATTAGTGAGCGGGCTGACAGTAAGTTAAAACTGCGTATTTACCCCTCGGACAGGGAAATTGCAATGGCTCTGATGACACTGACCACCAATTCTTCTGGCTTTTGTCTTGTCGACCTTATTCTCAATGGCCGCACTTATTTCTCCACCCGGCTCGGGGTGCTCAAGAAACTATGCAGTGATGTGCTCCTGGGACAGCATTTCCAGAAATAACACAAAAGACTCACTTTCGAGTTTGGAGGGTCAAAGCCGGAGCTTACTATTTCCAAAGTACCGTTTTGTATGCTTTCGGCGGCTTCACTCGACGAGCCCTCCTTGTTTGCCAATCTTTCCCCCCGATGTAAGCCCATAGTCACTAAATCACGACGTTTCAGCCAAGATGATCGATCCTTTATCGAGACAGAAATCTCTCGCTTTCTAGCTGACGGTATCATTGAGCCATGTTCATCTTCCTGGCGGGCTCAAGTTGTCGTTGTTAAAAATCCTCTGAAGCAAAACAAGAAACGTCTTTGCATCGATTACTCACAAACTATTAACCAGTATACTGACCTGGATGCCTACCCACTACCACGTATCGATGACATGGTCAATAACCTTGCCAACTACAAGGTATTTTCAACTTTTGATTTAAAGAGCACATATCATCAAGTGCCGTTAAAGGACTCTGACAAGAAGTATATGGCCTTTGCGGCCAATGGTCGGCTTTACCAGTTTTGTCGCCTTCCATTTGGGGTCACCAATGGGGTGGCCATCTTTCAATGGGCAATGGATAGCCTAGTCAAACAAGAGAACTTAACGGACACTTTTCCATATCTGGATAATATCACCATTGCTGGTCATGACCAGAAGGAGCATGATGCCAAACTCCAGGAATTTTTTGACATTCTCTGTCGTCGCAACTTAACCTTAAATGAGTCCAAATCTTTGAAATCAGTACCATCAGTCAACATCCTTGGCTACTGGGTGGGCAACAGTGTCATCAAACCGGATCCGGAGCGACTTTGTTCGCTTCAGGAGCTCCCTCCCCCTATGAATCTTGGCTCTCTTCGTCGGGCACTCAGCATGTTCGCCTATTATGCAAAATGGATACCCCACTTCTCCGACAAGATCCAGCCCCTGCTTCACGCAAAGTAATTTCCATTGGAGGCAACGGCTATTTCAGCTTTCAACCTCCTCAAGCGACAACTGGAAAAAGCCACGTTTCGTTCCATTGATGAAAATCTTCCTTTCGTGGTCAAATGCGATGCATCGGATGTGGCGATCTCTGCTACCTTGAATCAAGGTGGTCGACCCGTTGCATTTCTGTCCAGAACTTTGCAGGTTAGCGAGCTCCATTATCCTCCTGTCGCGAAGGAGGCTACGGCCATCATCGAAGCGATACGTAAATGGAGTCATTTTCTCGCTCGTCGCCATTTCACACTTATAACCGATCAGCGCTCCGTGGCCTTTATGCTGGATAACCGGAAACGCACTAAGATCAAGAATAACAAAATACAACTCTGGAGGATGGAATTGGCTGCCTTTGGATACACCATACATTATCGACCCGGCAAAGAGAATGTGGCCCCGGATACCCTCACGCGGGCATTCTGCTCTTCTATGTCAACTTCGACTCTGACGGATCTTCATACTGACTTATGCCATCCTGGCGTTACCCGTATGTTGCACTTTGTGCAATCTAAAAATCTCCCATTTTCTACGGAAGATGTGAAAAGAACGTGCTCCTCCTGTAGAATTTGTGCGGAATTAAAACCGCAATTCTTCCGTCCATCGGATGGCTCGCTCATACATGCTATGCAGCCTATGCAGCGACTCAGCTTTGACTTTAAAGGGCCATTGCCTTCCTCAACGCGAAACACCTACTTACTGACTATGGTGGACGAATATTCACGCTTTCCCTTTGCTTTCCCCTGTCCCAATATGTTTACTTCCACAGTGATCAAATGCCTTGATCAAGTCTTTTCCCTTTGCGGTACGGCCAATTTCATCCACTCTGATCGGGGTCCCTCCTTCATGTCAAGTGAACTCAAAAGTTATCTCTCCCAATGGGGAATCGCCACAAGTAAAGCAACACCGTACCATCCCATCGGTAACAGACAGGTTGAGAGATACAACGCTATCATTTGGAACACTGTTCGTCTTGCGCTGAGGTCACGCAACCTACCAGACCAGCAGTGGGAAACTATGCTCCCTGACGTGTTGCATTCCATCAGGTCTCTCCTTTCTATGTCTACCAATGTCACACCTCACGAGCGATTCTTCAGCTTCCAGCGTCGCTCCACCCATGGGATGTCTCTACCGTCATGGTTGGCAGCTCCCGGCCCCGTGCTGCTCCGAAGATTCGTCTGATCATCTAAAACCGATCCTCTTATCGACGAGGTAGAACTCACGGACGTCAACCCCACGTACGTGCACGTGCGGTACCCTGATGGCTGGGAGTCCACCGTTTCGCTCCGGGACCTGGCTCCCTGTCCAGCCGGTTCCACGGACCCAACCGATAGAGGGACCCACGGGGATGATGCCGACAGTCTGAGCTCCCCCAAAGATGATGCCCTACCTGGGGCATCGAGAGATCTGCCAGCTGCCCCATGGGATCCACTCGGGGAGCCGAGCGCTCCCCGTGGGATGGCCACCCGAGGCCAGGACGCCGGTCAATCCTCGGCTATCCAACAGGATGAAGCCAGTTCTGCGCCTGTGGGGACCCGCACCCGGAGTCACGATCTCCCCAGCCTCCCTCGGGTCAATCAGAGCAACACGGGCCCTGTCGACCCACCGGTATGGATCATGCGGCCCAGGGACCAGGACACGGTCCAGGGAGACGTGCCTTCTAGCCATAAACAAAAATCTAAAACACTGCGGCTGTTTGTGGTCCGCCTGATCCGCTAAGAGGAAGTCGTCGGACTTCCAAATCTTTTAGGCAGGAAGAATGTTATAAATCTCATCATTCATCAAGAAACTACTCATGAAATAATGCTGGACGGCCAGCTGGTGGCGCCGTCCAAGGAGTATAAATACTCAGGCGTCGGCCCCAGCTTTTCAGGGACCTTTTGTAAGACAAGGAACTAGTGAAGTACAACTAGACCTCCATGTTCTGAAACAAGTTGATTAAAGTCTTGCTTTATGCTCAAAACAAGTGCGTAGTGAGTTTTATTACATCAGGGCCGATTTTAACCCTCCCCCCCCGTGCCCAACAGGAACGGAACAAGTGAGGGGTAAAATGGTGGGGTGTTCATGCCACATTCCCACCCCCACAATTTTTACTTGCCTGAATTCAGGAATGGGAAGACTACCTGCCCCAGAGGAGCAGGGGCCTCATTTAAATGGCATTGCCACATCCTGATGATGTCATCGGGTCGCACACACCATTTTAACCATGGGCTTGACTAAGGCCCACATGGTCTCCAGCCCAAGCTGGTGGCAGCAATATCCAGCCCTCAGGAGGCACAGGTAAGTGATTTAAAAAAAACGTTTTGTAAAGGTTCCTTGTGAGCCAGAAAGAGTGTTCCAGTGTCCCCAGTCTGTAGTTATCTTGCCGGCGACCATTTCAGTGGAATCCTGGAAGCGGCCTGACACCCTCCCCCCCCCACCCAATCAATTGTGACTCCTGTCCACCGCCGATGACGTCATTCCCATTGGCGTCAGGTCAGAGTCAGATTCGGAGCACGCAAATGAGGCCTGGGAGTTAAAATCTCACTGGCTTCATGCTCTGGGACAGTTTGGCGTCCACGTCGGCCCCCACACTCCAGATTCCTGCCCCGAGTTAAAATCGGCCCTTAATGGTGAAGAAGCAGTGCTGAATTTATAGAAAACATTGGCTAGGCTGCAGTTGGAATAGTGTGTGCAGTTTAGAGATCATACATAGAAACATAGAAGATAGGAGCAGGAGTAGGCCATTTGGCCCTTCGAGCTTGCTCCGCCATTCAATGAGATCATGGCTGATCATCCAAATTCAGTACCCTGTCCCTGCTTTCTCCCCATATCCCTTGATCCCTTTAGCCTTAAGAAATATATCCAACTCCTTTTTGAATATATTTAATGAACTGGCCTCCACCGCCCTCTGTGGTAGAGAATTCCACAGGTTCACCACTCTCTGGATGAAGAAATTCCTCCTCATTTCAGTCCTAAATGGCTTACCCCTTATCCTTAGACTATGACCCCTGGTTCTGGACTCCCCGGCCATCATAAACATCCTTCCTGCATCTAGTAGCCTCACCAGGATAATGCCAGGGGAGGGAAACCATAGTTATGAGGAAAGACTTGAGATATTGGGCCATAATTTGCAGCCCCTACAGGTGAGTGCGAGGTGTGTACGCGCCCGTAGGGGCCACATAAGTTCCAGGTCTAGGCATGCGCTGCGCATGCGTGAAAACCTGGAACTTGCAATCTGTCAAGAATCTTCTTGACAGATCGCACGCATCCCCGGGAATAGGGCATCTGTGGGCGGAGAGTTGGGCTATTTACCCAACGTCTGCCCGCTGAATGCCTGTGAAATTCTTGCGCCTGGTAAAAGCAGGCATAAGGCCTGCTTTTACCAGCGTAAGAGTTTTATAAAAACAGAAAAATAAAATTTTATCAATAATTTATACATTTAAAAGCTTGTTAAATATGGTAAGGTTATTTTTAGCTGCTTTTAAACATGTAAATTTATTTTTCAAAAAATTAAATTTTTGTTTTAAATATTTAATTAAATGGCATTTTAATTAATCTTAAATATGTGATTGAAAAAAATGTATTTGATGTCCAGGTGTATTTTTTTGGGGGTATTTCCAATCATGCTTATGATGTTCCCGTACATATGGAATCCCCATAAGTATGATTGGGGATTCCCTTCTGTCATTCGTTGGGCCGGCCCACGTGATCCCAGGGACACTCATGAACCGCCTGCGCCCCTGGGATACATGGGCCTCTGCCCGCGATTACCCGGGGGAGCCTCAGGACTGCGAGTCTCCGTGGAGTCTACACGGGCATTTTATTTGCGGATCGGAGGCATTTCCCCGCGGGAAGCCTCTGATCGCAAATTCAGAGCCATTGGGGCTATTTCCAATGGGAGCAGAGTCAGCAAAGATTTAACAGAAGTTTTTTAAATTATGAGAATTTTGATAGTGAATAACAAAGGCGGTTTCCTCTGCTTGGGGAGTTAGTGATGAAGGGTCATCAATTTATAACTATCCCTAAGAAAATGAGGATAGAGGTTAGGAGAGATTTCTTTAGGCATAAGGCTGTTGGAATACTTTGCCACAGGGATGTTGAGGCAGAGACCATTGTAGCTTTTAAGGGAGAATTTGAAGCAGAAGGACATACAGGGGCTATGAAAGAAAAAGGAAGACTTGCATTTATATAGCGCCTTTCACGACTACCGGCTTTACAGCCAATGAAGTACTATTTGGAATGTAGTCACTGTTGTAATGTAGGAAACGCAGCAGCCAATTTGCGCACAGCAAGCCCCCACAAACAGCGGTGTGATAATGACCAGATAATCTGTTTTTGTTATGTTGGTTGAGGGATAAATATTGGCCAGGACACCGGGGATAACTCCCCCTCCCCTGCTCTTCTTCGAAATAGTGCCATGGGATCTTTTACATCCACCTGAGAGAGCAGGCGGGGCCTTGGTTTAACGTCTCATCCAAAAGACGGCACCTCCGACAGTGCAGCACTCCCTCAGCACTGCGCTGGAGTGTCAGCCTAGATTTATGCGCTCAAGTCCTTGGAGTGGGACTTGAACCCACAATCTTCGGACTCAGAGGAAAGCAGGACTGTGAGATTCTATGGTTGCTGGCCTCCATCCAGTGGTGACAGGACTAAGTCTCATGGTTGCCTCACAGTGTAGTAATGTGAGTTTCTGGGACTCCATCCAGAGGTGATGAAACCAAGCTTAGCATAGCCACCAATCCAGTTTTGAAACGGACAGGCTAGTTTGGGGAGTTAGCTGATCTCAGATGGGATTGTAGTGGCTGCATTTCAATTGGCCTTAGTGACCATGGGCTGTGAAGGGAAAAATCACCCCACAGGTCTCGCTCCTGATCATGCCCCGTGAAACCCCACCACTGCTGTAAAATGGTGTCTGGATATGAGTTGAAGTCTTCAATGTGTTTGAGTCTGGTGCTTCCCCACAGTCACTCAAGATCTCGGGTCACAGATGAAGAATGGGCATCAGCTGAGGTGCCAGAGGGTGACCGGTGCCCATGGAACCATACCCCATGAGTCAACATCTCAGCATCTTCAGAAAACTGGAAAAAAATGGCTCTTTAAAATGTTTACTAAACTAGATTGTGGTAACTTAAATAAAGCAAAAGGCCTAAAATAATGCTAATTAACCCATGAAATAATGACCCTACATTTTACTAGCTCTGATACCTATGAGAGTCATCATTCATATTTCACTCATGATTTTTATGACTATCCTTTGAGTGAATGAACACAGATAATGTATCATCAATGTCTTTATGGTCCACTGACTGCTAGTGGGAATCCCAAATTTCTCCACTCCTCTTGTGAAGCTGCTGATTACTGCTGTGATATGGTTCCACAGGGCCCAGTGTACAGTAGAGATCTGGATGGGCTTACCCAATTCGGCCACTTGTACAGATTCCATATGGCACTGCTCTTTGGTACCTCACCCAAGTGATCAGTCAGCACATGTGAGCTGAGAGAATTGAGTGTCAGCAAACTATTCAATCCATTGGGCCTCACAGCCAATCCGATTATCACCCTACCTGACATTCATATACGTGCCCTTTCCAGCAGGATAGAGATCAGGGAGTGCAATTTAACTTGGTGGTGGGGAGGGGTGGGGACAGGAGTGGATCAGCTGCCCATTGCACTGATACCTGGGATGGCAGGAATGACGTATGAGGAGAGATTGGATCGATTGAGCTTATGCTCGCTGGAGTTCAGAAGAATGAGAGGGGATCTCATTGAAACTTATAAAATTCTAACAGGACTAGATGCAGGAAGGATGTTCCCGATGGTCGGAGAGTCCAGAACCAGGGGTCACAGTCTAAGGATAAGGGGTAAGCCATTTAGTACAGAGATGAGGAGGAATTTCTTCACCCAGAGAGTGGTGAACCTGTGGAATTCTCTACCACAGAAGGCAGTTGAGGCCAATTCATTAAATATATTCAAGAAGGAGTTGGATATATTTCTTAAGGCTAAAGGGATCAAGGGATATGGGGAGAAGGCAGGGACAGGGTACTGAGTTTGGATGATCAGCCATGATCACATTGAATGGTGGAGCAGGCTTGAGGGGCCGAATGGCCTACTCCTGCTCCTATCTTCTATGTTTCTATGTACACCCCACCCCATTCTCCTTGCCATTGACTTCAATACCCGATTTGCACCACTGCTGAAGTTCAATATCACCCCCTGGGAGAGAAAACTGTGGCTGAATTTCAGATCTATCTCCTTCTTCGCTCAGAGGTGCTGAGGCTAATTGTAGCACGTGCATCACCAACCCAGCTTGGCTCAGTGAACTCAGCGCAGGTCACGGATCAAACCCTGGTCTATATGACTGATTTCAATACTTGACGAGGAGAATTCAATTCATTTTTAAAACATGCTGGGAAGTACTCCCAGATTACATGTTTTTGAATGTGCTTGATGAATCAGACTTTTAGGTGAGTTATCTTGTTATACAGATTACTTTATCTCCCTATGTGTTCTGAAAATGTTATTATTGAATCTTATGTCAGGAAATGTTAATTATTTTCCTGTCATTTTTCTCAGCCGACATTGTACTTCATTTGTGATGCTGCACTTCCAATCTTGGCGCCCATTATTTTTCATTGCTAGTTGGGGATTACCTACACAGTTGCAGCAATTTGAGAAGCTATGGCATATTTAAGTGTAAGTTCACTTGTTGCACACTTAAAGTGACGCTGTATTGGAGCCATGTCAAGGAAAAACAACATGGTTTGCAGAGTCAGAACTGCAGCGGCTGCTACAAAAGGTACAACAAAAGAAGGTTGCCCTGTTACATACTGTAATGATATCAGCAAATAGTGATGGTATTTGCCTGTTTGATTATGATGCCTTACCAGCATAATTGCATGTATTGATTACTTATGCCTGACCAGCAGAGGGCATGTGAGAGACAAGCAGTTTAGTTTGGTTTTGGTTTCGTTTTAGAGGAATCTCTAGCATGGTGTCTCCTGTAATGCTGTTTAACTGAGTTGAACATACTTTAGATTAAAAGACATTCTCTTTCATGAATGAGTCGTCATTGAACCCACATACAAATCGATACACATACGAACGTACGAATTAGGAGCAGGAGTTGGCCACTCGAGCTTGCTCCGCCATTCAATAAGATCATGTTTGGCACTTTAGGGCACCTGGCCTAGCGGGGAGGAGTGCTCAGAATAGGTACGAGCAGAGACGTCACAAATACCAACAAAACCACACCGTGTATATGCAGGCTGATGCACAAGAAATTTTCAAGCATAAAAAAGTCTGTTACGGTAGGGAGATTAATTTCCCTATACCAAGTAAATGGGCACAATATGATCATCACATTGGCCTGGATTTTCTGGGGGCCTACGGGTGCATAAGTGGTGTGTACGCGCCCGTGAGGGCCATGCAAGTTCCAGGTTCTTCTTGACAGATCCAACGCATCCCCGGAAAAAGGGCATTCGCGGGCGGAGAGTGTTTGCCCAACTACTGCACAGCGAATGCCTGCAAAATTCTTATTCCTGGCAAAAGCAGGGCCTGCTTTTTCCAGGCGTAAGAGTTTAAATGAACATGAAAATAATTTTTTTTAAATGATCTAAACATTTTTTTAAAAACTGTAAAATAGGCTCAGGTTATTATTAGCCTCTTTAAAACGTTAAAAAAAAATTCAAAAAATTAAATTTTTGTTTTAAATATTTAATTAAATTGTATTTTAATTAATTTTAAAGATGTGATTTTTTTAAAATTTGGTATGTAAATGTGTTTTTTATGTGATCCCCATTAATGCTAATGGAATCCCCATAAGTATGAATTGGGAGCCCCTTCTTTTATTGGTTGGGCCGGCCCACGTGATCCCAGGGGGTGCTTGTAAACCGCGTGCGGCCCTGGGCTACGTGGGCCTTTACCTGGGCATTCCCGTGGAGGCCCAGGAGCACGAGTCTCCGTGGATCCCGAGGCAGAAGGTAGGCGCGGATTTTATTTGCGGATCGGAGGCATTTCTCCGTGGGAAGCCTCTGACCGCAAATTCAGACCCAATGTTACCTCTCAACTTGTTACACGCAGGCGAGGCATTTGTCTTGCGGGGTTCCCCTGCAAAGGTTCAGTTTGGGGCCATTACATTTTACTAGACAGTGACTCTAAATACTACCAATTTTACCTGGTGTCAAAGCTGAGCTTTGTCACCTATTTATTTCCCAATTTTTATTTTAATAAAGGCAAATGGAAGAGCTGAAAGAAAAGAATAAATAGCAGTAAAAGAACGGATGACAGCTTGGTCAGGATCTGTCTCTGCAATGGATTCAAATTCATCTGTAATTCTATGTGATACACGCGCTGTTATCTTTAGTAAACAGAAGATTACTGTTTACCACCAATTCCATTGGTGATATTAGTGAGAAAATGCTTAATGCATATGTAAGATGTTCGTCTGCTCATTATTTTACATCAGCAACAAGTTGCATTTATATAGCGCCTTTAATGTAGGAAAAGTGTCCCAAGGCACTTCACAGAAGTATAATCTGCCCTTTTTCCCCAATGTGAAATCCCCACTACACAAGCCTGGAAGCTGATCTCACCTTGTGTCGCCAAGCGGCCTATAGACTGTGTGACTTTCTGCCGCCCCCCACAGATTTCCAGGTGGGAATTTGACCAACGGGATGTAAATGGGGCCCATGAGTTAAAACAGCCAGGGCCTTGTTTCTGGAGCAACAGGTGAGTTTCCAATTCAGCTCACTATCCACCCACCTGGATTTAAAACCGGGGCCTACATATCTACCTGAAGACAACAGAAAGGAGCAAACAAGAACTGGAGGAGGTCTCAGGCATCACAAGCCCGTTCGAACAGGTCTCCGTAGGTGCAAGGACACTGTGGGACAAGAGAGGGTGAATCCAGAGATCCTCCCCCAAACTCAGGTCTAGTATCATTATGCTGTTGTTATGTCTTGTTCCGTACTCATTCACTTAATTTCAATACGTAGTATATTCCAGTGAAAAGATTGCTTGAAGGCACTTCTTTGACAAATGTTCTTCTTCCATTTTGGTAAGTTTGGAAGGAGAGATTTACCCGACAGCCAGTGTCCCTGAGCAAGCCAGTACTTCACAGCCCCCGACATTACTCTCACCACCTTTGCAAGCACCAACACAGCTATATGTATACCGGAAGATGTAGATAGTGAGTTTGTGAAGCTAGTATTGAGTGAATCACAGTGCATGAGCAGCAACTAATGGTGGTGGTTGAAGAGCAGGCACTCTCATCTCCAAATCAGAAGGTTGTGGGTTCAAATCCCACTCCAGAGATTTGAGCACAAAATCTAGACACTCCAGTGCAGTACTGAGGGAGTGCTGCACTGTCAGAAATGCCATATTTTGAATGAGATGTTAAACTGAGGCCCTGCCTGCTCTCTCAGGTGGACAAAAAAGATCCCATGACACTATAAGAGCAGGGGAGTTCTCCCTGAGTTCTAGGCCAATATTTATCCCTCAACCAACTAATCAATCACTAAAAAACAAATTATGTGGTCATTATCATATTGCTGTCTTTGGGAGCTTGCTGTTTGCCAATTGGCTGCTGCATTTCCTATATTACAACAGTGACTACACTTTAAAAGTACTTCATTGGCTGTAAAGCCCTTTGGGACCTCCTGAGGTCATGAAAGGTGCTGTATACATTTTTCTTCATTTGCTTTTTTTAAAGCAACTGTCTAATTCCCTTTTAAAATAATTTATGGACTGTGACATAGAGTTCCAAATTCTAACCACCTGTATAAAAAAAAATTCTGATCTCTCCCTTAATTCTTTGTGATATCCTAAATTTGTGCCCTCTCATTAGCATATCATTGACCGATGGAAACAATCTATCAATATTTACTTTATAATGCTGCTCTACAATAGAATCATCGAATCATAGAATAATCATGGTACAGGAGGCCATTCGGCCCATCGAGTCTGCGCCAGCTCTTTCGAAGAGCAATCCAGGTAGTCCCCCTCCCCCGCTCTTTCCTCATATCCCTGCAATTTTTCTCCTTCAAGTATTTATCCACTTCCCTTTTGAAGGCTACTATTCAATCTGTATCCACCACCCTATCAGCAGTGCATTTCAAATATTAACCACTCATAAAAAAGTTTTTCCTCTTGTCGCCTCTGGTTCTTTTGCCAATCACCTTAAATCTGTGCCCTCTGGTTATCGACCCTTCAGCCATTGGAAACCGTTTCTCTTTCTTTATTCTATCTAAACCGATCATAATTTTAAACACCTCTATCAAATCTCCTCTTAGCCTTCTCTGCTCTAAGGAGTTCTCCATCAAATCACTCCTTAACCTTTTCAGCTGTAGAGAAAAAATAAAACATCTTTTCAAATGTCTCTTGATAACTATAATCCCTCCTCCCCGGTAGTGATTGATACTGTACCTTTTCCATTGATTGTATGTCCTGGGAAGAGACGTGCTTAATTATAGTTTATTGTCCTACCTTATGCAGAGTGAATTTTGCTGAAACAGACATAAGAGTATGTGTATTGTCAAATGTCGCTCCTGTATGGTGTGACCTGCTGTTGAGATTGATAACTCGTCTGCTTGTGCACCAATCAACTGGTTTTCTTTTTCCTCTCTGCATCCCACGCTCCCACGGTCACGAGAAAGGGAAGGTTGCTTCTATCCTGAGAGTCAAGTTGTAAAGCCCTGAGGACTCCTTGGGACTATTTTGATCTTTTGATCTCAATGGAATCGCAAATCGGGAGAGATGTTTAAAGGGCGGCCGAGCTGCTACTGCCATCACCAAAAGTCAAAATGACCCCCCTTTACTATGTTTATCCTCCTTGGGAAAAGGAGCAGAGCTCCAGGTGACGACTCTACCTAAAGTTCCACAGGCAGAAGACCAAAAATGTGGTTTTGCTTTTATGACTGCAGTCTTCAAAGTTAATTACCTTATGTGTTTATGCAAATTGGGTACAACTAGGTTTTTCAGGCCCCAAACAGCTCTATAAAAGAATCATAGAATCATAGAAAGTTACAGCATGGAAGGAGGCCACTTCGGCCCATCGTGTCCGCACCGGCCAACAAAGAGCTATCCAGCCTAATCCCACTTCCCAGTTCTTGGTCCGTAGCCCTGCAGGTTAGAGCATTCCAAGTGCACATCCAAGTATTTTTTAAATGTGGTTAGGGTTCCTGCCTCTAACACCCTTTCAGGCAGTGAGCTCCAGACCCCCACAACCCTCTAGGTAAAGAAATTTCCCCTCCAATCCCCTCTAAACCTTCCACCAATTACTTTAAATCTGTGCCCCCTGGTTTTTGACCCCTCTGCTAAGGGAAATAGGTCCTTTCTATCCAATTTATCTATGCCCCTCATAATTTTATGCACCTCAATAAGGTCTCCATTCAAAGACCGCATCGACGAACTAAAGAATTTGTTCATCCCAGTTTGGCATAAAAATAAAACAAAAAAGGTGACTCAACCGTGGCTAACAAGGGAAATTAGGGATAGCATAAGATCCAAGGAGAGGACATATAAATTGGCCAGAAAAAGCAGGAAACCTGAGGATTGGGAGCAGTTTAGGATTCAACAAAGGAGGACAAAGGGATTAATTAAGAAGGGGAAAATTGAATATGAGTGTAAGCTTGCAGGGAACATAAAAACTGAGTGTAAAAGCTTTTATAGATATGTGAAGAGAAAAAGATTGGTGAAGTCAAGCGTAGGTCCCTTGCAGTCAGAATCAGGGGAATTTATAATGGGGAACAAAGAAATGGCTGACCAATTAAATTTATATTTTGGTTCTGTCTTCACAAAGGAGGACACAAATAACCTCCCAGAGATATCGGGGAACATAGGGTCTGATGAAAGGGAGGAACTGAAAAAAATCAGTATTTGTAGGGAAATGGTGTTAGGGAAATTGATGGGATTGAAGGCCGATAAATCCCCAGGGCCTGATAATCTACATCCTAGGGTACTTAAGGAAGTGGCCCTAGAAATAATAGATGCATTGCTGATCATCTTCCAACATTCAATGGAATCTGCAACAGTACTCATGGATTGGAGGGTAGCTAATGTTACCCCACCATTCAAAAAAGGTGGTAGAGAGAAAACGGGGAATTACAGACCGGCAAGCCTGACATCGGTAGTGGGGAAAATGGTAGAGTCCATTATAAAAGATGCAATAGCAGAGCACTTGGAAAACAGTGACAGGATCGGACAAAGTCAACATGGAATTACAAAAGGTAAATCGTGCTTGACTAATCTACTGGAATTTTTTGAGGATGTAACTGGTAAAATAGATAAGGGAGAACCAGTGGATGTGGTGTATTTGGACTTTCAGAAGGCTTTTGATAAGGTCCCGCATAAGAGATTAGCATGTAAAGTTAAGGCACATGGGATTGGTGGCAAGGTATTGACTTGGATAGAGAACTGGTTGGCAGACAGAAAGCAAAGTGTTGGAATAAACGGGTCTTTTTCCAAGTGGCAGGCAGTGACTAGTGGGGTACCGCAGGGATCGGTCCTTGGACCCCAGCTATTCACAATATATATTAATGATCTAGACAAGGGAACTAGATGTAATATCTCCAAATTTGCAGACAACACAAAGCTGGGTGGGCGTGTGTGCTGTGAGACGGATGCTGAGAAACTCCAGTTTGATTTGGACAGGTTGGGTGATTGGGCAAAAGCATGGCAGATGCAATATAATGTGGATACATGTGAGGTTATCCACTTTGGTGGCAAAAACAGGAAGGCAGATTATTATCTGAATGGCAATAGATTGAGAGAAGGAGAAGTGCAACGAGACCTGGGTGTCCTTGTGCACCAGTCGCTGAAGGTAAGCATGCAGGTGCAGCGGCGGTTAAGAAGGCAAATGGTATGTTGGCCTTCATAGCGAGAGGGTTTGAGTACAGGAACAAGGATGTCTTGCTGCAGTTGTACAGGGTGTGATAATAATAATAACTTCCGGGAAGTTATGTCATCACTTCCTGTGAACTGTGAACTATGAACTATGTACATACCTCACTTCCTGTCATATGTCACTTCCTGTTGGACTGGTATAAATACTGGACTGTTCAGTATTGTAAGAGGCTTCTACCAGAGGCATGGTAAAGACCTCTCTTGTATATAGTGTGTTTATAAGTTACTTAAAGCTTACTTTAAAGTTACTTGATGGTAAGACTCCTTTTTCTTACATCAATTTAAGTAACTTAGTATTTACACTCACAAATACTAGACCTTCGGACAAACTCGGAAGTTAAGGATCCAGGGAACCACCCATCATGGAGAGAATCCTTAGACCTATTCGTCTGGACTTGGACCCGAATACACCAGCAGCTGGCAGGGTATGGAAGCATTGGTACCGTACTTTTGAGAATTTTCTGGATGAATGTAAAGCGGATGCTCCTGCTAGATTGAGGATACTTATCAATTATGTGACCCCAAAAGTGTTCGAATATGTTGATGAATGGGATAATTACGATGAGGTGATTCGGGCACTTAAGAAACTGTATGCCAAGACCCCAAATGAGGTCTATGCTAGACATCTACTGGCCACAGCCCAACAAGGGCCGGGGGAATCAATTAACGAATTCCTGCAAGAACTTCGCAGGCTCAGCATAGATTGTAACTTTCAGGCAGCCTCAGCTGAGCTGTACCGCGAAGAAATGATTCGTGATGCTTTCATCTGCGGGATTGCCTCTCCATTTATATGCCAGCGTCTACTAGAAAGTAAAACACTTGAGCTACAAAAAGCTTTTGACCTAGCTTGTTCTCTGGATTTGGCAAAGAGAAATGCAGACCTCTATCAGCTGCCCAGATCTCGATCTGCTGCTGTAGCTGCAACCAGACAATTCAAGCGGTCTCAGGTGAACCCTATCATGGGGGAATCTAATTCTGATAATTCTGATGAAGAAGAGGAGGATGACCCCACTTTAGCAGCCTCTTGGCAATCTAGGAAGGAATGCTTCTTTTGTGGAGATACTTTTCACCCTAGGAAAACCTGCCCTGCTCGCAATGCAATCTGCAGTTATTGCAAAAAAAAGGACACTTTGCTAAAGTTTGCCTATCAAGGGCCTCTACGAGGGCCAATCCAGCTAAGGCCTACCGAACTGCCCCAATTAGGGCCTATCAAGATGCTCCAGCTAGGACCTATCAAGCTTCCTCTCGAGCTCTCTCCCGTAGAAGCACACCGAGAGTTTTAGCCACTCTCTGTGCAACGACACCAATTACAGCTGCTTGCCCACAGAACCTGTCTCATGCAGCCACAAAAATTTCAATTAAAGGGCATACCTTAGATGCCTTAATTGACTCAGGAAGTACTGATAGTTTCATTAAGGAACAGATTGTTGCGAAATTGAAACTACATGTCTTCCCATCGGACCAGGCAATTGCGATGGCTCAGTCATCACTTAATACCAGAATCTCCGGCTTTTGTGTTGTTGATATGACACTTCATGGTCGTATGTATCCCTCCACCTGACTTTCGGTGCTCAAGGACTTATGTAGTGATCTCCTCTTAGGGCTGGACTTCCAAAAACAGCATAAGAAACTCACCATTGAGTTTGGTGGATCCAAACCCGGACTTACTCTTTCTAATATACCGTCTAAATTACCGTTTTGTGCATTGTCAGCAGCTTCACTTGATGAACCCTCATTATTTGCCAGTATTCCGCCTCGATGCAAACCAATAATAACGAAATCGCGGCGCTTTAATCAGGAAGACCAATCTTTTATTGCGGCTGAAATCTCTCGACTTCTAGCAGAGGATATCATCGAACCATATTCGTCACCCTGGCGGGCTCAAGTCGTCATTGTCAAGGACCCTCTAAAACCTCACAAACAGCGACTATGCATCGATTATTCGCAAACCATCAATCAATATACCGACTTGGACACCTACCCATTGCCACGCATTGATGATATGGTTAATAAACTGGCCGAATACAAAGTGTTCTCAACTTACGATTTAAAAAGTGCCTATCATCAGGTACCCTTGAAGGTCTCAAATAAGCAGTACACGGCCTTTGAGGCTAATGGACGGCTGTACCAATTTCGTCGCCTCCCATTCGGGGTTACTAATGGAGTGGCTGTCTTCCAACGGGCAATGGATGGCCTGGTTAAGCAGGAAAACCTAAGGGACACTTTTCCCTATCTTGATAACATTACCATTGCAGGTCACGATCAACAGGAACACAACGCCAACCTCCAAAAATTTCGGGATGCCCTCCATCGCCGTAATTTGACCCTGAATGAATCCAAATCTGTTGAGTCGCAACCGACCATCAACATCCTTGGCTACTGCGTAGGCAATGGTATCATTAAGCCAGACCCAGAAAGACTTCGCCCGCTCCAAGAGCTCCCGTCACCTAAGAATCCGGCTTCTTTACGTTGGGCTCTCGGTCTGTTTGCATACTACGCTAAATGGATTCCTCATTTTTCGGACAAAATCCAACCCTTGCTGCATGCTAGATCATTTCCACTGGGAACAGCGGCTGTTGCAGCCTTTAACCTTCTCAAAAAACAGTTGGAGAAAGCGGCTCTTCACTCCATCGATGAGAATCTCCCTTTCGTGGTTGAATGTGATGCCTCGGAGGTGGCGATCTCGGCTACTCTGAATCAGGAAGGTCGTCCTGTAGCATTTATGTCCAGGACCTTACAAGGTGCCGAGCTACATTATCCTCCGGTTGAGAAAGAAGCCACAGCCATCATAGAGGCAGTACGGAAGTGGAACCATTTTCTAGCTCGCCAGCACTTTACATTGATCACGGACCAACGATCAGTCGCCTTCATGCTCGATAATCGAAAACGAACCAAAATTAAGAATAATAAAATACAACTTTGGAGGATGGAACTGGCCTCTTTTGGTTATACCATTCTCTATCGGCCTGGCAAGGAGAATGTGGCCCCGGACACCCTCACACGGGCATTCTGCTCCACTATGTCATCCTCTACTCTCATGGATGTCCACAATGGATTGTGTCATCCTGGCGTTACGTGCATGCTACATTTCGTACGATCACGGAATCTCCCTTTTTCCACTGGAGATGTAAAGAAAATATGCTCAGAATGCCGGCTTTGTGCGGAATTAAAACCTCAGTTCTTCCGCCCCTCAGATGGTATACTCATACATGCAACCCAACCGATGCAACGACTTAGCATCGATTTTAAGGGCCCAGTGCCCTCTTCAACTCGGAACACATATTTGCTCACCATGATCGACGAATATTCATGTTTTCCGTTTGCCTTCCCCTGCTCCAATATGCTGGCGTCCACAGTAATCTGCTGCCTTGAGCAGGTATTTTCTCTCTGTGGCATGCTGGCTTATATTCACTCAGATCGGGGTCCATCCTTTATGTCAAGGGAACTCAAGGACTACCTCTCAGAACGGGGAATTGCTACAAGCAAAACAACACCATACCATCCCATCGGAAATGGGCAGGTAGAGAGGTATAACGGTATCATCTGGAATTCCGTACGTCTCGCTTTAAGATCTCGGGGCCTACCAGACCAGCAATGGGAAACAGTGCTTCCGGATGCATTGCACTCTATCCGGTCCCTGCTTTCTACAGCCACAAATACTACACCTCATGAGCGGTTCTTTGGATTCCAGCGTCGCTCATCTCATGGGACATCACTCCCGTCATGGCTAACTACTCCTGGACCTTTATTACTCTGAAGATACGTTCGGACGTCTAAAAATGACCCTCTCGTAGACGAGGTCGAACTAACCGATGCCAACCCCACCTATGCAAACATACGATATTCCGACGGCCGAGAATCTACCGTATCATTACGGGATCTGGCTCCCTGCCCACCAGGACCTAGTGGGACATCGGGTGATGGCATTTCACCAGGAAACTCTTGGGACCTATCGGGTACCCCTCTCCAGGATCCTGATCGGACACCAACTAGCTTGGTGCCGGTAGAACCCCGTACTCAAGGTTGTGACCCTCCCAGTACCGAGCATGAAAGAACTGATCCGCCACAGACCAGCTCTGCACCTCCCTCTGAACAGAGGCAGTCCGACTTTGAACCTATTGGGGCTCGTACTTGAAGCCATGATCTCCCCGACCCTTCACAGGGCAATCCAGGCCACACAGACTCTGACCAATGGCCAACCGCATGTAAGCGGACCAGTGACCCTCTACGACGGGAATCCAAACGAGTGCAACTCTTCCTTGTTCGGCGGCTGCGGACCAAAAGGTAGACCATAGCCTCCTAATCCTGCAGGAGGGAAGAATGTGATAATAATAATAACTTCCGGGAAGTTATGTCATCACTTCCTGTGAACTGTGAACTACGAACTGTGTACATACCTCACTTCCTGTCAAATGTCACTTCCTGTTGGACTGGTATAAATACTGGACTGTTCAGTATTGTAAGAGGCTTCTACCAGAGGCATGGTAAAGACCTCTCTTGTATATAGTGGCCTAGAAATTCAGTTGCGTTCGCCAGCCGTTAACGCCATAAGAGGGGTAGATTTCCAGCGCTAGGCACTTAGCGCCCGGGCGCAGGCCGATCTGCGCCTATGCCCAAATTCAGTAGACATTTAGCGCCGGCGCAAAGTGTTTGCGC
The DNA here is from genome assembly GCF_052327205.1 of Somniosus microcephalus. Classification (NCBI taxonomy): domain Eukaryota; kingdom Metazoa; phylum Chordata; class Chondrichthyes; order Squaliformes; family Somniosidae; genus Somniosus; species Somniosus microcephalus. The sequence continues at coordinate 67,072,741 of NC_140991.1, forward strand.
CCGCTCAGCTGCGCGCGCAGCTTATGACGTCATTTCGTCGTGCAACGCTGTTTGTGCGCCCCAAACCGGAAATTCAGTGGCGCCCGCCCAATGTGGGCGTGGCGCTGTTAAGAACTGTGAAGTGGAACGCAACAGAGGCCCTGTGGGCCTCGGGGAGTGCTAATTAAAGGGCACTTACACTGACCTATAAAGGCCAGCCATTTTGCTGCAATGACTTTACTGCTTTGGATTTCTGGACAGAGACCAAGGAACAGAGCTTACTGATTTGGGACAACATAGGAGAGGTATTTTTGGCTTCTGGCCAGAGCTTAGACATTTGAATCATTGTGATTTCACTGTTTGCAAGTTTATTATGGGGGCTGTATGGGGTTCCAACCCTCAGTTGCAGCATTATGTGCGAAGGGCTCGCAGACGCTGTGTGAGAGGGCCAGCCATGCCTAGACGCAGAGGGGCCATCAGGCGTCGGCAACGTAGGCCTTACCCACTCAGGCAATACCGGCAGCAGGTGTCCTATCTCACCATGACTGCGGCGCATTGTGTTAAGAGGCTGCGCTTCAGAAGGGAGGTGGTTGCAGAGATCTGCCAGCTGCTTCACAGAGATCTGCGTCCACAGCTGATGTGCAGGACGTCTCTGTCGGTGGAAGTGAAGGTCACGGTGGCTCTGAACTTTTATGCAAGCGGCTCCTTCCAAGCCGCTGCTGGGGACATAACGAACATCTCCCAGTTCGCCGCGCATCGCTGCATCCGGCAAGGCATCGATGCACTTTTCACGAGGAGACACCAATTCATCTCCTTCCCCATGACCCTAGAGAGGCAGGAGCAGCGTGCAGTTGGATTTGGCAGGATCGCGGACTTCCCCATGGTGCAGGGCGCCATTGACTGCATGCATGTGGCTATGCGGGCACCTATCGACAATGCCGAGGATTACCGCAACCGGAAGGGCTACCATTCCCTCAATGTACAGCTGGTGTGTGACCACAGGCAGCGCATCCTAGCTGTCAATGCCCGCTTTCCAGGAAGCAGCCACGATGCATTTATCCTGCGCCAGACTACTGTGGCTGACATGTTCGAGGCACAGCCTCCACCAAGGGGATGGCTTATTGGGGACAAGGGCTACCCTTTGTGTACATGGCTCATGACCCCGCTCCGCGCGCCCAGGACCCCAGCGGAGGAGGCATACAACGAAAGCCATCAAGCCACAAGGAACATCATAGAGCAAACGATTGGCGTCCTCAAGCAACGGTTCCGCTGCCTGGATCGTTCCGGCGGATCTCTACAGTATTCGCCGGATAGAGTCTCCCAGTTCGTCGTCGTGTGCTGCATGCTGCACAACCTGGCTATCCGCAGGACTCAGGCACTGCCACCTGACGTTGCACCACCACCTCAGGAGGACGAGCAGGAGGACCATGAGGAGGAGGAGGAGGAGGCGGAGGAGTACCAGCCCAGGAGGGAGCCACAAGGTCCAAGGGCCGTCCGCCGGCAGCTTATTGAATGACACTTCTAGGCCCCCTGTCAGGGAATGGCCTGTGGCAATGAACGCACCTGAATGCAGCCGCTCCGCAAGCCCTCAGCCGGTTAACGCAACAACCACTTGAAACATGACACCTGGACATGCTGAATAAATAAAAAGCTTTATTTTACAAACTCAGGGCCCTTCCCACATGAAACAGAAAAACAGACGAGACCCCCAAAAAACAGTCAAAAACATCTGTCACTCCCACAACCTGGGGAGGAATAACAAAACTTGCCCATCCAATTGGCCTTCATCATCGGCCTTACAAAAATAAGCCCCCCCCTCCACAACACAAACACCCCCATAAAAACAAAAAATGCCTTCATCTTCGGCCTTACCAAAATAAGCCCCCCCCAGAACACAAACACCCCCATATAAAAAAAAACGTGATCACCACACTCTACTGGGTGTGCCGAGAGGGCGAGTCCTTATGCAGGCTTCTCCGGCCCCTGCCCGACCTGCTGCTCCGCCTCAACCTGGGCCCTGTGGGTGTGGCAAGGCTGGGGGAAGGCTCATGAGGGCCACAATGCGTGACGGCAGATGCCCTTGGGGGTCGGCCTAGACGAGGCCCGGCCCGGGAGGGGCCGGCTGCTGACTGCTGCAGCTGTGGCTGGCCAGCATCAGTCTCAGCAGCAGCTCGTCGCACCTTGGCTGGGGGAGTGGCAGTGTCGGCTGCACCAATGGGGGCAAGCTGGCTGATGCCAGGCGCGCGCTGTTCGCCAGAGACACTGGCACTCGGCCGGGCTGGCAGCGCAGCAAGCGCAGCAATCTGGTGGAGGCCAGACCGCTGTGCTGCAGCAGGGCGGCGGGTGCCCTGGCGATGCTTCCGCGCCACAGTGAGTGTGGCAGAAGTGAGTGCCCGAACTGCCCTGGTATGTGCCCGCATCAGATCTGCCAGTGTCTGGACGGCACCACTCATGGACTCGCGACTCGCGTCCTGCGCTGCCGCGAGTTGCTGGACACCCCTGTCCTGCGCTGCCGCGAGTTGCTGGACACCCCTGTCCTGCGCTGCCGCGAGTTGCTGGACACCCCTGTCGTGTGCTGCCGCGAGTTGCTCGACCCCCCTGGCCTGTGATTCCCCGAAAGCGACCACACTATGAGCCAGGGACTCAATGGCCTGAGGCAACTGTCCCACAACCCCCATGAACTCCTTGTGGCGCCGCTCCGACGCTGCGGACATCTCATCAAGGAGGCGCACCTTCTGGGCGAGGACCGTCTCCGGACTGGAGGGCGGACTCTCCCTCTGGGGAGAAGGCCGCCGAGCTGCCCGACCCTTCCCGCGTGCCTCGACCCCACTGGGCCCAGGAACTGCCCTCCCCTGCAACACTTCCCCCCTCTGGGGAGAAGGCCGCCGTGCTGCCCGACCCTTCCCGCGTGCCTCAACCCCACTGGGCCCAGGAGCTACACCCCCCTGCAACACTTCCCCCTGCCTCTCCTCCGGGCCAGACGTCTCCCCTCCATTGCCATCCCCTGGCGCGGATGAGGGTTCCCCCGATGTGCCGCCTTCCTCCTGGTCCTCGTCATCCTCCTCCTCCAAGGGCCTGGCACTCTGAGCTTCAGGGACCACCTCCTCCTCACCAGCTGAAAGCAGGAAGGCACAAGAGTAGCTTTAGAGTGAGGACAGGGCGTCAGCGAGGGAGGCATGAGTGGTGGCATTATGCGCATTGGTCGGACAGTGGGAAAGGATGTAGATCTGAAGCGCAAGGGCAACGAGAGAGGTCCAACCGGTCATGTCCTTACCAGTGGGTCCCAGTACAGGGTCCGCATCTCCAATGGCAACAGGGCCAGTCACCCGGCCACGCATGAGTCGAGCCACGCTCTCCTCCAGCTCACTGAGCGCCTGGTACTGGGGACGGCCTCCCCCGGTGGCAGACTGGCTCCTCAAATTCCGCGCCAGCTTGGCCTGCAAGAGAAAGGACGGCCTCTAAGTACAGTGTGGTGCCCTGTTGCTGTGTGCACTGCCTCCCATGGTCGAATAGCTTGGCCAGTGTGGTGCCCTGTTGCTGTGTGCACTGCCTCCCATGGTCGAATAGCTTGGCCAGTGTGTTAAGTGCAGAAAGTGCTATTGATGATCATGCCAGTGCCATAGCTACGGGAGGAGGGCTGCCCATTAGGCCTTTGAGGTCCCTTTGCCCATAACGTGAGGTGCACATGCAAGGATGAGGAGGACACCGGAAAGGGTACTCACCTTCACCATCCGAGTGAGGTCGTTGTACTACTTGCGGCATTGGTCCGCACTCCTGGGGACATCGCTGGTGGATGACACCCTGTGGGCGATTTTCTTCCAGGCTCTCCTGTACTGCCTCCTGGGAGCCTTCTTGCCACTGTCCGGGCACGAGATCTCTCTTTTCTTTTCCACACCATTAACCAGCACCCTCAAAGCATGCTGGGAGAAGCGCTGCGCTCGTTCACGGGCCTTCTCCATGGCTTCAGGCGCTATTTGGGTCCACCAGCAGAGTTGAGGCCTAGCTGCAGGGCTCCACTATGCAGGGCGTGGCAGCAGTCAAAGTCGACCCTTCCCCCTTTAAGAGCTGGCCGGCGTCAGGGTGTCTGCTGTCAATCAAAACATGACTGCACCTGTGCTGCGCCCGGCCTCGGCGTTATCAGTCCGCATCGCCGGCTTAGCGCCTGAAGATAGCAGTGCAACGCCAGTTTCAGCGCTCTCCCAAACTCTTGGCCAAATCTACTGAATTTCGGCGAAGTGGCCTACACTTTCCGGCGGGCGCTAACTTTAGCGACCGCCCGACTTTACCGCCCCAAAAGTGGCCAGACTGAATTTCTAGGCCAGTGTGTTTATAAGTTACTTAAAGCTTACTTTAAAGTTACTTGATGGTAAGACTCCTTTTTCTTACATCACAGGGCCTTGGTGAGACCACATCTTGAGTATTGTGTGCAGTTTTGGTCGCCTTATCTGCGGAAGGATGTTCTTGCCATGGTAGGAGTTCAGCGAAGATTCACCAGGCTGATACCTGGGATGGCAGGAATGACGTATGAGGAGAGATTGGGATGATTGGGCTTGTACTCGCTGGAGTTTAGAAGAATGAGAGGGAATCTTATTGAAACTTATAAAATTCTGACAGGACTGGACAGACTAGGTGCAGGAAGGATGTTCTCGATGGTCGGGGAGTCCAGAACCAGGGGTCACAGTCTAAGGATACGGGGTAGGCCATTTAGGACAGAAATGAGGAGGAATTTCTTCACCCAGAGAGTGGTAAACCTGTGGAATTCTCTACCACAGAAGGCAGTAGAAGCCAATTCATTAAATATATTCAAGACGGAGTTGGATATATTTCTTAAGGCTAAAGGGATCCAGTGGTATGGGGAGAAAGCAGGGACCGGGTACTGAAATTGGATGATCAGCCATGATCGCATTGAATGGCGGAGCAGGCTCGAGGGGCCGAATGGCCTACTCCTGCTCCTTTCTTCTATGTTTCTATGTTTCTATGGCCTAGAAATTCAGTTGCGCCACTTCTGGGGCGCTAAAGTCGGGCGGGCGCTAAAGTTAGCGCCCGCCGGAAAGTGTAAGCCACTTCGCCGAAATTCAGTAGATTTGGCCAAGGAGTTTGGGCGAGCGCTGAAACTGGCGTTGCACTGCTATCTTCAGGCGCTAAGCCGGCGGTGCGGACTGATAACGCCGAGGCCGGGCGCAGCGCAGGTGCGGTCATGTTTTGATTGACAGCAGACACCCTGACGCCGGCCAGCTCTTAAAGGGGGAAGGGTCGACTTTGTCTGCTGCCACGCCCTGGATAGTGGAGCCCTGCAGCTAGGCCTGAACACTGCTGGTGGATCCAAATAGCGCCTGAAGCCATGCAGAAGGCCCGTGAACGAGCGCAGCGCTTCTCAGAGCATGCTTTGAGGGTGCTGCTTAAGGCTTTTGAAAAGAGAAGAGAGATCTTGTGCCCGGACAGTGGCAAGAAGGCTCCCAGGAGGCAGTACAGGAGAGCCTGGAGGGAAATCGCCCACAGGGTGTCATCCACCAGCGATGTCCCCAGGAGTGCGGACCAATGCCGCAAGAAGTACAACGACCTCACTCGGATGGTGAAGGTGAGTACCCTTTCCAGTGTCCTCCTCATCCTTGCATGTGCACCTCACATTATGGGCAAAGGGACCTCAAAGGCCTAATGGCCAGCCCTCCTCCCGCAGCTATGGCACTGGCATGATCATCAATAGCACTTTCTGCACTTTACACACTGGCCAAGCTATTCGACCATGGGAGGCAGTGCACACAACAACAGGGCACCACACTGGCCATGCTATTCGACCATGGGAGGCAGTGCACACAACAACAGGGCACCACACTGGCCATGCTAATCGACCATGGGAGGCAGTGCAGACAACAACAGGGCAACACACTGTACTTAGAGGCCATCCTTTCTCTTGCAGGCCAAGCTGGCCAAGAATATGAAGAGCCGGAATGTCACCGGGGGAGGCCGTGGCCAGTTCCAGGAGCTCAGTGACCTGGAGGAGCGCGTGGCTCGACTCATGCGTGGCCGGGTGGTTGGCCCCGTTGCTATTGGAGATGCCGACCCTGTGCTGGGCCCCAATGGTAAGGACATGACCGTTTGGACCTCTCTCATTCCCCTTGCGCTTCAGATCTACATCCTTTGCCACTGTCCGACCAATGCGCATAATGCCACCACTCATGCCTCCCTCGCTGACGCCCTGTCCTCACTCTAAAGCTACTCTTGTGCCTTCCTGCTTTGAGCTGGTGAGGAGGAGGTCCATGAAGCTGAGAGTGCCAGTCCCTCGGAAGAGGAGGACGACGAGGACCAAGAGGAAGGCGGCACATTGGGGGAACCCTCATCCGCGCCAGGGGATGCCAATGGAGGGGACACGTCTTGCCTGGAGGAGAGCCAGGGGGAAGTGTTGCAGGGGGGTGCAGCTCCTGGGCCCAGTGGCGTCCAGGCAGGCGGGAAGGGTCGGGCAGCACGGCTGCCTTCTCCCCAGAGGGGGGAAGTGTTGCAGGGAAGGGCAGTTGCTGGGCCCAGTGGCGTCCAGGCATGCGGGAAGGGTCGGGCAGCTCGGCGGCCTTCTCCCCAGATGGCGAGTCCGCCCTCCAGTCCGGAGACGGTCCTTGCCCAGGAGGTGTGCCTCCGCGGCCTCCGAGCGGCGCCACAAGGAGTTCATGGGGGTTGTGGGACAGTTGCCTCAGGCCATTGAGTCCCTGGCTCATAGTGTGGCCGCTTTCGGGGACTCACAGGCCAGGGGTGTCGAGCAACTCGCGGCAGCACAGGACGCGAGTCGCGAGTTCATGAGTGGTGCCGTCCAGACACTGGCTGATCTGATGCGGGCACAGAACAGGGCAGTTCGGGCACTCACTTCTGCCACACTCGCTGTGTCACGGAAGCATCGACAGGGCACCCGCCGCCCTGCTGCAGCACAGCGGTCTGGCCTCCACCAGATTGCTGCGCTTGCTGCAGTGCCAGCCTGGCCGAGTGCCAATGTCTCTGGCGACCAGCGAGCGCATGGCATCAGCCAGCTTGCCCCCATTGCTGCAGCCGCCACTGCCACTCCCCCAGCCAAGGTGCGACGAGCTGCTGCAGAGACTGATGCTGCCCAGCCACAGCTGCAGCAGTCAGCAGCCGGACCCTCCAGGGCCGGACCTCGTCTAGGCCGACCCCCAAGGGCATCTGCCGTTACGCATTGCGGCCCTCAGGAGCCTTTCCCCAGCCTTCCAACACCCACAGGGCCCAGGTTGAGGCGGAGCAACAGGTCGGGCAGGGGCCGGAGAAGCCTGCACAAGGACTCGCCCTCTCGGCACACCAAGTAGAGGGTGTCGGCAACTGTTTTTTTTATATGGGGGTGTTTGTGTTCTGGAGGAGAGGGGCTTATTTTGGAAAGGCCGAAGATGAAGGCCAATTGGATTGACAAGTTTTGTTATTCCTCCCCAGGTTGTGGGAGTGAGATATGTTTTTCACTGTTTTTTGGGGGTCTCGTCTGTTTTTCTGTTTCGTGTGGGAAGGGCCCTGAGTTTGTTAAATAAAGCTTTATATTTATTCAGCTTGTCCAGGTGTCATGTTTCAAGTGGTTGTTGCGTTAACCGGCTGAGGGCTTGCGGAGCGGCTGCATTCAGGTGCGTTCATTGCCACAAGCCATTCCCTGACAGGGGGCCTAGAAGTGTCGTTCAATAAGCCGCCGGCGGACGGCCCTTGGACCTTGTGGCTCACTTCTGGGCTGGTACTCCTCCTCCTCCTCCTCCTCCTCCTCCTCATGGTCCTCCTGCTCGTCCTCCTGAGGTGGTGGCCCAACGTGAGGTGGCAGTGCCTGAGTCCTGCGGATAGCCAGGTTGTGCAGCATGCAGCAAACGACGACGAACTGGGAGACTCTATCCGGCGAATACTGTAGAGATCCGCCGGATCGATCCAGGCAGCGGAACCGTTGCTTCAGGACGCCAATCGTTTGCTCTATGATGTTCCTTGTGGCTTGATGGCTTTCGTTGTATGCCTCCTCCGCAGGGGTCCTGGGCGCGCGGAGCGGGGTCATGAGCCATGTGCACAAAGGGTAGCCCTTGTCCCCAATAAGCCATCCCCTTGGTGGAGGCTGTGCCTCGAACATGTCAGCCACAGTAGTCTGGTGCAGGATAAATGCATCGTGGCTGCTTCCTGGAAAGCGGGCATTGACAGCTAGGATACGCTGCCTGTGGTCACACACCAGCTGTACATTGAGGGAATGGTAGCCCTTCCGGTTGCGGTAATCCTCGGCATTGTCGATAGGTGCCCGCATAGCCACATGCGTGCAGTCAATGGCGCCCTGCACCATGGGGAAGTCGGCGATCCTGCCAAATCCGACTGCACGCTGCTCCTGCCTCTCTAGGGTCATGGGGAAGGAGATGAATTGGTGTCTCCTTGCGAAAAGGGCATCGGTGACCTGCCGGATGCAGCGATGCACGGCGAACTGGGAGATGTTCGCTATGTCTCCAGCAGCGGCTTGGAAGGAGCCGCTTGCATAAAAGTTCAGAGCCACCGTGACCTTCACTTCCACCGACAGAGACGTCCTGCACATCAGCTGTGGACGCAGATCTCTGTGAAGCAGCTGGCAGATCTCTGCAACCACCTCCCTTCTGAAGCGCAGCCTCTTAACACAATGCGCGGCAGTCATGGTGAGATAGGACACCTGCTGCCGGTATTCTCTGAGTGGGTAAGGCCTACGTTGCCGACGCCTGATGGCCCCTCTGCGTCTAGGCATGGCTGGCCCTCTCACACAGCGTCTGTGAGCCCTTCGCACATAATGCTGGAACTGAGGGTTGGAACCCCATGCAGCCCCCATAATAAACTTGCAAACAGTGAAATCACAAAGAGTCAATTTCCAAGCTCTGGCCAGAAGCCAAAAATACCTCTCCTATGTTGTCCCAAATCAGTAAGGTCTGTTCCTTGGTCTCTGTCCAGAAATCCAAAGCACTAAAGTCATTGCAGCAAAATGGCTGGCCTTTATAGTTCAGTGTAAGTGCCCTTTAATTAGCGCTCCCCGAGGCCCGCAGGGCCTCTGCTGCGTTCCACTTCACAGTTCTTAACAGCGCCACGCCCACATTGGGCGGGCGCCACTGAATTTCCGGTTTGGGGCGCACAAACAGCGTTGCACGACGAAATGACGTCATAAGCTGCGCGCGCAGCTGAGCGGGCGCAAACACTTTGCGCCGGCGCTAAATGTCAACTGAAGTTGGGCGTTGGCGCAGACTGGCCTGCGCCCGGGCGCTAAGTGCCTAGCGCTGGAAATCTACCCCTCTTATGGCGTTAACGGCTGGCGAACGCAACTGAATTTCTAGGCCTATGTTTCTCCCCTCAGCCTCCACTGTACCAAGGAAAACAAACCCAGCCTATCCAGTCTTTCTTCATATCTAAGATTCACTTAGAATAAGGGGCTGCTCTTTCAAAACTGAGATGAGGAGGAACTACTTCACTCAGAGGGTGGTAGGTCCATGGAATATGCTGCCCCAAAAAGCTGTAGAAGCTACATCATTACATAAATTTAAAACAGAAATAGACAGTTTCCTAGAAGTAAAGGGAATAAAGGGTTATGGGGAGCGGGCAGGAATTTGGACATGAGTCTAGGTTCGGATCGGTCATGGCCCTGTGGGTAGCGGAGCGGGCCCAGGGGCCGTGTAGCCTGATCCTGCTCCTATTTTGTGTGTCTAATTCTGTTAGATTCAGGAGATGGTTCTGTGATAGTAGATTGGCGGTTAGGATCAGATCAGACATGATCTTATTGAATGGTGGAGCAGGCTCGAGGGGCTGATTGGCCTACTCCTGCTCCTAGTTCTTATGTTCTTATGTTCTTATGTACTCCCGGCAACATCCTTGTAAATCTCCTCTGTACCCTCTCTAGTGCAATCACATCTTTCCTGTAATGTGGTGACCAGAACTGAACGCAGTACTCTAGCTGAGGCCTAACTAGTGTTTTATACAGTTGAAGCATAACACTCCTGCTCTTGTATTCTATGCCACGGCTAATAAAGGCAAGCATTCCGTATCCCTTAACTATCTTATCCACCTGGCCTGCTACCTTCAGGGATCTGTGGATATGCACTCTACACTACTCAGTGTCCTACCATTTAATGTGTATTCCCTTTCCTTGTTAGCCCTCCCCAAATGCATTACCTCACACTTCTCAGGATTCAATTCCATTTGCCATTGTTCTGCCCACCTGACCAATTTATTGATATCTTCCTGCAGTCTACAGCTTCCTTCTTCAGTATCAACCACACAGCTGGTTTTAGTATCATCTGCAAACTTCTTAATCATACCCCCTCTATTCAAGTCTAGATCATTGATATATACCACAAAAAGCAAGGGACCTAGTACTGAGCCCTGCGGAACCCCACTGGAAACAGCCTTCCAGTCACAAAAACACCCATCAACCATTACCCTCTGCTTCCTGCCTCCGAGCCAGTTTTGAATCCAACTTGACACTTTGCCCTGGATCTCATGGGCTTTTAACTTCATGAGCAGTCTGCCATGTGGAACCTTATCAAAAGCCTTGCTAAAGTCCATATACACTACATCAAACACACTACCCTCATCTACCCTCCTTGTTACCTCCTCAAAAAATTCAATCAGACACGACCTTCACTTAATAACTCCGTGCTGACTATCCTTGATTAATCCGTGTCTTTCTAAATGAAGATTTATCCTGTCCTTCAGAATTCTTTCCAATAATTTTCCCACCACCGAGGTTAGGCTGACTGGCCTGTAATTACTCGGTCTATCCTTTTCTCCCTTTTTAAACAAGGGTACCACATTAGCAGTCCTCCAGCACCACACCTGAAGCCAGAGAGGATTGGAAAGTGATGGTCAGGGCCTCTGCTATTTCCTCTTTTGCTTTGCTTAACAGCCTGGGATACATTTAATCCGGGCCTGGGGATTTATCCACTTTTAAAGCTGCTAAACCCCTTAATACTTCCTCTCTCACTATGTTTATTTCATCTAATATTTCACTTTATTACAATTACAATATGAAAATGCACGTAGTGTGCATACACCATCAAGCGACCTTGCTGCCTACTTCACAGACCATTTGTAACCTGTTAGACTGAGGCTGTTCTCAATTGCATTCCAGGAGGAACCATTATAATCCACTTCACTGAGGTTGTAGCCATGTTAAAACTATTACTGATAGTAAATGCTAGCATCTAAATTATTGTATTTGCAAACCCACAGAGTGCTTCTAAACATCAAGGGGTACAATTGTAACTTCTGAATTGTCACAACACGCATTTGTGCAAAATTGAGTGATTACACATAAATACGTTATTTGATGGATCCATTAGGGTCTGTTTGTGATAATTATCTTAATTATCATAAAGTACTGAAAATGCATCTCATTATGAAACAGCATCATGCAACAGCTACTAAAACAGCATAAACAATCTAAAAATAGATGGATATTTAACAGTTCCATTTAGCTGCTTGATGCTCTCTGCTTTTAGCAATTTTCCCAATAATCAGCTGAAAGCTATGGTTGACGTATGCAATGAAAACAAATTTTTACAAAACCTATTTATTTTTACTGTTCTCCAAGGACGCTTTTTGAGTCTTTATGGCTGCATAACAAACGAGCAAAGAAAAACTCATTTTACTTCTGGCCCTGAGCAGCTGTTCTGCTCTTCAAGCCCAATAGCCAGAAGATGGATTTGAACTCTGACCTTTAGTGCTGGTATGGCCACCTTAGGCTACTGCTGTCCCTTCCTTTGGTGAGTTTCTGTTTCATATGACCTTCTATTTTCACCAATCACACTTTCTAAAATATCTTAACATCTATTAAGCCAGTTTAGTTGTTGAAAGTTAACTGTCAGAAAAATCATTAATAATACAACTGAATCAGCCAGATAGGCTTAAAAGTGATAAAAATATCCCACTTGATTATAACTTGGGTTAACTGTATAATTAGAGCTAAGGCGGGTGGATGGGGGGCGGGGGCGGGGGAGCGGGGGGGGAGGGGTGGTGATCGCACTCAGTCACACAGTCTGTGCTTGAGGCAGAATAGGAAGATGGCTGAGTTAATTACAGAGAGGAGAAAGGGAAAGTGCAACACGTTATGTTGGGATAAAAACACAGTTAAAGAAAGTTACATTCATCAGAATGGCTGACACACACATACTGCCAGAGGGCTACATTGATAGAAAGCCTGCTATGGACAAAATGCCAACTGTGATCCATCACAGGGATCTAAAATAGTTCTCTGGTTTCCCACAATGTTCTTGAGGAAAGTAAAAAATATGGTCCAATCCCCTCTCAAGTGTTAGTTTGCCAATTCAGTGCTTAAAATTTATCTTGTTCGTTCTCAAAACATTCTTGTCTGTAATTTTGGAAGATGCTGAGAGAAAAAAACAGACCATTTTTTCACGTGTGTCAATATCAGTCAATCCCAGGGCAAATATAACACAGCTTAGATGCACATTAAAGCTGCTGTTACTCTGCCCAACAATATGATTTAAAATACCCCCTTCTGCACTAAAATAACACTTTTGTTTCCCACACCAGCCTAGGGTTAGATTGACAGTTTGGTACAAACTTGTGCTAAATTGTGTTCAGTGTTATGCTGTAGCCTCATGGCCTGTAGGAATTGCATCTAAACGTGTTTCTCCAGTGATAATGGCCTAGAAATTCATTGACGCCACTTTTGGGGCGCTAAAGTGGGGCGTCCGCTAAAGTTTGCGGCCGCCGCCAAATCTAGGCCACTTCTCCGATATTCATTAGCTTCGCCCTACTAGTTCGGGCGAGCGCTAAAACTGCTGCTGGACGCCTCTCTTTGGGCGCTAAGGCGGAGGTGGTGATCGATAGCGCCGAGGCCGGGCGCAGCGCAGGTGCGGCCATCTCGTGACTGACAGCAGACACCCTGGCGCCGGCCAGCTCTTAAGGGGGAAGGGTCGACTGTGTCTGCTGCCACGCCCTGGATAGTGGAGCCCTCCAGCTGGGCCTGAACACTGCTGCTGGACCCAAATAGCGCCTGAAGACATGGAGAAGGCCCGTGAACGTGCGCAGCGCTTCTCAGAGCGTGATCTGAGTGTGCTGCTTGCTGCTGTGGAGAAGAGGCGCCATGTTTTGTACCCGGACAATGCCAAGAAGGCGACGGTCTGCGTCTACAGGAGAGCCTGGAGGCATGTCGCCAGCAAGCTGTCAGCCAACAGCGATGTCCCCAGGACCGGTGCCCAATGCCGCAAAAAGTTAAATGACCTCACACGCATTGTCAGGGTGAGTACCCTTTCCAGTGACCTCCTCATCCTTGCATGTGCACCTCACATTATGGGCAAAGGGACCTGAAAGCTCTAATGGCCAGCCTTCATCCAGCAGCTATGGCACAGGCATGAGCATCAATTGCACATTCTGCACTGAACACACTGGCCAAGCTATTCCACCATGGGAGGCAGTGCACACCAGATCATGGCGACACACTGGCCAGGCTATTCCACCATGGGAGGCAGTGCACACCAGATCATGGCGACACACTGTACTTAGAGGCCGTCCTTTCTCTTGCAGGCCAAGCTGGCGAATAATCGCAAGAGCCGGACTGCGACCGGGGGAGGACGACCCCATATCCAGCCACTCACCGACCTGCAACATTGCGTGGAGCGCCTCATGGGTGGCCGGGTGATTGGGCCCGTTGCATGTGGAGATGCCGACCCTGTTCTGGGCAGCAATGGTAAGGACATCACCTTTTGCACCTCTCTCGTCCCACTTGCGCATCAGATCTACATCCTTTGCCACTGTCCGACCAATGCGCTGAATGCCACCACTCATGCATCCCGCACTGACGCCCTCTCCTCACTCTAAAGCTACTCTTGTGCCTTCCTGCTTTCAGATGGTCAAGAGGAGGTCCCTCAACTTGCCAGTGACAGACCCTCCGAAGAGGAGCAGGAGGAGGAGCAAGAGGAAGGCGGCCCATCAGGGGAACCCTCAGCCGCGGCCACCCAGGCCAATGTAGGGGACACGTCTTCCCTGGAGGGCAGCGTGGCGGAAGTGTCGAAGGGGAGGGGAGCTCCTGGGACCTGCGTGCTGCAGAAAGGCGGGAGGGGGGTGGAAGCTCGGCGGCCTTCTCCCCAGAGGGGGGATGCATCGGAGGGGAGTCCAATTGCTGGGCCCAGCGGCCTCCAGCAACGCAGGAAGGGTCGGCCAGCTCGGCAGCCTTCTCCCCAGAGGGAGAGTCCGGCCTCCAGTCAGGAGATGCTCTTCGCCGAGGAGATGGAACGCCTCGAAGACTTGTCCGCGGACTCGGAGCGCCGGCACACGGAGCTCATGGCGGCAGTGGCACGGTTGCCTGAGTCCATCGATTCCCTCTCTCGGAGTGTGGCCGAGTTCGGGCCCTTAGAGGCCACCAGTCGGGCGGAATACCGGGCAGATGTGTCAGCGACTGGCCAGGTGATTAGTGGTGCCATCCAGTCACTGGCTGCTCTGCTGCGGTCAGTGAACAGGTCAACACGGGCACTCACTGCTGCCACACTCGCTGTGTCAGCCAGGCATCGCCAGGGCACCCGGCGCGCTGCAGCAGCACAGCGGTCTGTCCCTCGGCAGATTGGTGCGCATGCTGCAGTGCTGGCCCGGGCGAGTGCCAGTGTCTCAGGCGACCAGCGAGCGCCTGCCATCCACCAGCTTGCCGCCATTCCTCCAGCCGCCACTGCCACTCCCCCAGTGGAGCTGCCAGGAGCTGCTGCAGCGACTGATGCTGGCCAGCCACAGCTGCAGCAATCAACAGCCGCCCGCTCGACGGCCAGACCTCGACTAGGCCGACCCCCAAGGGCATCTGCCGTCACGACATGTGCCCCTCAGGAGCCTGCCCCCAGCCTTGTAGCAGCCAATGGCCTTACTTTGAGGTGGAGCAGCAGGGCGGGCAGGGGCCACCCAAAGATGGCCAAGGCATCGCCCTAGCGGGCCAAATAGTCGAATGTGTGGCCATTTGTGTTTGTTTCTTGAGGCCGAGAATTGGATGTTTGTTTTTTGAAGGCCGATGATGTGATGTTTGTTTTTGACGTAGGCCGAGAATGACGGCCATTTTAGTTGCCCTATTTTGTTAATCCTCTCCAGGTTGTGGGAGCGAGTAATGTGTTTGAGTGTTTTTTGGGGGTTTCGTCTGTTTTTGGTTTTCATGTGGGAAGGGCCCAGAGTTTGTACAATAAAGCATTTTATTTATTCACATTGTCCATGGTTGATCTTTGAAGTGTTTGTTGCCTTAACCGGCTGAGGGCTTGCGGAGCGGCTGCAATCATGTTCTATCATTGGCACAAGCCATTCCCTGACAGGGGGCCTAGAAGTGACGTTCAATAAGCCGCCGACGGGCGGCCCTTGGACCTTGTGCCTCCCTCCTGGGCTGGTACTCCTCGTCCTCGTCGTCCTCATGCTCCTCCTGCTCCTCCTCCTGAGGTGGTGGTCCAACGTGAGGTGGCAGTGCCTGAGTCCTGCGGATAGCCAGGTTGTGCAGCATGCAGCAAACCACGACGAATTGGGAGACTCGATCCTGCGAATACTGGAGGGCTCCCCCGGAGCGATCGAGACAGCGGAACCATTGCTTGAGCATGCCGATTGTTTGTTCTATGAGGTTCCTCATCGCTTGATGGCTCTCGTTGTATGCCTCTTCAGCAGGGGTCGTGGGCGCGCGGAGCGGGGTCATGAGCCAGGTACACAAAGGATAGCCTTTGTCCCCGATAAGCCATCCTCTTGGGGGAGGCTGTGCCTGGAACATGTCAGCCACAGTTGTCTGTCGCAGGATAAAGGCATCGTGGCTGCTGCCTGGAAAGCGGGCATTGACAGCTAGGATGCGCTGCCTGTGGTCACACACCAGCTGTACATTGAGGGAATGGTAGCCCTTCCGGTTGCGGTACTCCTTGGCATGCTCAAGAGGTGCCCGCAAAGCCACATGCGTGCAGTCAATGGCGCCCTGCACCATGGGGAAGCCCGCTATTCTTGCAAACCCCACTGCACGCTGCTGCTGCTTGTCCAGGGTCATGGGGAAGGAGATGAATTGATGTCTCCTTCTGAAAAGGGCTTCGGTCACCTGGCGGATGCAGCAATGCACGGCGAACTGGGAGATGTTAGCGATGTCCCCAGTAGCGGATTGGAAGGAGCCGGAGGTATAGAAGTTGAGAGCCACCGTCACCTTCACTGCCACCGACAGAGACGTCCTGTGCATCAGCTGTGGCTGCAGATCTCTCTGAAGCAGCCGGCAGATGTCTGCAACCACCTCCCTTCGGAATCGCAGCCTCCTAACACACATCGCGGCAGACATGGTCAGATAGGAGGTCTGCTGGCGGTATACCCTGCGTGGGTAAGGCCTCAGTTGGCGACGCCTGTTGCCCCCTCTGCGTCTAGCCAGGGCTGCCACTCTCTCACGGCGTCTGTAAGCCCTTCTGGCATAAGGCTGAAATTCTGCGTTGCCACCCAATGCAGCCCCCATTATATGCTGGCAAACACTGAGCTCTGAATGAAGGCAAAGATAATTGGTAAGCTCTGGCCTGAGCCAAAAATACCTGTCCAAGTGTTGGTCCAAACCAGTAAACTCTCCTCCTTGGTCTCTGTCCAAAAAACCGTTGCTCAAGCGTGAATGCTGCAAAATGGCTGGCCTTTATACTGCTGGGTAAGTGCCTTTTAATTTGCGCTCCCCGCGGCCCGGCTGGCCTGTGTACCGTTCCACTTCACAGTCGCTCGGGCCGCCCGGCGCACAATGGGCCGGCGCGAGTGAAGTTCCGGTTTGGGGCGCACAAAGGGCGTTGCACTATTAAATGATGTCATGATCTGCGCGCGCAGCAGGGCGCGCGCGCTAAGACTTTGCGCCGCCGCTAAATGTGTCCTGAAGTTGGGGAGAAGCGCAGATCGCGCTGCGCCCGGGCGATAAGCGCCTAGCGCTCGAGATCTACTCCCCCTAAGGCGCTAACGGCTGGCGCGCCCAACTGAATTTCTAGGCCACAGTCTTTAATAGTTTGCTGGCAACTTGATGAAGCTGTAGAAAAAGCATATGGGATTCTAGATTTTATAAACAGGGGCATAAGCCTAACCTTTCCAAATACACGTTGGTGGTAAACACATTCACTACCACCAGTGCATATTGAAACATTGTGGGTATTGCACCTACAATTGTACGATATGCACTGGGGCAGGCAAGGTTACTTATTGCCAGTGCATACTCAGAAAATTTTACACAAAGACAACAAAAGCACAGGGGTAAGGGTAAACCTTTATGAATCAGTAGTTAGGTGGCAGTTAAAATAATAGGGCCAATCCCACACTTCCAGAGGAATTGGCACTCAGATGGAGCACACTGCAGGAAATCGCGGCCACTCAAATCCATGGTTTTCCATCTATTCATTTTACTGGGAGGAAAATCATGGGCTGTACACCAATAAATTCCCATGATGCACTACCTGCAAGCACCATTCTCCACCAGAAGCAGAGGAACATGGACGCAGCGCTCTTGTGTCCAGTTTTGGGCACCCTACTTTAGGAAATGTGACAAGGCAATGGAGAGGGTACAGGAGAGTTTTGTTAAGAGGATAGCATCGGGAGAGGCTTTAGTTATGTGGCAATATGAGGGTAATTGAGGCTTTTTTCATTAGAATAGAGGAGGTCAAGAGGAGATCTGATCGAGGTGTTCAAAATTATGAAGAGTTTTTGATAAGGTAAGTCCGAAAGAATTATTTCCATTGGTCAGTGAATCAGTAACTAGGGGGCCACAAATTTAAGATCATCACTAAAAGCACAAAGAAAGACATTGGGGTTAAATTCAACTTTGACGGGTCACAAAGCGGGTCATTAGAATATGGAAGCTCTGCCAGACACTTTGTTGGAAGTGCAATCCATAAGAACTTTTAAAAAGATGTGAAAAAGAACATTTTTAAAGGGTATCAAATCAAAATCAAAATCAAATCAACTTTTATTGTCATTGTTAGTGCACAAGTGCAGTACAACGAAATGTAGGCTTGTGGCTCCTGAGAGTGTACATTTAGATTAAGACATTTAAACATTCAACATTCATTTGGCTTGTAATACATTAACATAAACATAACCATAATAAAGTGCATTGGCAGATGTGCAGGCTTTAGAGTTTATTTGTGGAGTTCAGTAGGATGACAGCCCTGGGAAAGAAGCTGTTCCTAAATCTGGTCGTACGGGTGCGAATGCATCTGTAGCGTCTCCCAGATGGCAGGAGGGCGAACAGACTGTGGCTGGGGTGGGTAGGGTCTTTGATGATGGACTGTGACCTCCGTAAACAGCGTTTCTGGTATATGTGCTCTATGGTCGGTAGCCGGGTGCCGGTCAGGAGAATGGGAATTTAGAGAGTCATCACAGGCATAATAGACTTAATACTGAAATTAAAATATCTCAATGTACACCAAGAAGACTTATCGAATAATACATGGACTTTCCTCAATCAGTGAGTTGCTCGGATTATCAGTCATTAAGTACTTAGTTGGTGGTAAGAAGTGAAGAAAGAAATTCCATTGATAAAGCAACTTATTACATCTCTCAGCACTGTCTCAAAGTACTTCCACTTAAATGAGCTACTTTCAAGTGCAGTCACTGTTGTTATATAAGTGAATACAGCAGCTGTTTTGTACACAGCCGTGGCCCACAACAACAGTAGGAAGGAGGAGAGCATGCCAGGGGATCTCAGAGATGCCGTAATTGTGACCATCTTCAAGAAAGGTGACAAGTCCGATTGCGGTAATTACAGAGGAGTTTCCCTGCTGTCTGCCACAGGGAAAGTCATCGCAATAATCCTCCTCAACCGCCTTCTCCCAGTGGCCAAAGAGCTCCTCCCAGAGTCGCAATGCAGATTCCGCCCACTAAGGGGCACAATGGACATGATCTTCACCACACGTCAATTACAAGAGAAATGCAGGCAACAGCACCAACCGCTGTACATGGCCTTCTTTGATCTCACAAAGGCCTTCGACACTGTCAACCGTGAGGGATTATGGAGTGTCCTCCTCAAATTCGGCTGCCCTCAAAAGTTTGTCACCATCCTCCGCCTGCTTCACGATGACATGCAAGCCGTGATCCTGACCAACGGTTCCACCACAGACCCAATTCACGTACAAACCGGGGTCAAGCAAGGCTGTGTCATTGCACCAACGCTCTTCTCAATCTTCCTTGCTGCAATGCTCCATCTCACCCTCAGTAAGCATCCCGCTGGAGTGGAGCTAATTTACAGAACAAACGGGAAACTGTTCAACCTCCGTCGCCTCCAGTCCAGATCCAAGGTCGTTCCATCCTCTGTCATCAAATTACAGTATGCAGCCGACACTTGCGTCTGCGCTCACTCGGAGGTCGAACTCCAAACCATCGTCAACACCTTCACTGAAGTGTACGAGATCATGGGCCTTACACTAAACATCCGTAAGACAAAGTCCTCTACCAACCTGCCCCCGCCACACAGTACTGCCCCACAATTATCAAAATCCACAACAAGGCCTTGGACATCGTGGACCACTTTCCATACCTCAGGAGCCTACTGTCAACATGGGCAGACGTCGATGACGACGTCCAACACTGCCTTCAGTGTGCCAGTACAGCCTTCGGTCGCCTGAGGAAGAGAGTGTTTGAAGATCAGGACCTCAAACCCGGCACTAAGCTCATGGTCTACAGAGCAGTAGTGATACCCGCCCTCCTGTATGCCTCAGAGACATGGACCATATACAGCAGGCACCTCAAAGTACTGGAGAGGTACCACCAACGCTGCCGCCGCAATATCCTGCAAGTCCATTGGCAGGATAGGCGCACCAACGTCAGTGTTCTCGCTCAGGCCAACATCCCCAGTATCGAAGCTTTGACCACGCTCGATCAGCTCCAATGGACGAGTCACATCGTCTGCATGCCCGATATGAGACTCCCAAAACAAGCGCTCTACTTGGAGCTCTGGCACGGCAAGAGTGCCCCAGGTGGGCAGAGGAAACGCTTCAAGGACACCCTCAAAGCCTCCTTTAAAAAGTGCAACATCCCCACTGAATCCTGGGAATCCCTGGCCCAAGACTGCACAAAGTGAAGGAGAAGCATCCGGGAGGACGCTGAACACCTTGGGCTTGATTTTCATTGGGTCATGGAGGCGGGATTGGAGGCGTGTGGGGGGTTAAAATTGCAAAAACTGGCGGGTGGGCCCAACCAATTTTCACACAATTTTCATTAATTCGTGTCCAATGGTCCCGTCTCCGTCCCGCCTCTAAGAGGCGGGATAGGCCGTTAAGGCCCTTAACAAGCACTAAATTGCCTCTATAATGTCATTTTGAAAGGCCTTTGCAATTTTAACCCTTTTCCCACATGAAACACGCCTGTTCTGAAAAATGACGGTGAAACCTGGCGGGAGCACAATTGGATTGCTGACTATCAGCAGCAGGTCAACCATTAAAGAGGAGATTTGATCAGCCATCATTTGCAGGTGGCAGGACTTTGTAGTCTCAGGTCTGGGGGAACTTTTAGAAGGCATAACCACAGCTGTGGAAGTTTGGAGCCTGACACCAATCTCCAATGTGACCTCCTGGGAAACCCCTCTCGCCACCTTCACTGAGCGCTTCCTCAACTGAGGCATATACCAGAAGCATGGGAGCCATTTATTTCCTTTCCTCCTGGACATCAGGTTCGGATGAAGACCAGCCGTGGCAGCAGCAGAACCATGAACAACAGCACCACCAACAGCAGCAGCAACAGCAGGAGCGCCAAGTTGCTGCTCACCCACCTGAAGCTGCACAGGCCAGAAGGCGCCAGCGCATGACCACATTGCTGCCCGGGATGCAAGGAACACACTCATCTTGGCCAGATTTGCTTAGCCTAGTCAATCAAACACTTTTGCCTCGCAGCTTCTTACCTGAGCATCGACAATGGCCAAGGACCAGTGGATTCCTAGCAATTTGACCACCATACTGACAATTGCAAGTAATCCTAAGCCCTCAATGTGAAAGTCCAATTCGCGAAATGACACACGCCACAACTACAGCAGTAGCCATCAGATTTTTTATTTACATTATTCATCTGATGGCTTTTTCACAGAAAACATCAAATTTCACCCAAGTGACTACCCTTGTGACTATTTGTGCAGTTTCTTTCTCTTACGCATGCTCCTACGTGGTGCTTCCCCTGTGGCTTCAGCAGATGTGGAGGCCCCTTGCTCACTTTCTTGCCACTCCTGACTCGACACCTTTGGCGGGCGTCCTCTGGGGTTGCGAACCTGTGAGGGCTCGTCAACAGTCTGCTGCTCCTGCGGCTGTGCAGGGGTTGAGACGCCGATCTCAGTTGGGTGTGGACTCTGGTGGGGCTCTGACCGAGGTCTCTGCAGTGGCATGGAAGTGTGAGTGCTTGGAGAGGAGCCCCCACTTCCTTGAGGTCTGCCACCAACTTCCCTCTCATGGGTCAGGTCCCCCTCAGCGCTTGAAAGTGGCTTGAGAGCACCTTGCTGCACATCAGGGGGGCCATGGGGACCCGTATCTGCACTGGCAGTCCTACTCAAAAGGACTTCCATGAAGGTCTGGTTTCTCTGTTCAATAGATGACCATCGCTTCTCCAGAGATGTCATTCTATTCAGAACACCCACCATGTTTTTTGCACTCTGGCGACTTTTCACCTCCACGGAGGTAGCCATCCTTCCATGGTGATGCGTTCATGCGCCAATGACTCCACAAAAGCTCTGCTCATGTTCGCTATGGACTCCTCCATTCACTCCACACTCGCAGCGACTCTGGAGACAAAACCTGCCAGAGACTCCTTCATCTGTTCCTGGAGTTCCAGCACCGCTGATCTTATGGATGGACCCAGAGGCAGAGGGTCGTCATGCAGCTGAGCTGAGCTGGCAGAGTCCTGTGCCCTCTGACTAGGACTCTCCACTGCTGTCCCTGTCTCCACAATCTGCTGATGCTCACTTGTGAGCTGTGATACACTACTCTCTGTCCCGAAGGTCCCACCGAGGTGTGAGTGTCTGCGCTGGTGCTGGGTGCGCTTAATTCTGCTGACGCTGCACCCTCAGAGGTTGCAGCTTCCTCTGAGGAGTCTGGAGGCTCAGGCTGTTCCTCCTGGCTAGTGGGGACGGGTGCTTGCGATGGTCCTGTGGTGAAGTAAAGGAAAGAGCCAGAGATGTGATGCCAAGGTTCCGTGCACATTGCATATTGTAGATGATCATAAGTCCATCTGTTAGAGCTTCAGAATCATTATCAGCGACTCATGCAATGTCAATGAGAGAGATGGAAAACTATTCTGTCACCAGCTTGCTGTGATGCAACCGTCTGTCCGTCCCCCACTTGCGCATCTTCCTCCACTCCTACGATCTTCAGGACCGCCTCCTCCCAGGGGTGAGGTGGGCTACTGAGGGTGGCCCTCCTCCTATCCTCGCTCTTTCTCGCTTACTGTGAGCTCTCTTTTCCTGCAATGAGGGAGACAAGTGGAGGTTGAATGAGAATGAAGGAGTGAGTGGAGAGAATCCATAGCATAGATACTTAGAAGGAGACAAAGATGGAGTGAGGTGACAAGACCAAGGACCCTCCCTGTGTGTTGTCAGTTGTTTTCATAGCATCACAGTGATAGGGAGTGTGAGGGCTGCATAGCCGAATAGTTAGGTGAATGTGACCATAGAGAGAAAGGGAATGGGTAAGGGTGCATGGATGTCAGTGTCAAGTGGGATGTGAAGGAAGAGATTGCTAAAGCTGAGTGCTGGTGAGGAAAGGCAATGGGGATCAGATTGAGGGTGATGGGAAATTCATACTCACTTTTCCAGTGCGCTGACGGTCATGAAATCTCTTCCTGCACTGAATCCAGGTTCTGCAGGTTACTGTTAATGAGTTATCCTCCTCTGCCACTTGCAGCCACACAGCCTTGGTCTGCTGGGGAGGATTCTTCCTCCCTGAAGAAGGGAAGAGCACCTCTTTATGAGCTCTTGCTCCCTTCACTAAAGCCTGCAGGGCAACATCATCAAACCTTGGAGCAGACCTAGGTCTTTCACTGGCCATTCTGCCTCCAGGTCCCTGTAGCATGAAAGGCTAAAAGGTTGGCAGTCTGCAGAAGAAGCAAGGCTTGTTGCAGGCCTTAAATGCAGCAGCAATGATGACATCATCGGAAGCGACTTTCAGACTGGAAAAACTCATTTGCCATGGGTTCCCACACGCTGGAACTCAATTGGCCAATTAAGTTAAAATTGCATCAATCTCCCACATTGATTTAGATTTGTGTGGATAACACGAAATGCGGATTACACGACCCAAACCCGCCCCTGAATTAAAATCCAGCCCCTTGAGTCCCTTCGCCGGGAGCAAGCGGAAGCCAAGCGCAAGCAGCGCACGTCAACCCAACACCCCACCCACCCGCCCCTTCAATCACCATCTGCCCCACCTGTGACAGAGACTGTAGGTCCCGCATTGGACTCATCCGTCACCTGAGAACTCATTTTTAATGTGGAAGCAAGTCATCCTCGGTTCCGAGGGACTGCCCAAGAAGAAGGAGAAACTGAGGAGCCAATTTGTTTCTGACGGTGTTGATTGAGGGAGGAAAGTTGACCAGAGTAACAGGAGAAATGCTGCTCTTCTTTGAATAGCAGTGGAGGGGAGGGGGGTTGCAGTGTGGGAGTGTGGGGGGGGTGGGCGGGGGGCGGGGGGCGGGGGCTGGTGTCCATCTCCAGTTCAATTTAAGAGCACAGCTACTTCCCCCATCAAATAAAAGGTGTTTCTGCCAGGACTTGATGCCTGCATGAGTAATCTTTCAAAGATGCGCTGTAAAGGCTAAAATCTTCCAAAGCTTCTTTTTGCTCTAAATTTTCTTTGCCTCTCTCTTTCTGAAAAGAAAAATGGGGCTGCACCTCGGGGGCTTCATTCTGGAATATTTTGGGAAACACTATTTACACTGAACTATTTTCAGGGAATGTCATCCAAGAGCTCAAAATGGGATATTAAGAATAGTGTAAGAGAGAAACCAGGAAATGATACACCTATTAGTCTAACATCTGTTGTGGGGAAGCTGCTAGAATCTATCATTAGGGACAGAGTGACTGAGCACTTGGACAAACGTGAACTATTCAAAGAGAGCCAGCGTGGATTTGTAAAGGATAAATCATGTCTAACTAACCTAGATGAATTTTTTGATGAGGTCACTAATGTGGTGGATAAGGGAGTGTCTATGGATGTTGTCATATGGACTTCCAGAAGGCATTCGATGAGGTTTAGAAATGTTTATTATATTTATAAATGGCTTGGATGAAGGAATAGACAGCCGTATATCCAAGTTTGCTGCCAACACCAAGTTAGGTGGTACAGTAAGTAGTGTGGATGGGAGCAGAAAGTTGCAAAGGGACAGTGCTAGCTGAAGTGAGTGGGCAAAACTGTGGCAAATGGAGTTCAATGTGGGGAGGTGTGAGGTCCTGGGAGGGGGAAAGTGATCAGGAGTGGAGGATCGAGCGGGAGGGAGAGATAATCAATCGGGAGGGCGGGAGAGTGATCAGGAGGAAGCGGGGTGATCGGGAGGGAGGATAAGGAAAGCTCTACCAGAAACTTTGGTGCAAGTGCAATCCATAAGAGCTTTTAAAAAAGAAGTGGGTAAATATTTGAAAAAGCAAAGTATAAAAGGGTATGGGGAAAGGGTCAGGAGAATGGGGGTTCAGAGAGTCCTCCCAGGCACAATAGGCTTAATAGGTTCCTTCTGAGCTGTAAGATTCTATGATTCTAAGGGGGAGAAATTCAGTATCACCCCGTTTGGGGCACAATTATCGGCCGGGCACAAAGTTTAGCGCCTGGCGCTAATTATCGTCTGACTGCAAACTTGGCTTCTATCGCCCCTGGAGGTGATTGGAGCGCTAAATCAGGCGCTACACACCTCTCTTAAGGCGCTAACGCCGAGGAGCGAGGCATTATCTCAGAGCGCTGGCGAAGCTCATGTGATGTCAGTCAGCAATGGAACACAGACACACTGGCGCCGGCCAGTTCTTAAAGGGGAGGGTCGATCTTGCTCTCAATCCACACCTTGCTCATTGCAGCCTTGAATCTTGGCCTGGAGAGACCTGTACATCAATTCTGCTGGAAAGAACAATGGAGAGATCCAGGGAAATAGCTCAGAGTACAGCCCCCATAGTCTATTCTAAATTGATGCAAGGAAGGTCAAATCAAAATGAACCTGCAAAGTGCTGCTCAGTACCCAAAACTCCTTCACACAGCGTTGAATCTCTCCAGAAGTCTCTCTCTCTCTCAGAATGCGTGGTGCAAAAATGTCACCAACAAAATAAGGCAGGAAACGTCCGCCTTTAAATAGTGCTCCCCCAGTCCCTTCCCGACTGCAAAACGCTCCCCTCAACCTGTCGTTGCTAGCGGCACGCGGAAAGGCAGGCGGCGCCACTCAATATCCGGTCCAGAGCGCTACCGGGGCGTTGCACACTCGACTGATGTCACGATCTGTGGGCGCAGGAGATCGTGGCGGTAGTGTTTAGCGCCGCTGCAAAATGTATGGTCAATTTCGCGAGCGGTGCAAAGATCGCCGTGCCGGGCGCTAGTTGCTTTGCACCCTCTTAGGGCGTTAACGGGAGGTGTAAAGCAACCAAATTTTTCCCCCTAAATGTTTAAATAGATTCATAAACAAAATGTTACCTACTGTAAACATTGTCACCTAATGCAATTTTCTTGGGTGTGAACTTTTTCTACTTAAGGTTTGAGAAGATTTCTTTTAAACTTCTGAAAAACTTCAGTGAAGTTATGTCACTTAAAAGGCAGTCAAACATTAAAATTGTAAGTTGTAATAATCTCTTTCCTCATGCAGTGCTTCAGCACAAATGAGGGGCGGGTTACGTTATGGAAAGATAGATTGATGCTGTCTTAGCAGTGCTTTGTTTAAACCTATATATGGGTTTATGCCAGCAAAAGCACAAAAGAAATGGAGCGAACAAGTGTGTAATCTCTCAGCCTTATTAATGTTCCTGTGAAGCCAAATGGATAGAACGAAAGAGCAGACAGATTGAAATCACGCATGCATATGACAGATTAAAAATACAATGTTTATAAAATATGTCGGGGTGGAATTTTTGGTATATTTTTAGTATATTGTTAAGAAATTAAATTCCTGTTGTCGTTTATCTTTATTCTCCATCAGACATTAACTATTATATAATGTTGTAGGATGATGGGTGGGGGCCGTACAACCCTAAACTAGGCTCTTTCATTACTGTCTGATCAAATTATTGCCCTCTCAGCATTAGTCATGAAATTAAAATATCTCAATGCCCACCAATAGACTTTATCTAATAACACATGGATATTCCTCAAGTCAGTAAATTGTTGGGTTTAGCTACAGGCTGTATTATCATTAGGTATTAGTTGGTGGTAAGAAGTGAAGAAAGAAATTCCATTGATAAAGCACCTCATTACATCTCTCAGCACTGTCTCAAAGTACTTCCCATTAAATGAGCTGTTTTCAAGTGCAGTCACTGTTATATAAGTGAATACAGCAGCTGTTTTGTGCACAGCCGTGGAAAAGACAGAGGCAAAGAAACATGGGGCTGCACTTCAGAAGCTTCATTCTGGAATATTTTGGGAAACTCTATTTACACTGAGCTATTTTCAGGGAACGTCATCCAAGAGCTCAAAATGGGATATTCAGAAGAGTGTAAGAGAGAAACCAGGAAATGATACATCTGTTAGTCTACCGTCTGTTGTGGGGAAGCTGCTAGAATCTATCATTAGGGACAGAGTGACTGAGCACTTGGACAAACGTGAACTATTCAAAGAGAGCCAGCATGGATTTGTAAAGGATAAATCATGTCTAACTAACCTAGATGAATTTTTTGATGAGGTCACTAATGTGGTAGATAAGGGAGTGTCTATGGATGTTTTAATATGGACTTCCAGAAGGCATTCGATGAGGTTCCACATAAGAGACTGTTCACAAAAATGAAAGTGTATGGAATTGGAGGCAACCTATTGACATGGGTAGGGAATTAGTTAAGAGGTAGGAGACAGAGAGTAGGGATAATGGTTTGTACTCCAATTGGCAGTATGTGACTAGTGGTGTCCCCAGGGATCTGTACTGTAGACGCAGCTTTTCACTATATTTATAAATGACTTAGATGAAGGAATAGAGAGCACATGAAGTGCTGTAACCTACAAGGCTATGGACCAAGAGCTAGAAACTGGGAATAGGCTGGATAGAGCCGTATATCCAGGTTTGCGGATGACGCGAGGTTAGGTGGCACAGTGAGTAGTGTAGACGGGAGCAGAAAGTTGCAAAGGGACATTGATATATGAAGCGAGTGGATAAAGCTGTGGCAAATGGAGTTCAATGCAGGGAGGTGGAAGGTCCTGGGAGGGGGCAAAGTGATCAGAGGGGAGGACCGATCGGGAGGGAAGGGGAGATGATCAGGAGGGAGGATTAGGAATGTTCTACCAGAAACTTTGGTGGAAGTACGGCTCCAACCCGTCGACTTACGCATTTAACTGCAGCACGTTGGACTGCTTGCACGGACCCCTTTGCTTATTAACATATGCTAATCGCTCAATTAGAGCAATATTAACGCAGATTTTTCAGTTTAACATGTAATCCATGGGTTTCCCGGGCTTTCTGAAACTCACCAGTGAAAGCAAAGCGAGAATACAGCGATAACTGAGGGGGTCAATCAATCTCAGGGGAATATGGCACAACATACTCTGTACTCACAGCTGCTTTCTTACCTGCTAGTGGGAATGGGTGTTCACAGTGCTTTTGCTGAGAGTTTACTTCCCACACTTTGGAGGTTTCTTCTACAGTTTGGAGGTTTGATGTATCAGATCAGGATGGGTGCCGCTTATGCTGCCTTAGATTGGACCTCAGATGAGGACCAAGATGACCAGAAACAGCACCAGCAGCAGCAGCACCCACAGTCTGCTGGCCACAGACCTGTAGCTGCACAGCAGAGAGGGGAGTAGCAGAGATCAGAGCAGCAGAAAGGGGAGTAGCAGAGATCAGAGCAGCAGAGAGGTGAAGCTCGCAGGAGGCCATACCGGCCACACAGGGTCTGCAGGCAGAGGATCAGCTTCCTCAACATGATGGAACAGCAGTGTCTCAGGAGGCTCAGGCTGTGGCATCAGATGGTGGCAGACATCTGCAGCCTGCTGGAAGAAGACCTGCTGCCAGCTGGACCTGATGGCCACACTTTACCAGTGGCTGTCAAAGTCACCACCACCCTCAACTTTTTTGCCTCTGAATCCTTCCAGGGCTCTGCTGGAGACATTTGCAGGATCTCCCAGTTGGCAACCCCCACAAATGCATAAGATAGGTGACTGATGGCTCGATCGCCAGGGCCGCCAAATATGTCCACTTCACCTGCGATGCCACTGGTCAAAGTGAGCGGGCACTCGGGTTTGCGTATCTACTGCCTTCCCACAGGTGCAGGGTGTCATCGACTGCACATACGTGGCGATCTGGGCCCCCCGATCACTCAGGAATGTTTGTCAACTGCAAGGGCTTCCACTCCATCAATGTGCAGCCGGTGTCCAAGCACAAAAAGGTATTTCTACAGGTGTGCGCAAGATTCCCGGGCAGCTGCCATGATGCTTTCATCCTGCGGCAGTCCAACCTCCCTGACGTCTACACACCTGGAAGCAGAGTTAACGGGTGGCAGCTCAGAGACAATTAAAATGTGGCTGATGACACCTCTCAGAAACCCGAGAAATGACACCCAAGCGCGCTACAATTAATGCCATATCATCACCAGATAGGTCATCGAACAAGCCATCGGCATGCTGAAGATGCGCTTCAGGTGCCTCGACAGATCTGGAGGCGCCCTTCAGTATACACCAGCTGGGGTCTCAAGAAAGGCTGTGGTGTGCTGCGCTCTGCATAACATTGCCCAGCAGCGAGGTTTGGACCTGCAGGAGAGCCAAGGCGCAAAGCGTAGATCCTCTTTGGAGGATTCTGAGGAGGAGGAGGAAGGTGATGAGGGCAATGCACCATCAGCTGTGCACATTGCTGCCTAGGATGCCAGGGATGCCCTGGTTACTGCGAGGTCCACGTAGGTTCCACCAGTCCACCCATCTAATAACCACGTGCAACAGCCACTTCACACCCCAATGCCATTAATACAAAGCATTACTGCAAACAACCAACTACCCCTTTAACATCCCCTCATTGGTCACCATTAATTCATGTCTTCCCATTCATCATCAAACAACTTAAAAGGCCAGTTACCAGCCAGCAACCAAGAATGGGCAAGACAGGAAAGTGGTACAAAAGAATAATATTTATGTGCTTCAAGCATAGAACAGAAACTTAACAACATAACAATGTCTAAGACAGTCATGTGCGGCAGTCCAACCTCCCTGACGTCCTTGCCGAATGGCCTACTCCTGCTCCTATCTTCTATGAACTACAAGGGGGGAATTTTAACATGAAAAAACGGGTGGGTTGTGGGCGTGGGGGAGAAGTTAAAGTATTAAAAATCGAAATCCCGACCCCAACCTGCCTCCAACCCGTCCACTTTTGACGTTTACTCAGGCGGGACGGGGGGCGGGCAGCCAACCCGCTGTCAGGAGGTGGGTTTGCATTTTGAATATGATACTGAGACCCCGAAGCCTCTGCTTTAACCTGCTGTGGCTGGCTGGGAACCCCAAGCCTTGGGATTCTTGGTAGCTGCAATGAGGCGAGCACAGCCTCGAGGAGCAATCCTTGTGAGCTGGGAGGAGCAGGAGTGCTTCCTCCCAGGCCCCCTAGCTCACTCACCATTAACCCGTCCCATACAAACACTACCGCCCCCAGGGTCGGGGATCAAAGCCCACCAGATTGGACAACCCCCCCCCCCACCCTGGGCTTGGAACCCCCCCAACCCCGGACCCCGCGCCTACCTGATTGTTGTGGTGTCCTGTCCAGCGTTCCCCACCCGACTGTCTGGCTTCCAGGTGGGGAACCTGCCCATGCCGTCACACGCACGCTGTGTCCCGGGTCTACCAGCACCCGCTGCACCGCCCCCCCGCCCGCACCGGGCGGGTCGGAAACATCAAAATCCCGGCCTAAATCTTTAATCTTTTTCCTACCGCTCCTACGTTATAGCAAAGGTTGAGGCAAACTGCTCAGATCCCTGCTCTGACTGTTGAGATGTTCTTGGCCGAAATCACGCGTGCATATGACAGATTCAAAATACAATGTTGATCAAATATGGCAGGGTGGAATTTTTCAGTATATTCTTAGTATATTGTTAAGAAATTAAATTCCTGTTGTCATTTATCTTTATTCTCCATCAGACATTAACTATTATAGTGTTGTAGGATGATGGGTGGGGGCTAACAGCTTAGTAAAGGGGCCGTACAACCCTAAACTAGGCTCTTTCATTACCGTCTGATTTAATTATTGCCCTCTCAGCATTAGTCATGAAATTAAACTATCTTAATGTCCACCGCTAAACTTTATCTAATAACACATGGACCTCGATATTAATGGGGAGGCGGGAGAATGTGGGGGAGCATAGTAGCGCGTGGAAAACCCGGCAAGGCCGGGAACGTGGAGGCCCAGCCGATCTTAATGACAGGGCCTCATTTAAATAATTTACTGCAGACTCCTGGCCGACAGCCGACCGGCCTGGCTGGCAGGCTGGAGCGCCATCAAGTGGCAGGAGGCCGCAGCTGGGGACCTGGCTGATGGCTCCGGGCTGCAATTGGGGATGGGGGAGGGGAGCGAAGACATCAGGGCCGCCATCAGGACTGGGGGGTGGGGGTGGAGAGAACATCGAGCCACAATCGGGACTGGGGAAGGCCGAAGGCTTCCTTGTGAGGCCTGAGGGGGCATTGCTACTCCACCTGGTCCACAAGGAGTTCTAAAAGGAGCTGATCTTCAGCCTCCCGCCTCGTATCTACTGCCGGGAATCCCACTGCGCCTCCACCTCATTTACTGTTAAATTTAAGTTGCGGCGTGGATGATGCCATTGTGCTGTGACTTTTGAATGTTAATTAGGCCTCCGCCTGCCTTTTGCGGGAGCCTTGTCGATGGCCAGATTTGTGTTTGTAAATTTTAAACGAGCAGGAATGGGGTCGGGGTGCTCGATCCTGATATTTTAACCACCCCATGACCTTCTCCTGCCTGTCGGGGAGGGGGTGGGTGGGGGGCGATTAAAATCGAGACCATAGACTTTCCTCAAGGCAGTGAGTTACTGGGTTTATCACAGTCATTGGGTACTTAGTTGATGGTAAGAAGTGAAGAAAGAAAGAAATTCCATTGATAAAGCACCTTATTACATCTCTCAGCACTGTCTTAAAGTATGAGATTAAATGAGCTGCTTTCAAGTGTAGTCACTGTTGTTATATAAGTGAATACAGCAGCTGTTTTATACACAGCCGTGGCCCGCAACAACAGTAAAGTGAATGGCCAATTTGTTTCTGATGGTGTTAATTGAGGGAGGAAGGTTGACCAGGAGAAATGCTGCTCTTCTTTGAATAGCAGTGGAGGGGAGGGGGGGGTGGGTGGGGGACGGTCCAGCTCAGTTCAATTTAGAGCACAGCCAATGCCCCCCTCAAATGAAAGGTGTTTCTGCAGGATTTTATGATGCCTGTATAAGTAATCTTTTAAAGGGGAACTGTAAAGGGTAAAGTTGTCCAAAGCTTCTTTTTGCCCTAAATTTTCTTTGGGGCTACAATTTGGGAGCTTCATTCTGCAGTATTTAGGGAAACTCCTGTTAAGGCCCCCACCATCCACTTATCCTAATTATATGAAGTCAACTTTACTCACTCTCAATGCTCCCACATCATAACATATGTCTTTGTTCTAGTTATCTTAAAGGCCATTTGTGTTCTTATATCCCACCCATTACTATACCTATAATGTACATCTCACAGCAACTATTTTACTCTGAAAACTAGTTTACTGATCTCTATATCCATTTGCCCCTCTATATACTATAATAATTGTTCTGACCTGACCACCGACTCCATCCTTCTGCTTGACCACTGTCTGAGGCTGAACCAGACTGTTCGCAACCTAAGTGTCCTGTTTGACCCTGAGCTTAGCTTCCAACCTCATATCCTCTCCATCACCAAGACCGCCTACTTCCACCTCCATCACTTCCCCCGTCTCCACCTCTGCCTCGGCTCATCTGCTGCTGAAACCCTCACCCCTGCCTTTGTCACTTCGAGACTCGACTACTCCAAGGCTCTCCTGGCCGGCCTCCTACCTTACACTCTCCATAAACTTGAGCTCATCCTAAACTCTGCTGCCCGTATCCTAACTCGCACCAAGTCCCGTTCAGCCATCATCCCTGTGCTCGCTGACCTACATTGGCTGCCAGTCCAGCAACGCTCAATTTTAAAATTCTCACCTTTGTTTTCAAATCCCTCCATGGCTTTGCCCCTCCCAATCTCAGTAACCTCCTCCAGCCCTACAACTCTCCATGATCTCTGCATTCCTCCAATTCTGGCCTCCTGCGCATCCCGGATTTTCATCGTTCCACCATTGGCAATGTATAATTTTATATGCCTCTTCATTCATATATTTGCATACTCATTTTCCCTTGCTGTACAATTAAAGAACTTGAGACAGTTTTTCTGTGCAATATTGCTACAAATAAGATCATAAGAATACATGGAGAAGGAAACAAGTCACCACTATATTTCTTCCACAGTGCCCTACAATTTACCCCAGCTATCTAACCCATTCCAAACACAGGTACAATTATTAAACAGGTAAAAAAATGATACAGTTCCTCTTTAACTCCTGAAGGTAATAAGCAACCCTCCTAGCCATTAATCAAACATCATCTCTGACCTGTTGCATTCTACACGGGACTCATCCTTGGCTCCAATAGCAAAGTAACCAGCAGTCTCAGCAAAGTACTTGATTATCTTATTTGTTCAATCCATTCCTTTTGTTTAATTGAGTTTACAAACCCAACATTAATTGCTTTTGCTGGGAGTCTATTTCACATGTCAACTCTTCTGGAAGAAATAAATCTTCTATTCTGTCATTTAGTTTGCGGTTCATGTTCCTCTGAACTTTCCTTACTTGCTCTTTTTAAGCTCTAAATACATTGTAATGGACACTTTCTCACTCTACATTCTCAATGTTCTGAAATCAAGACTTGTTGCTCACAATCTTAAGCCCTGCTAATAGCTCAGAGGCACGTTGGAGCCTGGGCTGGGCTGGGAGGGGAGATGGGGCCAAAGCCCAGAAGAGGTCTCGGTGCGTTGGTTTATGATATTTCAATGGGGCCACCTCATTATAATATTGCTTCTGGGTTCAGCGGCGAATACACGACAGCAGACATGGTGCAGACCCACATGACGCGATCTTAACCGGAGCATTTAAGGGGTCAATCTAAGGATCGAATAGAGGAGTTAGGAGTCACAGCAAAGTGAGGGAGAAGTGCTGGATTCAGGACGGTCACAGGCTGCACCTTGATTTAATGATGCATCACTTGATGTACTGCTGGGTGCAGTGAGGACTAGGCGAGAGATACTCTTCCCCAGCAATGGGAGGAAGAAACCCGCTGCTGCAACAAAGAAGGAGTGGTGGAGGTGGCCCCAGGAAGTCAGCAGCAGGAGCATTGTGCTGCGTTCCTGGATTCAGTGCAGGAGGCGCTTTATTGATCTAACCAGGTCAGGAAAGGTTAGTACAGTTGAACATTCACCTACATCCTGTTGTGCACATTACCCCCCTCACTCTACCTTGTCAAGCCTACTCCATCACATCACTCCTCACACAGTTACCTTGCAAGCACACCCATCCTACTCTTTATATGCACTTCCTCACATCCCCATATGTAAATCCACCACTGCAACTCACCCTGATCCTTATGCAATTTGATGCCTCTACTTGATAGTCACCCTCACCAAATGCACTGCATCCATCAGGTGAACACATGCCATTACAGTCAATCATAGGTCTGCTCTTTCCCCCGTTGCAGGAGAAAAGAGCGCAGGACACAAGTGAGAGAGAGAGAGAACGAGAACATGAGAATGGGAGGTGGTCCTTCACAGATCACACAGTTGACAACTGCAGAGGAGGAAGTGCTGGAGATCAGTGGTGTCTCGGAATCCCTGGCCATCGGCGATGGGGACCCTGCAGCTACCTGGTGACAGAATCAAATATAATGCACACACCTGTCATACAACACTCAGTCATCTTGACCTGATTTCAGCAGTGAGTGAAATATGATCATCTTCACAATGCTAAGTTGCAACATTCTTACCTAGCCAGTATTAATTCATATCTTTTTCTCCAACAGAGCCTTCACACATACATCAGCAGTCAGTGCACCTCCTGGATGACGAATCCTCAGAGGAGCTAATTCATTCTGAGGGTGCACCATCACAGCACTCACAATTACCATCCACCAGCTCAGTTACTCGCACTTCGGTGGGTCCAGCTAGGCAGATAGTTGGGTTTTCACCTGGTGACTCACAGTTCATAAGTGAACAAGAGCAGATGGTGGTGGCAAGGACAGCTGTGGAGAGACTGCGCTGGCGGGCGCAGCACTCTCCAAGCTCTGCTCAGCTGGACACAGATGCTGTACCCTGGGGGCCATCAATGAAAAGGATAATCGTTGAGGGGCAGCAGAAAATCTGTGACATACTGGCAGGCCGTCCAAGAACACTCTCCATGAGTGCAGAGAGAATGGAGGAGTCCAGCTCAAGCATGAGGGGGTTAATGTCGCAGGGCACTCCGAGGATGTCTTCTTCCATGGATAGGTTGGCCAGCTCTGTGGAACATCAATCACAGCAATCAAATGAGTCTCTGCAGGCCTTGACAATGGTTGTGCAGACTCTGGCTGCCAACATGCCTGGCACCTTCAATAGGATGACTGATATCTTAGCCTTGGCCTTATAGCGCGTCACTGGTCTGCACCGAGCTGCTCTCCAGAAGAGTGGTAGGAGTGAAGTGCAGCTGGCCCATGAAAGGGATGATGGTGAAAAAGGACATGAAAGTTGGAACGCCACTCACAGCACTTCCACTTCTCACTCACTGCCGCCACCCCTCAGTCTGTCTCCTCTCCCGATGGCCGAGTCTGTGCCTGCACAGGTATTTATTGATGCCCATAGGCCTGACTTAATGAGCCCCATGGATTGCTGTTCAGTTTCAAAGGCGATTTTCAGGAAGCCCGGTAAACCCGTGTATGTCACGTTAAATTTAAACCCCAGTGAACATCTCGTTCAAATTGACTTATTGAAATATTAGAAGCAGTACCGTCTCTGTGGAGGGGGTTATGCACATGCGTCGAGAGACGTCTGAGTTAAACCAAAAGTCAACGCGTTGGAGCCGGCTTCGAGACGCATTCATATTTTCGCCGATTTTAACAACCTTCCTGAACCCAAACCCACACAATCTTTACTATTAAATTTCCCTCCTTGCTCTAACTCAGAAAAATTACCATAAATTAATTTTCTATTTCGCTGATGGATGCCCAATTATTGTGTACCCATGTCATGTTTTCTGTACTAATATGTGGGGCAGGGGTATTCAGATGGTGGGTTGGGGGGTGATTCCCACCCCCTGTTGGGGGATCTCCCCAATTTCCACACAATACCCGATCAAAATTTTGGCCACAAAACATTTATTATTTTCGCCTGTAAAGATTTTAATAAAAGGTTAAACTCTAATTGTTGCTCTTTTCAGAACCCAGGGGGTGATTTTGTCAATGGGGGCGTGTTGGAGGCAGGACTGCTGCTTGTCGGGTTTTAGTCCTGCCTCCATCGACCTGTGGCCAACCCACGCTATTTTCCCTAGATTGACCTGGTTAAGCCCGCCCAGCGGGTTTAGCAGGCCAATTAAGGGGAAGTCGGTTACCGAGAACGTCAACGTATGACGTTTCATTTGTCAAAAATCTTTGACAGATGAATTGTCATCGTTTGACAGCTCTGTGAAGCTGTCAAACACTGACATTCTAGGTTGTTTGATGAGTCCTTGTATTCAAGACTCATCAAACCTCTTTTGTAAGCAGAAATTAGATGGTTGTTGCATTGGAGAATGCAGCAGCCATTCTGTCACCTCTGCCGCGGAGATGCAAGACTCTCCGCATCCCCAACTGTTGAAGTCTGCAGGAAGAAACAAAGGTAAGTAAACACTTTCTATCACTTTCCACTCACCTCACATACTTACCTCTCCACACTTGCGCACATCACTTATTTCCACAGTGCACTATTGCACCCCTCCGACCCCCGCAGACCCACTGCTCGCCTCAGTGACCCTGGTGAGGTTTCCCAATGTCGGGAAGCCTGCGCCTCTGGTGGAAAAATGGGGGATAATCCTTTTAACTGCCTATTAACTACCTGTAATCCCCTTCCCGCCTCCAGGAGACGGGACCCGGCGTGGGTCGGCTACCCGCCTCCTGGGAAGATGGCACGGAAGGGTTGGGGACGGGATGGGTACCTGCCCCCAAATTCTGCCATTTTCTCGGCAGACCCGCCTCCAAACCCGCCTCCCCAGGGCTGGCAAAACCCAGCCCCAGATTGAATTGTTTCCAATATAGTGAATCAGGAAGTGAAGGCTGCAACTGTTTGTTTCTAATAAGTTTGCAATCGTTTTCAAAATGTGGAATGTTTACTTAATGTGTGTTGTTTTCCATTGTAAAGATAAACAGGTGGTAAAAAGTGAGCAGGTATTTCAAAGTATTGATATGATGGCTGCCGTTGAAATAGACTGATTGAACAGTAAGTTAAATCCTCAGAGATTGAACAGTGATGCCAGAAGACGTCAGGTTACGACTGTAAAGAACGAAACAACAAGACTTGCATTTGGATAACACTTGATCATCAGAAAATCTCGAAGTAATTTGCAGTGCAGTGACTGTGGTTTGCAAAAATCTCAGAGGATGTTTACTCTCTGCCAAAGTGTATTGGAGCTAAGAGTCAGACTTAATGAAGGTAACCACTGCATTGCTTTATTTTGCTATTTTATAATTTTATAAGCTGCTTTCTCCTCTTCAGATTCTTCCGAAGAAGCACCATTCCCCAACCAAACTGTTCCTCAGCCTCTATTGAAACTGATGACCAGGATAAATAGGAGACCAGCGATCTTATCTCCCTTCCTCACCTCCTTTTGACTATCTCCCCCAGATTGCCTGACTGAGATAAGAAACTGAGGAAAATATCAACTTCATCTGTAAATTCTTACTGCTTTATAATAATTAAACCTGATTTTATACTTCAATAATATACTAATTTTGAACAGTGCAAAATTATTGTGGGAAATAATCTCCACAATTATTTATGATCTGAATGAATATTAAATGGATTTGTAAAGTTTTCTGTTCATATATCTGAATTGACCTACTTAACAGTAAAAGTACTGTGAGTCAGCCATGGGTCTGTGGCACTGTGATAAGTGCAGATTAACAATTTCGGGCTACAATTTCAAACAGTGCAAAGCAGTCTGAGGAGGTGAAGGACTTTCCTTGGTATTCAAGGGCAGTGTGGGCACACAATGTGATAATGACAGTCTCACTGATAGCCTTCACTGCAGTGACGTAGTTTTAAACCAACTGTGAGCATTGTTGCAAAGAACATCACTTTAACTATCAGCTGTGCGTCACTTTTCTCTGCCAGTCTCCTGCCTCAGTGAGCACCATCCTAGATTATATTCTGTGAGCAATAAACAGCCTTACACAATACAATCCTTTGAGGTTTTATGGTACAATGGTGATAAAATTCAACTTTAGTGGAGGCACAAAACAGGAAGTAGCGGACTGGCTGTCAATGGAAAGTAAAATCGGGCGAGGTACAAAACAGATGGCCGATCTGGTGCAGTCAGTTTTTCGCCTCCGCCGAAATTAAATTTGACCCCCTGGGAGTAATTTTAACCCACCTAGCCAGCAGGAACGGGGCGGGTGCGCAGGTGAAATGGCTTGATTCCCGCATGTCGCCATTTTAACTTTGCACTTTATTTAGGCGGCCGAGGGCACCTCATGAATACATGCAAATCGGGGTCCTATGATGTCATTGGGACTCCTGCGGTATTTGCTGATGGGGAAGAAAAGGAGGCCTTTTAAGGCAAGGCAAAAACTATCCTTAGTGGGACCAGGAGCAGCAGGAGTGCCTCTCTGGGACCCGCATGGAACGTCTGGACCTCTGCTTCTGCGAACTCCCCACCCCTTCTTACCCCCAAAATGGCCCCGATTCTCCCCCCCTCGCCACCCATGACTTGCCTTGGTGCTGGGAGCCGGCCAGCTGCCTCTTTCTGTTCATTTCAGATGGACAGCTGGCTAGTGGGATGTAAACTCGGCCCAGCTTCCTGCTCGGGAGTTAAAATTCACCTTCCTACGTCATTAGTTGTCAGTACAGCTCATCACTGCGGGGGGGGGGGAATCTAGCAATGCAATTCTAACAGCCTTGAAGAAGTCCAAAAATGAGGATTTATAATCCCAATGAAGCCAGTGAGGCAATTTTTTCCTGAATGAAGAAATCTCAACTACATCACTTACTGAATCTAACAAACGATCAGTTTTAGAGACGGATGCTAGATTGACAGATTCATGTTGGCAGCTGCTCTCCCGTGCTAGACTAGCCTTGAAACCCTACTGTCATCAAATGCAAAAATCATACACGTCAAAAGAAGCAGTCCTACACAGTTCTGTTGGTTAAAGTTAGTTGCTGGCAAAATAAATGACCTCTTTCAGCAAATACCGCTGGTGCATTACTACGCAGTACCACGTGGAAGATTTCCTCTGTATGATAGTTGTAGTGAAATCATAAACTTCTTCCTAAAGGACTTATATACTTGAAAAGGAAAAATTTGCAGGGCTACGGGGAAAGAGTGGGGTAGTGGGACTAATTTGATAGCTCTTTCAAAGAGCCAGCACAGGCACGATGGGTTGAATGGCCTCCTTCTGTGCTGTATAATTCTATGTTTTTATAATTTTAATACACATAAGAGGTAAGCGAGTCTTTGACTTAATGGTAGCATTCCCGCCTCTGAGTCAGAAGGTACGAATCCTACTCCA
Source organism: Somniosus microcephalus (assembly GCF_052327205.1). Lineage (NCBI taxonomy): Eukaryota > Metazoa > Chordata > Chondrichthyes > Squaliformes > Somniosidae > Somniosus > Somniosus microcephalus. Next base: position 67,111,574 of record NC_140991.1, read on the forward strand.
GACAGTCCCGGAACATGAAGACCAGAGTCTGTCTCTGAATTCTGGGTTGACATCCCATGGGATACTCGTGGGTGTGGGTGGCCCCTCATCATCTGGGTTATGGGAGCCCATAAAACCCCCACACCATATAGGACTAACCACCCTGTTGGCTGGTATAAAGATGGTTATGTTCATGGAAGGTGTGTTCAAGTTGCGGCATGTTAGATAGCTGATTTAAAAAAAAAATCATTCCTGGGATGTGGGCGTCGCTGTCAAGACCAGCATTTATTGCCCATTCCTAATTGCCCTTGAGAAGGTGGTGGTGAGCCGCCTTCTTGAACCGCTGCAGTCTGTGTGGTGAAGGTACTCTCACAGTGCTGTTAAGGAGGGAGTTCCAGGATTTTGACCCAGCAACGATGAAGGAACGGTGATATACTTCTAAGTCAGGATGGTGTGTGACTTGGAGGGGAACTTGGAGGCGGTGTGTTCCCATGCACCTGCTGCCCTTGTCTTTCTAGGTGGTAGAGGTCGCGGGTTTGGGAGGTGCTACCAAAGAAGCCTTGGCGAGTTGCTGCAGTGCATCTTGTAGATGGTACACACTGCAGCCACGGTACACCGGTGGTGGAGGGATTGAATGTTTAAGGTGGTGGATGGGGTGCCAATCAAGCAGGCTGCTTTGTCCTGGATGGTGTCGAGCTTATTGAGTGTTGTTGGAGCTGCACTCATCCAGGCAAGTGGAGAGTATTCCATCACACTCCTTACTTGTGCCTTGCAGATGGTGGAAAGGCTTTGGGGAGTCAGGAGGTGAATCACTCACCGCAGAATACCTAGCCTTTGACCTGTGAATCCTTGCACTACTTCACAGTTTCATCCAAGGGCAGAGTGTAAAGATACAACAACCTAAGGGATACTTTTTCATTTTTGTGCTCTTGGTGTAATCTGGCACAGATTCGATGGGCTGAATGGCTTCCTTCTGTGCTGTACTATTCTGTGATTCTATGCTATGGAGCACAGAGGATAGCGCACTTGGATGCACCAACGTGGAAAATTACCCCTCCAGTGCTGTAAGACTGTACTCTGAACCTCTGATCCTTTCTCCCATCCTGTGTCACACAAAAATATACCTTCCCTCACAGTGTGCCAAGCATGAGCGAGCCTCCCTGACTCACAACATTTGTCCTTTCTTGCTTTCTTCTCTGTGATAACCTTAAGCGTCAAACTCATCTAAGAATTTAATTTGATATGGGGAGTTGCATCTCAGTAGTGGTAGAGGGTGGGAAGAAAATAGTTAAAGGTTAACAATTACATTCTTTATGTATTTCTTACATTATAAATTTTATTTGAAGGTGTGTAAGGACGAGGTGGGGGAAAAGGAATATTGCTGCTGAAAGGATTTGGAAAGAATTTTCCGAGAGATAGTAAAGTAAATGTTAAAGTGCTTTTTGATTGGTTTGTGGACAATTTGAACCAATGATGACTTTTTTGCAGGAACTTTAAGCCAATCGTGGCTTTTTGTGAATGGGCATTACTGGCATAATATACATGATAGATACAACATTTTAATACAAAGAGATAATGGCCCCGGGCTGTAGCGGAAGGAAGAGAAAATCAGATTGGATGGGATCTACAAGGGTCTTCCAATTCGGGGAACCAAGGGTCTAATGAGGGTGAGGAACTTAACGTAATTAATATAAGTAGAGAAAAAGTACTAGAGAAGGTAATGGGCCTAAAAGCCGACAAATCCCCTGGAATTGACCGCCTATATCCTAGGGTTCTAAAAGAGGTAGCTGAAGAGATAGTGGATGCATTGGTTGTGATCTTCCAAAATTCCCTAGATTCTAGAATAGTCCCAGCAGATTGGAAGGTCGCAAATGTAACACCACAATTCAAGAAAGGAGGGAGAGAAAAAACAGAACTACAGGCCAGTTAGCCTGACATCAGTCATCGGGAAAATGCTGGAATCCATTGTCAAGGAAGTGGTGTCAAGTCACTTAGAAAATCATAACATGATTAGGCAGAGTCAACATGGTTTTATGAAAGGGAAATCGTGTTCGACAAATTTATTAGAGCTTCTTGAGGATGTAACTAGTAGGGTAGATAAAGGGGAACCAGTGGATGTAGTATATTTGGATTTCCAAAACGCATTTGTTAAGGAGCCACATAAAAGGTTATTACACAAGATTAGGGTTCATGGGGTTGGGGGTAATTTGGTAGCATGGATAGAGGATTGGTTAACAAACAGAAAACAGAGAGTAGGGATAAACAGATCTTTTTCAGGATGGCAGGCTGTAACTAGTGGGGTGCTGTAAGGATCAGTGTTGGGGCCTCAGCTGTTTACAATCTATATTAATGACCTAGATGAAGGGACCGAGTGTAATGTATCCAAGTTTGCTGATTATACAAAGCTAGGTGGGACAGTAAGCTGTGAGGAGAACACAAAGAGTCTGCAAGGGATATAGATAGACTAAGTGAGTGGGTAGTAAGGTGGCAGATGGAGTATAATGTAGGGAAATGTGAGGTTATTCACTTTGGTAGGAAGAATAGAAAAACAGAATATTTTTTAAATGGTGAGAAACTTTCAAATGTTGGTGTTCAGAGAGATTTGGATGTCCTCGTGCAAGAAACACAGAAAGCTAGCATGCAGGTACAGCAAGCAATAAGGAAGGCAAATGGCATGTTGACCTTTATGGCAAGGGGTTGGAGTATAAGATTAAGGAAGTCTTGCTATAATTGTACAGGGCCTTGGTGAGACCACACCTGGAGTACTGTGCACATTTTGGTCTCATTATCTAAGGAAGGATATACTTGCCTTGGAGGCAGTGCAACGAAGGTTCACTAGATTGATTCCTGGGATGAGAGGGCTGTCCTATGATGAGAGATTGTGTTGAATGGGCCTATACTCTCTGAAGTTTAGAAGAATGAGAGGTGATCTCATTGAAACATACAAGATTCTGAAGGGGATTGACAGGGTAGATGCTGAGAGGTTGTTTCCGCTGGCTGGAGTGTCTAGAACTAGGGGGCATAGTCTCAGGATAAGGGGTAGGCCATTTGAGACTGAGATAAGGAGGAAGTTCTTCACTCAGAGGGTTGTGAATCTTTGGAATTCTCTGCCCCAGAGGGCTGTGAATGCTGAGTCTTTGAGTATATTCAAGGCAGAGATAGAAAGATTTTTGGACTCGAGGGGAATCAAGGGATATGGAGATCGGGCGGGAAAGTGGAGTTGAGGTCGATGATCAGCCATGATCTTATTGAATGGCGGAGCAGGCTCGAGGGGCCGTTTGGCCTACTCCTGCTTTTATTTCTTATGTTCTCTTATTTCTTATGTTCTTATGCTATCGCTTATTCTGCACTACTGCCCAACGCCAGTTTCACCTCCAATGATTGAGATAAATAATGGAAATCAGCAGCAGATTCAATATAATTATGTCAATGTCACAAAGCATTAATACCCCTGTGTGAAGATCAACACAAATCAAGGACTTAATCAATCACTGCTGAAAACATGACCTAAAAATGAAACAGTGGTGTGGATGCCACGGTGAGTTAGGACCTCTAACACTTGGATTTGAATCTATCCCACGTGAAAGGAATAAGTTTCTGTTGGCTGTAAAGGTCCAGTGAATTGGTCGAACCTCAATCTTGATCCTATTAGGCAAAGCCCACAGTACAAAACAGCCCATAATTCAATATAAATTGATAATCTTCCTCAGGGAAATCTGAAGGAGATTAACTGGACATTCAGCTCATTGCTGGTTGTGGAATCTTTTGTATCCAAAAAACAGCTGGTTAAGAGTTAATAGTAAGTGATTCAAAATAAATGCCAGCAATTTACCATCCAATGCTGTATAGAAACATAACCTGCGCTTTCCATTGCAGATCCACACAACAGGCTATGTCTGCAACAACAGTTCCCGTGGGCTCACGATTAGCTCAAAAGTGCAAAATTATAAAACAAAAATAGGACTTGAAATTATGCTGTGTGATAATAACATGCAAGGTGCTTACTGTGGTTATATGGAAATCCTTTGTCTTCTCTTTTAATGGATACGCTAATCCATTTAAAAGTTAAAATGTAATTCAAATAAAAGAAAATTACAAAGCAGACTTCTGCTGTGCCACAGTTAAATAACAATGTAGGTTTTACAAAATCTTTTCTTTACAAAAGAATAGGCAAGTCACTGCTGTCTTATGCTGGAGGTTTTTTTAGTAACTCCAATGAGCCGAGTGTAATTTACACCGGCAGTGGCAAAGGTAGATTTCTTCGTTCCTGGTGCAGTTAATAAAATGCTTCACAAAAAAAGGCTTTCAAAATAATAAATACTTTAACTGTTAAACTGGACAAGGTACACAACAGTCAAACTGATGCAAGAATTGAAATAATTGAGTCGCGAAAAATCAATAAAGTGGTTAGAGTGTGAAATTTTACAGATAGGTTTGATGGTGAACAATGGTCGCTATGAATTATAAAGTATCGCTGTCTAAATATTCTTAAATGAGAAACAAAAATAACATTTCAATGAGTTCAGTGGTACCAGGTTTCAGAACATCTTCACTACCCCGAGGGTTATTGACAGATTCATTGTCTTCTTATCACTAAAATTTGTAGTAATTTAACATTCTGTGACTCATGTGGAACATTTTGGTGAATGACATGGAACATTCTGGTGAATGAAATGGAACATTTTAGTGAATGACATGGAACATTCTGAGAATGACATGGAACATTCTGGTGAATGACATGGAACATTCTGGTGAATGACATGGAACATTCTGGTGAATGACATGGAACATTCTGAGAATGACATGGAACATTCTGTGAAAGATATGGAATATTCTGGTGAATGACCTGGAACATTCTGGTGAATGACATAGAGTATTCTGGTGAATGACATGTAACATTCTGGTGAATGACATGGAATATTCTGGTGAATGAGTTGGAACATTCTGAGAATGACATGGAACATTCTGTGAAAGATATGGAATATTCTGGTGAATGACCTGGAACATTCTGGTGAATGACATAGAATATTCTGGTGAATGACATGGAACATTCTGGTGAATGACATGTAACATTCTGGTGAATGACATGTAACATTCTGGTGAATGACATGGAATATTCTGGTGAATGAGTTGGAACATTTTGAGAATGACATGTAACATTCTGTGAATGACATGGAACATTCTGGTGAATGACATGGAACATTCTGGTGAATGACATGGAACATTCTGAGAATGACATGGAACATTCTGTGAAAGATATGGAATATTCTGGTGAATGACCTGAAACATTCTGGTGAATGACATAGAATATTCTGGTGAATGACATGGAACATTCTGGTGAATGACATGTAACATTCTGGTGAATGACATGTAACATTCTGGTGAATGACATGGAATATTCTGGTGAATGAGTTGGAACATTCTGAGAATGACATGGAACATTCTGTGAAAGATATGGAATATTCTGGTGAATGACCTGGAACATTCTGGTGAATGACATAGAATATCCTGGTGAATGACATGGAACATTTTGGTGAATGACATGTAACATTCTGGTGAATGACATGTAACATTCTGGTGAATGACATGGAATATTCTGGTGAATGAGTTGGAACATTCTGAGAATGACATGGAACATTCTCAGAATGACATGGAACATTCTGTGAATGACATGTAACATTCTGGTGAATGACATGGAACATTCTGAGAATGACATGGAACATTCGGAGAATGACATGGAACATTCTGGTGAATGACATGAAACATTCTGAGAATGACATGGAACATTCTGGTGAATGACAAGTAACATTCTGGTGAATGAGATGGAACATTCTGGTGAATGACATGGAACATTCTGGTGAATGAGATGGAACATTCTGGTGAATGACATGGAACATTCTGTGAATGATATGGAACATTCTGGTGAATGACATGGAACATTCTGGTGAATGACGTGGAACAGTCTGGTGAATGACATGGAACATTCTGTGAATGACATGGGACATTCAGGTGAATGATATCGAACATTCTGGTGAATGACATGGAACATTCTGGTGAATGACATGGAACATTCTGGTGAATGAGATGGAACATTCTGAGAATGATATAGAACATTCTGAGAATGATATGGAACATTCTGTGAATGACATGGAACATTCTGGTGAATGACATGGAACAGGCTGGTGAATGACATGGAACATTCTGGTGAATGAGTTGGAACATTCTGGTGAATGACATGGAACATTCTGGTGAATGACATGGAACATTCCGGTGAATGATATGGAACATTCCGGTGAATGACATGGAACATTCCGGTGAATGATATGGACATTTCTGGTGAATGTTATGGAACAATCTGGTGAATGACATGGAACATTCTGGTGAATGATATGGAACATTCCGGTTAATGACATGGAACATTCCGGTGAATGATATGGAACATTCTGGTGAATGATATGGAACATTCTGGTGAATGACATGGAACATTCTGGTGAAAGACATGGAATATTCTGGTGAAAGATATGGAACATTCTGGTAAGTGACATGTAACATTCTGGTGAAAGATATGGAACATTCTGGTAAATGACATGTAACATTCTGGTGAAAGACATGGAACAATCTGGTGAATGACGTGTAACATTCTGGTGAAAGATATGGAACATTCTGGTAAATGACATGTAACATTCTGGTGAAAGACATGGAACAATCTGGTGAATGACATGGAACATTCTGAGAATGACATGGAACATTCTGAGAATGAAATGGAACATTCTGTGAATGACATGGAACATTCTGGTGAATTACATGGAACATTCTGGAGAAGGGCATGTAAGATTCTGGTGAATGTCATGGAATATTCTGATGGAAGATATGAACATTCTGGTGAATGATATGGAACATTCCGGGTAATGACATGGAACATTCCAGTGAATGATATGGAACTTTCTGGTGAATGATATGGAACATTCTGGTGAATGACATGGAACATTCTGGTGAATGACATGGAACATTCTGGTGAAAGATATGGAACATTCTGATGAATGACATGGAACATTCTGGTGAATGACATGTAACATTCTGGTGAAAGATATGGAACATTCTGGTGAAAGATATGGAACATTCTGGTGAATGACGTGGAACATTCTGGTGAAAGACATGGAATATTCTGGTGAATGACATGGAGCATTCTGGTGAATGACATGGAACATTGTGGTGAATGACATGGAACATTCTGGTGAATGTCATGGAACATTCTGGTGAATGACATGGAACATTCTGGTGAATGACATGTAACATTCTGGTGAAAGATATGGAACATTCTGGTGAACGACTGGAACATTCTGGTGAAAGACATGGAACAATCTGGTGAATGACATGGAACATTCTGAGAATGACATGGAACATTCTGAGAATGAAATGGAACATTCTGTGAATGACATGGAACATTCTGGTGAATTACATGGAACATTCTGGAGAAGGGCATGTAAGATTCTGGTGAATGTCATGGAATATTTTGATGGAAGGTATGAACATTCTGGTGAATGATATGGAACATTCCGGGTAATGACATGGAACATTCCAGTGAATGATATGGAACTTTCTGGTGAATGATATGGAACATTCTGGTGAATGACATGGAACATTCTGGTGAATGACATGGAACATTCTGGTGAAAGATATGGAACATTCTGATGAATGACATGGAACATTCTGGTGAATGACATGTAACATTCTGGTGAAAGATATGGAACATTCTGGTGAAAGATATGGAACATTCTGGTGAATGACGTGGAACATTCTGGTGAAAGACATGGAATATTCTGGTGAATGACATGGAGCATTCTGGTGAATGACATGGAACATTGTGGTGAATGACATGGAACATTCTGGTGAATGTCATGGAACATTCTGGTGAATGACATGGAACATTCTGGTGAATGACATGTAACATTCTGGTGAAAGATATGGAACATTCTGGTGAACGACTGGAACATTCTGGTGAAAGACATGGAACATTCTGAGAATGGTATGGAACATTCTGGTGAATGACATGGAACATACTGAGAATGACATGGAACATTCTGGTGAATAACATGGAACATTCTGGTGAATGGCATGGAACATTCTGAGAATGACATGGAACATTCTGGTGAATAACATGGAACATTCTGTGAATGACATGGAACATTCTGGTGAATGACAGGTAACATTCTGGTGAATGACATGGAACATTCTGTTGAATGACATGTAACATTCTGGTGAATGTCATGGAACAATCTGGTGAATGACATGGAACATTCCGGTGAATGATATGGAAATTTCTGGTGAATGATATGGAACATTCCGATTAATGACATGGAACCTTCCGGTGAATGATATGGAACATTCTGGTGAATGACATGGAACATTCTGGTGAAAAACATGGAATATTCTGGTGAATGACATGTAACATTCTGGCGAAAGATATGGAACATTCTGATGAATGACATGGAACATTCTGGTGAATGACATGGAACATTCCGGTGAATAATATGGAACTTTCTGGTGAATGATATGGAACATTCTTGTGAATGACATGGAACATTCTGGTGAATGACATAGAACATTCTGCTGAAAGACATGAACCTTCTGTTGAATGACATGGAACATTCTGGTGAAAGACATGGAATATTCTGGTGAATGACATGGAAAATTCTGGTGAATGACATGGTATATTCTGTGAATGACATGGAACATTCTGGTGAATGACTTGGATCATTCTGGTGAATGACATGGTACATTCTCTGAATGGCATGGAACATTCTGGTGAATGACATAGAACATTCTGGTGAATGAAATGCTACATCCTGTGAATGACATGGAACATTCTGGTGAATGACTTGGAACATTCTGGTGAATGACATGGTACATTCTCTGAATGACATGGAACATTCTGGTGAATGACATGGAACATTCTGGTGAATGACATGGGACATTCTGAGAATGACATGTAACATTCTGGTGAATGACATGGAACATTCTGGTGAATGACATGGAACATTCTGTTAAATGAGTTGGAACATTCTGGTGAATGACATGGAACATTCTGGTGAATGACATGGAACATTCTGAGAATGACATGGAACATTCTGCTAAATGACCTGGAACATTCTGGTGAATGACATGGAACATTCTGAGAATGACATGGAACCTTCTGGTGAATGACATGGAACATTCTGAGAATGATATGGAACATTCTGGTGAATGACATATAACATTCTGGTGAATGACATGGAATATTCTGGTGAATGAGTTGGAACATTCTTGTGAATGACATGGAACATTCTGGTGAATGACATGGGATATTCTGTTTAATGAGGTGGAACATTCTGTGAATGAGTTGCAACATCCCGGTTAACGACATGGAGCATTCTGGTGAATGACATGGAACATTCTGTGAATGAGTTTGAACATTCTGGTGAATGACATGGAATATTCTGGTGAATGACATGGAACATTCTGGTAAATGAGTTGGAACATTCTTGTGAATGACATGGAACATTCTGGTGAATGACATGGAACATTCTGGTGAATGACATGGAACATTCTGGTGAATGACATTGAACATTCTGTGAATGAGTTGGAACATTCTGGTGAATGACATGGAACATTCTGTTGAATGACATGGAACATTCTGGTGAATGACATGGAACATTCTGCTGAATGACATGGGACATCCTGGTGAATGACATGGAACATTCTGGTGAATGAGTTGGCACATTCTGGTGAATGACATGGAACATTCTGGTGAATGACATGGAACAGTCTGTGAATGACATGGGACATTCTGGTGAATGACATGGAACATTCTGTGAATGAGTTGGAACTTTCTGGTGAATGACATGGAACATTCTGGTGAATGACATGGAACATTCTGGGAATGACATGGAAAATTCTGTGAATGACATGGAAGATTCTGGTGAATGACATGGAACATTCTGTTGAATGACATGGAACATTCCGGTGAATGACATGGAACATTCCGGTGAATGATATGAACATTCTGGTGAATGACATGGAACATTCTGGTGAATGAGTTGGCTATTCTGTGAACGAGTTGGAACATTCTGGTGAATGACATGGAACATTCTGGTGAATGACACGGAACATTCTGGTGAATGAGTTGCCACATTCTGGTGAATGACATGGAATATTCTGATGAATGACATGGGACATTCTGCGAATGACATGGGACGTTCTGGTGAATGACGTGGAACATTCTGTGAATGATATGGAACATTCTGGTGAATGACATGGCACATTCTGGTTAGTGACATGGAACATTCTGTGAATGACATGGAACATTCTGGTGAATGACATGGAACATTCTGGTGAATGACACGGCACATTCTGAGAATGACATTCAACATTCTGGTGAATGACACGGAACATTCTGGTGCATGACATGGAACATTCTGAGAATGACATGGAGCATTAAGGTGAATGATGGAACATTCTGGTGAATGACATGGAACATTCTCTGAATGACATGGAACATTCTGAGAATGACATGGAACATTCTGGTGAATGACATGGAACATTCTCGTGAATGACATGGAACATTCTGGTGAATGACATGGAACATTCTGGTGAAAGATATGGTACATTCTGGTGAATGACATGGAACATTCTGGTGAATGACATGGATCATTCTGGTGAATGACATTGAACATTATGGTGAATGATATGGGACATTCTGGTGAATGATATGGAACATTCTGGTGATTGATATGGAACATTCTGTGAATGAGATGGAACATTGTGGTGAATGAGATGGAACATTCTGGTGAATGATATGGAACATTCGGGTGATATGGAACATTCCGGTTAATGACATGGAACCTTCCGGTCAATGATATGGAACTTTGTGGTGAATGATATGGAACATTCTGGTGAATGACATGGATTATTCTGGTGAATGACATGGAACATTCTGGCGATAGATATGGAACATTCTGATGAATGACATTGAACATTCTGGTGAATGACATGGAACATTCTGGTGAATAATATGTAACTTTCTGGTGAATGACATGGAACATTCTGGTGAATGACATGGAACATTCTGGTGAATGACATGGGACATCCTGGTGAATGACATGGGATATTCTGGTGAATGAGTTGGCACATTCTGGTGAATGACATGGAACATTCTGGTGAATGACATGGAACAGTCTGTGAATGACATGGGACATTCTGGTGAATGACGTGGAACATTCTGTGAATGAGTTGGAAATTTCTGGTGAATGACATGGGACATTCTGGTGAATGACATGGAACATTCTGGCGATAGATATGGAACATTCTGATGAATGACATTGAACATTCTGGTGAATGACATGGAACATTCTGGTGAATAATATGTAACTTTCTGGTGAATGATATGGAACATTCTTGTGAATGACATGGAATATTCTGGTGAATGACATGGAACATTCTGCTGAAAGACATGAACCTTCTGTTGAATGACATGGAACATTCTGGTGAATGACATCGAATATTCTGGTGAATGACATGGAACATTCTGGTAAATGAGTTTGAACATTCTTGTGAATGACATGGAACATTCTGTTGAATGACATGGAACATTCTGGAGAATGACATGGAACATTCTGGTGAATGACATGGGACATCCTGGTGAATGACATGGAACATTCTGTGAATGACATGGAAGATTCTGGTGAATGACATGGAACATTCTGGTGAATGACATGGAACATTCTGGTGAAAGATATGGAACATTCTGATGAATGACATGGAACATTCTGGTGAATGACATGGAACATTCTGGTGAAAGATATGGAACATTCTGGTGAATGACGTGGAACATTCTGGTGAAAGACATGGAATATTCTGGTGAATGACATGGAGCATTCTGGTGAATGACATGGAACATTCTGGTGAATGACATGGAACATTCTGCTGAAAGACATGAACCTTCTGTTGAATGACATGGAACATTCTGGTGAATAACATCGAATATTCTGGTGAATGACATGGAACATTCTGGTAAATGAGTTTGAACATTCTTGTGAATGACATGGAACATTCTGTTGAATGACATGGAACATTCTGGAGAATGACATGGAACATTCTGGTGAATGACATGGGACATCCTGGTGAATGACATGGAACATTCTGTGAATGACATGGAAGATTCTGGTGAATGACATGGAACATTCTGGTGAATGACATGGAACATTCTGGTGAAAGATATGGAACATTCTGATGAATGACATGGAACATTCTGGTGAATGACATGGAACATTCTGGTGAAAGATATGGAACATTCTGGTGAATGACGTGGAACATTCTGGTGAAAGACATGGAATATTCTGGTGAATGACATGGAGCATTCTGGTGAATGACATGGAACATTCTGGTGAATGACATGGAACATTCTGGTGAATGTCATGGAACATTCTGGTGAATGACATGGAACATTCTGGTGAATGACATGTAACATTCTGGTGAATGACATGTAACATTCTGGTGAAAGATATGGAACATTCTGGTGAACGACTGGAACATTCTGGTGAAAGACATGGAACATTCCGGTGAATGATATGGAAATTTCTGGTGAATGATATGGAACATTCCGATTAATGACATGGAACCTTCCGGTGAATGATATGGAACATTCTGGTGAATGACATGTAACATTCTGGTGAATGACATGGAACATTCTGAGAATGACATGGAACATTCTGGTGAATAACATGGAACATTCTGTGAATGACATGGAACATTCTGGTGAATGACATGTAACATTCTGGTGAATGACATGGAACATTCTGTTGAATGACATGGTACATTCTGTAAATGACATGGAACATTCTGGTGAATGACATGGAACATTCTGGTGAATGACATGGGACATTCTGAGAATGACATGTAACATTCTGGTGAATGTCATGGAACAATCTGGTGAATGACATGGAACATTCAGGTGAATGACATGGAACATTCCGGTGAATGATATGGAAATTTCTGGTGAATGATATGGAACATTCCGATTAATGACATGGAACCTTCCGGTGAATGATATGGAACATTCTGGTGAATGACATGTAACATTCTGGTGAATGACATGGAACATTCTGGAGAAAGATATGAACCTTCTGGTGAATGACATGGAACATTCTGGTGAAAAACATGGAATATTCTGGTGAATGACATGTAACATTCTGGCGAAAGATATGGAACATTCTGATGAATGACATGGAACATTCTGGTGAATGACTTGGAACATTCCGGTGAATAATATGGAACTTTCTGGTGAATGATATGGAACATTCTTGTGAATGAGTCATAGTCATAGAGTCATAGAGTTTTACAGCACAGAAAGGGGCCCTTCGGCCCATCGTGTCTGCGCCGCCCATCCATCCCTGTCCAGTCTAATCCCATTTTCCAGCATTTGGTCCATAGCCTTGTATGCATTGGCATTCCAAGTGCTCATCCAAATGCTTCTTGAATGTTGTGAGGGATCCTGCCTCTACCACCCTTTTGGGCATTGAGTTCCACATTCCAACCACCCTCTGGGTGAAAAATTTCCTCCTCAAATCCCCTCTAAATCTCCTGCCCCTTACCCTGAATCTATGCCCCCTTGTTATTGACCCCCCTACTAAGGGGAAAAGTTCCTCTTTGTCTACCCTATCTATGCCCCTCATCATTTTGTATACCTCAATCAGGTCCCCCCTCAGCCTTCTTTGCTCCAAGGAAAACAACCCCAGCCTGTTTAGTCTTTCTTCATAGCTGAGGCGCTCCATCCCAGGTAACATCCTGGTGAATCTTCTCTGCACCCTCTCCAAAGCAATCACATCCTTCCTATAGTGAGGTGACCAGAACTGCGCACAGTACTCCAGCTGTGGCCTCACCAGCATTTTGTACAGCTCCATCATAACCTCCCTGCTCTTATATTCTATGCCTCGGCTAATGAAGGCAAGTATCCCATATGCCTTTTTAACCACCTTATCTATCTGTTCCGCTGCCTTCAGGGTAGACAAAGAGGAACTTTTCCCCTTAGTAGGGGGTCAATAACAAGGGGGCATAGATTCAGGGTAAGGGGCAGGAGATTTAGAGGGGATTTGAGGAGGAACTTTTTCACCCAGAGGGTGGTTGGAATGTGGAACTCAATCAGGGATCCATGTACATGTACACCAAGGTCCCTCTGACCCTCTGTACTTCCTAGGGTCCTACCACTCATTGTGTATTCCCTTGCCTTATTTGTCCGTCCAAAATGCATCACCTCACATGGAACATTCTGGTGAATGACATAGAACATTCTGCTGAAAGACATGAACCTTCTGTTGAATGACATGGAACATTCTGGTGAAAGACATGGAATATTCTGGTGAATGACATGGAAAATTCTGGTGAATGACATGGTATATTCTGTGAATGACATGGAACATTCTGGTGAATGACTTGGATCATTCTGGTGAATGACATGGTACATTCTCTGAATGACATGGAACATTCTGGTGAATGACATAGAACATTCTGGTGAATGACATGCTACATTCTGTGAATGACATGGAACATTCTGGTGAATGACTTGGAACATTCTGGTGAATGACATGGTACATTCTCTGAATGACATGGAACATTCTGGTGAATGAAATGGAACATTCTGGTGAATGACATGGGACATTCTGAGAATGACATGTAACATTCTGGTGAATGACATGGAACATTCTGGTGAATGACATGGAACATTCTGTTAAATGAGTTGGAACATTCTGGTGAATGACATGGAACATTCTGGTGAATGACATGGAACATTCTGAGAATGACATGGAACATTCTGCTAAATGACCTGGAACATTCTGGTGAATGACATGGAACATTCTGAGAATGACATGGAACATTCTGGTGAATGACATGGAACATTCTGAGAATGATATGGAACATTCTGGTGAATGACATATAACATTCTGGTGAATGACATGGAATATTCTGGTGAATGAGTTGGAACATTCTGGTGAATGACATGGAACATTCTGGTGAATGACATGGGATATTCTGTTTAATGAGGTGGAACATTCTGTGAATGAGTTGCAACATCCTGGTGAATGACATGGAGCATTCTGGTGAATGACATGGAACATTCTGTGAATGAGTTTGAACATTCTGGTGAATGACATGGAATATTCTGGTGAATGACATGGAACATTCTGGTAAATGAGTTGGAACATTCTTGTGAATGACATGGAACATTCTGGTGAATGACATCGAATATTCTGGTGAATGACATGGAACATTCTGGTAAATGAGTTTGAACATTCTTGTGAATGACATGGAACATTCTGTTGATTGACATGGAACATTCTGGTGAATGACATGGAACATTCTGGAGAATGACATGGAACATTCTGGTGAATGACATGGGACATCCTGGTGAATGACATGGAACATTCTGTGAATGACATGGAAGATTCTGGTGAATGACATGGAACATTCTGGTGAATGACATGGAACATTCTGGTGAAAGATATGGAACATTCTGATGAATGACATGGAACATTCTGGTGAATGACATGTAACATTCTGGTGAAAGATATGGAACATTCTGGTGAAAGATATGGAACATTCTGGTGAATGACGTGGAACATTCTGGTGAAAGACATGGAATATTCTGGTGAATGACATGGAGCATTCTGGTGAATGACATGGAACATTCTGGTGAATGACATGGAACATTCTGGTGAATGTCATGGAACATTCTGATGAATGACATGGAACATTCTGGTGAATGACATGTAACATTCTGGTGAATGACATGTAACATTCTGGTGAAAGATATGGAACATTCTGGTGAACGACTGGAACATTCTGGTGAAAGACATGGAACATTCCGGTGAATGATATGGAAATTTCTGGTGAATGATATGGAACATTCCGATTAATGACATGGAACCTTCCGGTGAATGATATGGAACATTCTGGTGAATGACATGTAACATTCTGGTGAATGACATGGAACATTCTGAGAATGACATGGAACATTCTGGTGAATAACATGGAACATTCTGTGAATGACATGGAACATTCTGGTGAATGACATGTAACATTCTGGTGAATGACATGGAACATTCTGTTGAATGACATGGTACATTCTGTAAATGACATGGAACATTCTGGTGAATGACATGGAACATTCTGGTGAATGACATGGGACATTCTGAGAATGACATGTAACATTCTGGTGAATGTCATGGAACAATCTGGTGAATGACATGGAACATTCAGGTGAATGACATGGAACATTCCGGTGAATGATATGGAAATTTCTGGTGAATGATATGGAACATTCCGATTAATGACATGGAACCTTCCGGTGAATGATATGGAACATTCTGGTGAATGACATGTAACATTCTGGTGAATGACATGGAACATTCTGGAGAAAGATATGAACCTTCTGGTGAATGACATGGAACATTCTGGTGAAAAACATGGAATATTCTGGTGAATGACATGGAACATTCTGGCGAAAGATATGGAACATTCTGATGAATGACATGGAACATTCTGGTGAATGACTTGGAACATTCCGGTGAATAATATGGAACTTTCTGGTGAATGATATGGAACATTCTTGTGAATGAGTCATAGTCATAGAGTCATAGAGTTTTACAGCACAGAAAGGGGCCCTTCGGCCCATCGTGTCTGCGCCGCCCATCCATCCCTGTCCAGTCTAATCCCATTTTCCAGCATTTGGTCCATAGCCTTGTATGCATTGGCATTCCAAGTGCTCATCCAAATGCTTCTTGAATGTTGTGAGGGATCCTGCCTCTACCACCCTTTTGGGCATTGAGTTCCACATTCCAACCACCCTCTGGGTGAAAAATTTCCTCCTCAAATCCCCTCTAAATCTCCTGCCCCTTACCCTGAATCTATGCCCCCTTGTTATTGACCCCCCTACTAAGGGGAAAAGTTCCTCTTTGTCTACCCTATCTATGCCCCTCATCATTTTGTATACCTCAATCAGGTCCCCCCTCAGCCTTCTTTGCTCCAAGGAAAACAACCCCAGCCTGTTTAGTCTTTCTTCATAGCTGAGGCGCTCCATCCCAGGTAACATCCTGGTGAATCTTCTCTGCACCCTCTCCAAAGCAATCACATCCTTCCTATAGTGAGGCGACCAGAACTGCACACAGTACTCCAGCTGTGGCCTCACCAGCATTTTGTACAGCTCCATCATAACCTCCCTGCTCTTATATTCTATGCCTCGGCTAATGAAGGCAAGTATCCCATATGCCTTTTTAACCACCTTATCTATCTGTTCCGCTGCCTTCAGGGTAGACAAAGAGGAACTTTTCCCCTTAGTAGGGGGTCAATAACAAGGGGCATAGATTCAGGGTAAGGGGCAGGAGATTTAGAGGGGATTTGAGGAGGAACTTTTTCACCCAGAGGGTGGTTGGAATGTGGAACTCAATCAGGGATCCATGTACATGTACACCAAGGTCCCTCTGACCCTCTGTACTTCCTAGGGTCCTACCACTCATTGTGTATTCCCTTGCCTTATTTGTCCGTCCAAAATGCATCACCTCACATGGAACATTCTGGTGAATGACATAGAACATTCTGCTGAAAGACATGAACCTTCTGTTGAATGACATGGAACATTCTGGTGAAAGACATGGAATATTCTGGTGAATGACATGGAAAATTCTGGTGAATGACATGGTATATTCTGTGAATGACATGGAACATTCTGGTGAATGACTTGGATCATTCTGGTGAATGACATGGTACATTCTCTGAATGACATGGAACATTCTGGTGAATGACATAGAACATTCTGGTGAATGACATGCTACATTCTGTGAATGACATGGAACATTCTGGTGAATGACTTGGAACATTCTGGTGAATGACATGGTACATTCTCTGAATGACATGGAACATTCTGGTGAATGAAATGGAACATTCTGGTGAATGACATGGGACATTCTGAGAATGACATGTAACATTCTGGTGAATGACATGGAACATTCTGGTGAATGACATGGAACATTCTGTTAAATGAGTTGGAACATTCTGGTGAATGACATGGAACATTCTGGTGAATGACATGGAACATTCTGAGAATGACATGGAACATTCTGCTAAATGACCTGGAACATTCTGGTGAATGACATGGAACATTCTGAGAATGACATGGAACATTCTGGTGAATGACATGGAACATTCTGAGAATGATATGGAACATTCTGGTGAATGACATATAACATTCTGGTGAATGACATGGAATATTCTGGTGAATGAGTTGGAACATTCTGGTGAATGACATGGAACATTCTGGTGAATGACATGGGATATTCTGTTTAATGAGGTGGAACATTCTGTGAATGAGTTGCAACACCCTGGTGAATGACATGGAGCATTCTGGTGAATGACATGGAACATTCTGTGAATGAGTTTGAACATTCTGGTGAATGACATGGAATATTCTGGTGAATGACATGGAACATTCTGGTAAATGAGTTGGAACATTCTTGTGAATGACATGGAACATTCTGGTGAATGACATGGAACATTCTGGTGAATGACATGGAACATTCTGGTGAATGACATTGAACATTCTGTGAATGAGTTGGAACATTCTGGTGAATGACATGGAACATTCTGTTGAATGACATGGAACATTCTGGTGAATGACATGGAACCTTCTGCTGAATGACATGGGACATCCTGGTGAATGACATGGAACATTCTGGTGAATGAGTTGGCACATTCTGGTGAATGACATGGAATATTCTGGTGAATGACATGGGACATTCTGTGAATGACATGGGACATTCTGGTGAATGACGTGGAAAATTCTGTGAATGATACGGAACATTCTGGTGAATGACATGGTACATTCTGGTGAGTGACATGGAACATTCTGGTGAATGACATGGAACATTCTGCCGAATGACATGGAACATTCTGTTGAATGACATGGAACATTCTGGTGAATGACATGGAACATTCTGGTGAATGACATGGAACATTCTGGTGAATGACATGGGACATCCTGGTGAATGACATGGGATATTCTGGTGAATGAGTTGGCACATTCTGGTGAATGACATGGAACATTCTGGTGAATGACATGGAACAGTCTGTGAATGACATGGGACATTCTGGTGAATGACGTGGAACATTCTGTGAATGAGTTGGAACTTTCTGGTGAATGACATGGGACATTCTGG
The DNA here is from genome assembly GCF_052327205.1 of Somniosus microcephalus. Lineage (NCBI taxonomy): Eukaryota > Metazoa > Chordata > Chondrichthyes > Squaliformes > Somniosidae > Somniosus > Somniosus microcephalus. The sequence continues at coordinate 67,130,794 of NC_140991.1, forward strand.
TGAATGACATGGAACTTTCTGGGAATGACATGGAACATTCTGTGAATGACATGGAACATTCTGGTGAATGACATGGAACATTCTGGTGAATGACATGGAAAATTCCGGTGAATGACATGGAAAATTCTGTGAATGACATGGAAGATTCTGGTGAATGACATGGAACATTCTGTTGAATGACATGGAACATTCCGGTGAATGACATGGAACATTCCCAGGTTATAGTCCAACAGCTTTATTTGAAATCACAAGCTTTCGGAGCGCTGCTCCTTCTTCAGGTGAAGTGGAGAAATGCATAAAGACACAGCTTATATAGTGAGAGAATCATGTCAGATGTTTACAGGTAACCTTTCCAACTGCCATTTATCACACCTCGGCAGAGAGATAATCACAGCAGTCAAAGGTGTGAATGGTGTCCAAACAGGTCAGTCAGGGAAACATTACATCAAAGAACAATGAGGTGGGGTCACAAGGGGTCATTCTTCAGGTAAGCATTCTCCAAGGTGGCCTTCGAGACACACGACAACGCAAAACCGTCGAGCAGAAACTGATAGCCATGTTCCGCACCCATGAGGACGGCCTCAACCGAGATCTTGGGTTCATGTCACGCTACATGTAACCCCACCTGATGCAAGGTCATCCAGACTCGAGTCGACATTGGCTTGTTCTCTCTACACAGATGCGGCTGGACCTGCTGTGATTTCCAGCCAAAAAAATGTTTTTTTTCTGTTTTTTTGTTTTTCATACAGACCCCAGCATCTGCAATATTTGACCCCTTGTGACCCCACCTCATTGTTCTTTGATGTAATGTTTCCCTGACTGACCTGTTTGGACACCATTCACACCTTTGACTGCTGTGATTATCTCTCTGCCGAGGTGTGATAAATGGCAGTTGGAAAGGTTACCTGTAAACATCTGACATGATTCTCTGACTATATAAGCTGTGTCTTTATGCATTTCTCCACTTCACCTGAAGAAGGAGCAGCGCTCCGAAAGCTTGTGATTTCAAATAAAGCTGTTGGACTATAACCTGGTGTTGTGTGACTTCTTACATTTGTCCACCCCAGTCCAACTCCGGCATCTCCACACCATGGAACATTCCGGTGAATGATATGAACATTCTGGTGAATGACATGGAACATTCTGGTGAGTGAGTTGGCTATTCTGTGAATGAGTTGGAAAATTCTGGATAATGACATGGAACATTCCGGTGAATGACATGGAACATTCTGGTGAAAGAGTTGGCACATTCTGGTGAATGACATGGAATATTCTGGTGAATGACATGGGACATTCTCTGAATGACATGGGACATTCTGGTGAATGACATGGAACATTCTGGTGAATGACATGGAACATTCTGGCGAATGACACGGACCATTCTGAGAATGACATGGAACATTCTGGTGAATGACATGGAACATTCTGAGAATGACATGGAGCATTCTGTTGAATGACATGGAACATTCTGGTGAATGACATGGAATATTCTGGTGAATGACATGGAACATTCTGGTGAATGAGTTGGCACATTCTGGTGAATGACATGGAGCATTCTGGTGAATGACATGGGACATTCTGTGAATGACATGGGATATTCTGGTGAATGATGTGGAACATTCTGTGAATGACGTGGAACATTCTGGTGATTGACATGGAACATTCTGGTGAATGACATGGAACAATCTGGTGAATGACACGGACCATTCTGAGAATGACATGGAACATTCTGGTGAATGACATGGAACATTCTGAGAATGACATGGAGCATTCTGTTGAATGACATGGAACATTCTGGTGAATGACATGGAACATTGTGGTGAATGACATGGAACATTGTGGTGAATGAGATGGGACATTCTGCTGAATGATATGGAACATTCTGGTGATTGATATGGAACATTCTGTGAATGAGATGGAACATTGTGGTGAATGAGATGGAACATTCTGGTGAATGACATGGAAAATTCTGTGAATGAGATGGAACATTCTGGTGAATGACATGGAACATTCTGGTGAATGACATGGTACATTCTGTGAATGACATGGAACATTCTGGTGAATGACATGGAACATTCTGATGAATGACATGGTACATTCTGTGAATGACATGGAACTTTCTGGTGAATGACATGGAACATTCTGGTGAATGATGTGGTGCATTCTGGTGAAATATATGGAACATTCTGGTGAATGACATGGAACCTTCTAGTGAATGACATGGTACATTCTGGTGAAAGATATGGAACATTCCGGTAATTGACATGGAACATTCTGGTGAATGGCATGGAACATTCTGAGAATGACATGGAACAATCTGGTGAATGACATGGAACATTCTGGTGAATGAGATGGAACATTCTGGTGAATGATGTGGTACATTCTGGTGAAAGATATGGAACATTCTGGTGAATGACATGGAACCTTCTAGTGAATGACATGGTACATTCTGGTGAAAGATATGGAACATTCTGGTAAATGACATGGAACATTCTGGTGAATGGCATGGAACATTCTGAGAATGACATGGAACAGTCTGGTGAATGACATGGAACATTCTGGTGAATGAGATGGAACATTCTGGTGAATGATGTGGTACATTCTGGTGAAAGATATGGAACATTCTGGTGAATGACATGGAACCTTCTAGTGAATGACATGGTACATTCTGGTGAAAGATATGGAACATTCTGGTAAATGACATGGAACATTCTGGTGAATGGCATGGAACATTCTGAGAATGACATGGAACAGTCTGGTGAATGACATGGAACATTCTGGTGAATGAGATGGAACATTCTGGTGAATGATATGGTACATTCTGGTGAAAGATATGGAACATTCTGGTAAATGACATGGAACATTCTGGTGAATGGCATGGAACATTCTGAGAATGACATGGAAGAGTCTGGTGAATGACATGGAACATTCTGGTGAATGAGATGGAACATTCTGGTGAATGACGTGGAACATTCTGCTGATTGATATGGACCATTCTGGTGAATGACATGGAACATTCTGGTGAATGATATGGTACATTCTGGTGAAAGATATGGAACATTCTGATAAATGACATGGAACATTCTGGTGAATGGCATGGAACATTCTGAGAATGACATGGAACATTCTGGTGAATGACATGGAACATTCTGGTGAATGAGATGGAACATTCTGGTGAATGACGTGGAACATTCTGCTGATTGATATGGACCATTCTGGTGAATGACATGGAACATTCTGGTGAATGATATGGAACATTCTGGTGAATGACATGGAACATTCTGGTGAATGACATTGAACATTCTGTGAATGACATGGAATATTCTGTGAATGACATGGAACATTCTGGTGAATGACATGGAACATTCTGGTGAATGACATGGTACATTCTGGTGAAAGATATGGAACATTCTGGTGAATGACATGGAACATTCTGGTGAATGACGTGTAACATTCTGGTGAATGACGTGGAACATTCTGGTGAATGACATGGTACGTTCTGTTGAAAGATATGGAATATTCTGGTGAATGACATGGAACATTCTGGTGAATGACATGGTACATTCTGTCAAATGACATGGAACATTCTGAGAATGACATGGAACATTCTGGTGAATGACATGGAACATTCTGGTGAATGAGTTGGAACATTCTGAGAATGAGTTGGAACATTCTGAGAATGACATGGAACATTCTGAGAATAACATGTAACATTCTGGTGAATGACATGGAACATTCTGGTGAATGACATGGAACATTCTGAGAATGCCATGGAACATTCTGGTGTATGACATGGAACATTCTGGTGAATGACATGGAACATTCTGGTGAATGACATTGAATATTCTGGTGAATGACATGGTAAATTCTGTGAATGACAAGGAACTTTCTGGTGAAAGACCTGTAACATTCTGGTGAAAGTTATGGAACATTCTGGTGAATGACATGGAACATTCTGGTGAAAGACATGGAACATTCTGGTGAAAGAGATGGAACATTCTGGTGAATGACACGGAACCTTCTGGTGAATGACATGGAACATTCTGTGAATGACATGGAACATTCTGGTGCATGACAAGTAACATTCTGGTGAATGACATGGAACATTCAGGTGAATGAGTTGGAACATTCTGGGAATGACATGGTACATTCTGTGAATGACAAGGAACTTCCTGGTGAAAGACATGTAACATTCTGGTGAAAGAGATGGAAAATTCTGGTGAGTGACATGGAACATTCTGGTGAATGACATGGAACATTCTGTGAATGACATGGAACCTTCTGGTGAATGACATGGAACATTCTGTGAATGACATGGAACATTCTGGTGCATGACAAGTCACATTCTGGTGAATGACATGGAACATTCTGGTGAATGAGTTGGAACATTCTGGGAATGACATGGAATATTCTGAGAATGACATGGAACATTCTGTTGAATGACATGGAACATTCTGGTGAATGACATGGAACATTCTGGTGAATGACATGGTACATTCTGATGAAAGACATGGAACATTCTGATGAATGACATGGAACCTTCTAGTGAATGACATGGTACATTCTGGTGAAAGATTTGGAACATTCTGGTGAATGACATGGAACATTCTGGTGAATGGCATGGAATATTCTGAGAATGACATGGAACATTCTGGTGAATGACATGGAACATTCTGGTGAATGACATGGAAAATTCCGGTGAATAATATGGAACTTTCTGGTGAATGATATGGAACATTCTTGTGAATGACATGGAACATTCTGGTGAATGACATGGAACATTCTGGTAAGTGACATGGAACATTCTGGTGAATGAGTTTGCACATTCTGGTGAATGACATGGAATATTCTGGTGAATGACATGGGACATTCTGTGAATGACATGGGACATTCTGGTGAATGACGTGGAAAATTCTGTGAATGATACGGAACATTCTGGTGAATGACATGGTACATTCTGGTGAGTGACATGGAACATTCTGGTGGATGACATGGAACATTCTGTTGAATGACATGGAAAATTCTGTGAATGAGATGGAAAATTCTGGTGAATGACATGGAACATTCTGGTGAATGACATGGTACATTCTGTGAATGACAAGGAACATTCTGGTGAATGACATGGAACATTCTGGGAATGACATGGAACATTCTGTGAATCACATGGAATAGTGGTTAGCACTGTTGCCTCACAGCACCAGGGACCCGGGTTCGAATCCGGCCTCGGGCGACTGTCTGTGTGGAGTTTGCACATTCTCCCCGTGTTTGCGTGGGTTTCCTCCGGGTGCTCCGGTTTCCTCCCACAGTCCAAAGATGTGCGGGTTAGGTTGATTGGCTATGATAAATTGACCCTTAGTGTTAGGGGGATTAATTATGTGGGGTTACGGGGATAGGGTGGGATATGTGTTGGTGTAGGGGTTACGGGGATCGGGTGCGATATGTGTCGGTGCAGGCTCGATGGGCCGAGATGGCCTCTATCTGCACTGTGGGGTTTCTGTGATTTCTGTGATTCTGGTGAATGACATGGAACATTCTGGTGAATGACATGGAACATTCCGGTGAATGACATGGAAAATTCTGTGAATTACATGGAAGATTCTGGTGAATGACAAGGAAAATTCTGTTGAATGACATGGAACATTCCGGTGAATGACATGCAACATTCCGGTGAATGATATGAACATTCTGGTGAATGACATGGAACATTCTGGTGAATGAGTTGGCTATTCTGTGAATGAGTTGGAACATTCGGGTGAATGACATGGAACATTCTGGTGAATGACACGGAACATTCTGGTGAATGAGTTGGCACATTCTGGTGAATGACATGGAATATTCTGGTGAATGACATGGGACATTCTGTGAATGACACGGGACATTCTGGTGAATGACTTGGAAAATTCTGTGAATGATACGGAACGTTCTGGTGAATGACATGGTACATTCTGGTGAGTGACATGGAACATTCTGTTGCATGACATGGAACATTCTGGTGAATGACATGGAACATTCTGGTGAATGACATGGAACATTCTGTTGAATGACATGGAACATTCTGGTGAATGACATGGAACATTCTGGTGAATGACATGGAACATTCTGGTGAATGACATGGGACATCCTGGTGAATGACATGGGATATTCTGGTGAATGAGTTGGCACGTTCTGGTGAATGACATGGAACATCCTGGTTAATGACATGGAACAGTCTGTGAATGACATGGGGCATTCTGGTGAATGACGTGGAACATTCTGTGAATGAGTTGGAACTTTCTGGTGAATGACATGGAACATTCTGGTGAATGACATGGAACTTTCTGGGAATGACATGGAACATTCTGTGAATGACATGGAACATTATGGTGAATGACATGGATCATTCTGGTGAATGACATGGAAAATTCCGGTGAATGACATGGAAAATTCTGTGAATGACATGGAAGATTCTGGTGAATGACATGGAACATTCTGTTGAATGACATGGAACATTCCGGTGAATGACATGGAACATTCCCAGGTTATAGTCCAACAGCTTTATTTGAAATCACAAGCTTTCGGAGCGCTGCTCCTTCTTCAGGTGAAGTGGAGAAATGCATAAAGACACAGCTTATATAGTGAGAGAATCATGTCAGATGTTTACAGGTAACCTTTCCAACTGCCATTTATCACACCTCAGCAGAGAGATAATCACAGCAGTCAAAGGTGTGAATGGTGTCCAAACAGGTCAGTCAGGGAAACATTACATCAAAGAACAATGAGGTGGGGTCACAAGGGATCATTCTTCGGGTAAGCATTCTCCAAGGTGGCCTTCGAGACACACGACAACGCAAAATCGTCGAGCATAAACTGATAGCCAAGTTCCGCACCCATGAGGACGGCCTCAACCGAGATCTTGGGTTCATGTCACGCTACATGTAACCCCACCTGATGCAAGGTCATCCAGACTCGAGTCGACATTGGCTTGTTCTCTCTACACAGATGCGGCCGGACCTACTGTGATTTCCAGCCAAAAAAAATGTTTTTTTTCTGTTTTTTTGTTTTTCATACAGACCCCAGCATCTGCAATATTTGACCCCTTGTGACCCCACCTCATTGTTCTTTGATGTAATGTTTCCCTGACTGACCTGTTTGGACACCATTCACACCTTTGACTGCTGTGATTATCTCTCTGCCGAGGTGTGATAAATGGCAGTTGGAAAGGTTACCTGTAAACATCTGACATGATTCTCTGACTATATAAGCTGTGTCATTATGCATTTCTCCACTTCACCTGAAGAAGGAGCAGCACTCCGAAAGCTTGTGATTTCAAATAAAGCTGTTGGACTATAACCTGGTGTTGTGTGACTTCTTACATTTGTCCACCCCAGTCCAACTCCGGCATATCCACACCATGGAACATTCCGGTGAATGATATGAACATTCTGGTGAATGACATGGAACATTCTGGTGAGTGAGTTGGCTATTCTGTGAATGAGTTGGAAAATTCTGGATAATGACATGGAACATTCTGGTGAATGACATGGAACATTCTGGTGAAAGAGTTGGCACATTCTGGTGAATGACATGGAATATTCTGGTGAATGACATGGGACATTCTCTGAATGACATGGGACATTCTGGTGAATGACATGGAACATTCTGGTGAATGACATGGAACATTCTGGCAAATGACACGGACCATTCTGAGAATGACATGGAACATTCTGGTGAATGACATGGAACATTCTGAGAATGACATGGAGCATTCTGTTGAATGACATGGAACATTCTGGTGAATGACATGGAAAATTCTGGTGAATGACATGGAACATTGTGGTGAATGGCATGGAACATTGTGGTGAATGAGATGGAACATTCTGGTTAATGATACGGAACATTCTGGTGATTGATATGGAACATTTTGTGAATGAGATGGAACATTGTGGTGAATGAGATGGAACATTCTGGTGACTGATATGGAAAATTCTGCGAACGAGATGGAACATTCTGGTGAATGACATGGTACATTCTGTGAATGACATGGAACATTCTGGTGAATGACATGGAACATTCTGGTGAATGACATGGTACATTCTGTGAATGACATGGAACTTTCTGGTGAATGACATGGAACATTCTGGTGAATGACATGGTACATTCTGGTGAAACATATGGAACATTCTGGTGATTGACATGGAACATTCTGGTGAATGGCATGGAACATTCTGAGAATGACATGGAATATTCTGGTGAATGACATGGAACATTCTGGTGAATGACATGGAACATTCTGCTGATTGATATGGACCATTCTGGTGAATGACATGGAACATTCTGGTGAATGATATGGAACATTCTGGTGAATGACATGGAACATTCTGGTGAATGACATTGAACATTCTGTGAATGACATGGAACATTCTGTGAATGACATGGAACATTCTGGTGAATGACATGGAACATTCTGGTGAATGACATGGTACATTCTGATGAAAGATATGGAACATTCTGGTGAATGACATGGTACATTCTGTGAATGACATGGAACTTTCTGGTGAATGACATGGAACATTCTGGTGAATGATATGGAACATTTTGTGAATGAGATGGAACATTGTGGTGAATGAGATGGAACATTCTGGTGACTGATATGGAAAATTCTGTGAACGAGATGGAAAATTCTGGTGAATGACATGGTACATTCTGTGAATGACATGGAACATTCTGGTGAATGACATGCAACATTCTGGTGAATGACATGGTACATTCTGTGAATGACATGGAACTTTCTGGTGAATGACATGGAACATTCTGGTGAATGACATGGTACATTCTGGTGAAAGACATGGAACATTCTGGTGAATGACATGGAACCTTCTAGTGAATGACATGGTACATTCTGGTGAAACATATGGAACATTCTGGTGATTGACATGGAACATTCTGGTGAATGGCATGGAACATTCTGAGAATGACATGGAATATTCTGGTGAATGACATGGAACATGCTGGTGAATGACATGGAACATTCTGGTGAATGATATGGATCATTCTGGTGAATGACATGGAACATTCTGGTGAATGACATTGAACGTTCTGTGAATGACATGGAACATTCTGTGAATGACATGGAACATTCTGGTGAATGACATGGAACATTCTGGTGAATGACATGGTACATTCTGATGAAAGATATGGAACATTCTGGTGAATGACATGGTACATTCTATGAATGACATGGAACATTCTCGTGAATGACATGGAACATTCTGGTGAATGACATGGTACATTCTGTGAATGACATGGAACTTTCTGGTGAATGACATGGAACATTCTGGTGAATGATATGGTACATTCTGGTGAAAGACATGGAACATTCTGGTGAATGACATGGAACCTTCTAGTGAATGACATGGTACATTCTGGTGAAAGATATGGAACATTCTGGTGATTGACATGGAACATTTTGGTGAATGGCATGGAACATTCTGAGAATGACATGGAATATTCTGGTGAATGACATGGAACATTCTGGTGAATGACATGGAACATTCTGCTGATTGATATGGACCATTCTGGTGAATGACATGGAACATTCTGTGAATGACATGGAACATTCTGGTGAATGACATGGAACACTCTGGTGAATGACATGGTACATTCTGGTGAAAGATATGGAACATTCTGGTGAATGACATGGAACATTCTGGTGAATGATGTGTAACATTCTGGTGAATGACGTGGAACATTCTGGTGAATGACATGGTACATTCTGCTGAAAGATATGGAACATTCTGCTGAATGACATGGAACATTCTGGTGAATGACATGGAACATTCTGGTGAAAGATATGGAACATTCTGGTGAAAGATATGGAACATTCTGGTGAATGACATGGAACATTCTGGTGAAAGACATGGAACATTCTGGTGAAAGACATGGAACATTCTGGTGAATGACGTGGAACATTCTGTGAATGACATGGAACATTCTGGTGAATGACATGGAACATTCTGGTGAATGATATGGAACATTCTGGTGAATGACATGGAACAATCTGTGAATGACATGGAACATTCTGGTGAAAGATATGGAACATTCTGGTGAATGACGTGGAACATTCTGTGAATGACTTGGAACATTCTGAGAATGACAAGGAACTTTCTGGTGAATGACATGGTACATTCTGGTGAAAGACATGGAACATTCTGGTGAATGACATGTAACATTCTGGTGAAAGATATGGAACATTCTGGTGAATGACATTGAACATTCTGGTGAAAGACATGGAACATTCTGGTGAAAGACATGGAACATTCTGGTGAAAGACATGGAACATTCTGGTGAATGACGTGGAACATTCTGTGAATGACATGGAACATTCTGGTGAATGATATGGAACATTCTGGTGAATGACATGGAACAATCTGTGAATGACATGGAACATTCTGGTGAATGACATGGAACATTCTGGTGAATGACATGGTACATTCTGCTGAATGAGTTGGAACATTTTGGTGAATGACGTGTAACATTCTGGTGAGTGACATGGAACATTCTGATGAATGACATGACACATTCTGGTGAAAGATATGGAACATTCTGAGAATGACATGGAACATTCTGGTGAATGACATGGAACATTCTGGTGAATGACATGGAACATTCTGGTGAATGACATGGTACATTCTGTGAATGACAAGGAACATTCTGGTGATTGACATGTAACATTCTGGTGAAAGATATGGAACATTCTGGTGAATGACATGGAACATTCTGGTGAAAGACATGGAGCCTTCTGGTGAATGACATGGAACATTCTGAGAATGACATGTAACATTCTGAGAATGACATGGAACATTCTGGTGAATGACATGGAACATTCTGGTGAGTGACATGGAACATTCTGGTGAATGACTTGGAACATTCTGAGAATGACGTGGAACATTCTGGTGAATGAGATGTAACATTCTGGTGAATGACATGGAACATTCTTTTGAATGAGTTGGAACATTCTGGTGAATGACATGGGACATTCTGGTGAATGACATGGAACTTTGTGTTGAATGACATGGAACATTCTGGTGAAATATATGGAACATTCTGGTGAATGACATGGAACATTCTGGTGAAAGACATGGAACATTCTGGTGAATTAGATGGAACATTCTGGTGAATGACATGGAACATTCTGGTGAATGACATGGAACATTCTGGTGAATTAGATGGAACATTCTGGTGAATGACGTGGAACATTCTCGTGAATGACGTGGAACATTCTGGTGATTGACATGGAACATTCTGGTGAATGACATGGAACATTCTGGTGAATGACATGGAACATTCTGGTGAATAACATGGAACATTCTGTTGAATTAGATGGAACATTCTGGTGAATGACGTGGAACATTCTGGTGAATGACGTGGAGCATTCTGGTGAATGACGTGGAACATTCTGGTGAATGACGTGGAACATTCTGGTGAATGACATGATACATCCTCGTGAATGACATGGTACATTCTCGTGAATGACATGGAACTTTCTGGTGAATGACATGGAACATTCTGGTGAAAGATATGGAACATTCTGGTGAATGACATGAAACATTCTAGTGAAAGATATGGACTCCAAGTGTTTACAATTTGATGAACCTCCCCAACTGCAGCAATTTTAGATTTTTGATGATTTATTCTTTTCAAGCAGATCATTGTTATACCAGTTACAACAAAATATGTGTTGTTAATGATACTAGGTACTATAATATTTTTTTAAATTAAGGAATATTATTATACTCTAATATAAGAAGTGATGAAACTCTATAATCAGTGGAGTTACTTCTTTTTCTCTGAATGTTTTAAATCTGTTGTGTTCTGTTACTTCAGGAGGCATTGCTGGATCTGGTGCTGGGGATTGAGCTGGGCCAGGTCGACCAATGTCTGTGGGAGAACACTTGGGTACGAGTGATCATCGTATCACAAGATTTAGATTAGCAATGGAGAGGAGCAAGGAACAATCTAGAGTGGAACTTCTAACTGGAAGAGGGCTAACTTCAATGGGATGTGAAAGGATCTAGCCAGGGTAAAACAGAACAATGGGAGATCTTTAAGGAGGAGATGTTCCAAGTACAGACTAGGTACATTCCAACAAGAGGGAAGGGTAAGGGAACCAAAGCAAGGGCTCCTTGGATGACGAGGGAGATAGAGAAGATGATGAAACAAAAAATGAGAATGCATGATGCATGTCAGGTGAATTCTTCAAGGGAGAACCAGACCAAATACAATAAGTTGAGAAGGGAAGCGAAGATGAAAATAAGATTGGCAAAGGGAGAATATGAGACTAGAATGGCAGTTAACATAAAAGGGAGCCCAAAAATCTTCTACCAGCATGTAAACAGTAAGCGGGTAGTAAGAGGCGGGGTGGGGCCTATTAGCGACAAAGAAGGTGATATATGCTTAGAGGCGCAGGGCAAGGCTAGAATACTCAATGAGTACTTTGTATCAATGTTTACTAAGGAGGTGGATGCTGACAAAATATCAGAAGAAGTGGAAAAGGTAGAAGCAATGGAAGGGGTGAAAAATGATAGACAGGATGTACTAGAAAGGCTGGGTATGCTTAGAGTGGATAAGTTGCCTGGTCCAGATGGCTTGCATCCCGGGTTGCTAAAAGAATTGGGGGAGGAGATAGCGGAAGGGTTTGCCATAATTTTCCAATATTCCCTAGATGCGGGGGAGGTGCCTGGGGATTGGAAAGTGGGAAATGTGACACCATTGTTCAAGAAAGGGTGTAAGGACAATTCAAGTAACTACAGGCCAGTCAGTTTAACATCAGTGGTGGGTAAAGTTTTAGAAACAATAACCAAGGAAAAAATGAATGGGCACTTGGAGAGGTTTAAGCTAATTAAGGAGAGCCAACACGGATTTGTAAAAGGCAGATCGTGTTTGACTAATCTAATTGAATATTTTGATGAAGTAACAGGGAGGATTAATGAAGGGAATGCAATGGATGTTGTCTACATGGATTTTCGGAAGGCACTTGACAAAGTACCACATAGAAGGCTGGTTAACAAAATTGAGGCTCATGGAATAGGTGGGTCAGTGGCAGCTTGGATAAGGAATTGGCTTAAGGACAGAAAACAGCGAGTTGTGGTAAATGGCTGATTTTCATAGAAACATAGACATAGAAGATAGGAGCAGGAGTAGGCCATTTGGCCCCTCTAGCCTGCTCCGCCATTCAATAAGATCATGGCTGATCATCCAAATTCAGTACCCTGTTCCTGCCTTCTCTCCATATCCCTTGATCCCTTTAGCCTTAAGAAATATATCCAAATCCTTCTTGAATATATTTAATGAATTGGCCTCGACTGCCTTCTTTGGCAGAGAATTCCACAGGTTCACCACTCTCTGGGTGAAGAAATTCCTCCTCATCCCTGTCCTAAATGGCTTACCCTTTATCCTTAGACTGTGACCCCTGGTTCTGGACTCCCCGACCATCGGGAACATCCTTCCAGCATCTAGTCTGTCTAGTCCTGTTATAATTTTATAAGTTTCAATGAGATCCCCTCTCATTCTTCTAAACTCCAGCGAGTACAAGCCCAATCGACCCAATCTCTCCTCATACGCCATTCCTGCCATCCCAGGTCTCAGCTTGGTGAATCTTCACTGCACTCCTTCCATGGCAAGAACATCCTTCCTCAGATAAGGTGACCAAAACTGCACATAATACTCAAGATGTGGTCTCACCAAGGCCCTGTACAACTGCAGCAAGACATCCTTGTTCCTGTACGCAAACCCTCTCGCCACGAAGGCCAACATACCATTTGCCTTCTTAACCGCCTGCTGCACCTGCATGCTTACTTTCAGTGACTGGTGCACAAGGACGCCCAGGTCTCGTTGCACTTCCCCTTCTCCCAATCTATTGCCATTCAGATAATAATCTGCCTTCCTCTTTTTGACATCAAAGTGGATAACCTCGCATTTATCCACGTTATATTGCCTCTACCATGCTTCTGCCCAATCACCCAACCTGTCCAAATCATACTGAGTTTCTCGGCATCCTCCTCACAGCACACACGCCCACCCAGCTTTGTGTCATCTGCAAACTTGGAGATATTACATCTAGTTCCCTCGTCTAGATCATTAATATATATTGTGAATAGCTGGGGTCCTAGGACCGATCCCTGCGGTACCCCACTAGTCACTGCCTGCCACTCGGTAAAAGAGCCATTGATTCCAACTCTTTGCTTTCTGTCTGCCAACCAGTTCTCTATCCAAGTCAATACCTTGCCCCCAATCCCATGTGCCTTAATTTTACACGCTAATCTCTTATGCGGGACCTTATCGAAAGCCTTTTGAAAATCCAAATACACCACATCCACTGGTCCTCCCTTATCTATTTTACCAGTTACATCCTCAAAAAATTCCAGTAGATTAGTCAAGCACGATTTACCTTTTGTAAATTAATGTTGACTTTGTCCGATCCGGTCACTTTTTTCCAAGTGCTCTGCTATTACATCCTTTATAATGGACTCTAACATTTTCCCCACTACCGATGTCAGGCTTATGGGTCTGTAATTCCCCGTTTTCTCTCTACCACCCTTTTTTAACAGTGGGGTAACATTAGCTACCCGCCGATTCATGGGTACTGTTCCAGAGTCTATCGAATTTTGGAAGATGACCAGCAATGCATTTACTATTTCTAGGGCCACTTCCTTAAGTACCCTAGGATGTAGATTATCAGGCCCTGGGGATTTATCGGCCCTCAATCCCATCAATTTCCCTAACACCATTTCCCTACAAATATTGATTCCTATCAGTTCCTCCCTTTCATTAGACCCTATGTTCCCCGACATCTTTGGGAGGTTATTTGTGTCCTCCTTTGTGAAGACAGAACCAAGGTATGTATTTAATTGGTCTGCCATTTCTTTGTTCCCCATTATAAATTCCCCTGATTCTGACTGCAAGGGACCTACGTTTGACTTCACCAATCTTTTTCTCTTCACATATCTATAAAACCTTTTACAGTCAGTTTTTATTTTCCCTGAAAGCTTACTCTCATACTCTATTTCCCCCCTCTTAATTAATCCCTTTGTCCTTCTTTGTTGGATCCTAAACTGCTCCTAATCCTCAGGTTTAATGCTTTTTCTGGCCAATTTATATGTCCTCTCCTTGGATCTTATGCTATCCCTAATTTCCCTTGTTAGCCACGGTTGAGTCACCTTTTTTGTTTTATTTTTATGCCAAACTGGGATGAACAAATTCTGTAGTTCATCCATGTGATCTTTGAATGTTTGCCATTGCCCATCCACCATCAACCCTTTGAGTGACATTCCCCAATCAATCCTACCCAAATCGCATCTCATACCATCGTAGTCTCCTTTATTTAAATTCAGGACCCTAGTCTCTGAGTCAACTATTTCACTCTCCATCTTAATGAAGAATTCTATCATATTATGATCGCTCCGACCCAAGGGGCCTCGCACAACAAGATTGCTAATTAATCCTTTCTCATTACATAATACCCAGTCTAAGAGGGCCTGATCTCCAGTTGGTTCCTCGACATATTGGTCCAGGAAACCATCCCGTATACACTCCAGGAATTTCTCCTCCACAGTATTGTTACTAATTTGGTTAGCCCAATCTATATGTAGATTAAAGTCACCCATGATAACTGCTGTGCCCTTATTGCACGCTTCTCTAATTTCCCGTTTAATGCCATCCCCGACCTCCACATTACTGTTTGGATGTCTATATACCACTCCCACTAATGTTTTCTGCCCCTTGGTATTTCTCAGTTCTACCCATACAGATTCCACATCATCAGAGCTAATATCTTTCCTTTCAATTGTGTTAATCCCCTCTTTAACCAGCAATGCTACCCCACCTCCTTTTCCTTTTTGCCTATCTTTCCTGAATATTGAATACCCCTGGATGTTGAGTTCCCAGCCTTGGCCACCCTGGAGCGATGTTTCCGTAATCCCAATCATATCATATTCGTTTACCTCTATTTGTGCAGCTAATTCATCCACCTTATTACGAATGCTCCTCGCATTAAGTCACAAAGCCTTCAGGCTTGTTTTTCAGACTGGAGGATGGTAGAAAGTGGTGTTCCCGAAGGGTCAGTGCTGGGGCCACTGCTTTTTTTGATATATATAAATGACCTGGATATTGGAATACAGAGTAAAATTTCTTAATTTGCCGATGACACCAAACTTGGGGGTGTGGCATGCAGTGATGATGATACCAATCGACTGCAACAGGACATAGAAAGGCTAGCAGAATGGGCAGGCAAGTGGCAGATGTTATTTAATACAGAGAAGTGTGAGGTGAAGCATTTTGGCAGAAGGAACAGGAAGAGGCAATATACACTTAATGGCACAGTTTTAAAGAGTATGCAGGGACAGAGGGACCTGGAAGTTAATGTGCATAGGTCCCTGAAGGTGGCAGGACATATTGAGAGAGTGGTTAACAAAGCATATGGGATCTTGGGCTTCATAAATAGAGGTATTGAGTACAAAAGTAGAGAAGTTATGCTGAACCTTTATAAAGCGCTGGTTAGGCCACAACTGCAGTATTGCATCCAGTTCTGGTCACCACACTTTAGGAAGGATGTGAAGGCCCTTGAGAGGGTGCAGAGGAGATTTACCAGAATGGTTCCAGGAATGGGGGATCTTAGCTACAAGGATAGGTTGGAGAAGCTGGATTTGTTTTCATTAGAGCAAAGGAGGTTGCGGGGTGATTTGATAGAGGTGTACAAGATTATGGCGGGTTTGGATAGGCTAGACGGGGAAAGGCTGTACCCAGTAGTTGATGGTACAAGGACTAGGGGACACAGATTTATGGTTTTGGGCAAGAGATACAGGGGGGGATGTGAGGAAAAACTTTTTTACGCAGCGAGTGGTGAGGACCTGGAACTCGCTGCCGGCGGAAGTGGTGGAAGCGGAGACACTAAGGGGGAAAAATTTGTTATCGACCCATTTGGGGCGCGATTGTCGGCCGTGCGTAAGGTTTAGCGCCTGGCGCTAATTATCGCCTCCGACAGCAAACTTGGCTTTTATTGCCCCTGGAGGTGATTGGAGCGCTAAATCAGGCACTTCACACCTGTCTTAAGACGCAAACGCCGAGGAGTGAGGCGCTACCTCAGAGTGCTGGCGAAGCAAGGAAGGGCAAATCAAAATAAACCTGCAAAGTGCTGCTCAGTACTCAAAACTCCTTCACACAGCGTTGAATCTCTCCAGAAATCTCTCTCTCTCTCTCTCAGAACGCGTGGTGCAAAAATGTCACCGACAAAAAAAGGCAGGAAGCGGTTGCCTTTAAATAGCGCTCCCCGAGTCCCTTTCTGACAGCATAATGCTCCCCTCAACCTGTCGTTGCTAGCCACAGGCGGTAAGGCAGGGGGCGCCACTCAATATCCGGTCCGGGGCGCTAATGGGGCATTGCGCACTCGAATGACGTCACAATCTGCCGGCGCAGGAGATCGTGGCGGGAGTGTTTAGCGCCGCCGCAAAATGTATAGTTAATTTCGCGAGCGGCACAAACATCGTCGTGCCCGGCCTCTAGTTGCTTTGCGCCCCCATTGGCGCCCTCTTAAGGCGCTAACGGGAGGTGCAAACAACTGAATTTTTCCCCCTAAATGTTTTTAGAGGGGAGACTGGATAGGCACTTGAGGGAAATAAACTTGCAGGGCTATGGGGATATAGCGGGGGAATGGGACTGACTGGATTGCTCTACAGAGAGCCGGCACAGACTCGATGGGCCGAATGGGCTCCTTCTGTGCCGTTAGGACTCTTTGAATCTATATAGGGGGAAAAATTGGGTTGCTTTGCGCCTAAGACGGTGCTAATGAGGTGCAAAGCAATTAGAACCCGGGCGCAGTGCTGCCCACGTCTCCCGCAAAATGCAGCCGCGTCATTGCTGTGCGTAGCACCCTGCTTGCACCCCGGCTGCAATTTTCGAGAGCGCCCCCTGACTTACCGCCGAACGCTATGTCCGACGGGGTCAGGGGGGCTTACCTGTGGCCGGGGAGGCACAATTTAAAGGCGAGGTGCCGGGCAGCCATTTTTGTTGCTGGCCACCTGCCAGCACCTGCCTCCGCTCCCGTCCCTAGCCTCCTGAACGGCCCCCCCACCCGCCCCCGCGGAGTGCCGACTGCGCTCCCAGAGCCCAGCACTTCTCTTGAGTGCCGGGCTCTTTTGCCGGAACTCCCGATCCCCGGGGGCCCAGCTGGGCCCCGGGTCGCGCTGCTCAAGGCCCCTCCCCTTTAAGAAGGGGAGGAAGGCCTGTAGCGCGATATTGACTCGCAGCACCCCAAGAGGGATGTGGGCGCTTCCAGTAGTGTCCCGCCTCCCTCTTGGGGCGCAACCACTCAAGTTCCAGCACGGGGGCACTACTTTTTCCAGAAAAGTAGCGCCCCGGCAAAGTTAGCACCCCAAACTCAATTCTTAGCCCTATGACTCTCTGATGTTAGCGCAGTACAGTGATACCACCGCTATCACCTGTTGAATGGAATAAAAGCGATGACTGTATTGGCAGAGCTAAAGAAACATATGGAAGTCTGCTGTATCATTTTGTTGTACCGAGTGATAAATATTTAGTGTAGTCTATAACTGTCTCACATTGATTCAATTGTATCCATTTAATAATACATTTTGATTGAAATGTTGTCATTAACAGAGGCTCAGTGTCGGGAGCAGCCGGTGAATATTATACTCACTTTCGTGGGCTTTTTTACAGAGGCCAGTGTCGGGAGCAACAGGAGAGAACAGTGAGGATTACAAATTACAGCTGACTGAATCTGAGGTCCGGAGAACCTTCAAGAGGGTGAAAGCACGGAAGGCAGCCGGCCCAGACGGGGTTTCACCCCGTGTCTTCAAGACCTGCGCAGACCAGCTGGCTCCTGTGTTCACGGACATTTTTAACATCTCATTGCAGCAGTCTGTTGTACCAATGTGCTTCAAGGAGACAACCATTGTGCCATTACCTAAGAAGACCAAGGTAACAGGCCTCAATGACTATCGTCCCGTGGCTCTAACATCTATAGCCATGAAGTGCCTGGAAAAGCTGGTCATGACACACATAAGCAGCATCATATCCGATTCCTTGGACCCGTTCCAGTTCGCATATAGGGCGAACAGGTCTGTAGACGATGCCATCTCCCTAACACTACACACTGCCCTGGAACACCTAGACAGGAGGGACACTTACGTCAGACTGTTGTTCATTGACTACAGCTCTGCATTTAATACTATTATTCCCTCCAAGCTGGTCCTGAAACTGAGGGACCTAGGCCTGGGCACCTCCATCTGCAATTGGATTCTGGATTTCCTGACTGGTAGGCCTCAAGTGGTGAAAATAGGGAAGAACACCTCATCCACTCTGGTCCTCAACACCGGAGCGCCACAAGGCTGCTGCCTCAGTCCTTGGCTGTACTCTCTGTTTACACATGACTGTACAGCCATACACAGCAACAACCGGATTATCAAGTTTGCTGACGACACCACAGTAATTGGCCTGATAAGCAACGATGACGAGACGGAGTACAGAGATGAGATAGTCCAGCTGATGAGATCGTGCAATGACAACCATCTTGCCCTGAACGTTGGCAAGACTAAGGAGCTCATCGTGGACTTCAGAAGCCACCGAGGGAACCATCGCCCATCAGCATAGACGGGACACCAGTGGAAGTCGTCAGTTACTTCCGATTCCTGGGACTGCAGATCTCTGATGACCTGGCCTGGAACCATAATACTGAGGCTATGCTGAAGAAGGCACACCAGCGCCTCTACCCTCTACGGTGCCTGAGGAAATGCGGCATAAGCACACAGTGGCTTGTGAACTTTTACCGCGGCACCATAGAGAGTGTCCTGACGAGTGGTGTCAATGTGTGGTATGGTAAAACCACTGCACAGAACAAGAAAGCCATCCAGAGAGTTGTGAATACAGCAGAAAAGATCATCGGGTGTGCACTTCCGTCCATCGAGGAGATCTTCCAGAACAGGTGCTGGAACAAGGCCCGCTCCATCATCCAGGACCCCAATCACCCTGGGCACAAACTGTTCTCCCTCCTGCGGTCCAGTCGTCGGTACCGCAGCATCCGAAGCAGGACCAGCAGGTTTAAGAAGGCAGTGCGCCTACTGAACTGCTAACCGCACTGCCCCACATATTATAGTTATATGTTTATGTAAATATATATATTTTACTAGCTGAAGTGCCCGGCGGTGCCGAGGGTCTTTTGAGGGCATGTTGTTGTTGGAAGAGAGAGAGAGAGCGACTGGGGGGAAGAGAGAGAGTGACTGGGGGGAAGAGGGAGAGCGACTGGGGGGAAGAGAGAGAGTGACTGGGGGGAAGAGAGAGAGCGAGAGACTGGGGGGAAGAGGGAGAGCGACTGGGGGGAAGAGAGAGAGTGACTGGGGGGAAGAGAGAGAGCAAGAGAATGGGGGGAAGAGAGAGAGCGACTGGGGGGAAGAGAGAGAGCGACTGGGGGGGAAGAGAGAGAGCGACTGGGGGGAAGAGAGAGAGCGACTGGGGGGAAGAGAGAGAGCGACGGGGGGGAAGAGAGAGAGCGACTGGGGGGAAGAGACAGAGCGACTGGGGGGAAGAGAGAGAGCGACTGGGGGGAAGGGGGGAAGGGGAGGCGGGGGAGGAAAGGAGGAGGGGGGAGGAAAGGGGGAGGGGAGGGGAGGAGGGGAGGAAAGGGGGCGGGGAGGGGAGGGGGGAGGAAGGGGGGGAAGGGGGAGGGGAGGAAAGGGGGAGGGGGAGGGGGAGGAAAGGGGGAGGGGGAGGAAAGGGGGGAAAGATGGAGGGGGGGAGGAAAGGGGGAGGGGGAGGAAGGGGGGAGGAAAGGGGAGGGGGGAGGAAAGGGGGAGGGGAGGGGGAGGGGGGAGGAAAGGGGGAGGGGGGGAGGAAAGGGGGGGAGGGGGGGAGGGGAGGGGGAGGGGGGGAGGAAAGGGGGGAGGGGAGGGGAGGGGGAGGGGGGAGGAAAGGGGGAGGGGGAGGAAAGGGGGGAGGGGAGGGGAGGGGGGAGGAAAGGGGGAGGGGGAGGGGAGGAAAGGGGGAGGGGAGGGGGGAGGAAAGGGGGAGGGGGAGGAAAGGGGGAGCAAAGGGGGAGGGGGGAAGAAGGGGGAGGGGGGAAGAAGGGGGAGGGGGAGGGGGAATAAGGGGGAGGGGGAATAAGGGGGAGGGGGAAGAAGGGAGAGGGCGGAAGAAGGGGGAGGGGGAAGAAGGGGGAGGAGGAAGAAGGGGGAGAGGGGGAGGGGGAAGAAGGGGGAGCGGGGAGGGGCGAAGAAGGGGGAGTGGGGAGGGGGAAGAAGGGGGAGGGGGAAGAAGGGGGAGGGGGAAGAAGGGGGAGAGGGGGAGGGGGAAGAAGGGGGAGCGGGGAGGGGCGAAGAAGGGGGAGTGGGGAGGGGGGAAGAAGGAGGAGCGGGGAGGGGGGAAGAAGGGGGAGCGGGGAGGGGGGAAGAAGGGGGAGCGGGGAGGGGGGAAGAAGGGGGAGTGGGGAAGGGGGAGGGGGGAGGGGGGAAGAAGGGGGAGGGGGGCAGAAGGGGAGGGGGGAAGAAGGGGGAGGGGGAGGGCGAGGGGGGAAGAAGGGGGAGGGGGAAGAAGGGGAGGGGGAGGGGGGAAGAAGGAGGAGGGGGAAGAAGGGGGGGAATAAGGGGGAGGGGGAATAAGGGGGAGGGGGAAGAAGGGAGAGGGGGGAAGAAGGGGGAGGGGGAAGAAGGGGAGAGGGGGAGGGGGAAGAAGGGGGAGCGGGAGGGGCGAAGAAGGGGGAGTGGGGAGGGGGGAAGAAGGAGGAGCGGGGAGGGGGGAAGAAGGGGGAGCGGGGAGGGGGGAAGAAGGGGGAGCGGGGAGGGGGGAAGAAGGGGGAGTGGGGAGGGGGGAAGAAGGGGGAGGGGGGAGGGGGGGAAGAAGGGGGAGGGGGGAGGGGGGCAGAAGGGGAGGGGGGAAGAAGGGGGGGAGGGGGGAAGAAGGGAGAGGGGGGAAGAAGGGGAGGGGGGAGGGGGGAAGAAGGAGGAGGGGGAAGAAGGGGGGTAGGGGGGAAGGAGGGTGAGGGGGGAAGGAGGGGGAGAGGGGGAGAGGGGGGAGGGGAGCGCCCCATCAGCCCGAGCCCCGCCCCTCGTCAGCCCGAGCCCCACCCCTGATCTCCCGAGCCCCGCCCCCTGCCCTCCCGATGCCCGATCTCCCGAGGCCCAATCTCCCGAACCCCGCCCCCGATCTCCCGAGCCTTGATCTCCCGAGCCCCGGCCCCCGCCCTCCCGAGCCCCGATCTCCCGAGGCCCAGCCCCGATCTCCCGAGCCCCGCCCCCGATCTCCCGAGCCCCGCCCCCCCGATCTCCCGATGCCTGATCTCCTGAGCCCCGCCCCCCCCCCCGAGCCCCGATCTGCCGAACCCCGATCTCCCGAGCCCCGCCCCCCGCCCGAGCTGGCTTCAAGAGCAGAGAGAGAGATGCCGCCGCGCAACCTATCGCATGAGGCCCGGCCGGACTCAAGTCAGGCGCGCTGACCCCTGCCCCACCCACCTTTACTAAGATGGCGGCAGTGGCGACGCTCGGCTCAGGCCCGCCCCCTCCAGCCTTCACAAAGATGGCGGCGATCGCGAGCTGCCTGTTCAGCGCAATGGGAGGTGCCTAGCTCGGGCGTGGCTGGGCAACAGAGGCCCAGGCTTACAGGGCTGGAAAAGCGATGAAAGATAGGAAAATTCTAGATGTTAGAGAAAAGATTTACAAATTAATTAACTTTTTTGAAAAACAATTTGTGTTTTAAAAGCAACTTTTTTTTTGCTGGAAATGTAGATTTGAAAAGTAACACGCAGAAGGTGGGAAAAAGAAATGAACAGTTTGGAATCAAGATGGCGGCCACTCACCTTGGTTCAGAATGATAAGGCCCGCCCACACACGCACCGATTGGTCAACCGTCAGGTCACTGAACTGTAGGATTGGTCAATCATCACGTCACTCAACTGTAGGATGGCCCGCCCACACACACAATGAACCCGCCCCCACTCGATGCAAATGAGCGGATAATGAGCGGAATTTTGAACATTTTTTGGATACCGTCGGCACAATTTTTGTCCGACCGTTGGCACAATTTTTGTCCAAGCAAAAAGTAAATATGCCTACAAGAGTCCCCTAATGATGAGCTTTCTTTTGATATAACATATGTGTAGGTACGCTCTATAACTTTTGATTGTATAGCCAGACAGTGAGACAGACAGAGCAACAGACAGAGAGACAGACAGAGAGACAGACAGAGAGGCATATCCTTTTATAAATATAGATACTTATATTACCATATATTTATCATATTACATTACTATTATTTTCAGTGGTAATTGAGGCTTTTTTGCACTATTCATCATATCCTGCAACTTGGACTGTTATTGCTATACTTTCTGCTTATTTGCTTATTGTTTTTATTTATACTTGTTTTTACTTTTTGCTTTTATATTTATATGCTTGTATTGTGGGAGTGAGTGGGGAGTAAGCATTCCATTGTACTCGTTACATATGGCAATAAAATGATCTTGAATCTTGAATCTTGAATCTTGAATCTTGAACTCACTTTCATGGGCTTTTTTTCAGAGGCTTACCAATCTCACAGACCGGCGGCGACGTTCCAGATCCATGTCACGATTCAAAAAGTGATGCGGGCAAGAGGAAGCAGCTGATTGGGTGAGTACCGCCAGGTGAGTATTTATACTACTCTATAGTTTGACAGTTAAGGTCAATAGTTTATAAAGTTTAGAAGGTCTTAATTTTTGTGGTTATAGTTTCTAAGGTTTCTGTTGTGTAGCGGGGAGTGCTAGTAAGCAAGGGCCCTTGAGTATATCATTTAATTGTAGTGTAATTAGTGGTATTGATTTGATTTAATTTAATTTAATTTAAATTAATTAAAGGGTAAGTCATGGCAGCACATCTCGGCCCCGTGGCATGCTCCTCTTGCGCTATGTGGGAAATCAGGGACATTTCCTGTGTCCCTGATGACCATGTGTGCGGGAAGTGTATCCAGCTGCAGCTACTGACAGACTGCATTGCGGCACTGGAGCTGCTCATGGATACATAATGGAGCATTCGCGATGCTGAGGACATCGTGGATAGCACATTTAATGGGTTGGTCACACCGCAGATAAAGGCTGCACAGACAGGAAGGGAATGGGTGACCGCCAGGCAGAGTAGTAGGCGCAGGCAGGTAGTGCAGGGGTCCCCTGTGGCCATCCCCCTCTCAAACAGATATACCACTTTGGATATTGTTGAGGGAGATGGCTTATCGGGGGAAGGCAGCAGCAGCCAACTTCTTGGCACCATGGGTGATTCTGCTGCACAGGACGGGAGGAAAAAGAGTGGGAGAGCTATAATGATAGGGGATTCTATTGTAAGGGGAATAGATAGGCGTTTCTGTGGCCGCAAACGAGACTCCAGGATGGTATGTTGCCTCCCTGGTGCAAGGGTCAAGGATGTCTCGGGGCGGCTGCAGGGCATTCTGGAGGGGGAGGGTGTACAGTCAGTTGTCGTGGTGCATATAGGTACCAACGATATAGGTAAAAAATGGAATGAGGTCCTAAAAGCTCAATATAGGGAGTTAGGAGGTAAATTAAAAAATAGGACCTCAAAGGTAGTAATCTCAGGATTGCTACCAGTGCCACGTGCTAGTCAGAGTAGAAATAGAAGGATATTTCAGATGAATACATGGGTAGAGGAATGGTGCAAGGAGGAGGGATTCAAATTCCTGGGACATTGGAACCAGTTCTGGGGGAGGTGGGACCAGTACAAAGTGAATGGTTTGCACCTGGGCGGGACCGGGACTGATGTCCTAGGGGGAGTGTTTGCTAGTGCTGTTGGGGAGGGTTTAAACTAAAATGGCAGGGGTTGGGAACCTGAGCAGGGAGACAAAGGAAAGGGAAGCAAGGGTAGAAACAAAAGACAGGAAGGAGTAAAGCAAAAGTGGAAGGCATAGAAATCAAGGGTGTAAATCAAACAGGGCTACAGTAAATAATAATTTTAAAAGGACTAAGAGTGTTAAAAAAACAAGCCTGATGGCTTTGGAGGAGAAATTCAGTGTCGCCCCGTTTGGGACGCCGTTATCAGCCATGCACAAAGTTTAAAGCCTGGCGCTAATTATCACCTCCGACGGCAAACTTGGCTTTTCTTGCCCCTGGAGGTGATTGGAGCGCTAAATCAGGTGCTTCACACCTGTATTAAAGCGCAAAGGCTGAGGAGCAAGGCGCTACCTTTGAGCGCTGGTGAAGCAAGGAAGGGCAAATCAAAATAAACCTGCAAAGTGCTGCTCAATACTCAAAACTCCTTCACACAGCGTTGAATCTCTCCAGAAGTCTCTCTCTCTCTCTCAGAATGCATGGTGCAAAAATGTCACCGACAAAAAAAGGCTGGAAGTGGTCACCTTTAAATAACGCTCCCCCAGTCCCTTTCTGACAGCAAAATGCTCTCCTCAACCTGTCGTTGCTAGCGGCAGGCGATAATGCAGGGGCGCCACTCAATATCCGGTCCGGGGTGCTAACGGGGTGTTGCGCACTCGACTGAGGTCACGATCTGCCGGCGCAGGACAGCTTGGCAGTAGTGTTTTAGCGCTGCCGCAAAATGTCTAGCTGCTTTCCGCCCCATTAGCGCCCTCTTAAGGTGCTAATGGGAGGCACAAACAACTGAATTTTTCCTCCTTTGTGTCTTAATGTGAGCAGCATTCATAATAAGTTGGATGAATTAGCTGCGCAAATAGATGTAAACGGATATGATATAATTGGGATTACGGAGACATGGCTCCAGGGTGACCAAGGCTGGGAATTCAACATCCAGGGGTATTTAATATTCGGGAAGGAAAGGCAAAAAGGAAAAGGAGATGGGGTAGCATTGCTGGTTAAAGAGGAGATTAACATAATAGCAAGGAAGGATATTAGCTCTGATGATGTGGAATCTGTATGGGTAGAGCTGAGAAATACCAAGGGGCAGAAAACATTAGTGGGAGTTGTATACAGACCCCCAAACAGTAATGCTGAGGTTGGGGATGGCATTAAATGGGAAATTAGAGACGCGTGCAATAAGGGCACAGCAGTTATCATGGGTGACTTTAATCTACATAGATTGGGCTAACCAAATAGTAACAATAATGTGGAGAAGGAATTCCTAGAGTGTATATGGGATGGTTTCCTGGACCAATATGTCAAGGAACCAACAAGAGATCAGGCCAGCTTAGACTGGGTATTATGTAATGAGGAAGGATTAATTAGCAATATTGTTGTGCGAGGCTCCTTGGGGAGGAGCGATCATAATATGATAGAATTCTTCATTAAGATTGAGAGTGAAGTAGCTGACTCAGAGACTAGGGTCCTGAATTTAAATAAAGGAAACTACGGTGGTATGAGGCGCGAGTTGGCTAGGATGGATTGGGGAAGGTTGCTTAAAGGGTTGACGGTGGATAGGCAATGGCAAACATTTAAAGATCGCATGGATGAACTACAGAATTTGTTCATCCCTGTTTGGCATAAAAATAAAACAAAGAAGGTGACTCAACCATGGCTAACAAGGGAAATTAGTGATAGCATAAGATCCAAGGAGAGGACATATAAATTGGCCAGAAAAAGCAGCAAACCTGAGGACTGGGGGCAGTTTAGGATTCAGCAAAGGAGGACAAAGGGATTAATTAAGAAGGGGAATATAGAATATAAGAGTAAGCTTGCAGGGAACATAAAAACTGACTGTAAAAGCTTCTATAGATATGTGAAGAGAAAAAGATTGGTGAAGTTGGTCCTGTGCAGTCAGAATCAGGGGAATTTATAATGGGGAACAAAGAAATGGCAACCAATTAAATACATACTTTGGTTCTGTCTTCACAACGGAGAACACAAATAATCTCCCAGAGATGTCAGGGAACATAGGATCTAATGAAAGGGAGGAACTGAAAGAAATCAGTATTTGCAGGGAAATGGTGTTAGGGAAATTGATGGGCTTGAAGGCCGATAAATCCCCAGGGCCTGATAATTTACATCCTAGGGTACTTAAGGAAGTAGCCCTAGAAATAGTAGATGCATTGCTGGTCATCTTCCAAAATTCTATAGACTCTGGAATAGGTCCCATGGATTGGAGGGTAGCTAATGTAACCCCACTATTTAAAAAGGTGGTGACGTAATAAAGACTCACTACGCACTTGGTTGTACATAGAGCAAGGCTTTAATCGACTTGTAACAAAACATGGAGGTCTAGTTAGTAGCCACTAGCTTCCTGTTTCCAGACTGTCTCTGGCCAAGCTGGGCCCACGCCCTAGTATTTATACTCCTCGGGTGCCGCCCTCCGCTGGCCGTTCAGTAGTACTTCCTGAGTTACTTCTTGTAGAAGTTGCGATTTATGACAGGTTGTAGAGAGAAAATGGGGAATTATAGACCGGTAAGCCTGACATCTGTAGTGGGGAAAATGCTAGAGTCCATTATAAAAGATGTAATAGCAGAGCACTTGGAAAACAGTGACAGGATCGGACAAAGTCAACATGGATTTACAAAAGGTAAATCGTGCTTGACTAATCGACTGGAATTTTTTGAGGATGTAATTGGTAGGATAGATAAGGGAGAACCAGTGGATGTGGTGTATTTGGACTTTCAGAAGGCTTTCGATAAGGTCCCGCATAAGAGATTAGCGTGCAAAGTTAAAGCACATGGGATTGGGGGTAAGGTACTGACTTGGATAGAGAACTGGTTGGCAGACAGGAAGCAAAGAGTTGGAATAAACCGGTCTTTTTCCGGGTGGCAGGCAGTGACTAGTGGGGTACCGCAGGGATCGGTGCTAGGACCCCAGCTGTTCACAATATATATTAATGATCTAGACGAGGGAACTAGATGTAATATTTCCAAGTTTGCAGATGACACAAAGCTGGGTGGGCATGTGTGCTGTGAGGAGGATGTCGAGAAACTCCAGTATGATTTGGACAGGTTGGGTGATTGGGCAGATGCATGGCAGATGCAGTATAATGTGGATAAATGCGAGGTTATCTACTTTGGTGGCAAAAACAGGAAGACAGATTATTATCTGAACAGCAATAGATTGGGAAAAGGGGAAGTGCAACGAGACCTAGGTGTCCTTGTGCACCAGTCGCTGAAGGTAAGCATGCAGGTGCAGCAGGCGGTTAAGAAGGCAAATGGTATGTTGACCTTCATAGCGAGAGGATTCGAGTACAGTTAGCAAGGATGTCTTGCTGCAATAACAACAGAAAAAGCTGGAAAAACTCAGCATGCCGGGCAGCATCCGTGGAGAGAGAAAGAGAGTTAACGTTTCAGGTCGAAGACCTTTCGTCAGAACTGGAAAAAAGCAGGAAATGGAACCATTTCCTGCTTTTTTCCAGTTCTGATGAAAGGTCTTCGACCTGAAACATTAACTCTCTTTCTCTCTCTATGGATGCTGCCTGGCCTGCTGAGTTTTTCCAGTGTTTTCTGTTGTTATTTTGGATTTCCAGCATCCGCAGTTATTTTACTATTGTCTTGCTGCAGTTGTACAGGGCCTTGGTGAGACCACACCTTGAGTATTGTGTGCAGTTTTGGTTGCCTTATCTGAGGAAGGATGTTCTTGACATGGAGGGAGCACAGCGAAGATTCACCAGACTGATACCTGGGATGGCAGGAATGACGTATGAAGAGAGATTGGGTCGATTAGGCTTATATTCGCTAGAGTTTAGAAGAATGAGAGGGGATCTCATTGAACCTTATAAAATTCTAACAGGACTAGACAGACTAGATGCAGGAAGGATGTTCCCGATGGTGGGTGAGTCCAGAACCAGGGGTCACAGTCTAAAGATAAGGGGTAAGCCATTTAGGACTGAGATGAGGAGAAATTTCTTCACCCATAGAGTGGTGAACCTGTGGAATTCTCTACCACAGAAGGCAGTTGAGGCCAACTCATTAAATATATTCAAGGAGTTAGATATATTTCTTAAGGCTAAAGGGATCAAGGGATATGGGGAGAAGGCAGGAACGGGGTACTGAATTTGGATGATCAGCCATGATCTCATTGAATGGCGGAGCAGTCTGGAGGGGCCGAATGCCCTACTCCTGCTCCTATCTTCTATGTTTCTATGTCATCTAGAGACTGTGAAAGGCAGTTAACAAGATTGGTTGGGGAATATTCTGATACCCTCGCCACTCATAATAACTCCCATTAAGAGTGATTAAAAAAAAAGAACAAAATGTACAACACACAAACAAAATACATTGTACGGTATTATTTTCTTTATATTCTTGCAGTGTTATTCAGTTAACTGCTGTTACTGCTGAGCCTGTGACTGGCCAGCTGGTTTTTGAGCTTCACCTGCAGTCTGGTTCCTGGCTAAAGCTTCACGCTCCTGGGTCGAAGTACATTTCTCCACCGCTTCTGGATCTTATGGTGACCTCCAACTTTGCCGCCGTTTCTTTCTGCCACGCAACTGATTCTACACACCTCCTGGATCTTTACTCCCACGGAAATACCTGCAGCAGTATGTTCTCCGATACTCTACTCTTCAAATAGCTTGTAGACTTCACTCACCTGCCACACTGGTCTCCGAACCTGGACAACAGTCCGTCGATGTTCCATGCCGACTCCACCTTACATACGTCCACTTTATCCCATCACGGGACCTCTGACTTTAATTCTGGACTGCCTCCTATTGTCTCCTCTCTATTCCCCATTTACTACCAGGTTTTATGTATCCTAATAATTGCTACGTAACCAGGCCTATGTAACTTGAGTTTTCCCTGTTTCTATTCGCATGTCTGTTTTGGCTGCCACCCAAATCGATCACTTCTACTTCCACTTTTTCTCCCCTTTTTTTTTACTTCTTTTCTCTTTACCCCTCTTCAACCCCTCTCTCCTGTCGTCATGCCTCCCTTCATTTTTCCCCTCTCGGGTACTCTGCCCTCCCAAATCCCTACCCCAACCCTTCAGCACTCCTCCATCTTCCTACTCTCCTGCTTGATTCCCCATTAGATAAGCCTACAGCTTTCCTCTGTGCCTCTTTTGGCATCCTCTGAGGGACCCATCAAAGAACTCGTCGCTGCCTTCATACGAGCAGCCCCGACTGCTCCATCCTACTTCATCGCCACCCTTCCTGCCCAGCGTCACCTGCTGGGGGCTGATCTATCCTACCTCTTTCCCGTCCCACTCGCCCCTCCCAGTGCTGACCCTGTGGACTCTGCCAGTGGATCATCTATCACTGCCCTTCTCCGCATCTCCCTCCAGAATGTCCGTTCACTTGCGATCCGTGAGCTTATTGTGGACGATTGCATCAATATCTTGGCCTTGACGGAAACCTGGCTGAGGGGTGATGACACCTTCCCCCTAAATGGAGCCTTCCTGCCCGGCTACACCTTCCACCACTTATCCCGTCCAGACCGCCGTGGTGGCGTTGTGGCTCTTAGCACCAAATCACACCTTGTTCTGTCCCCCTGCTCCTCCGGCACCTTCTCCTCCTTTGAGCATCTCAGCTTGTTCCACCCCTCTCGCCTCTCATTTAAAATATTCGTTCTTTACCACCCACCCAAGTACCATAAACATTTTCTCACTGAGATATCTTCACTGCTTTCCTCCCTCAGCCTCTGCACTGATCGACTTCTCATTCTCGGTGATTTCAACCTCCATCTCAATTCATCTTGCTCTCTCTCCTCTGAGTTCACTGCCCTCCTATCCTCCCTTAATCTCTCCCTCCATGTAAACTCCCCGACCCATATTCACAGCCACCCCCTTGACCTTGCCATCTCATGTGGCCTCGCTACTCCCATCGTGTCAATCACAGATAAGGCCATCTCTGACCACTTATCACTCTCCACCCACATCCCCCTTCCCCCTTTGTGTCCCCCCCTGGAAAAAACTCTCCCAATTCACATACAGCTGCACTTTCAAAATTGATACTGTCCAGCCTTTGGTCCTCCATTCACCATGACAATTCTGCAGCTAATGATCTGCTCAACTGCACCCTCACCTCCACCTTTGAAACTATTACCTTCTCTCACCCTGGCCGTTCCCCCGGTACGGCCTTCATCGCCACTCCCTTAAGGGACGCAGACTGGCATGGATATGCCGGACAACTGGTTTAACCATTCACCACAAGATCTGGCTGGACCACAAAGCACTATTCCCCTTAAGGGATTAAGGGAGGATAGGAGAAGCATCCGGGAAGGAGCCGAACACCTCGGGTCTCTTCGCCGGGAGCAAGCGGAAGCCAAGCGCAAGGAGCGCACGTCAACCCAAGCACCCCACCCACCCACCCCTTCAACCACTGTCTGCCCCACCTGTGACAGAGACTGTAGGTCCCGCATTGGACTCATCAGTCACCTGAGAACTCATTTTTAATGTGGAAGCAAGTCATCCTCGGTTCCGAGGGACTGCCTAAGAAGAAAAGGAAGAAGAAGATCGGGCCCTGCTCTCCTCTGCCAAAACTGCTCACTATTCCAGGATCATCCTGAAATGCAAAGATAACCACCGGCTTCTCTTCTCTACTGCTAACCATCTTCTACACCCTCTCCGCTGTCTCCTCCACCCTCACTTCTGACAACAAGTGCGAGGAGTTCATAGACTTCTTTATCACTAAGATTGAGACCATCCGTTCAGCTGCCTCTGCCGCTTCCCTTGCTTCCCCTAGCCCACTGGGCCAAACTTCCTCCCGGCCCTAGCCCTGAACTCGCATCTTTCTCTAGTTTCTCTCCGATCTCCCATCATGCCCTCTCTGAGCTCATCTTGTCCATGAGACCCACCTCCTGTCCCCTTGATCCTATTCCCAATAAACTGCTGCCCACCCAACTTCCTTTTCTGGCTCCCATGTTAGCTGACATTGTTAACGGTTCTCTCTCTTCAGGTTCCCCCTCTCCCTCAAATCTGCCGTCATCATCACTCTCCTCAAAAAAACAACCCTTGACCCCTCTGTCCTTGCAAACTATCACCCCATCTCCAACCTCCCTTTCCTCTCCAAAGTCCTTGAACATGCTGTCGCCTCCCAAATCCGTGCCCATCTTTCCCAGAACTCCATGTTTGAATGCCTCCAATCAGGTTTCCACCCTTGCCACAGTACGGAAACGACTCATCAAAGTCACAAATGACATCCTATGTGACTGTGACAATGATAAACTATCCCTTCTTGTCCTTCTTGACCTGCCTACAGCCTTTGACATGGTTGACCACTCCATCCTCTTCCAACGCTTCTCCACTGTTGTCCAGCTGGGTGGGACTGCACTCGCCTGGTTCCATTCTTTTCTATCCAGTCGTAGCCAGAGAATCACATGCAATGGCTTCTCTTCCCGCTCCCGCATCATTACCCCCGGTGTTCCCCAAGGATCTATCCTTCTCCCTCTCCTATTTCTCATCGACATGCTGCCTCTCGGCGACATCATCAGAAAACACAAAGTCAGTTTCCACAGGTATGCTGACGACACCCTGCTCTACCTCACCAGCACGTCTCTCGACCCCTCCACCATCTCTAAATTGTCACACTGCTTGTCTGACATCCAGTACTGAATGAGCAGAAATTTCCTCCAACTAAATATTGGGAAGATCGAAGCCATTGTCTTTGGTTCCCACCACAAACTCCGTTCCCTATCCATCGAATCCATCCCTCTCCCTGGCAACTGTCTGAGGCTGAACCAGACTGTTCCAAATTTTGGTGTCATATTTGACCCAGAGATGAGCTTCCAACCACATATTGGCACCATCACTAAGACTGCCTACTTCCACCTCCATAACTTCGCCTGTCTCCACCTCTACCTCAGCTCATCTGCTGCTGAAACCCTCATTGATGCCTTTGTTACCTCCAGACTCAACTATTCCAATGCAATCCTGCCTGGCCTCCCATTTTTTATCCTCTGTAAACTTGAGGTCATCCAAAACTCTGCTGCCCATGTCCTAACTCGCACAAACTCCCCTTCACTCATCACCCCTGTGCTAGCTGACCTACACTGGCTTCTGTTTAAGCAACGCCTCAACTTTAAAATTGTCATCATTGTTTTCAAATCCCTCCATGGCCTCGCTCCTCCCTATCTCTGTAATCTCCTCCAGCCCTACAAATCTACGAGATAGCTGCGCTCCTCCAATTCTGGCCAATTGAGCATTCCCGAATTTAATCGCTCCATCATTGATGGCCGTGCCTTCAGCTGCCAAGGCCCTAAGCTCTGGAAATCTCTCCTTAAAACTGTCCACTTCTCTACCTCTCTTTTCTCCTTTAATACGCTCCTTAAAACCTACTTCTTTGACCAAGCTTTTGGTCATCTGCCCTGATATCTCCTTATGCAGCTCAGTGCCACAATTTGTTTGTTAACGCTCCTGAGAAGATCCTTGGGACGTTTTACTACGCTAAAGGCACTATATAAATACAAGTTGTTGTTAGAACATAAGAACATAAGGAATAGGAGCAGGCCATTCGGCCCTTCGAGCCGATTGAGATCATGGCTGATGTTCTGCCTCAACTCCATTCATCGGCCTTATTGCCATATCCCTTGATGCTCTTACGAGTCAGAAATCTATCGACTTCTGTTTTGAATATACCCAATGACTGAGCCTCCACAACCCTCTGGGGTAGAGAATTCCAAAGATTCACCACCCTCTGTGTGAAGAAATTTCTTCTCATCTCAGTCCTGAATATCCTACCCTTTATCCTGAGGCTGTGACCCCTAGTTCTACACTCCCCAGCCAAGGGAAACATTCTCCCAGCATCCACCCTATCAAGCCCTGTGATGCGCTATCAATTACTCATAAAAGGAGTTAAGAGAGTAACTAAAGGCTTTTATTAGCAAAGAACAGAGCATGCCTCTCGTGGTTGACTGGGTTCCAAGAAGCCAGGGGGCTGCAGGTCAATCACCTTTATAGCTGGGCCTGTGTGGGTGGAGCCAGCCGAGACATGTTGAGGCATGCATAGGTACAACAGTGTGTAACAACAACAACAACAACAACAACAACAACAGTGGTTTACCACATTCACCCCTTGTTTAAAATTGAGTCCGGCGGGGTGAAGTGTACTAAAGTTTCGTGTAAGTAAGTCTATCAGGTGGCCTTGTATGCCGCCCTGATCGTCGTGGTGGCGGCGGTGATGGTGCAGCATCCAACGTTGAGTCTGGCGTCTCATTGAGTGGTTGGGTGGTCAATGACGGGTCCTGGGGCTGCGGCATGCCGTCTAGCGGGGTTGGGTTGTGGGTAGTGGTGGATGGCAATGGTAGTGTTTCAGGGGCACCCAAAGGTGCGAGATCTCGTGTGGGGGCTGTGTCCTCCCGCCCGTCCGGGTACGCTACGTAAGCGTACTGGGGGTAGGCGTGGGTAGTGGTGGATGGCGAGGGGGGTGTTTCGGGAGCACCCGAAGGTGCGAGGTCTCGTATGGAGACTGTGTCCTCCCGCCCGTCCGGGTACACCACGTAAGCATACTGAGGGTTGGCATGGAGGAGGCTCACCCTCTCGACCAGGGGGTCCGTCTTATGGGACCTCACGTGCTTCCGCAGTAGGATGGGTCCTGGAGAAGTCAGCCATGTCGGTAATGAGATCCCCGATGTGGACTTCCTGGGGAAGGAGAACATTCTCTCGTGAGGGGTAGCATTGGTGGCTGTACAGAGCAGTGACCGAATGGAATGGAGCGCCGCAGGGAGGACTTCCTGCCAGCGAGAGGTCGGAAGGCCCTTAGATTTCAAGTTTAAAAGGACTGCCTTCCAGACCGTCGCATTCTCCCTTTCCACCTGGCCATTCCCCCGGGGGTTGTAGCTGGTGGTCCTGCTTGTAGCGATACCTCTCGAGAGCAGGTACTGCCGGAGTTCGTCGCTCATAAAGGATGAGCCCCTGTCGCTATGAATATAGCTAGGGAAACCGAACAAGGCGAAGAGGTCATTCAGACATTTAATGACCGTGGTACTGGTCATGTCTGAGCAAGGGATGGCAAACGGGAAACGGGAGTACTCATCAATTATGTTGAGGAAGTACACATTGCGATCGGAGGAGGGGAGGGGCCCTTTAAAATCGACACTCAGCCGTTCAAAGGGGCGCGTGGCTTTGATCAGGCTTGCTCTGTCTGGCCTATAAAAATGCGGTTTGCACTCGGCACAGATTTGGCAGTTCCTGGTCATGGTCCTGACCTCCTCGATGGAGTAGGGCAGGTTACGGGATTTGATGAAGTGAAAAAGCCTGGTGACCCCCGGGTGGCAGAGGTCATTGTGGAGGGTCTTCAGTCTATCGACCTGCGCGTTGGCGCATGTACCACGTGATAGGGCATCTGGGGGCTCATTGAGTTTCCCGGGCCGGTACAAGATATCGTAATTGTAGGTGGAGAGTTCGATTCTCCACCTCAAGATCTTGTCGTTCTTGATTTTGCCCCTCTGCTTATTATTAAACATAAAAGCTACTGAATGCTGGTCAGTGAGCAGGGTAAATCGTTTTCCGGCCAGGTAATGCCTCCAATGTCGCACAGCTTCCACAATGGCCTGGGCCTCCTTTTCGACAGAGGAGTGTCGAATCTCGGGGCCCTGGAGGGTCCTTGAGAAAAAGGCCACGGGTCTCCCCGCCTGGTTAAGGGTTGCAGCTAGGGCAAAGTCGGATGCATCGCTCTCCACTTGGAAAGGGATGGACTCATCCACTGCGTGCATTGTGGCCTTCGCAATATCTGCTTTTATGAGAGTGAAGGCTGCACAGGCCTCTGCTGTCAGGGGGAAGGAGGTGGACTTGATGAGGGGCCTGGCTTTGTCCGCATAGTTGGGCACCCACTGAGCATAGTACGAGAAAAACCCTAGGCATCTCTTCAGTGCTTTTTGGCAGTGGGGGAGGGGGAGCTCCATAAGGGGGCGCATCCTGTCGGGGTCCGGGCCGATGACTCCGTTCTCCACTACACAGCCGAGAATGGCAAGGCGCTTGGTACGAAACATACATTTGTCCTTGTTGTATGTTAGGTTCAGCCGCTGGGCCGTACGGAGGAATTTCTCTAGATTAACATCATGGTCCTGCTGGTCACGGCCGCAGATGGTGACGTTGTCTAGATAGGGGAAAGTGGCCTGGAGCGCGTTCTGGTCGACCATCCGGTCCATCTCCCGTTGGAAGACTGAAACCCCGTTGGTGACGCCGAAGGGAACTCTGAGGAAGTGGTAGAGACGACCGTCAGCTTCAAAAGCTGTGTACTGGCGGTCCTCAGCCCTGATGGGGAGCTGGTGGTATGCCGACTTCAGATCAATCGTCGAGAACACCCGGTATTGTGCTATCTGATTGACCATGTCAGATATGCGGGGGAGTGGGTATGCATCTAGCTGGGTGTAGCGATTGATCGTCTGGCTGTAGTCAATAACTAGGCGCTGTGTTTTGCCAGTCTTCACTACCACCACTTGTGCTCGCCATGGGCTGGTGCTACTTTCAATAATCCCTTCCTTCAGGAGTCTTGCTACCTCGGATTTAATGAAGCTCCTATCCCCGGCACTGTAACGCCTGCTTTTGGTAGCGATGGGCTTACAGTCGCGGGTGAGGTTAGCGAACAAGAAGGGGGGGGGACTTTAAGGGTGGAGAGGCTGCAAATGTTGCGCGGCGGGCGATTTAAAAGCTGCTGGCTGCAGACTGTGAGTGGGGGGAGGGGTCCGTCGTACGCTAATGTGACACTCTTAAGGTTGCACTGAAAATCCAACCCCAGTAGAACGGCAGCGCAAGGATGGGGCAGGACCAGGAGTTTAAAATTTTTGTATTCTGTGCCCCTTACTGAAAGGGTCACTACACAGTAGCCACCGACGTCCGCTGACTGGGCTTTGGAAGCCAAAGAGATCTGATGTCGCGTCGGCAGGACCGGGAGAGAGTAACTCCGCACCGTGTCGGGGTGGATAAAGCTTTCCGTGCTCCCGCTGTCAAAAAGGCAGGTAGTGGCGCGGCCATTTACCTTAATGTCCATCATGGACCTGGACAGTTGATGAGGGAGAGATTGGTCCAGCGTCACGGAGGCCAGCGTATGGTCGAGCGAGTCGATGTGGTCGTCAGATGAGGCGGTGGTTGAGTCCGGGTCCCCCGTGGTTGAAGTTGGAGACGTCCGAGATGGCGGACAAAATGGCGGCGCCCATGGTCCCGATCCCCACGCGGCTGGGGGAGTCCAAGATGGTGGACAAGATGGCTGCCCCCATGGTTCGCACGCGGCGCTGCTGGCGTTAGCGGTTTTACCTTTGCAGGCGCTGACATAGTGTCCTTTCTTCCCGCAGCCGGAGCAGGTAGCGTTTCTCGCCGGGCAGCGTGCTCTGGGGTGTTTTGCCTGGCCACAAAAATAACATTTCTGTGCCTTGGACATCGCAGCAGCAGTTGAAGGTGGCGGTCCCATGACCCAAGGTTGTGGCGTCCACGTTGCGGAGCGGTTAGGGGAGAAGGCGTCCATACTCCTGTGGGCCGCGTCGAGCGAGAGCGCGAGGGACACTGCCTTTCTCAGGTCCATTTCTCCCTTTTCCAACAGTCTCTGCCGGGAGTAGTCGGACCTTAGACCCGCAACGAAAGCATCTCGGATCAGTCCCTCCGTGTGTGCTGCGGCTGATGCTTCTTTGCAATCGCAGTCTCGGCCGAGTATCCGTAGTGCCCATAGGAAGGCCTCCACCGATTCCCCGGGCTGCTGTCTGCGGGATCTTAAGAGGTGCCGGGCATAGACCGTATTTACCGGGCGTGTGTATTGCCCTTTTAGCAGACCGATAGCCGCCGCGTAGGTCGTCGTGTCCTGGATTATTGTATAAACTTGGTGGCTCACCTTTGAGGCCAGGATTTCCAACTTGTTTTCGTCCAGGGTCACAGTTGAGGCTTGCAGGTAGGCCTCGAAGCAACGCAACCAATGCACGAATTTGGTAGCCGAACCCGCTTCTTGGGGGTCTAGGTCCAGGCATGTTGGTCTGAGGGCTCGCAGCAGCTCCTGTTGCTCAGCGTTTGGTGCAGCAGCCTGCTGTTCAGCGTTTGGTGCAGCAGCCTGCTGTTCAGCAAATGTCGACATTTTGTTTTTGCTAATAAAATTGATGCGCTATCAATTACTCATAAAAGACTGAGAGTTAAGAGAGTAACTAAAGGCTTTTATTAGCAAAGAACAGAGCATGCCTCTCGTGGTTGACTGGGTTCCAAGAAGCCAGGGGGCTGCAGGTCAATCACCTTTATACCTGGGCCTGTGTGGGTGGAGCCAGCTGAGACATGTTGAGGCATGCATAGGTACAACAGTGTGTAACAACAACAACAACAACAACAACAACACCAGTGGTTTACCACACCCTGTAATAATTTTGTATGCTTCAATGAGATCCCCTCTCATTCTTCTGAATTCAAGAGAATACAGGCCTAGTTTACTCAATCTCTTCTCATACGACAGTCCCGCCATCCCAGGAATCAATCTCGTGAACCTTTGTTGCACTCCCTCTATGGCAAGTATATCCTTCCTTAGGTAAGGAGACCAAAATTGTACACAGTACTCCAGGTGTGGTCTCACCAAGGCCCTATATAATTGAAGTAAGACTTCTTTACTCCTGTACTCAAATCCTCTTGTAATGAAGGCCAGTATACTATTTGCCTTCCTAATGGCTTGCTGCACCTGCACATTCACTTTCAGTGACTCATGTACAAGGACACCCAGGTCCCTTTGAGCATCTGCATTCCCCAATCTTTCACCATTTAGGAAATACTCTGCCTTTCTGTTTTTTCTTGTTGTTGTTGTAACAACATTTTAAAAGTAAGACAAACCTTATTCAGGAAAGAAAAGTCATGTGGGTTATGAGGTATTTTTCACTCCATCACTAGTGGAATGAATGTTGTTCCTCATTGTGTATCTTCTATATCATTCAATAACTCGCATACCCATTAAGAAAAAAACACAATCTCTAATAGCGTGGAATTAAAATTGTCACTATGAAACCTTGGGTTGCAAACAGGAAACAATAATGAGCAATAGTTTATTCAGAGACAGAAATTCATACCTCTAGTACAAGCCAAAGCTGATCTCCATTCTTTACATCCTTCTTATAGTACATCCCATAGAACTTGACCACATTTTCATGATCCGAGAGAGCTTGGAGGATGTTATACTCAGCCTCGATTTCTTCATCAATATCCTAACACCAAAAGTAAATAAAATGATCGAAAGGTTTGAGATCTTCAGTGTCAGGTCTGCCAATTAAAACAACATTTTCCAGAGTCTGCATTTATAGAATCTGGTACTGAATTTAGTATGAATCTAATATACCGAACTGTTGAGACCGTTTTGCATATGTGAAATAATGATGCAACACATTTAAAAGATTCAGAATAGTGCATAACATCTGTGGCATTTCAAAGCTGTTGCCCCACTATTTTCATCTGCTAAAGGGGCTGACTGGGGAATGATTTCACTGATGATTACAGCTCCCCAGTACCTCATCAAAATGGGCATTCTTCATGTGTAAGCCTAGCTAGTAAGTGTTGTTCATTTCATAGACATCTTTGTGTCCACAATTGAGGCCATCTGCAAAGGTGCCTCCTCCCCCCAATGCTGCCCCGGCCCTCAGTCTTTCCTCCTGTATTCTTCCTCCCCTTTTCCCACATTACAACAGTGACGCCACTTCAAAAGTACTTCATTGACTGTAAAGCGCTTTGAGACATCCGGTGGTCATGAAAGGCGCTATATAAATGCAAGTCTTTCTTTTCTTTATCTCCCTGAGATTCTGCAGCATTTCGCTACAACTTTTGAGCCCTTGGCCCACTTAACTTGTAAATAAAACTCATCTTCATCCCCAAATCCCAGTTGCTAACCTCCCAATTTCCCTCTCCTAAGTCCCATGTTTGTCAATATTATTAACTTATCTCTATCGTCTGGCACCATCTCAAACTCCTTCAAAACCCTTCTGATGATCCCCTCCTCAAAAACGTATCCTCAGTCCCTCCATTCTCTCCAACTGCCACAGTATCAAGTGTCAGCAGTGGCTCAGTGATTGCAATTTTTGTCTCTGAGTCAGAAGATTGAGGGTTCAAGCCCCACTTCAGATGCTTGATCACATGAAAGGTGTGTGGGAGACTACAGTCTCCCGCGTAAAGAAATAGGCAACACAGCGAGCTACAAGAAATAGGTCTTTACTCCAACTCTCACAATACAGTACTCAATTCGTAAAGCCCGCGAGCCTGTGATGACTCACGGATTGGTCACCTGCTGGAACCTGAGCAGCAGGCAAGTCTGAACATGCCTTATTCCTCTCAGCTTGCAACTGTCTTGCGGGGGGAGGGGAATACAGCAGTTAAAAGGGGATTATACAGGTTTATCTACATACACACAGTGTTTCCCCAATGTGGCAACGCCACATACGCCCCCCCAGAATCCTCGTTAACTGTAAAAGTCAGTCTCTGCGGAGGTTTGACCAAATGGCCGTAGCGGTTGTAGTAGCCATCTGGCGTGTGAGGAGGGCTGTCTGGGAGGTCGGCCGGTTGGTTCGTCGGCTGGTCTGGCGGCTGGTCTGCCGGTGGGCTGGCTGGACGAGCTGCTGGCGAAGGTGGGGTGGCGGCCGGGAAGTAAGGTTCTGGCGTGTCTTGGTCCTCTTGTGGGGCCGCCGCCAACGCGGGAGGTCTGCCCCGCCGTGGGGGGAAGAGCCGGACGAAACGGGAAGCTGAGGTCCAGATGCGCCGGTTTGAGGCGGTCTACTGAAATAAGGTCCGGCTTCCCGCCGACGTCGATAAGAAAAGCTTTGTCCCCCCGTCTCCAATACTGAGAAAGGGCCGGTGTATGGAGCCTGCAGCAGGCCTCTGTGCGCGTCCCGACGCACGAAGACGAACTCCGCATGTCGTAAGTCCCGAGGCATGTAGGACGGCTGCGGGCCGTGTTGCGAAGTGGGCACTGGACGGAATTGCTGGGCCGCGTCCTGGTGCAGGGAAAGCTGTCTGGCGGCCGACCACGGCTCCGTTGTCAGGGGGAGGAAGTCGCCTGGTACTCTGAGCGGTTGGCCGTAGGCCATCTCGGCCGCGGAGGCGCGGAGGTCCTCTTTGGGCGTGGTGCGCAATCCCAGGAGGACCCAGGGTAGTTTGTCGATCCAGCTGGTGTCGGCCAGGCTGGCGCGGAGGGAGGCTTTCAAGGAACAATGAAAGCGCTCGCAGAGCCCGTTGGCCTGCGGGTGGTAGGCTGTTGTCCTGTGCAACTTGGTGCCGAGGCCGGCGATGATGGCATTCCACAAGTGGGAGGTGAACTGGGGGCCTCTGTCCGAGGATATGTTGGTCGGCACGCTGAACTGGGCCACCCATGTCGAGATGAATGCTCGCGCGATGTCGGTCGTGGTGGTGGAGGCGAAGGGAACCGCCTCGGGCCATCTGGTGGTGCGGTCGACGATCGTGAGCAGGTGTGTGAAACCGTGCGACGGCGGCAAGGGGCCTACCAGATCGACGTGGACGTGGTCGAAACGCCTCTCGGGCACCGGGAAACACTCCAATGGCGCCTTGGTGTGCTGCTGGACCTTAGCGCGCTGACACGCCACGCATGTGTTGGTCCAGTCTCTCACATCCTTGTGGAGTCCAGGCCAGACGAACTTGGCGGACATGAGTTTCTGAGACGCACGCATCCCTGGATGTGAGAGGCCGTGGATGATGTCGAAAACTCGCTTGCGCCAGGCGGATGGGATGACCGGCCTAGGCGAGGGGACTGAGACGTCGCACAGGAGGGTTGTGCCGGCTGCGTGGAAGTGGATGTCGGCCAGAGTGAGGCTGGTGGTTGACGTCCTGAGGGCCTGGATCTCC
Source organism: Somniosus microcephalus (assembly GCF_052327205.1). NCBI lineage: Eukaryota > Metazoa > Chordata > Chondrichthyes > Squaliformes > Somniosidae > Somniosus > Somniosus microcephalus. Next base: position 67,172,424 of record NC_140991.1, read on the forward strand.
GCGTTGGCGGCCTGGTCTCTCGCCATGCTGGCGTAGTCGACGCCCAGGTGCACTGCGTGGAGCGAGGGTCTTGAGAGGCAGTCGGCCACCAAATTGTCCTTGCCGGCGACGTGGCGGATGTCCGTGGTGAACTCCGAGATGAAGTTGAGTTGGCGCTGTTGGCGCGCGGACCAGGGTTCGGTTACTTTGGCCATGGCGAAAGTGAGCGGCTTGTGGTCCACGAATGTGGTGAACGGCCGGCCTTCCAGGAGGAAACGGAAGTGCCGGATTGCCAGGAACAGGGCCAGGAGCTCTCTGTCGAACGTGCTGTAGGCCTGCTCGTTCTTGCGCAGCTGTCGGCTGAAAAATGCCAGTGGCTGCCACGCGCCTTCGACCCACTGTTGCTGGACAGCGCCGACGGCGTAATCCGAGGCGTCCGTAGTGAGGGCGGTCTTGGCGCCCGGGATGGGATGGGCCAGTAGTGTGGCGTTGGCTAAGGCGCTTTTGGTCTGGTGGAAGGCTGTCGCCATCTCGCTGGACCAGGTGAGTTGCTCTTTGCCCGTTTTGCCCCTGGTGGCTTCGTAGAGGGGGCGCATGAGTGAGGCGGCCTTGGGCACGAAACGGTGATAGAAATTGACCATCCCCAAAAATTCCTGCAGCACCTTGACCGAGGTGGGCTGGGGAAAGTCCGCCACCGCCTGCACCTTGGAAGGTAGGGGAATGGCTCCCCTTGACGAGATTCTGTGGCCGAGAAAGTCAATTTGGGCTGCTCCGAACTGGCATTTGGCCAGGTTGACGATTAGCCCGTGTTGGCTGAGGCGCTGGAAAAGAGAGCGCAAATGCGCGATGTGCTCGGCCTTGCTGGTGCTGGCCACGAGGATGTCGTCCAGATAGACGAACAGGAAGCTCAGGTCCCATAGGATGGAATCCATGAGCCGTTGGGGCGTTCTTGAGCCCGAAGGGCATGCGCAGGAACTCGAACAGTCCGAAGGGGGTGATGACCGCCGTCTTCTGGACGTCTGCGTGGTGGACGGGGACCTGATGATAGCCACGAATCAGTTCGACCTTGGAAAAGATGGACTTTCCTGCTAGGTGTGCCGAGAAGTCTTGGATGTGCGGAATGGGGTATCTATCGGGCGTGGTGGCATCATTGAGCCGTCTGTAGTCGCTGCAGGGGCGCCAGCCACCGCCCGGCTTGGGCACAATGTGGAGGGGGGACGACCAGGGGCTGTTCGAGCGGCGGATGATGCCCAGTTTCTCCATCATGGCGAATTCTTCCTTGGCCACCGCCATCTTGGCTGGGTCCAGGCGTCTGGCTCGGGCGAACACTGGTGGTCCCGTAGTGGCGATGTGGTGCTCGACACCATGCTTGTCTGCCGCGGCTGAGAAGGTCGGTTGTGTGAGCCTCGGGAAATCTGCGAGTAGGCGGGCGTAGTCGTCATCCGCCGGGGCAGAGCAGGACCCGACGAGAGCCGGGCTGTTGCTCTGCTAGCAGGCCAGTGAAGCGAAAGTTGCTGCGTCGATCAGGCGCCTGTCGCAGACGTCGACCAGGAGTCCATGGGCACAAAGAAAATCGGCGCCCAGCAAGGGATGTGCCACCGAGGCCGTCACGAAATCCCACGTAAATCGCTGGTTGTTGAAACAAACCTCGGCCCGTCGCTTTCCAAAAGTAGCGATGGCTGCGCCATTTGCCGCCACGAGGGGTGGGCCGCTGCAGCCTGCCTGGATGTCGAGCTGGGAGGCAGGAATTATGCTGCATTGGGCTCCGGCGTCGCAAAGGAATCTGTGCCCTGAAAGGGAGTCGGTTATGTACAGCAGTTTACCTGCAGTGCCAATGGCCATCGTGGCGGCGGGGGTGCGGTCGCGCGGGCCTAGACGGCGGCGCGGGGCTGGTGCGTTGGGCCGGGTGGCCATCTTGGTTTGATCGAAAGAGCAGGGTGCTCTGCAGCGTTGGGCCTTGTGGCCGAAACGCGCGTGGTAGTAGCATAGTTCTGCGGTCTGGCGTGGCGGCGTGCGCTCGGTGGTATCGGGGAGCCTCGCGGCTGCACAGCCGAGTTGGGCGACGGCGAAGACTTTGTCCGTGGCGGCTGCCAGTTGCACGCAGTCCGTGATCGGGGACCCCGCGAGGGCAGTCTGTACCTGCTGAGGAAGCAGGCTGAGGAAAAGGGCCCGAAACAAGAAGCACTGCGGTTCAGAGCCCAGGAGCGCAAGCATCCAGCTCATCAACTGAGTCGGGGTAGAGTCGCCGAGGCCTGGTAGTGAAAGAAGCCTACGGGCCCTCTCCTCCCTGGACAGGCCGTAAGCCTGCAGCAAGCGGCCCTTAATGGTTGAGTACTTGCCGGTCTGTGGTGGGTTCCCCAGCAGGTCGAGAACTTCGGCGGCGGTGGAGCTTGCTAGTGCTGAGACTACGTGGAGGTACCTTTCTTCATCGTCTTGAACCCTGCGAAGGGTGAATTGGGCCTCCGTGTGCGCGAACCAAGCTGGTGCTTGGTGTTCCCAGAAGGTGGGGAGCTTCAAGGACGCGGCGCCGGCCGACATCGGGCTGTTGCTGGTTGCCGTCGGGTCGTTGCTGGCCTCTGTGGGGCTACGTGAGTCGGGGGCTTCGGCTGCCGACATTCGGGGTCACCAATGTGGGAGACTACAGTCTCCCGCATAAAGAAATAGGCAACACAGCGAGCTACAAGAAATAGGTCTTTACTCCAACTCTCACAATACAGTACTCAATTCGTAAAGCCCGCGAGCCTGTGATGACTCACGGATTGGTCACCTGCTGGAACCTGATTGGTTTTCCTTCCCTCAGCAGCAGGCAAGTCTGAACATGCCTTATTCCTCTCAGCTTGCAACTGTCTTGCGGGGGGAGGGGAATACAGCAGTTAAAAGGGGATTATACAGGTTTATCTACATACACACAGTGTTTCCCCAATGTGGCAACGCCACAGGTGTTTCTTTCTTTATCTCTAACCTTCCCTCTCTTTACTGGAATGCATTGTTGACTTACAACTATACTTACATCTTTCCTGCAAACTGGCTTTGTCCCACCCACAGCACTGAGACTGTGCTGCTTAAAATCACAAGTGCTATCCTGTGCAACCGTGACCATGGCTTATTGTCTCTCTTCATCTTGCTTGACCTCTCCACTGCTTTTCACCCTGTTGACCTTTCCAACCTCCTCCGACATGTCTTTTTGATAGTTCACCACCATGGTTCTGCTCTCTCTTGGTTCCACTCATACCAGACCCAACAGAAACATAACATCACCTCCAATGGTTGTTGCTCCTGTGCCCACACAGTCATCACTAGTGTAGCTCAAACCGTTGTCCTGTTTTCTTCATGATTTATATGCCATTTCTTAGATATCACCCAGCAGCATAGAATTAGCCTCCAGACGTACACCAACAGCACCCAGCTTTACCTCCCCATCTCCTCCATTGATCCCAAGATGTTGCTACACTCTCCACTACTTAACTGACATTATGAACTGAGTGAGCCAATCAGTTCTGGCCTTTTGGAAATCTAAGTACACATTGTCGCATTTGTCACTGGTGCAGTGCATGAACTCATGTCACATCGATGCCAAGTATGCAGTGCATTGGGGCACTGTGCGTACACCAGGCTCGTGTAAAGGTGACAAAGGTGACCCACACTGAGACTTGTGTCTGATTCCTACAGAGAAAACAAACAAACTTAGCTTAACATTAGTGATCCCTGGCACACTCAACTTCAATGTCTATGTGGCATCGCAGTAAAATATATTGCAATGTTTAATTTAGCTTTTTGCTGTAGTCTTTATCCTGCTTGTGTAGAATTAGTTCTAATTGGCATACTTTGCTTTGGATCAATTCTTTCCCCATTTACCGCTTGTAAGCCATTTTATTAATCTCTGACAGTATTGTAAATCTGAACTTCCAAACAATTCCCATTGCAGCCTTGCCTATGTCTCAAAAACACCCCACAAGTACTTAGCCATGTTGGAAGACTGTTTGTTGTTTCCTGGGTTCAGTGGTTTGGGAGTTAGATTGTTGACCTGTTGCCCGAATTACATGATTGGTTTTACAAAAACCACTTCCTCTTGCTACAAAAAAAATAATAACATAACCATAGCCTAAATGTGCTTTTAATAGGGCCATGGTCAATTACCACTCAGCAGCTGTAAATTGACCTACATAACAGCACATGCAGCACAATGTGTGCCACGTCAAGACATTTATTTGTGTGCTGACTGTGCTGATATGTAATAAAAATGTAAATAGCACTGACTTGAACTAGATCAAATAGGATGTGATGCAAGCTTAACTGCCAACTCTGCGCACAAAATGTTGCTGCTGGTTTAATAAAGTCCCAAAACTGAAAATCAGAAATTCACTCTTTCAAATTTTTCAGCGCAGTAAGTGTTTTCACAAATAATCTGTTGACATTTTGTTTTCTAAGCTCACACATGCAAAGTGGTCAATTTGGGCAATGGAAGTTTCTGGTAGCTATCAAGCTGCACCCCAGCAACAAGTGAGCACCCTCTGGAGAAGAGAATATTTGGAGAGAAATATGGGGTAATTCTCACTTTGGCCACGGGTGGAAGCATGATGGTTACAGATTTTTTTTAAATATTGGTTCCTGGGATGTGGGCGCTGCTGGCAATGCCAGCATTTATTGCCCATCCCTAATTGCCCTTGAGAAGGTGCTGGTGAGCCACCTTCTTGAACTGCTGCAGTCCGTGTGGTGAAGGTAATCCCACAGTGCTGTTAGGGAGGGTGTTCCAGGATTTTGACCCAGCGACGATAAAGGAACGGCGATATATTTCCAAGTCCGGATGGTGTGTAACTTGGAGGGGACCGTGCAGGTGATAATGTTCCCACACACCTACTGCCCTTGTTCTTCTAGGTGGAAGAGGTCATGGGTTTGGGAGGTGCTGCTGAAAAGCCTTGGCGAGTTGCTGCAGTGCATCTTGTAGATGGTACACACTGCAGCCACAGTACGCCGGTGGTGGAGGGAGTGAATGTTAAAGGTGGTGGATGGGGTGCCAATCAAGCGGGCTGCTTTGTCCTGGATGGTGTTGAGCTTCTTGAGTGTTGTTGGAACCGCACTCATCCAGGCAAGTGGAGAGTATTCCATCACACTCCTTACTTGTGCCTTGTAGATGGTGGAAAGGCTTTGGGGAGTCAGGAGGTGAGCCACTCGCCTCAGAAAACCAAGCCTGCTCTTGTAGCCACAGTATTTATGTGGCTGGTCCAGTTAAGTTTCTGGTCAATGGTGACCCCCAGGATGTTGATGGTGGGGGATTCGGCGATGGTAATGTCATTGAATATCAAGAGGCAGTGATTAGACTCTCGCTTGTTGGAGATAGTTGAAGTGGGGAAAGACTTCAATAACATCACTGGCAGCTCACAAAATGGTGTAAGAGAGACAGTTGCTAACATGTAAGACCAAATCCATAAGGTGTGGTCAAGGTAACTGACCTTTGAGACTAAAAACAACTCAGTGGAGACATGGGGCTGGATTTTCATTCAGAAGTCAGGTAGGAGGCAGGACTACAACTTTCAGGGTTGTAGTCCCGCCTCAATCGAGTTGTAGCCAACCCACGCGATTTTGACTTGATTGACCTTGATGAGCCCGCCCAGCTGGCTCAGCAGGCCAATTAAGGGCCACCCGGCAACAGGTGACGTCACAGATTGACATTTCATCTGTCAAGACCTTTTGACAGATGAAATATTAGCGTTTCACAGCTGCTTGAAGCTGTCAAACACTGACAATCTGTACTTTAAAGTTAATTCCTTCCTCTCAGGCTGATTTAGAGATCTCCCCGGAGCAGAAAGCTGAATGCTGCAATTTTTGACAGCTCACAGCCATTCTGCTTTCTGTGCCGGTGAGATGAGGGACTCCTGAGACCTGAAGGAAGGAAGGCTGTAAAGGTAAGAAAAGGTTAGTAAAACTTCTTTAAACACTTTACACACACCAAACACACTTACCTTTGCACTCATGCATCCATCACTCACCTGAACACCAGACATCTCAACCCCTCCAAGCCCTTCATCCTGACGGTCCGCCTCCTCTAACTTGGCATGGTTTGGAGCCGTCAGGAATCCCACACTTCCAACATTAAAAATAGGTATTAGGTTAAAAACTGCCTGTTAACTACCTGTTAACAGGCAGTTAATTGGCACTAATCCCCTTCCTGCCTCGGGGAGGTGGGTCCCAGTGCGGGGTGGGTACCTGCCTCCTTTGAAACTGGCATGGAGGCGGGTTGGGTGCGGGATGGGTTCGGGACCCCCGATTTCAGGATTTTAACCCCCCACATGCCTCCAATCCCGCCTCCACGGCCCAATGAAAATCCTGCCCATGATGTCTAGCACTTCAGCTGCCCTGAGGGTTTTATTATCTGGGTCACAATGCTTCCAAGTTATCTTTTAATCAGCGTTCAGCAGTTTGGGCTAATAATTGAGTATGCAGCTTACACCTGTTTACCTTTGGACATGTAACCCAATCCGTGAAGGTGCATGCGGGCCACAATCCAATTAGGTTGCAGGAATGAATTGTGCATGAGGTTGCCATGCTTATTTGAATGTATAAAAATGTAGTGTTTGCTGTAACAATTTGGAGAAGTCTGGCTAAAGACAGAGCAGATTGTCTCCCCACCAGTGTAATAAAGACAACTTAACTATCAATCTGAAAACCTTGTGTCGAGTGTTGGTTTAAAATACTCCACATCAATTGGCATCACGAACAGAATTCCTCACGGAAGAGAGGCATGGGCAGCACGGTGGCATAGTGGTTAGCACAGCACCAGAGACCCGGGTTCGAATCCGGCCTCAGGCGACTGTCTGTGTGGAGTTTGCACATTCTCCCCGTGTTTGCGTGGGTTTTCTCCGGGTGCTCCGGTTTCCTCCCACAGTCCAAAGATGTGCGGGTTAGGTTGATTGGCTATGATAAATTGACCCTTAGTGTTAGGGGGATTAAATACATGAGGTTACAGGAATAGGGTGGGATATGTGTTGGTGTTGGTGTAGGGGTTACGGGGATTGGGTGGGATATGTGTCGGTGCAGGCTCGATGGGCCGAAATGGCCTCTATCTGCACTGTGGGGTTTCTGTGACTCTGTGATTTCTGTGATGGGCGAGTGAAGCCGAGCCAAAAAACGTGAGTACTTTTAAATTACCACGTACAGTTAGGGCAAGGCAACACCATCTCATGTCCACCGCCCCCTTTGGAATCAAAGGACTAAAAGATTTGAATCGATGAGTCAAGTGGTCTCGGGGTTCGGGCGAAACTAACGGAAGTATAGGCGTGGTCTGAGTTACAAGTAGTGCGTTAACTTTGGTGCAAAGTATAAGCATACCTCTGACAACAAATAACCTGAACAACAAAAAATAGGCATGGTATGAGTTGCAAGTAGTGCAGAAAGTTTAAGCATACCTCTGACAACAAATTACCCGAACAAAATTGTTGCAAGTACTGTCTCACTCTGCGAGAGTAAAGTTAGGGACGTACCGCTGACAACTGTGGTTACAAGTACTGTCTCACTCTGCGAGAGTAAAGTTAGGGACGTACCGCTGACAACTGTGGTTACAAGTACTGTCTCACTCTGCGAGAGTAAAGTTAGGGACGTACCGCTGACAACAATTAACCATGGGAAGTGAAAAACTCCAGTGGGGACTGGAGGGGACAAAAATAAAAGATTAATTGACAAAATGGTTAAAAACGATTGGCAACAGAACGACCCACCAGCCAAACAAAGAGAATGGTGGGCCAAAGAAACAAAATTAAAGGAAGAAAAGGCCATCATTTTAGTGGCTCGCACATGTTATGAGTTGAGTAGATGTACTCGAATATGGACCAAAAACGAGTACCAGTAATGGCAACAGCTCCTGTAACGCCGTCGGAAGTGAAAGGAGTAGACAAGGACGAGATAGACTGGGACGCGCTAGGCCGAAAAGCGGCTGAATATGACCCTGACTATAATGATGGGGAAATCCCGCCCCATATGACATTGTAAAAGCAGCACCTATTAAGGTGGAATTTATTCCGGGCACCCCCACAGTGCCTATACCGGCAGGGGCACTCCCAGGCGCCATAACCATCCCAGCAGTACCAGCTCAGATTAAGACCACTTACGTATCTTTTTCCCCAGGAGATAAGAACATAAGAACATAAGAACATAAGAAATAGGAGCAGGAGTAGGCCAATCGGCCCCTCGAGCCTGCTACGCCATTCAATAAGATCATGGCTGATCTGATCCTAACCGCCAATCTACTATCACAGAACCATCTCCTGAATCTAACAGAATTAGACACACGAAATAGGAGCAGGATCAGGCTACACGGCCCCTGGGCCCGCTCCGCTATCCACAGGGCCATGACCGATCCGAACCTAGACTCATGTCCAAATTCCTGCCCGCTTCCCGTAACCCTTAATTCCCTTTACTTCTAGGAAACTGTCTATTTCTGTTTTAAATTTATGAAATGATGTAGCTTCTACAGCTTTTTGGGGCAGCATATTCCATGGACCTACACCCTCTGAGTGAAGTAGTTCCTCCTCAGCTCAGTTTTGAAAGAGCAGCCCCTTATTCTAAGACTATGCCCCCTAGTTCTAGTTTCACCCATCATCGGGAACATCTTCCCCGCATCCACCCGATCCAACCCCTTCACAATCTTATATGTTTCAATAAGATCGCCTCTCATTCTTCTGAACTCCAATGAGTAGAGTCCCAATCTACTCAACCTCTCCTCATATGTCCATCCCCTCATCCCCGGGATTAACCGAGTGAACCTTCTTTGTACTGACTCGAGAGCAAGTATGTCCTTTCTTAAGTATGGACACCAAAACTGTATGCAGTATTCCAGGTGCGGTCTCACCAATACCTTGTACAACTGAAGCAATACCTCCCTATTTTTATATTCTATCCCCCTAGCAATGAAAGCCAACATTCCATTGGCCTTCTTAATCACTTGCTGCACCTGCATACTAACCTTTTGAGTTTCGTGCACCAGGACTCCCAGATCCCTTTGTACTTCAGTACTTTCCAGTTTCTTGCCATTAAGATAATAACTTGCCCTACGATTTTTCCTGCCAAAGTGCATAACCTCACACTTTCCAGTATTGTATTCCATCTGCCAAATCTCTGCCCACTTACTTAGCCTGTCTATGTCCCCTTGCAGGTTTTTTATGTCCTCCTCACTCACTACTTTCCCTCCCATCTTAGTATCATCTGCAAACTTTGATATGTTACACTCGGTCCCCTCCTCCAAATCGTTAATATAGATTGTAAAGAGTTGGGGACCCAGCACTGACCCCTGCGGAACACCACTAGTTACTGATTGCCAGTCTGAGAATGAACCATTTATCCCAACTCTCTGCCTTCTGTTAGATAGCCAATCCTCTATCCATGCCAGAATATTATCCCCAATCCCGGGATTTTTTATCTTAAGCAATAATCTTTTGTGTGGCACCTTGTCAAATGCCTTTTGGAAGTCTAAATACACAACGTCCACTGGTTCCCCTTTATCCGCCTTATATGTTACTTCCTCAAAGAACTCCAGCAAATTTGTAAATTGAAGTTGCTTCAAATACTGCCGGAAATAAAGCCCCGACAGAATAATAGAGTCATAGGCCTAGAAATTCGGTTGGTTGCACCAGCGATTAGCACCTAAAGAGCCCGAGATTTGGGGCGTTACCCAATTTTCGGACATGCGCAGTGATCCTAGCGCATCCTGCCATATTGAGTAGCCTGTTAGTGCCGGCGCTAAGTCTTTGCGCCCGCTCACGGGCGCAGCCAGATAATGACGTCATTTCATTGTGCAACGCCTTTTTGGTGCCCCGTACCGGAAATTCAGTGGCGCCCCCCTCCGTTCCACCTGGCGCAATTAGTGACAGTTGGATGGAACGTTACCAGGTCCTTCTCGGACTCGGGGGGTACTCTTTAATGGGGACAGCACTAGTATAAAACCGGCAGCCATTTGGCCTGGCCATACTGCTCGCTGCTGGAGAGAGTTGCAGACCTTCAGTTACACAGACTTGTTCTTATTGAGCCAGAGGAGCCTTGGGACCTTCAGCCCTGTCCAGAACATTTGGATCCAGAAAGCTGACTGCGTCTTACTCGTCGGCCAGAATAATGGGAGCTGCTTTGGAGGGGAACGTCATCCTGGCTGAACAACTGGCAAGGGCACAGAGACGGAGGGAGAGAGGGCCGGGATTGGCCAGAAGGAGGAGGGCCAATGGACGTCGGCAAATCCGACCATACGCTGCCAGGGTTTTCAGGCTCCATGTCGGAGGAGCAGTGTCTGCGAAGGCTCAGATTTGGTAAGGATGTTGTCACTGAGCTGTGCCACCTGCTTGCTGGGGATCTGCAGCCGCGGATACGGTGCAGGACCTCTCTGTCGGTGGCCGTGAAAGTCACTGTTGCGCTCAACTTTTACGCCAGCGGATCGTTTCAGGCAGCAGCTGGGGACATATCAAATATCTCTCAATTTGCGGTGCATTGCTGCATCCGGCAAGTGACAGCTGCCCTCTACAAAAGGAGGCGCGAAATAATCACCTTCCCTGTGACCCTGGAGAAGCAGGGGGAGCGCGCACAGGGCTTCGCGGCTATTGCGGACTTCCTCATGGGGCAGGGGGCCATTAATTGCACACACATGGCTTTGCAGGCACCATTACAGCATCCGGAGGAGTTCCGTAACCGAAAGGGGTTCCACTCCCTTAATGTGCAGCTGGTCTGTGATCACCGGCAAATGATCATGGCGGTGAACGCACAATTCCCTGGCAGCAGCCATGACGCGTTCATCCTGCGGCAGACCTCAGTGGCTGACCTTTTTGAGGCCCCGGCTCACCCACGAGGCTGGCTTCTGGGCGACAAGGGCTATCCTCTCTGCCCATGGCTCATGACCCCGCTCCGTTTACCCAGCACCCCGGCAGAAGAGCATTACAACAACAGCCATCAGGCCACCAGGAACATTGTGGAACACACAATTGGTGTGCTGAAGCAGCGTTTCTGTTGTCCAGACCATTCGGGGGGCGCCCTACAGTACTCGCCGGAGCATGCGGCGCACATCGTTGTTGTCTGCTGCATGCTCCACAACCTGGCCATTTGACGCACCCAGCCAATGCCAGCCGACCCTCAAGGTCCAGCAGAGCAGGCGGACGAGGAGGAGGAGGAGGAGGAGGAGGAGGAGCATGCGGGCGAGGAGGATCAGGAGGAGGAGGAAGATGGGAGGGCTCCAGAAACTGGAAGGGCCATTCATCAGAGGCTCATAAGGACTCGGTTCTAGGCCCCTCGGACGGGATGGTGGCTGTGATTCGAACAGCGCCCTCCGGTTCGTTGTAAGCCTATGAAGGCCTCGATGATTGTAAATAGTGTACAGCTCGATTGTAAATAAAAAGTTTTCTTTATTTTCAAACAAGTGCTTCCTTCCAGCATGACAACGTAATGGTAACAGAAATCATAACTAACAAACTAACAGATAACTGTCTGGCAACCCGGCGAAACTAACCAAACCATAACAAACAAACACAGCAGGTGTGGACGGCCTTAAATCCGGAAAAAGACACGTCTTAGCACCTCCCTCTACTGGTGACCCCTTGATGGAGACCGACACCTCTTACGAGGTCGGCCCCTTCCCTCCCTGCAGCTACTCCGTAATTGGACCCCAGTGGCTGCGTCAAGGCTGGGGGACGCCTGCTGAGTGTCTGGAAGCGCTGAAGCCCCTGAGGGACGGCCTGGATGACCTCTGGGCTTGGAGGTCCCGCAAGCAGGCTGCACAACTGGGCATGTCTGCTAGCAGTCTGCCGTGCAGGTGGTGGCAGCTGTTCTGCTGACGTGCCAGTGGTGGCATCAGGACTGCTCACATGCAGAGAGAGGACACCTGCACCGTGGTCGGCCGAAACACTAGCACTCTGACAGCGCCGCACAGGATCATATGCCACAATTGACTGCTCCACAGATTCATGGCCTACTGTGGTGCTGCAAGGGCCTGGGGTGATCCTGCCTGATGCAGCTAGGGTGGCAGCAGAGAGTGTTCGCGTGGCCTCAATTTGCGTGTGAACGAGGCCAGCAAGTGACTGGTGGCAGGTGCCAGTGCTTGGGAAAAGCCATGCACAGTCCTTTCCACTGCTTCGGACAAGGCCGGAACAGTCCTTTCCACTGCCTCGGACAAGCCCTGGACAGACCTTTCCACTGCCTCAGACAAGCCCTGGACAGACCTTTCCATTGCTGGGCCGAAGCCATGGACAGTCCTTTCCATTGCTGCCCCAAAGTCCAGCACACTCTTTGCCAGTGTGTCGATCGACTCAGGCATCCTCCCCACTGCAGCCATCAGCTCAGTGTGCCTGAGCCGGGCCTGGGCGCTCATCTCGGCAAGGCTACGCACCTCCTCTGCACTCTGTGCAGCAGTCATGGTGGCCTGCCTCGCCCTCCGGGGAGATGGCCCCCGAGCGTCCCTACCCCCTGCGCATTGCTGCAGGCCGCTGGTTCCTGCAACTGGCTCCTCATCAGAGCACCCCCCTCCCCTCAAGGGAACTACTATCCCCAGTCTCCAGATGCGGTGGCTCCCCTGAGGCTGGCATGGATGGTCCGGCTTCCTCCTGGTCGTCGCCTCCGGAGGCACTGGCACTGGCAGCTTGAGGGGCCGGCTCCCGAGCTGGTGATGCAGCATCTGAAAGCAGGGAGGTTGAAGAGTGGCTTTAGCAAAAGGACAGTTTGGCAGCAAGGGATGCAACAATGCGGCAATGCAATGAAATGGCTCCACATTGAGAAAGCATGCTGGTGGGGGAAACAACTGGAAGGTGACAGCTGTAATAGTAGAGAACCTTACCATCGCTGTGGACAATGGGGTCGGCAGCTGCAGTGGTGACAGGACCACTCGGGCGTCCTCCCACAATCTGGTGGACTCTCTCCTCGAGATCCGTCAGAGGCTCCAGTTGAGGACGGCATCCTCTGGTGCGAAGCTGCTCCTTGCGGTTTCTCGCCAGCTTGGCCTGCAGGGCAAAGGACGGGAAGTGATGTTACATGATGCCCTGAATGAAGATCTCATGCCCCCCATGGTGGAACAGCCCTTACATGATGCCCTGGGTTATCATCTCATGCCCCCCATGGTGGAACAGCCCTTACATGATGCCCTGGGTTATCATCTCATGCCCCCCATGGTGTAATTAAAAAGCAGAACCACAAGGGTAATAATCTCTGGATTACTACCTGAGCCACGTGCAAATTTGGCTAGGGTAAATAAAATTAGAGAGTTAAATGCATGGTTCAAAGACTGGTGTGGGAGAAATAGGTTTTGCTTCCTGGGACACTGGCATCAGTACTGGGACAGGCGAGAGCTGTTCCGTTGGGACGGACTTCACTTGGCCAGTGCTGGGACTAGAATCCTGGTGAATCGAATAACTAGGGCTGTAGAGAGGGCTTTAAACTAATTAGTGGGGGGGGAGGTTTTAAGAGAGTGAAAAATAAAAATGACAGCGGAGAAGGCAATAGAGCAAGGTAGCAGTGGGGGAATTAAAAACCAGAGCATGTCAGGAAGGGACAGAATGTATAATGATAAAGGTAAAGTAGTAAAAGGGGTAAAAGCAGGAATAAATTGTCAGAAAACATATTTGACAGTTCTTTATCTGAATGCACGCAGCATTCGTAACAAAATTGACGAGTTGACGGTGCAAATAACTACACATGGGTATGATCTGGTGGCCATTACGGAAACATGGCTGCAAGATAATCATGAATGGGAACTAAACATACAAGGGTAATTGACAATTAGGAAGGACAGACAGGAAGGAAAGTGAGGTGGGGTTGCTATGTTAATCAAGGATGGAATCACTGCAATAGTCAGAAATGATATTGGGTCAAAGGATCAGGATAGTGAAACAGTTTGGGTGGAGATAAGGAATAATAAGGGGAAAAAGTCACTAGTGGGTGTAGTCTATAGGCCTCCTAACAGTTGCAACTCTGTTGGTCGGAGTATAAATCAGGAAATAGTTGGGGCTTGTAATAAGGGAACAGCTATAATCATGGGGGATTTTAACTTTCATATTGACTGGACTAATAAAATTGGGCATGGCAGCACTGAGGAAGAGTTCATAGAGTGTATTAGGGACGGGTTCTTGAGCAGTATGTAACTGAACCAACCAGGGGGCAGGCAATCTTAGACCTGGTCCTGTGTAATGAGGCAGGATTAATAAAAAATGTCCTAGTAAAGGATCCCCTTGGAATGAGTGACCATAATATGGTTGAATTCCAAATTCAGTTTGAGGGTGAGAGAGTTGGATCTCAAACCAGCGTACTAAGCTTAAATAAAGGAGACTATGAAGGTATGAGAGTAGAATTGACTAAAGTGGACTGGGAAAACAGATTAAAGTATAAGACGGTACAAGAGCAGTGGTCTACATTCAAGGAGATATTTCACATCTTTCAAGATAAATATATTCCACTGAGGAAAAAGGGGAGTAAAAGAAAAGACAGCCATCCATGGCTTAGTAAAGTAATAAAGGATAGTATTCGACTGAAAACAAGGGCATATAAATTAGCCAAATCTAGTGGGAGGATAGAAGATTGGGAAGCATTTAAAAGCCAGCAAACAATAACTAAAAGATTAATTAAGAAAGGGAAGATAGATTATGAAAGTAAACTAGCAAAAAATATAAAAACAGATCGCAAGAGTTTCTACAGCTATATAAAAAGAAAAAGGGTGGCTAAAGTGAACGTTGGTCCCTTAGAGGATGGGACTGCGAAACTAGTGGTGGGGAACATGGAGATGGCAAAGATGCTGAACAAATGTTTTGTATCAGTCTTTACAGTAGAGGACACTAAAAATATCCCAACACTGGACAAACAGGGGGCAATGGGGGGGGGAGGAGCTAAACATGATTAAAATCACTAAGGAGATGGTACTCAGTAAAATAATGGGACTTAAGGCGGATAAATCCCCTGGACCTGATGGCCTACCTCCCAGGGTCTTGAGAGAAGTGGCGGTAGGGATTGTGGATGCATTGGTGACCATTTTCCAGAACTCCCTGGACTCAGGAAAGGTCCCGGCAGATTGGAAAACTGCTAATGTAACACCCTTATTTAAGAAGGGTAGTAGACAAAAACCGGAAACTATAGACCAGTTAATCTAACATCTGTGGTTGGCAAAATGTTGGAGTCCATTATTAAGGATACAGTAACAGAGCATTTGAATAAACATAATTTAATAGGACAGAGTCAGCATGGTTTTATGAAGGGGAAGTCATGTTTGACAAATTTGCTCGAATTCTTTGAGGACGTAACATACAGGGTGGATAAAGGGGAACCAGTGGATGTAGTGTATTTGGACTTCCAAAAGGCATTTGACAAGGTTCCACACAAAAGATTACTGATCAAGATAAAAAATCACGGGATTGGGGGTAATATATTGGCATGGGTGGAAGATTGGTTATCTAACAGAAAACAAAGAGTTGGGATAAATGGTTCGTTCTCGGGCTGGCAATCAGTAAGTAGTGGTGTTCCGCAGGGGTCAGTGCTCGGACCCCAACTCTTTACAATCTATATTAACGATTTGGAGGAAGGGACCGAGTGCAACATATCCAAGTTTGCCGACGATACAAAGATGGGAGGGAAAGCAGTGAGTGAGGAGGACATAAAAAACCTGCAAAAGGACATAGGCAGGCTAAGTGAGTGGGCAGAGATTTGGCAGATGCAATATAATGTTGGAAAGTGTGAGGTTATGCACTTTGGCAGAAAAAATCAAAGAGCAAGTTATTATCTAAATGGAGAGAAACTGCAAAGTGCTACAATACAAAGGGATCTGGGGGTCCTGGTGCATGAAACACAAAAAGTTAGTATGCAGGTGCAGCAGGTGATCAGGAAGGCCAATGGAATCTTGGCTTTTATTGCAAGGGGGATGGAGTATAAAAACAGGGAAGTCTTGCTGCAGTTATACAGGGTATTGGTGAGGCCACACCTGGAATATTGCGTGCAGTTTTGGTTTCCATATTTAAGAAAAGATATACTTGCTCTCGAGGCGGTTCAGAGAAGGTTCACTCGGTTGATTCCAGAGATGAGGGGGTTGACGTATGAGGAAAGGTTGAGTAGGTTGCGACTCTACTCATTGGAGTTCAGAAGAATGAGAGGCGATCTTATCGAAACATATAAGATTGTGAGGGGGCTTGATCGGGTGGATGCGGTGAGGATGTTTCCACTGATGGGTGAGATTAGAACTAGGGGGCATAATCTTAGAATAAGGGGCTGCCCTTTCAAAACTGAGATGAGGAGAAACTTCTTCACTCAGAGGGTAGAAAATCTATGGAAATTGCTACCCCAGGGAGCTGTGGAAGCTGCAACATTAAATAAATTTAAAATGGAGATAGACATTTTCCTAGCAGATAAGGGAATTAGGGGTTACGGGGAGAGGGCAGGGAAGTGGACGTGAGTCTAGGTTCAGATCAGCCATGATCCTATTGAATGGCGGAGCAGGCCCGAGGGGCCGTATGGCCTACTCCTGCTCCTATTTCTTATGTTCTTATATTCTTATGTACATGATGCCCTGAGTCAAATGTGCATGTGTGTGACCAGAAAAGGCCATGGGTGCTTGCTGACAGATGGCCAGTGGGGCATAGCGCACCCTGTAGCCATAAAGTCAGGTGCTAATGGAGGGATACATAAGTTTACATTAACACCACTCACCCTCACGACCCGAGTGAGGTCGTTGAATTTCTTCCTGCACTGGACAGGGCTCCTGGTCGCCATGCTGCTGGAGTTGACCCTCTGAGAAACATCACTCCAAGCTCATCGGTAGTCCTTATGATTAGGCCTCCTGCCATTGTCGGGGTAGAGGACATCTCGCCGGCGCTCCACTGCGGCCACCAATTCCTCCAGAGACTCATTGGTGAAGCGCTCTGCTCTCTGCCTCACCCTCTCCATACGCTCCAAGTTTTTTGCGCCAGAGAAGGGCCTGCGCCGATTTGCAGGCCTACAAGGCGCAGACTGTGGATGCTGGAGCTGCCTGACCCACCCCTTTAAGAGCTGGCCGGCGCCTGGAAGTCTCGTGGTCATGGGTAATTGAGAGCACCTGCGCTGCGGGTGGACACCCCGATATTGGGTTGCGCTGGCATGTTAGCACCTTAGGTGCCCCGTGTAATGCCTGAACTCGCACCTCAATCACCTTTGGGGCGCTGCAACTCAATATCGCACGAGGTGTCGATAATTTACGTCTGGCTATAAAATTTGCACTCCGCCAATTCTAACGCCCCAAGCGGGGCTATACGCAATTTCTAGACCATAGAGTCATAGGGCTCAATTTTCAGTGTGCCGTGGAGTCGGGTTTGGAGGCGTGCGGGGGGTTAAATTCCCGAAATCGGGGGTCCCGACCCCATCCCGCCCTCAACCCGCCTCCATGCCAATTTCAAAGGAGGTGGGTACCCGCCCCGCACTGGGACCCGCCTACCCGAGGTGGGAAGGGATTAGTGCCAATTAACTGCCTGTTAACAGGTAGTTAACAGGAAGTTTTTAGCCTAATCCCTATTTTTAAGCTTTAACTGTGGGAATCCCAATGGCTCCAAACCACGCCAAGTTGGAGGAGTCGGGCCGTCGGGTTTAAAGGCTTGGAGGGGTCGAGATGTCGGTGTTCAGGTGAGTGATGTGTGCATGAGTGCAAAGGTAAGTGTGTTTGGTGTGTCTAAAGTGGTTAAATAAGTTTTACATACATTTTCTTACCTTTTCAGCCTTCCTTCCTTTAGGTTCGGGGAGTCCCTCATCTCACCGGCACAGAAAGCAGAATGGCTGCGATCTGTCAAAAGTGACAGCCTGCAGCTTTCTGTGCAGGAGAGATTTCTAACTGAGTCTGTGGAGAAGAACTCATGTTAGAAGTAAGACTGTCAGTGTTTGACAGCTTCAAGCAGCTGTGAAACGCTGATATTTCATCTGTCAAAACGTCTTGACAGATGAAATTTCAGTCTGTGACATCACCTGTTGCCGGCTGGCCCTTAATTGGCCTGCTGAGCCCGCTGGGCAGGCTTATCAAGGTCAATCAAGTTAAAATCGCGTGGATTGGCCGCATCTCGATGGAGGCGGGACTACAACCCCGAAAGTTGCAGTCCCACCTCCAACCCGACTTCTGAATGAAAATCCAGCCCACAGAGTCATACAGCACAGAAAGAGGCCCTTCGGCCCATCGTGTCCACACCGGCCATCAAGCCCTGTTTATTCTAATCCCATTTTCCAGCACTTGGTCCATAGCCTTGTATGCTATGGTGTTTCAAGTGCTCATCTAAATGCTTCTTGAATGTTGTGAGGGTTCCTGCCTCTACCACCCAGAGTAATGCCATATTCTGGCAGAAATTAAGAGAAATGAGAATATGTCACAACTTCCACAACCGGGATGTTGATGGACTAATGAGGGCAAAAATGAGTGAAGATATATGGAGTCAATTACCTCAACAATACAGGGACGGGACATGGTGTCAAGATGTAGCCCCTGCAAACCAGCAACGAGGTGCGGATTATACAGCATTTAGGACCGCTGTTACACAAGTCTTGGGAGTTGTACCAGTAAACTGGGGACTAGTCATGGGGATTAATCAGGGGAAAGGGAAGTCCGCCCATGACTATGGAGAACGGAAGTGGACTAGTTTCGTAGCCCACTCAGGTATAATAGCACCACAATGAGACAATTTGGCATTCTTAAAAATGTATAAGGAAGGGCTGAGTGGAGCCCATCAGGCCATACTAAAAACTGGACTGGTCACCATGCAGACCTTTGATGAATTGATCAGATGGGCGACCGAGGTGGACAACCAGCAGAAAGTTAAGATGGCTGCCTTGGAGGAACTGGTAGCTGCAGCAAAAGAGACAGAAGTCTGTTTTAACTGCAATAGGCCTGAGCACAAGTATAACGAATGCACATTGTAATGATATCAGCAAATAGTGATGATATTTGTCTGTGTTTGATTACTTATGCCTTACAGCATATTTGTCTGTGTTTTTTGATTACTTGTGCCTGACCAGCAGAGGTCATGTGAGAGACAAGCAGTCCAGAGGAGTTTTACTTTCAGTTTCATTCTAGATGCATCACAGCATAGTGTGTTCTGTAAAAAGCTGTAGAAAGTCTTGAACAAGACTTTAGATTAAACAACATTCTCTTTCAGAAATGAGTCTTTATTGAACCCAAAAAGAAATCAAAACATGATGTCAGAAGTGGCTGAAAGAGAAAAAATCTGAAGTTAGCAACTGGATGGGGCAGTGAAAGCAGTTGTGGCAAGTAAGCGAAATCAGCTCTCCACATATTAGCAAGCCAGAAGAGAACATCGTTGCTTACCATTAGAGAATAGCTAACGAAGTGAAAAAATGGAAGGTTTACACCCACCAGCGACGCTTCAATTAACAGGTAATGTGGCTGAAAATTGGAGAAGGTTCAAACAACGTTTAGAGTTGTATTTAGCGGCAATCGGAGCTGACAAGAAAAGTAATAAACAGAAATCGTCACTGTTCTTGCATGTCGTGGGTGATGAAGCGCTGGAGGTGTATAATAACTTCACATTCGCTGTTGATGGAGACAAAATGAAGCTAGATAAAATAATGGAACAGTTTGAGGCCTACTGCATACCTAAACGCAACGTGACCTTTGAGAGGCACAAATTTTTCACATGTGTACAGAAAATCGGCGAGACTATTGATCAGTATGTGACTGAACTGAGAAACCGGAGCAAATCGTGTGAATTTGGGGGACTCACAGACTCGCTGATAAAAGACAGACTGGTGTGTGGTATTCCAGATAATGGTCTAAGGGAAAGACTGCTAAGAGAGCAAGATCTAGACCTGGGAAAAGCCATAGCACTGTGTAGGGTTACAGAGACTGTGAAGTTGCAGGCAAAGGAGCTGTTCAGTGACAGTAGCTGCAACGTGGATGCAGTGAGAAAGAACGGATACAAACCGTTTAACAAAGAGAGCGCCAATGTGAAAAAAGAGACGTGGCCAGCAAACGGAAATGAAAGGGACAATCGGAAGTCATGTAGTCGATGCGGTACACAGCATCCACCAAGAAAGTGTCCAGCATATGGTAAAACATGCAATAGATGCAACAAAAACAACCATTATGCCCGTTGCTGTAAGAACCAAGCGCAACAAAGCAAGGTCCATACAGTAGATGAAAGCGAGATAGAGGAATTCAATGTAGATGTTGTGTCTGAAAACAAAAAAGAAAGAGACTGGATGTTGACACTAAAAGGGAATGACATACACATTCCATTTAAATTGGATACTGGAGCACAAGTTAATGTGATATCAGAGACCGATTTTAAGAGAATTAGACCCAGACCAAAGTTACATGGAATACAAGTGAAAGTGGCCGGATACTCAGGTACTGATATACCAGTGAAAGGAAAATGCATTGTCAAAGTAACACACAAGGACAGAGAGCACACGCTAGCATTAATCGTGGTGCCAAAGGATGTGCAAGCCATACTAGGGTTAAAAGCCTGTGAGAGACTGAACCTGGTAAAGAGAGTCCTCATTGTGGAAAGCGAAGGAGAGACAGTCTATGATGAACTCATGAAAGAGTACAAAGACTTATTTAAGGGTCTAGGCTGCATTCCAGGAGAACACACGATCAGAGTAGTTAAAAGTATGACACCGGTCATACATCCATGCAGAAAAGTTCCGTTTGCTCTTCAAAAGCAACTGAAGGCAGAGTTGGACAGGATGGAAAGCCTGAACGTGATTCAGAAGATAGATGAGCCAACTGAGTGGGTGAGTTCCCTCGTCGTAGTGGACAAAAAGAATGGAAAGCTCAGAATTTGCCTGGATCCAAGAGATCTAAACAGAGCAATAAAGAGAGAGCACTTCAAGCTTCCTACACGTGAGGAAATCATGGCACAGTTTGCAAATGCAAAATATTTCAGCAAGTTAGATGCGTCCTCAGGATTTTGGCAGATGAAGCTGGACGAAGCAAGTTCAAGACTGTGCACGTTCAACACTCCATTTGGCAGATACAGATTCCTAAGGTTACCATTTGGCATTGCCTCGGCTCCTGAAGTGTATCACAAGACTATCCATATGATCTATGAGCACCTGGAGGGAGTTGATACATCAATGGATGACATCATAGTATGGGGAACCACGAGAACTGAGCATGACGAGAGACTGAAAAAAGTGCTGGAAGCAACAAGGAAAACAAACCTGAAGCTGAATAGAGAGAAATGCCAGCTCGGGGTGACAGAACTGACATTCGTGGGAGATATCCTTAGCAGTGAGGGCATCAGACCAGATCCCAGAAAGGTGTCCGCCATTGAGAATATGCCAAGGCCACAATGCAAAAAGGACGTGCAGAGGTTTAATGGAATGATCAACTACATGGGTAAATTCATATCCAACCTCTCAGAAAAGATGGCGCCACTGAGAAGACTAACTGAAAAGAACATAGAATGGGAATGGAATCATGAGCATGAGAAGTCATGGAGCGATCTAAAGAAACTGCTCACAGAGGAACCAGTTCTGAGGTTTTATGACCCAGCGAGACCCATCAAGATATCATCAGATGCATCACAGAGTGGGCTCGGTGCCGTTCTTCTGCAACAATATGACTACTGGCAACCTATTGCATATGCATCGCGCTCAATGACAGATGCGGAGACGCGATATGCTCAAATAGAAAAGGAGCTGCTCAGCATCACATACGCCTGTGAAAGATTTCACCAGTTTGTGGCAGGACAAGCAATCAGTGTAGAGACTGACCATAAGCCCTTGATTGCATTGTTCCAAAAGCCACTAAATAGCTGTCCGCTTAGAATACAAAGAATGATGATCAGTCTGCAACGCTATACACTGAATGTTGCGTACACACCGGGTAAGCTGATGTATACAGCAGACACATTGTCCAGAGCTATTGACCCAAGTGAGCCCGCAAACACCACAATGGATGAAAAAGTGAACGCCTACGTGGACATGATCACAAGTGCACTGCCCATAGCAGATGCAAAAATGGAGCTCATAAAGACTGAGACAAACAAAGATGAAACAATGAGACGACTGAGAAAAAGCATCTTGGATGGATGGCCCAACATGAAGCAAGACTGCTCACCTGATATAGCAGAGTACTGGAACTGCAGGGCGGAACTATCAGTGGTCAAAGACATCATCTACAAAGGAAGTAAAATAGTTATCCCAAAGAGTCTGAGAAGAGAGATGCTAAAAAAGATCCATGGAGGACATCTGGGAATCGAAAAGTGTAAGAAAAGAGCACGAGAGGTGATGTACTGGCCACGAATCAACCAAGATGTGACAAATGAGGTGTCAAACTGCACAATATGCCTGAAATATCGAGCAAGCAATCCGGTAGAACCACTAAAGCCACACCCAGCACCAGACAGACCTTACCAGAAGGTAGGCGCTGACCTATTCGTATGTCAAGGGAAGGACTATCTTGTCGTCACAGACTATTACTCCCTGTATCCAGAGGTTTGTAGACTGTACACCACCACTGCAGAAGCTGTGATAAGAAGTATGAAAGCCATATTCTCCAGACATGGCGTGGCAAGCGAGGTCTTCACAGACAACGGACCCCAGTTTAACAATGTAAATTTCCGACACTTTGCCAAAGAGTGGGACTTTGTCCACACAACGTCAAGTCCTCACTATCCACAGTCCAATGGACTAGTGGAAAAATCGGTCCAGACAGTGAAAAGACTGATGTACAAGGCAAAAGACAGTGGAACTGACTTCTACCAAAGCATGCTTGTATACCGCACAACGCCGCTCGAGTGTGGTATGTCACCAGCCCAACTCCTGATGGGATGTCGGCTAAGGTCAAACCTACCCATCCCGGAGAACCTCCTGAAAACAAAAGAGGGGGAGAAAGTGAGGAAGTTCAAAGAGCAACAGAAAGAAAAGCAAAAGTACTACTATGACAGAGGAACACAAAACCTACCTGAACGCCACACTGGTGACCAAGTAAGGTTGAAAGACAAAACAAACACATGGACTCAGAAGGGAACTGTCCTGAGTGAAGTTCAACCAAGATCATACGCCATTCAGACAGATGAGGGTGCTGTTCTGAGAAGAAATCGTCGAGATCTTCTCATGGGACCAGCCACAGCAGGTCAAGAGACTGATACTGGTGAACAACCTGATCACACAGCTGAGAACCAATCATCTGAGGCAACAACTCAGATTCAAGGACAATCAATCAGAAAATCCTCAAGACACGTGAAGCCTCCTGAGAGACTCATTGAGCAAATTTAAGGACTATTGTTAAAGAAGGAAGTAATGTTATCTTATTCTTTCTTCAAGTTCTAGTGTATTGACATATTTCATGTGAACACACAAAGCAAGGGTAAAAAACCTTGATCATGATAATGATAATGTAAGTTCATTAAATGTTGTTAGTTAAAAGTAAAATACTTTTGTTTTAAGAAAGGGAGATGTAATGATATCAGCAAATAGTGATGATATTTGTCTGTGTTTGATTACTTATGCCTTACAGCATATTTGTCTGTGTTTTTTGATTACTTGTGCCTGACCAGCAGAGGTCATGTGAGAGACAAGCAGTCCAGAGGAGTTTTACTTTCAGTTTCATTCTAGATGCATCACAGCATAGTGTGTTCTGTAAAAAGCTGTAGAAAGTCTTGAACAAGACTTTAGATTAAACAACATTCTCTTTCAGAAATGAGTCTTTATTGAACCCAAAAAGAAATCAAAACACACATTGCCTAGGAAAGACACACGAAAGAGATGTAGAAACCGTAATAAACCTGGACACGAACAGCGAGACTGTTGGGCCCAGGGAGGGGGTAAGGCAGGCAAAGGCCCAAGAAACAAGAGGCAGCTCGTAGCGAGAAGATAACAGACGTGGCCAATATGAATAAGAATCAACTGATCGAACTAATCAAAACCCTGCCACAGTCCCGCTAGGTAGCATCGGCCCCCGGTACGGGCACCGATCCCCATCTGCATCTAACAGCACTGTTAGGGGGCCGGCAGTGTGATATGATAGTTGACACAGGGGCATCAGTGTCTATAACCAATTTGGACCTCACGCACACAAAAACCTCAATGCTGATACAAGGAGTGGGCGGGAAGAGTACTCGCGCTTACAAAAGCGAGACACAATTATTGGAACTAGGAGGAATTTTTCTCCCAGTCCAGTTATGGGTATGTGATAACCCAGAGGGAACAATCTTAGGAGTGGATATACTAAGTGAACTGGACCTGGTGATAGATGTACGAAATAAGACTTACGAAAACATGTAGTTGATGATAAATTTGAAGCCAGGAATATGGCCAGTTATATGACAAAGATCGGTAGTATTAAACAATTAGAAAGGGATTGGGAACAAGATGGAATATGGGGAGTCCTATGCCAGGCGGTAGAAGGAGTATGGGCCACCTCTAAACAGGACTGCGGACTAACTATAATTAACCCTATCATGATACCCGGACCGGAGCATAAGGGGCGCAGACAATACCCGATAAAACCAGCAGCCAAAGAGGCCGTATCCAGGATAGTAACCGAGTTACTGAAACAAGGAGTGTTAAAAGAAACCACAGCAACCACAAACTCACCAATTTGGCCGGTAGATAAACCAGACGGATCGTACAGATTAACTATAGATTACACCACATTGAATAAGGTATCTCCGCAAGAACATCCGATAGTGGCAAGTCCCTCTACAATATTTAATGGTCTGAAACCAGACTTTAAGATATTTACAGTCTTGGATATAGCGAACGGGTTCCGGTCCATACCATTGGCAGAGGAATCACAAGGGAAATTTGCCTTTACTGTCGGGGATAGACAGTATACATGGACCAGAGCCCCGCAGGGGTTCCACAATAGTCCAAACATATTCTACCGCGTACTGAGTCAAGCCTTAGACGAGTTAGACCTATCAAAGTACCAGAGCGCCCTACTCCAATATGTTGATGACATAATGATTGCATCAGAGGATGCCAAAGGACACATGGGAGCATTACTAACCACCCTCCAGGCACTTAAGAAAGCTGGCTTTAAATTGAACCCCAAAAAGGCACAGGTCGGACTGTCCAAAGTAAAGTATCTAGGACATGAAATTAGCCAGGGGTATAAGTCACTCCCAAAGGAACGAAAGGCAGCCATAAAAGACATGCCAAGGCCAGTGACTGTCCGGGGAATGAGGAAAGTGTTGGGACTATTTAACTACTGCAGGAATTTTATATCAGACTTTGCAGGGAAAGCAGAGCCAATTTAACAATTAGTTAAAGGGGGTGTAGTGTATGTAACCTGTACCACCTTAAGAGGATACCTTAAGGTGATGGACTACTTTTTGATGGCTCCTGTACATTGTAGTACTGGTGGTGACCACACCGGTATATAAACCCTGCGGAGCAAAGTGTATCCCAGTTCAGCCCTGACCCTCAATCACTAAAGACCTGTTTACTTACTTCTGTAGTCTGTGTCCTGTTATTCAGTATAACTGCAATTGAAAGCACAGACTCAACAGTGGCGACGAGTCTGACCTTACCTAGCGGCAGTTTTGCATCAAAGGAAGCTTTGTCCTCAGAAACGGGCGTCGAAAAAGGGCATCCGCCCTCAACATCCTGCATCGCACGGGAGGCCATCGGAAACCCGGGTTGGTTTGCTGGCCACGAAGTCAAGCATCAGTGAGCATCCCTTCTACGACAGCGGCGGGTAAGCCCGATCGAGCGGCACGGGGGGGGGGGAAGTCGGCCAAGTTGTCAGTGGGAGAAGGGGAGGGAAAATGACGAAAAGGGCGGAGAACACGACTGCAGCCGATGTCCGGGGCTGGACTGCAATCGGGCAGAGACGCGCAGCAGCCAGAAAAGCGTTTATGGCCACAAGGATCGCGGGAGCGACGGGGGAACAAGAGCAGCAACGCAGGGGAAAATAAAGGACCGCTGGGAGGCGTGGACAGCAACAGCGTGGGACTCGCCATTTTGAGTCGGCAGGGGAAGAAGACAAGCGTGGGAAAAGCCGCCAAGCGCGGGAAAAGCCGCCAACTTGAAAAAAAAATAATATCCAAAGGGGAAGGAGAAACTCAGCAAGGATGCCAAAAATGGGTAACATCACTGCTTTTGATAACGATGTGGAAGATTGGGCCACTTATGTGGAACGCATCGAAGTTTACTGTACAACGAATGAGGTACCGGATGATAAGAAAGCACTAACCCTATTAAACTCAATGGGTGCGAAGACGTACGGGTTATTAAGGAACCTTGTAACACCAGACAAACTGGTAGGGAAGAGTTTTGCGGATATTGTTATTATCCTGCAGGAGCATTTAAACCCCACGCCGCTGCTGATAGCGGAACGATTTAAATTCTGCAAAAGAATTCAACTTAAAGTAGAAAGCAACGCTGAATTCCTAACAGAACTGCGCAAGTTATCAAAGTACTGCCAGTTCGGAACAGGAGTAGCAGGCGCACTGAGAGATAAGTTTGTGTGTGGGCTCCTAAGGGAAGGAACCCAGAAGCGACTGCTAGAGGAAAAGGACCTTACGCTGGACAAAGCTTTCAGCATTGCAGCATCCCACGAGGCAGCAGCACGGGGCGCTGCAGAGATACAGCAAAGGCCATTGGAATTCAGCACCAATGAAATGGCATTGGGCACAGTAAAGTGCTATCGTTGTGGAAGGACAACGCATGACCAGAACCAGTGCTGGTTCAAAGATAAAGAATGCAGGCAATGTGGCAAACTTGGTCACATAGCGAGAGTATGCCGGTCCGGAAAGAAGACCAGCAGCAAAAAGTCACCGCAGGAGAAGTACAAAAAAGTACACAAGGTGACAGAGAACAGTTCGGATGAACAGAAGACGGATTCAGACTCCAGCAGTAGGCAACTGGGTTGTCTGAAAATACATAATGTGGGTAACACAGCAGACCACCAAACTATCTGGGTCATGCTTCGGATAGCAGGAGTCCAAGTGAAGATGGAATTGGACACTGGGTCGGCATTAACGGTCATGAATAAGCAAGATTACAAAAGGTTATTCTCGCACATTCCCCTGAGGGATACGGAGATTGTATTGAAAACATACACGGGGCAAATAGTATACCCCAAAGGAAAGATAAAAGTAAACGTGGTCTACAATGGTAAAGAAAGTCAGAAAATGGACTTGTATGTGTTACCTGAGGGAGGTCCGCCACTACTGGGACGGGAATGGATCCAGAGAATAAATGTGGACTGGCATTCCATACAAGCACTGACTGTAGATGCCTGTAAGGAGGACGATGTCAAACCTAAACGACTGTCCAAAATCTTAGACGATGCTAAGGAGGTGTTCCAACAGGGACTTGGAACACTGAAAGGAATTACGGCAACCATCAAGGTTGAAGAACATGCAAACCCAAAATTTTTCAAAGCCAGACCGGTGTCTTATGTGATACGACCTGTTGTGGAAGCAGAGCTGGAAGGGCTAGAACATTCAGGGGTACTGTCCAAGGTGGACTGGAGCGAATGGGCTACACCCATTGTTCCTGTCATGAAGCGTTCGTTGAGCAACAAGCCGGGGGAACCTGGGAAGGTTCGCATCTGTGGCGATTTCAAGATCACTGTTAATCCGGTTCTTCACACGGTGCAATATCCGCTTCCGCGGATTGAAGATATCTTCGCTTCGCTGTCTGGCGGGAAACACTTCACTAAGATAGACCTGGCGCAGGCGTACCTACAGATGGAAGTTGATGAAGCGTCACGTCAGTATCTCACGATCAACACGCATAAGGGCTTATATCGGTATAATAGACTGGTTTTTGGAGTGGCATCGGCTCCAGCG
Organism: Somniosus microcephalus; assembly: GCF_052327205.1. Taxonomy (NCBI): domain Eukaryota; kingdom Metazoa; phylum Chordata; class Chondrichthyes; order Squaliformes; family Somniosidae; genus Somniosus; species Somniosus microcephalus. Next base: position 67,200,116 of record NC_140991.1, read on the forward strand.
ATTTGGCAAAGGACCATGGAGCAGGTATTGCAGGGAATTCCAGGCACACAATGCTACCTGGATGACATCCTGATTACAGGAGATAACGATAAGGATCACCTCGCGAATTTGGAGCAGGTGCTCATCAGATTGAAAGAATATGGGCTCAGAGTTAATCGCCAGAAATGCGAGTTCGTTCAAAAGCGAATCTCGTACTGCAGCCACGTCATTGACCGGGAGGGGCTCCATAAGTCACCTGACAAGATCGAAGCTGTTGTAAAAGCTCCTGCACCGGAAAATGTATCCCAGTTGAGGTCGTTCCTCGGGTTGGTTAACTATTACCACAAGTTTCTTCCAAATTTATCCACGGTGTTACACCCGCTAAACACTCTTTTGCAAATGGGAATACCATGGAAGTGGAGCGATGATTGTAAGCGGGCTTTTCAAAAGAGCAAGGCACTGATCACCTCTAAGGAAGTGTTGGCTCACTTTAACCCAACGCTGCCTATTCGCTTAGCTTGTGATGCTTCTCCATATGGTATCGGGGCAGTGCTCTCACATAAGTTTCCAGATGGCTCAGCAAGGCCAGTCGCGTTCGCATCCAGATCATTGACCTCCGCTGAGCGCAACTATGCTCAGATAGATAGGGAGGCTCTCAGCCTCGTGTGGGGAGTTAAGAAATTTAACCATTACCTGCAAGGCCAAAAGTTTACGCTGCTGACAGATCACCAGCCGTTGGTTTCCATTTTCAACCCTAAGAAGGGTATTCCGGTAATGACGGCGCAGAGGCTTCAGAGATGGTCCCTTTTCCTAGGGGCACATCAATATGATATTGAATTCAAAGGTACAAAGCAACATGGTAATGCTGATGGGCTGTCGCGCCTGCCACTGCCTACAGCGGAAGAGGCACCGGCAGTTGACCCTGTCGAGATATTTCACTCGACCATCATCGAATGCTTACCAGCCACCAATGTGGGTATTGAGAGAGAGACCCGAAATGACCCGACACTGTCTCGGGTCTACGACTTGACAGTGAAGGGATGGCCAGCACATGGCGAACCACTGTTACCAGCATTCTCAGCCAGACGAGAACAGCTGTCCGTATGTCAAGGAACATTGATGTATGGAACAAGGGTGATTATTCCTCCTAAGTTAAGAGAGAGAGTTCTGAAAGAATTGCATGAAGGTCATCTGGGGGGAGTCAAGATGAAAAGCCTTGCTAGGGCTTATGTGTGGTGGCCAGGTATCGGCAAACAAATAGAGGATCTGACTAAAAGCTGCTCAGGGTGCCAAAAAGTTCAAAATGCACCTCCAATTGCACCGCTGCATCCATGGGAATGGCCTTCAGCCCCATGACAACGTGTGCATATCGACTTTGCAGGTCCATTCATGGATTCCATGTTTTTGATAGCAGTAGACGCACATTCTAAATGGCCAGAAGTGATTAAGATGTCGACCACTACCTCTGAGAAGACGATCGCAGTTCTAAGAACCATATTTGCAAGGAATGGGTTGCTGGAGAAAATATGTTCAGACAACGGACCACAGTTCGTGTCAGAAGAATTCCAGAAATTCATGAAAAAGAATGGGGTGAAACACTATACATCTGCCCCATATCATCCGGCTACAAATGGGTTGGCCGAGAGATTTGTACAAACGTTCAAAAAGGCGATAAAGGCCATGAGTGAAGACTATATTCCACTACAACACAAGGTGGATAATTTCCTGATGGCGTATCGAAACGCCACGCATGCAGTGACAAATCAAAGCCCTGCCATAATGTTCTATAACAGAAGGTTGCGGTCCCGGTTGGATTTGTTAAAACCCAATGTGCGAAGGGAAGTCGAAAACAAGCAATTCCAGCATGTAATAGGCCACTCGTAGTTTTGAAATAGGCCAACCAGTGTTGGCCAGGGACTATAGGGATGATAAATGGCAACCTGGAACAATTCATGCACGACAAGGACCCTTGATGTACACGGTAGACGTTGGAGAGAACGTAATACGACGTCATGCTGACCAACTTGTGGAATCGAGAACAAGGGTCGACCCCATGTCTACGGCAGAGACACCAGTTGAAGAACTTATTGAGCCTGTAGCATCTACCTCAGACTCGAACGTACCTGATGATGTTCAATCCATAGGAGATCAAGTGGATGAGTCACCCCAGCAACGAGAACCAAAGACCCCTGAAAGGCGTTATCCGGCCCGGATCAGGAGGCCTCCTCAGAGACTGAATCTTTGAACAGTTTGTGTGTAAATTGTATATATGTTATCCATGTAATGTTTAATTTGGGGTGTACACTGTTAAGCTAAAAGGGGAGGAATTGTAGTGTATGTAACCTGCACCACCTTAAGAGGATACCTTAAGGTGATGGACTACTTTTTGATGGCTCCTGTACATTGTAGTACCGGTGGTGACCACACCGGTATATAAACCCTGCGGAGCAAAGTGCATCCCAGTTCAGCCCTGACCCTCAATCACTAAAGACCTGTTTACTTACTTCTGTAGTCTGTGTCCTGTTATTCAGTATAACTGCAATTGAAAACACAGAGTCAACAGGGGGGAGACCCGCCACAGACAAGATAGAATGGGAATCGGAGCAGGACGAGGCTTACGCAAAATTAAAAGCAGCCCCGATGTCCACACCTGCACTAGGCTTGCCAAATCTAGTCAAACCATTCCATATCTATATATAAAAAACAGTCCGTCTTTCCGTCCTTCCATCTTTCCGTCTGTCTTTCTGTCTTTCCGTCTGTCTGGCTATACAATCAAAAGTTATAGAGCGTACCTACACATATGTTATATCAAAAGAAAGCTTATCATTAGGGGACTCTCATAGGCATATTTACTTTTTGGTCAGACAAAAATTGTTCCGACAGTATTCAAAAAAGGTTAAAAAAAACGGCAACATTCCGCTCATTAGCGTTGAGTGACGTGATGGTTGACCAATCGTACAGGGGATTAACCAGATGGTTGACCAATCGGTGCATCACGGGGGGCATTTCATTGCATGTGTGGGTGGCCTAACCCTTCTGAGCTGAGGTGAGTGGCCGCCATCTTGATTCCTAACTTGATTTTTTTTCCCCACTTTGTGTGTGTGTGGAGGGGATTTTATCCAGCACAAATTTGGTACTTAGGAGCCCAACTAGCTCATTATATAATTTGTGTGTAATAAATGAGTCCAGTATGTCATTTATTTCTCGGGGCCATGTCAGAGCGGGGGCCCGAGGCCCCGGGGCCTAGGCTTCTCCAACCGCCGGCAGCGCAACGCCAGTCCCAGGCTCCCGGCCCAGACAGGGACCAACACTGGCAGAGGGGAGAGGGTCTGCTGGCTTGGCTCCGTTCCCGGGGTCGGTGGGTGGGGAGGCTTCATAAGCAACTGGGGTAGGTCGCAAGCCCTGAATAATAATCTGAAGATCCCGTGTTTGCAGCTGAGGGGATTTCTTCTGCTGACAGGCCCAGGTTCATGGCAGCCATCTTTGTCAAGGAGGGTGAAAAGTTTCAGTGCGACGCCATTTTGATTCAGTGTGTAACAGAGTGCATGCGCGGCCATCTTAGTACAGGAACATAGAGTGGGTGGGGCTTCAGTGTCTGCTCCCGATCGGGTCCTGGTGCCCGGGAGTGACAATCAATGTCTGAGTTATTTTATTCTCACTCTCCACACAGGGGATTTCTCACCATCTTTCCTGAAGGCGCTGGTAAGTGGCAAGCTTAGAGTTTACATGCCATAGATTTGTAAGAGAAGAGCCCCAGAAGGTTGTGGGTTCAAGGCCTCTCTCTCTCCCACTTTCTGTGTGTGTGGAGGGGATTTTATCCAGCACAAAATTGGTACTTAGGAGCCCAACTAGCTCATTATATAATTTGCGTGTAATAAATGAGTCCAGTATGTCATTTATTTCTCAGGCCGTGTCAGTGTGGGGGCCCGAGGCCCCGGGGCCTAGGCTTCTCCAACCGCCGGCAGCGCAACTCCGGTCCCAGGCTCCCAGCCCAGACAGGGACCAACACTGGCAGAGGGGGAGAGGGTCTACTGGCTCGGCTCTGTTCCCGAGGTCGGTAGGTGGGGAGGCTTCATAAGCAACTGGGGTAGGTCGCAAGCCCCGAATAATAATCTGAAGATCCCGTGTTTGCAGCTGAGGGGATTTCTTCTGCTGACAGGCCCAGGTTCATGGCAGCCATCTTTGTCAAGGAGGGCGAAAAGTTTCAGTGCGACGCCATTTTGATTCAGTGTGTAACAGAGTGCATGCGCGGCCATCTTAGTACAGGAACATAGAGTGGGTGGGGCTTCAGTGTCTGCTCCCGATCGGGTCCTGGTGCCCGGGAGTGACAATCAATGTCTGAGTTATTTTATTCTCACTCTCCACACAGGGGATTTCTCACCATCTTTCCTGAAGGCGCTGGTAAGTGGCAAGCTTAGAGTTTACATGCCATAGATTTGTAAGAGAAGAGCCCCAGAAGGTTGTGGGTTCAAGGCCTCTCTCTCTCTCTCTCCTTCCCTCTCTCTCTCTCTCCTCCCCCCCTCTCTCTCCTCCCCCCTCTCTCTCTCCTCCCCCCTCTCTCCTCCCCCCTCTCTCCTCCCCCCTCCTCTCTCTTTCCTCCCCCCTCTCTGTCCTCTCCCCCTCTCTCTCCTCCCCCCTCTCTCTCTGCCCCCCTCTCTCTCCTCTCCCCCCTCTCTCTCTCCTCCCCCTCTCTCCTCCCCCCTCTCTCCTCCCCCCTCCTCTCTCTTTCCTCCCCCCTCTCTCTCCTCTCCCCCTCTGTAAGGAATGACCCAGACTCTGCCTCGCCTCGCCACCAGAGGGCTCCATGAACTCTGCTTAATTGTGTCCTTCTTTATTCATTATTGTATTCACCTGTGCATTGTTAGATGCCTACTATTTAAGTGGTGTTCACTTTATGTTCTTTGCTCAGTCTTGAGTTGCACTGCCTGGAGATACCTCGTGCTGGTCTGCTTGCCTGTATTCTGTACTATTGTTATTTTGTTTATGTCAAGTAAAGTCTACCTTTATTTTGCAACCTTACCTCTGCCTCAGTTTGCCTTACTGCAGTTGGGTCCACTGAGTTCCGATCCTTACGCCCTCTCTCTCCTCCCCCCTCTCTCTCTCTGCCCCCCCTCTCTCTCCTCTCCCCCCTCTCTCCTCCCCCGCTCTCTTTCCTCTCCCCCTCTCCTCCCCCTCTCTCTCCTCCCCCTCTCCTCCCCCCTCTTTCCTCCCCCCTCTCTCTCCTCCCCCCCTCTCTCCTCCCCCTCTCTCCTCCCCCTCTCTCCTCCCCCCTCTCTGCTCCCCCTCTCTCTGCTCCCCCTCTCTCTGCTCCCCCTCTCTCTGCTCCTCCCCTCTCTCTGCTCCCCCTCTCTCTGCTCCCCCCTCTCTCTGCTCCCCCCTCTCTCTGCTTACCCCCTCTCTCTGCTCCCCCCTCTCTCTGCTCCCCAACTCTCTCTCCTCCCCCCCTCTCTCTCTCTCCTCCCCAACTCTCTCTCCTCCCTCTCTCTCCTTCCCTCTCTCTCTCCCTCCCTCTCTCCTTCCCTCTCTCTCTCTCTCTCTTTCCCTCTGTCTCTCCTTCCCTCTCTCTCTCTCCTTCCCTCTCTCTCTCCTTCCCTCTCTCTCCTTCACCCTCTCTCTCTATCCTTCCCCCTCTCTCTCTCTCCTTCCCTCTCTCTCTCTCCTTCCCTCTCTCTCTCCTTCCCTCTCTCTCTCTCTGTGGTGTATGTAACCTGTTCCACCTTAAGAGAACTTCAGCCTGTTCCACCTTAAGAGATGTACTACTTTCTCTGGCTGCTGTATACGTAATACTGGTGGTGACCACACCGGTATATAAGCACTGTGTAGTAATATTGTATTCAGTATAGTCCCTACCTCCAACCAGTAAAGACCTGTTGAATTTACTCTTGTAGTCTGTGTAGTAATTATCACTATAACACACAGACTTAACAGTGGCGACGAGTCCGATTCTTATCCTGCGGCAGTTATTTCCACGGCGGCTTCGTCCACAGACAGGACGTCGAAGAGAGGTTTCCACCCTCATCACCTTACTGGAAGACACGTCGAGCGGCAGGCATCGAGAAACCGGAGTGCAGAAGACATCCTGACCTCGCAGCCTCCATCAGCGACTGTCAGCTTCTTCTTTCTACCTCGGTGGTGGGTAAGCCGGGCAGCGACGCGACAGAAAGTCAACCGTGTTGGCTGTACAGACGGGGCTGGGAAGACGGAGGAATAAGGGCGGTGAGATCGATCGCGACCGGAGATAAGGGCCGGGCCGCTTTCGAGCGAGAGGCACAGCGCGGGGACATCGATCGCGACCGGAGATAAGGGCCGCATTCGGGCTAAAAGGCGCAGCGTCTGGGGAAACTGAAGGCGCGAGAGCCGCGGTGAAGCGGAGACAGCGTCGGGGGACGGTTGAAGACCGCCAAGCGCGGGAAAACCGCCATTTTGTCGGCGGAGGACAACGACAAGAGCGGGAAGCTGCCATCTTGGATAACATAAAAATACAATAAATTGCAACGATGCCTAAACATGGGAACATTAATACCTTTGATAGTGACATCGAAGATTGGGCCATGTATGTAGAACGCATACAAAATTATTGTAAGGCAAATAAAATTCCTGATGCAGATAAAGCACTAACATTATTAAATTTAATGGGTGCGAAGACATACGGGCAATTGAAACACCTTGTATCACCAGATGAACCGGCCAATAAGACGTTCGAGGAGATTGTTACTGTCCTGAAAAATCATCTAAACCCCACGCCGCTGATGCTAGCGGAACGATTTAAATTTTACGACAGAAGGCAGCTGCAGAATGAAAGCAATGCTGAATATTTGATGGAATTACGTAAGCTAGCAAAATATTGTCAGTTTGGAACGGGACTGACAGAGGCACTACGAGATAAATTTGTGTGTGGTTTATTTAAACAGGATACACAAAAGCGACTGCTCGAGGAGAATGAGCTGACGCTTGAGAAGGCGGTCACTATGGCAGCAGCACATGAAGCCGCAGCGAGAGGCACGGCAGTAATGCAGCTACGGTCACCGGAACTCGGTACAAACAAATTGGGTTTGAGTTCTGTCAAATGTTATCGTTGTGGAAAGACAACGCACGATCAGAACCAGTGTTGGTTTAAAAACCAAGAATGCAGAACGTGTGGCAGGCTTGGCCACATAGCTAAAGTATGCCGGTCAGGAAAGAAGACCAGCAACAAAAAGTCACCGCAAGGAAAATATGCAAAGGTACACAAGGTGACAAAGAACAGTTTGACCGAACAGAAGTCAGATTCAGACGCTAGCAGTGATGAACTGGATAGCTTAAGAGTACACAACGTTGGTAAGGATGCAGATCTCCAGACAATTTGGGTCACTCTTCAGATAGCAGGAGTCCAAGTAAAAATGGAATTGGACACTGGATCGGCATTGACGGTCATGAATAAGAAAGATTACAGAAGGTTATTCCAACATATTCCCCTACAGGATACGGAGATTATATTGAAAACATACACGGGGCAAAGAGTGTACCCCATCGGAAAAATAGAGGTAGAAGTGGTCCACAAGGGCGAAGAAAGCCAAGTAATGGACTTATATGTGCTACCTGAAGGAGGTCCACCTCTACTGGGACGGGAGTGGATTAGGAAAATGAATATGGACTGGCACTCCTTGAAGGCACTAACGGTAGATTCCGGGGAAACAGATGTCAAACCTAAACGATTGTCCAGAATATTGGATGATGCTAAAGAGGTGTTCCAGCAGGGACTGGGAACACTGAGAGGAATTACGGCAAACATCAAGATTGATGAACATGCACAACCAAAATTTTTTAAAGCCAGACCGGTACCCTATGCAATACGACCTACTGTTTAAGCGGAACTGGAAGCACTAGAACGTCCAGGTGTACTGTCTAAGGTAGATTGGAGTGAGTGGGCTACGCCCATTGTTCCCGTTATGAAACGTCCTGCGAGCAACAAGCCAGGAGATCCAGGGAAGGTTCGCATCTGTGGAGATTTCAAAATCACCGTTAATCCGGTGCTTCACATGGTGCAGTATCCGCTTCCACGGATTGAGGATATTTTCGCTTCATTGTCTGGCAGGAAACACTTCACCAAGATAGACCTGGTGCAGGCATACTTGCAGATGGAGGTTGAGGAAGAGTCACGCCAATACCTCACGATCAACACGCATCGAGGGATGTACCGGTACAATAGGCTGGTTTTTGGAGTGGCATCGGCTCCAGCAATTTGGCAGAGGGCCATGGAGCAGGTATTACAGGGAATTCCAGGCACACAATGTTACCTGGACGATATTCTGATCACAGGTGATGGTGATGAACAACATCTCGCAAACTTGGAACTGGTGCTCAACAGACTGAAAGAGTATGGACTTAGAGTAAATCGGCAGAAATGTGAGTTCTTCCAGAAGCGGATCTCGTACTGTGGCCATGTCATTGACCGGGAGGGGCTTCATAAGTCTCCTGACAAGATTGAGGCAGTTGTAAAGGCTCCCGCTCCGGAGAATGTCTCTCAGTTGAGGTCGTTTCTAGGATTAATTAACTATTACCATAAATTTCTGCCAAATCTATCCACGGTACTGCACCCGTTAAACGCTCTTTTACAGAAAGGGGTACCATGGGAATGGGGCGAAAACTGTAAGAAGGCATTTCGCAAAAGCAAAGAATTGATCACCTCAGAGGAAGTGTTGGCTCACTTCAACCCGACACTGCCTATTCGGTTGGCTTGTGATGCTTCTCCATATGGTATTGGGGCAGTACTCTCACACAAGTTGCCAAATGGCACGGAAAGGCCAGTCGCGTTTGCATCCAGATCATTGACCTCCGCTGAGCGCAACTATGCGCAGATCGATAGGGAGGCTCTTAGCCTTGTATGGGGAGTGAAGAAGTTTAATCATTACCTGCAGGGCCAAAAATTCACACTTCTGACAGACCATCAACCGTTGGTATCCATTTTTAACCCTAAGAAGGGTGTTTCGGTGATGACAGCGCAACGTCTCCAGATATGGTCTCTTTTCCTAGGGGCACATCAATATCAAATAGAATTCAAAGGTACGAAACAGCATGGCAATGCTGATGGGCTGTCGCGCCTGCCACTACCTGAAGAAGAAGACACGATGAAAGTTGACCCTGTTGAGTTATTTCATTCAACCATCATCGAGTGTTTACCAGTCACCAATGCAAGTATTGAAAGAGAAACCAGGAACGACCCGACACTGTCCAGAGTCTACGAGGTGACAGTGAAAGGATGGCCAACACGGTGTGATCCTCTGTTACTGGCATTTTCGGCAAGGCGAGACCAGCTGTCCGTCTGCCATGGTACCTTGATGTACGGGACAAGGGTGATTATTCCTCCCAAGTTAAGGGAAAGAGTTTTAAACGAACTGCATGAAGGTCATCTGGGGGGAGTTAAAATGAAAAGTCTTGCTAGGGCTTATGTATGGTGGCCGGGTATTGACCAACAGATTGAGGAGTTAATGAAAAGCTGCGCTGGGTGCCAGAAAGTGCAAAATGCACCTCCGATAGCACCGCTACACCCATGGGAATGGCCTTCAGCCCCATGGCAACGCGTACACATTGACTTTGCTGGTCCATTCATGGACTCCATGTTTCTAATCGCGGTGGACGCACATTCCAAATGGCCAGAAGTCATCAAGATGAATACCACTACTTCAGAAAAGACAATTGCGGTGTTAAGAACAATATTCGCAAGGAACGGATTGCCAGAACAGATCTGTTCGGACAACGGACCACAGTTTGTATCGGAAGAATTCCGACAATTCTTAAAGAAGAATGGAGTAAAACATTATACCTCTGCCCCATATCATCCGGCGACAAACGGGTTGGCTGAAAGATTTGTCCAGACATTCAAAAAGGCAATTAAGGCCATGAACGATGATCAGATTCCGCTGCAACACAAGGTCGACAAGTTCCTGATGTCATATCGAAACGCCAATCATGCAGTGACTAACCAAAGTCCTGCCATGATGTTTTATAACAGGAGGTTGCGGTCCAAGTTGGACTTGTTAAAACCAAATGTGCGGAGGGAAGTGGAAAACAAACAGTTTCAACATATTAACAACAAGACCACTCGAACTTTCGACGTAGGACAACCAGTGTTGGCAAGGGGCTATGGAAACGAAAAATGGCAGTCCGGAACAATTTGGGCCAGACAAGGACCTCTGATGTACACAGTAGATATTGGCCATAATGTGATAAGGCGTCATGCGGATCAACTGGTAGAGTCGAGAGCAAGGGTCGAACCCATGGTTGTGACAGAGACAACTGTGGAAGACGTTAATGAACCTGAAGCATCTACCTCGGCAGGGAATGTACTTGATGATGATGACACCCAATACATTGGAAACCAAATAGAGGAGGCACCTCAACAACAAGAATCAGAGACTACTGAGAGGCGTTATCCAAGCCGCATCAGAAAGCCTCCTGAGAGACTGAACCTTTGAACTGTTATACCTGAAGTTATATATGTATATATGTTATTATGTTATGTTAAATGGGGATATGACTGTTAAGCTAAAAAGGGAGGATTGTGGTGTATGTAACCTGTTCCACCTTAAGAGAACTTAAACCTGTTCCACCTTAAGAGATGTACTACTTTCTCTGGCTGCTGTATACGTAATACCGGTGGTGACCACACCGGTATATAAGCACTGTGTAGTAATATTGTATTCAGTATAGTCCCTACCTCCAACCAGTAAAGACCTGTTGAATTTACTCTTGTAGTCTGTGTAGTAATTATCACTATAACACACAGACTTAACACTCTCCTTCCCTCTCTCTCTCCTTACCTCATGGCACAGGGTTCTTGAGTTCCCTTGGCACCGCCGGGCACTCCAGCTAGTATACTATATATAACAGACGGGAACTTCTATAACGCCATAGTCAGCCAAGAGTATGGGGGAGACATGAGGCCAATTGCCTATTACTCCACCCAACAAACCCCCGTGGCTAAAGGAATGGTGAGATGCGTGGCGGCCTTCGACTGTGCCGCATGGGCTGTGTGGATATGCGAGCCCGTCACTATGTCAGGACAGCTGACACTACACACGCAACACACAGTGGTGGACCTGCTAAACACAGGCAAAATGAAGGCTGTATCAGACAGAAGGAGAGCAACTTGGGAAGCAGTATTGATACTCAAGGGCAGATCAGTCCAGATTATAAGGGAACATAAAGTCAACCCCGCGGAGGGAATGCTATCAGAGGGTGAGGCACACGAGTGTCAGTTAGTAATCGAAGAAGAGGTCAGAGGAACCGCATCAGACTCGCCCCTTGAAAATCCCGAAAACACCTTTTATGTAGAAGATCTCACTGATATATAAATGGGCAGTAGTATCCGAGAACGGAGAAACAGTCGCAAAGGGAGGGCTTGAAGGAGGAACCTCAGCACAGGTAGCAGAACTAGTGGCTCTCATGGAAGCATTGAAATTGGCAAATGGAAAACGTGTAAATATATACACGGACAGTAGGTATGCGTTGGGGTAGTGCATGATTATATGACAGCGTGGAATAGGAGAGGGTATGTAACCTCCGGAGGAGGACAAATACGGCATGAGGAAGTAGTGAGAGACCTAGTAGAAGCAGTAAAAGGAGCAGAAGAGGTAGCAGTGATTAAAGTAAAGGCACACCGCAAGATAGTGAGTGAGCAACAAAAGGGAAATATGCTAACTGATCAGGCAGCAAGAGCAGCAGCGGACACAGAGATGCCTACGCCAATAGCAGCAGGTAGAATAGGAGCAGAGGAAGTGAACATTAAGAGAATCCAAGAGGAGACCGAAATGAAGGAGCAGGAGCAGTGGACAAAGAGAGGCGCAGCCAGAGATAGTGATGGAATATGGAAAAAGGACCTCAGGGTGGTAGCCCCTTGCTGTATCCAGGAGAATTTGCTGAAAATATACCATGAGCCAGACCATGGGGGGCGGAATGGCATGATAGGTAGGCTAAGTATGGATTGGTGGTGGGGTGGAATGGGGCAAGATGTGGCAAGATACTGCAGACGCTGCATCATCTGTGGACAGCACAACCCAGGTAGGCCTATAAAGGTTTCGATGGCCCACCAGCCATGACCCAAATGCCCCTGGGAAAACCTACAGATAGACTTTACTGGACGCCTACCCAACAGCAGAGGGAAGAAATACTGCCTAGTGATCATAGACCAGTTTACAAGGTGGGTGGAAGCATTCCCCACCAGAGACTGTAGTGCTCAGACTGTGGCCCGGATATTTGCACATGACGTGATACCGAGATGGGGGCTCCCGTTGCAAATAGATTCAGATCAAGGCACCCACTTTACGGGAAAGGTAATGAAGGGAGCTTGTAAGCTACTGGGAGTAAGACAGAAGTTCCACATCCCCTATCATCCGCAAAGCTCAGGCATGGTAGAGCGAATGAACAGAGCCCTGAAAACAACCTTAAGCAAGGCCATAGCCGAAACTGGACAGGGATGGGTGGATGTCCTCCCGTGTATCCTGATGAGGCTGAGAGCCACCCCAAACAGGGTGACCGGACTGACACCATATGAACTCATGAAGGACGAGCCATGCGTCTGCTGGAAGGAGTAGCATCTGGTAGCGAGGGACTAGGACCCTTAAAAGATAACATTAGGAAATATGTACAAACATTGGATAATCAATTTAAGGAGCTCAAACAAGAAGTTAAAGAACAGTAAGACATCAGAGATAAGAATACACAAAAGCAGGGTGCCTTAGAGCCCCTACCCAAGGTGGGCGAGCAGGTACTTGTTAAAATATCGCCTTGATTCCCTTGAGTTATTTCCTTATCGCATGTTCTCCTAATTCTGACCCTTGTCGAACCAAACCAGTTTCATTCTCTAAAATCTGTTGTATTACCCTTTGTAGTTGTTCCACGCTACTCTGGACTCCTTGTATATCTAGGGCATTAATGAATGATGTCCCCGTGTTTATTCCCATGAGTATGTTGGTTCCTAAGCTCCTCTTAATCCTTCAGTGGAATGCCGCATGTCTCCTGAAACTAGTGGCCCCTGTTGCATCAGCAGCTTGATTAATTACATTCTTTATCATATATGCATACAATTCTCCAGCTGGGCGGGCTCAACAAGGTCAATCAAGGGAAAATCGCGTGGGCTGGCCACAAATCGATGGAGGCGGGACTACAACCCAAAAAGTGGGAGTCCCACCTCCATCATGTCCCCATTGACAAAATCCAGCCCATGATGTCTAGCACTTCAGCTGCCCTGGGGGGTTTTATTGGGGCAGAAATTCCTCCCCAAACGCGCGAGTACGGAAGGGGTACTCACGCGTCTGGCCGGAGTAAATGCCGGTTTTCAGCATGCACAGCGCATGCACTGAAAACCGGCATTTCCTCTCCTCTCACCCGAGAGTTGAAGAGGCTAGCGCATGCGCTGTAGGGGGCAGCGCGTGCGTCTTGGATTTCCTCTGTTTTGGGGGATTTGCGCATGTGTAAAGGCCTCCGGTCCTTACGCTTGTAAAAAGCACACGTAAGTATTTATTTTTACAGGTAAGTGGTGCTTTAGTGCAATTTAGACATTTTTTTCCCACAGGTTTATTATTTTAAACAATCTACAATAAGGTAAGTTTAGTTTTAGACCCTTTTTATTAAAAATTTATTTTTTTCAAAAAAAAAAATTATTGTTTAAATTATTTTTTTAAACTTATTTATACTTAATTTAATGATTGGGATGTTTTTTAAAATGTTATTTAAAGTTTAAGTAGTGTTTTGGGGTGCAGTACTTCTCATGAGTTTGACAGTTCTTACTCTCAAACTTATGAATGAAGTTTCCCCTCCCCTGATTGGCTGAACAGTGCTCACCTGATCCCAGCCGGCACATCGCACTAACTACGCCGCTGGGTCAGGTTAGCACAGTGCGCCGACATCAGAACCTGGCCACTGAAAGGAAATCCACTGTGGGCCAGGTTTCAGATGTCGGCGCGCAGGGTGAGTGCACATCGGGGGCTTGCACGCGCGGCAAGCCCCTGACACCAAGTTCTGGGCCATTATCTGGGTCACAATGCTTCCAAGTTATCTTTTAATCAGCATTCAGCAGTTTGGGCTAATAATTGTGTATGCAGCTTACACCTGTTTACCTTTGGAATCCGTGAAGGTGCATGCGGGCCAAGATCCAATTAGGTTGCAGGAATGAATTGTGCATGAGGTTGCTATGCTTATTTGAATGTATAAAAATAAGAACATAAAACATAAGAACATAAGAAATAGGAGCAGGAGTAGGCCAATCGGCCCCTCGAGCCTGCTACGCCATTCAATAAGATCATGGCTGATCTGATCTTAACTGCCAATCTACTATCACAGAACCATCTCCTGAATCTAACAGAATTACACACACAAAATAGGAGCAGGATCAGGCTACATGGCCCCTGGGCCCGCTCCACTACCCACAGGGCCATGTCCGATCTGAACCTAGACTCATGTCCAAATTCCTGCCCGCTCCCCGTAACCCTTAATTCCCTTTACTTCTAGGAAACTGTCTATTTCTGTTTTAAATTTATGTAATGATGTAGCTTCTACAGCTTTTTGGGGCAGCATATTCCATGGACCTACCACCCTCTGAGTGAAGTAGTTCCTCCTCATCTCAGTTTTGAAAGAGCAGCCCCTTATTCTAAGACTATGCCCCCTAGTTCTAGTTTCACCCATCATCGGGAACATCCTCCCCGCATCCACCCGATCCAACTCCTTCACAATCTTATATGTTTCAATAAGATCGCCTCTCATTCTTCTGAACTCCAATAAGTAGAGTCCCAATCTACTCAATCTCTCCTCATATGTCCATCCCCTCATCCCTGGGATTAACCGAGTGAACCTTCTTTGTACTGACTCGAGAGCAAGTATGTCTTTTCTTAAGTATGGACACCAAAACTGTATGCAGTATTCCAGGTGCGGTCTCACCAATACCTTGTACAACTGAAGTAATACCTCCCTATTTTTATATTCTATCCCCTTAGCAATGAAAGCCAACATTCCATTGGCCTTCTTAATCACTTGCTGCACCTGCATACTAACCTTTTGAGTTTCGTGCACCAGGACCCCCAGATCCCTTTGTACTTCAGTACTTTCCAGTTTCTTGCCATTAAGATAATAACTTGCTCTACGATTTTTCCTGCCAAAGTGCATAACCTCACACTTTCCAGTATTGTATTCCATCTGCCAAATCTCTGCCCACTTACTTAGCCTGTCGATGTCCCCTTGCAGGTTTTTTATGTCCTCCTCACTCACTACTTTCTCTCCCATCTTAGTATCATCTGCAAACTTTGATATGTTACAGTCGGTCCCCTCCTCCAAATCGTTAATATAGATTGTAAAGAGTTGGAGACCCAGCACTGACCCCTGCGGAACACCACTAGTTACTGATTGCCAGTCTGAGAATGAACCATTTATCCCAACTCTCTGCCTTCTGTTAGATAGCCAATCCTCTATCCATGCCAGAATATTACCCCCAATCCCGTGATTTTTTTATCTTAAGCAATAATCTTTTGTGTGGCACCTTGTCAAATGCCTTTTGGAAGTCTAAATACACTACGTTCACTGGTTCCTCTTTATCCACCCTATATGTTACTTCCTCAAAGAACTCCAGCAAATTTGTCAAACATGACTTCCCCTTCATAAAACCATGCTGACTTTGTCCTATTAAATTATAATTATCCAAATGTCCTGTTACTGTCTCCTTAATAATGGACTCCAAAATTTTACATACCACAGATGTTAGGCTAACCGGTCTATAGTTTCCAGCCTTCTGTCTACTGCCCTTTTTAAATAAGGGTGTTACATTAGCAGTTTTCCAGTCTGCCGGGACCTTTGCTGAGTCCAGGGAGTTTTGGAAAATTATTACTAATGCATCCACAATCCCTACCGCCACTTCCCTCAAGACCCTAGGATGTAAGCCATCAGGTCCAGGTGATTTATCCGCCTTGAGTCCCATTATTTTACCGAGTACCACTTCCTTAGTGATTTTGATCGTGTTTAGCTCCTCCCCCCCTATAGCCCCCTGTTTGTCCAGTGTTGGGATATTCTTAGTGTTCTCTACTGTAAAGACTGACACAAAATATTCATTCAGTGTTTTTGCCATCTCCATATTTCCCACCATTAATTTCCCAGTCTCATCCTCTAAGGGGCCAACATTTACTTTAGCCACCCTTTTTCTTTTTATATAACTATAAAAACTCTTACTATCTGTTTATATATTTTTTGCTAATTTACTTTCATAATCTATCTTCCCTTTCTTAATCAATCTTTTTGTTATTTTTTGCTGTCTTTTAAAGTTTTCCCAATCCTCTATCCTCCCACTAGATTTGGCTACCTTATATGCCCTTGTTTTTAGTCGAATACTATCCTTAATTTCTTTACTTAGCCACGGATGGCTGTCTTTTCTTTTACACCCTTTTCTTCTCAGTGGAATATATATTTTTTGGAAGTTGTAAAATAACTCCTTAAATGTACACCACTGATCATGTATCGTCTTACCCTTTAATCTATTTTCCCAATCCACTCTACTCAATTCCGCTCTCATACCTTCATAGTCTCCTTTATTCAAGCTTAGCACGCTTGTTTGAGATCCAACCTTCTCACCCTCTAATTGAATATGGAATTCAACCATGTTATGGTCACTCATTCCAAGGGGATCCTTTACTAGGACATTTTTAATTAATCCTGTCTCATTACACAGGACCAGATCTAAGGTTGCTTGCCCCCTGATTGGTTCAGTTACATACTGCTCAAGAAACCCATCCCTAATACACTCAATGAACTCATCCTCAAGGCAGCCCTGCCCAATTTGATTTGTCCAATTAATATGATAGTTAAAATCCGCCATAATTATAGATGTTCCCTTATTACAAGCCTCAACTATTTCCTGATTGATACTCCGTCCAACAGAGTTGCAACTGTTCGGAGGCCTATAGACTACGCCCACTAGTGTTTTTTCCCCTTATTATTCCTTATCTCCACCCAAACTGTTTCATTATCCTGATCTTTTGACCCAATATCATTTCTCTGTATTACAGTGATTCCTTCCTTTATTAACATAGCCACCCCACCTCCCCTTCATTCCTGCCTGTCCTTCCTGATCATTAAATAACCTGGTATGTTTAATTCCCAGGCATTGTCACCCTGCAGCCATGTTTCTGTAATGGCCACAAGATCATACCCATAATTAGTTATTTGTGCCATTAACTCGTCTATTTTGTTACGAATGCTACGTGCATTCAGATAGAGAACTTTCAAATATGTTTTGTGACACTTAGTTCCTGCCTTTGCCCTTTTTATTACTTTACCTTTTACTCCATACCTTCTGCCCCTTCCTGACACGCTCTGGTTTTTAATTTCCCCACTGCTACCTAAGTCTATGGTGTGGAGATGCCGGAGTTGGACTGGCGTGGACAAATGTAAGAAGTCACACAACACCAGGATATAGTCCAACAGCTTTATTTGAAATCACAAGCTTTTGGAGCGCTGCTCCTTCGTCAGGTGCAGTGGAGAAATGCATAAAGACACTACCTGTAAACATCTGACATGATTCTCTGACTATATAAGCTGTGTCTTTATGCATTTCTCCACTTCACTTGACGAAGAAGCAGCGCTCCGAAAGCTTGTGATTTCAAATAAAGCTGTTGGACTATAACCTGGTGTTGTGTGACTTCTTACCTAAGTCTGTGACCTTCTCTGTTGTCATTTTTATTATTTGCTCTCCAGGAACCTCCCCGCCACTAGTTAGTTTAAAGCCCTCTCTACAGCCCTAGTTATATGATCCGCCAGGACTCTAGTCCCAGTACTGGTCAAGTGAAGCCCGTCCCAATGGAACAGCTCCCTCCTGCCCCAGTACTGGTGCCAGTGTCCCAGGAAGCAAAACCCATTACTCCCACACCAGTCTTTGAGCCACGCATTTAACTCTCTAATTTTATTTGTCCTAGCCAAATTCGCTCGTGGCTCAGGTAGAGATTATTACCCTTGAGGTTCTGTTTTTTAATTTGACCCCTAACTGCTCATACTCCTTTAACACAACCGGCTTCCTAGTCCTATCTATGTCGTTTGTATCAACATGGACCACGACAACTGGATCCACCCCCTCCCACTGCAAGTTTCTTTCCAGCCCAGAGGAGATGTCCTTAACCCTGGCACCGGGTAGGCAACACAGCCTTCGGGACTCTCGCTCTCGGCTGCAGAGAACTCTATCTATCCCCCTAATAATACTATCCCCTACCACTACAACATTTCTATTTACTCCCCCCTCTTGAATGGCCCCCCCGTTCCACGGTGCTGTGGCCAGGTTGCTCATCCTCCCTGCAGTCCCTGCTCCTGTCCCCACAGGGAGTAAGAACCTCGAACTTGTTGGACAAGAGCAAGGGCTGTGGCTCCTCCAACACTACCTCCTGGATCCCCATACCTGCCTCACTCGTAGTCACACCGTCCTGTCCCTGACCATGGGCTGCATCTGAATTGATTAACTTCATAGGTGTGACCACCTCCTGAAACACAGAGTCCAGGTACCTCTCCCCCTCCTTGATGTGTCGCAGTGTCTGAAGCTCAGACTCCAGCTCATCAACACGGAGCTGGAGTTCCTCTAGCAGCAGACACTTGTCACAGGCGTAATCACCGTGAGCCTCAATGGGGTCCACCGGCTCCCACATCTCGCAACAGTAACACATCACCTGCTCCATTCTATGTAATTATTTAAATTTTTTATTCTTAGTTATGGACACCCTCTGCCCGATTTTAGATGCTAGTATCCCCTTTAATTAATTGGATTTAAATTAAATCAATCCCTCTCATTACACCAGTTAAATGGTTTACCAACAGTCACTCTGCACCAGAAAGGCCTTATTAACTACAACCCACAGAGTTAAAGTTTGAAAAGAGCACCTAACACCCCACTCACCCTAACTCACACTTACCCAAACTCACAGTACTCTCTGCTGACTCGCACTCAGTGCTTGCTCGCACTAGCACTGGTCTTTTTATACTGTTTGTTTGTTTACAGCCAAATGAGTCACCCCTGCTGATTGGTTAGAAAACTGGTTTCCACTGCCTGCTGTGCCAATTTACTCCTACTGCAGTGTAACCTTGTTTTACTCTTCTTAAACCAACAGGATCCCAAATATTTAACTTTTCCCCTTTACTTAAACTGCTTAAGTAATCTTATCAAGAATGATTTAAAGAGAAATAACAATTAAAGAACTCTCACACTTACCCAAACTCACAGCAGTCTCTGCTGACTCGCACTCAGTGCTTGCTCGCACAATGTAGTGTTTGCTGTAACAATTTGGAGAAGCCTGGCTAATAACAGAGCAGATTGTCTCCCCACCGGTGTAATAAAGACAACTTGACTATCAATCTGAAAACCTTGTGTCGAGTGTTAGTTTAAAATACTCCACATCATAGTCATTGCCTGGCACTAGTGTGGCGTGAATGTTACTTGCCACTTATCAGCCCAAGCCTGAATATCATCCAGGTCTTGCTGCATTCGGGCATGAACTGCTTCATTATCTGAGGAGTTGTGAATGAAACTGAACAATCATCAGTGAACATCCCCATTTCTGACCTTATGATGGAGGGAAGGTCATTGATGAAGCAGCTGAAGATGGTTGGACCTAGGACACTGCCCTGAGGAACTCCTGCAGCGATGTCCTGGGGCTGTGATGATTGACCTCCAACAACCACAATCATTGTCCTTTGTGCTAGGTATGACTCCAGCCAGTGGAGAGTTTTCCATCTGATTCCCTTTGACTTCAATTTTACTACAGCTCCTTGATGTCACACTCGGTCAAATGCTGCCTTGATGTCAAGGGCAGTCACTCTCATCTCGCCTCTGGAATTCAGCTCCTTTGTCCATGTTTGGACCAAGGCTGTAATGAGGTCTGGAGCCGAGTGGTCCTAGCAGAACCCAAACTGAGCATTGGTGAGCAGGTTATTGGTGAGTAAGTGCCACTTGATAGCACTGAGAACGACACCTTCCATCACTTTGCTGATGATTGAGAGTAGACTGACAGGGCAGTAATTGGTCGGGTTGGATTCGTCCTGCTTTTTGTAGACAGGACATACCTGGGCAGTTTTTCACATTGTCGGGTAGATGCCAGTGTTGTAGCTGTACTGGAACAGCTTGGCCAGAGGCGCAGCTAGTTCTGGAGTACAACAGCCAGGATGTTGTCCGGGCCCAATGGCTTTGCTGTATCCAGTGCGCTCAGCCGTTTTTTGATATCACGTGGAGTGAATCAAATTGGCTGATGGCTGGCTTCTGTGATGGTGAGGACCTCAGGAGGAAGCCGATATGGATCATCCACTTGGCACTTGTGGCTGAAGATGGTCGCAAATGCTTCAACATTGTCTTTTGCACTCGTGTGCTGGGCTCCGTCATCATTGAGGATGGGGATATTCCTGGAGCCTCCTCCTCCCATTAGTTATTTAATTGTTCACCACCATTCACGACTGGATGTTGCAGGACTGCAGAGCTTTGATCTGATCCGAATTGGACGCCTGTTATAAACGCGCCTTATTTTCCTTTTCATTGAACGCGTCTGATTTTCCTTTTCATTGAACTTAATGACTTCTGTCCTACGCTCTCCCCATCCTTACGAAACTCGAGACCCCTGTGAGATGCCCCCAGAACCGAATCCTGCCACCTACTTTGTGTTGGCAGGCAACCTCCGGGCTGTGCGATTTTCTGCCACTTCCCACTGACTTCCCTGGAGTTAAAGTAGTCCAGGCCTGATTTCTGCAGCAGAGGGTGAGTTTCCACCTCACCTCACCTGCTCAAAACCCAGCAGGAGTTAAAATCAGGGCAAAGGACTATGCCTGAAACCTGCTTACATTTGGAGTCATTCTAATGCGATGTACATTTGTTGCTTTGTTTGAGGTGAAAGATTGCTGGGCTGACTATTGCTTTTGAATAACTTAAACATGCAGCTGCTCTAGACTTTAATAAAGCTGGCACTGTGTTAGAGGAATGCAATATCTCCAGGTTATTATTGGTTTGAATAAAATTCACTAGACACTCGTCACATTTAATACTCGTCGGTGCGAGATATCCAGAGTTAATTTAGAGGAAAAGAAATAAGGTTTTTTTTCACCATTATGAAGTTTTGAAAACTCGCACAAGTATCCTTAGAAGAGCCTGATTAATTATGCGGCGCAGGATGCTCATTGGTTTAATGCTACTGCGAGAGAGGTCATTTGAGTTCAGCTGCAGTGTTTGATACACGCCGTCTGATTATCGGGTACATCTTCTTCACTGTGTGGAACAGCTGAAAAGAAGAGCAATGATCAAGGAAGGATCTGCAGGATCGGGGCAGGGGCACAGCCCCAGGAAGTGGCCCTATGTTTCAGCTTCAGCTGGATTGTAAAAGTATAGCAATGGCCATGGGCTCAAACTCTATTTCTTCAAGGAGTCATGTAAGTGCTAACATGGCTAAACAAGCTTTTTGTGTCTGTAAGATCCTAAGGGATGTCTTGGAGGAAGAGGCCAGTTGCTCAGAAGAACAGCCCCAACACCAGCCCAGATGCGCATCCACTCAGGGAGAAGTAGTTAGTGGGGTTTCTTTGTAAACCCCCCCCCACCCCCCAAGATGGGCAGGGCAGGCAGGAGAGGAGCCAGGGGGGTTGGGGGTTAAATTTCATAAAAATGGGAAACTCGACCCCAACCACCGTGACCACACCTAATTATGGTTCAACCGGGACGGGTTGGGGGGTCAGGTGAGTCACCTGCTCTCGAGAAGCGGGTCAAGAATTCTAATACTTAAATGAGGTGGCGTGCCTCTGATTTTAGCAGCCATGTGGATTTAACGGCTGCAGGCCGTGTTTCCCAGGGCTCGGGAAACCCGGCAGCTAAAGGGAGGTGAGAATGGCCAGATGCAGCAGGTAAGTGTTTTTTATAGCACTGCTTGTGGCCCAGGAGGAGCAGGAGTGCTTCTCCACAGCCCCCCGAGATTACCTGCTGCGATCTGTCACCCTCCCCGCGCTTAGCCAACTCCCCCCCCGAGATTACCTGCTGCGATCTGTCACCCTCCCCATGCTTAGCCAACACCCCCCCCCAAGATTACCTGCTGCGATCTGTTACCCTCCCCGTGCTTAGCCAACCCCCCCACCCCCCCAGCGATCCGATCTTCAGATCCCTGCGATTCGAACTTCAGTCCCCCCCCCGATCCGATGCTGACCCCCCTCCCCGTAAGTATCAGGGCCAATGAGTCAGCAGGGTTTTCATTAAGTGAGGCACTGGCACCGATGAGCATTAGGACTTGACAGTGCAAGTGGGAGAGAGTGTTATTCCACCAAGGAGGGTGGAGGAACGACCACTGTCAGCTAAGGAGCCGAGGGATCCAGATCCCAGGAGCCTAGGGATCCAGATCCCAGGGGCCCAGTCTTCAAAAGAACATTGATTCAGGAGCATAGATCTCATGTGCAGAGGAGTCAGTTTCTATGCATATGATTGAGATGTTGGAGAACTGGGAGGACTCCAGTACACACATCTACTACCCATTGCAGGATGTGTCGCATGGCATGCTGAACAACTTGGAGAGAATAACAGTCAAGGAGATTTCTGCAGCAACAAAGTGCCATGAGGAGGTTCCAAGATTCTGGAGTGACAACTACCAATTCTTCAACAGATACTTTGAGGGTCAGTCTGAACACAACACTTTGACAGAGCTTCAGGAAATACTAATCCTGTCGGCATGGCAATATTATGCAGAATGCAATGCACGTTCTGGAGACTCTTGCTAGACTGTACTGATTATGCAGCCACCTAAACCGAGACTTCAGAACGCCTCTGGTCTGCCCCATTAAAATTGTGGTTGTCCCATGGGCCTTATTATATATGTTCGTCCATCTGTTTGTGGATGTCTTTCAGTTCACCGGTGCAGGGTGCAACTTGTCAGTGTCATAAGCCATGACTACAGGGAATATCTCTGATCACCAATCAACCATCCTGATACAGGAAACTCTCTTTTAACTGGCACCTAAATATCCGGAAATCTTTCTTAACCGGCAAAATTCAGGAGTAGGTTCAGGTAAGTTTTACTATATATTAGTGGCCGTGTAACCGGCGTTCCTGGATCTGTGGCCGTGTAACCGGGACTCCTGCACAAGTGCCATGTAACCAGGGCTCCTGCACCTGTGGCTGTGTACGGGGCTCTTGTACCTTGATAAGTATACCTCTCTGTAATCTGGACTTTTTGATCAACCGGCACCACGCTGGTCCCATCGGTGCCGGATAAAAAAGAGTTTCCTGTACCTTGTTCTTAGTCATCAAAGCAGGTATGGTGGATTGTCACACGATGAAGGCATCATGACAGCTTCTTGGGTAGTGAGTATTAATGAGAATGGTAAGACAATTGGCATCACACACTATCACAGAATCACAGAAACCTCACAGTACAGATCGAGGCCATTTCGGCCCATCGAGCCTGCACTGACACATATCCCACCCGATCCCCGTAACCCCTACACCAACACATATCCCACCCTATCCCCGTAACCCCACGTATTTAATCCCCCTAACACTAAGGGTCAATTTTTTTATCATAGCCAATCAACCTAACCCGCACATCTTTGGACTGTGGGAGGAAACCGGAGCACCCGGAGAAAACCCATGCAAACACGGGGAGAATGTGCAAACTCCACACAGACATTAGTTGGACATTAATTGAATGAAAGCCTTTCCTAGTAATGAAATTGAGGGGTTGTCATATCGGGCTTTCAATGCCACATGTGTTCTGTCAATTGCTCCTTAAACATGTGGGAACCCTGCCAGAATTAGACTGCTTGTTCCTTTTGTTTCACAGGTTCTACAGAGAAGTTAATAAACTGCAAGGCCTGCCTGAATAGAGCATCAGTGACCTTCTTTGTACAATAGTGTGACAAAGGTCAACTGAGGCTTCATAGAAGGATCCAATGGCAAAAGATTTCAAGACTATGGTAATTTTCACTGCTACAGACAATTCTGCAAGCTTCAGTCAGAAAATCTGAAATAGCCTCCTCAATGTGCTATCCACTTCAGGGATACTGTTGTGCTGTTTGTAAATAGCGGTGGTTCTCTGGGAGGTTGGCTTAGGGATGGAAGTTGGGGAAAATGACAGGGGAACATTTGCCATGCCCACCTGTCCCCATTGGCATGCAGTGGGGCAGACTCCAGGCGGGTGACAATACTAACTGGTGATCTTGATGCTGGAAAATTTTGGTGGCCATTTCTTAATAAGCTGCACCGCTCCATTTCACATCTCAAAACCAGCCAAAAATGGGCAGTTTTTTCACAAGAAAATCCAGGCCTTACAGTTTGCACAGCTGGCCCTTCAGCTCCTTCCTAGCATTAAAATCTAACTAGCATTTGGACATTAGTGAATGAAGGGACCTCGCAAAGATCCCTTTTACCTTGCCACGGAGTAATATGGAGCTGCAGTAAAACTTGGACTTCTCGGCTCTACATTGTTCTGAGTGCCCTGATCTTACCTCCTAATGTTCAGCAGCAGACCTGTCACGTGCCACACATGAGGAGTAACAATCACTCATTTTTGGTTTGAAAATGTGATCTATTGGGTATCTGTCACTCTGAAAAATAACTATGGCTCCACATATTAAATGAATCTGCCATCTGTATCACTCTTGCTGATCATAAATCTCAAACCAAACAGTTCTTCTGATGTTGACAGTTCTGTAGAAATTTACAGAAAAGCTTTCTTTGTAGATGTTGCATTGGGAACGCTGGAGTATGTTGGAAATTCTAAAAGGCTTCTATGACATAATGTATGTGTAGGCCTGGATTTTATTCATGATTGCCACATGATTTCAGGCAGTACAGCGATGGTGTAAGAAGGAAAATGGAATGCGGGGGTGGGGGGCGCCTACAGAAAACCCACCCCATAAAATGGCCAGTGGTATTTTCCTCCGCCCCATTCATCAGAGATTTCAGCTGCCCAATCTGAGCCTGCCCTCACTGCCCCCACATGTAAATATCAGTGGGTGGGCATGGCTACATTTCCCCAAGATTTTCCTACTGTTCTGCCCTTAACTCACCCCCAGGAAACAGCACTATTACAAAGGTGGCACTGTAAGGCTCAGTACAGCGTCCCACAGGTGGGAGAGCACAGTTGAGGCCATTGCTTGAAACGTGCAGGTCTTTTCAAGACTGAGAATTACTGAGCCTGTATGGATCTTAGGCAGCAGAGTTCACATTAAAGAATCATACTTTAACATTGCTGCATATTTTCGTTAAGTAATGAAATTCCCTCTTCCCTTGTTCCTGTTTTGAGGTATAGAATGACAAAGATATGGAGGAGAAGAGGATCATAGAATCATAGAATGATACAGCACAGAAGGAGGCCATTCGGTCCATCGTGTCTGTGCCAACATTTTGGTAGAGCTATCCAACTAGTTCCACTCCCTCGCTCTTTCCTCATAGCCCTGCAAATTTTGTCCCTTCAAGTATTTATCAAATTACCTTTTGAAAGTTACTATTGAATCTACTTCCACTACCCCTCAGGCAGTGCATTCCAGATCACAACAGCTCGCTTTGTAAAAAATGTTTTCCTCATGTCGCCTCTGGTTCTTTTGCCAATCACATTAAATCTATGTCCTCTGGTTACTGACCCTTTTGCCATTGGAAACAATTTCTCCTTATTTACTCTATCAAAACTCTTCATGATTTTGAACACCTCTATCAACTCTCCTCTTAACCTTCTCTGATCTAAGGAGAACAACCCCAGCTTTGCCAGTCTCTCCACATAACTGAAGTCCCTCATCCCTGGAACCATTCTAGTAAATCTCTTCTACACCCTCTTTAAGGTCTTGACATCCTTCCTAAAGTGTAGTGCCCAGAATTGAACACAACACTCCAGCTGAGTCCTACCCAGTGTTTTACAAAGGTTTAGCATAACTTCCTTACTTTTATATTCTGTACCTTTATTTATAAAGACAAAGGTCCCACATGTCTTTTTAACAGCCTTTTCAACTTGTTCTGCCACCTTCAAAGATTTGTATTAATACACCCCAGGTCTCTCTGTTCCTGAACCCCCTTTAAAATTGTATAATTTTGTTCATATTGCCTCTCCTCATTCTTCCTATCAAAATGTATCACTTCACACTTCTCTGTGTTAAAATTCATCTGCCATGTGTCTGCCCATTTCACCAGTCCTCCTGAAGTCTGTTCCTATCCTCCTCATTGTTTACTAAATTTCCGAGTTTTGTGCCATCTGCAAACTTTGAAATTATGCCCTGCATAGCCAAGTCCGGGTCATTAATATATATCAAAAAGAGCAGTGGTCCTAAAACTGGCTTCTGGGAGACACCACTGTATTCATCCCTCCAGTCTGAAAAGCCATTTAGCCCTACTCTCTGCTTTCTGTCCCTTAGCCAATTTCGTATCCACGCTGCCACTGCCCCTTTAATCCATGGGCTTCAATGTTGCTAACATGTCTATTATGTAATGGAAGCAAGTAAAATCTGGTATCGAAACCTTATCCGAAGACACCCACACCAGAGGGCGTACAGACTAAAAAGGTCAAACTACATTTCTCAGACAGGAAGAGGTTACACTTCCCAATTAAGTCAATGGGAGATTTATGCCAGCTGCTAGCTGCTAGCTGCCAATTTGCAGGTTCTACTGGTGCACGGCCTTGTCAGTGGCTATTAAAGTGACAATAGCTCTTACTTTTTATGCAATTGATTCATTCTAGACCACCCTGAGTGACCTCATTCACTTTGGCTAATAGACACTGCACCATTGCATTAAAAAGGTTACACCTTCTCTGTTCAGGCAGGCATCTCAGTTTATATTCTTTCTGATGCATCCAGTAAAGTAGAGGGAGTGCACATTCAACTTTTATTGAGAGGCAATCGAGAAGATCGGGCGTCGTGGAGGGGAGGTTCAGCGAGGGAGGGAGAGATCGCAGGGAGGAGAAATCAGATCGAGGGGGAAGAGATTGGATGGAGGCAGGGAGAGATTGGATCGAGGGGGAAGAGATTGGATGGAGGCAGGGAGAGATTGGATCGAGGGGGAAGAGATTGGATGGAGGCAGGGAGAGATTGGATCGAGGGGGAAGAGATTGGATGGAGGCAGGGAGAGATTGGATCGAGGGGGAAGAGATTGGATGGAGGCAGGGAGAGATTGGATTGAGGGGGAAGAGATTGGATGGAGGCAGGGAGAGATCGCATCAGGTCTGCTTGAGGTGCGGAGCACTCCTACTTCTCCGGGGCCACAAGCAGTGCTGGATCTGGGAGCTCCCGCTTCCCCTCAGCTGCTGGGTTTCCCGAGCTGGGAAAGCTTTTAACTTCAGATGGCTGCCATAATCTGAGGAACGCAGCCTCACCGACGT
Source organism: Somniosus microcephalus (assembly GCF_052327205.1). Lineage (NCBI taxonomy): Eukaryota > Metazoa > Chordata > Chondrichthyes > Squaliformes > Somniosidae > Somniosus > Somniosus microcephalus. The sequence goes on from NC_140991.1 coordinate 67,227,412, forward strand.
ATTAAGATCACTGACCCGCCTCTCCAGAGTGGATCACTCGGACGACCTCAAACCCGCCGCGGTTAAACCAGAACTAGGCGTGTTCATGTAGTGTATGTACCTTTAAGGGGAGAACTACTTTTTACAGCTACTGTATACTGTAGTACCGGCAGTGACCACACCTGTATATAAACCCTGAGTAGGGATCTGTACGTTTAGTTTTAGAGTAACCCTCATCCAGTAAATACCTGTTGATTGTTCCTGCAGTCTCGTGTCTAGTTATTGAAGGGCACACAACATCAAAAATACACGGATCTAACAGTGGCGACGAGGCAGATTCGAACCTACCTGCAACTCTGCATTACCCCCCAGGGATTCGCTCCTGGAGAACAGTGGAAGAAAGTTGAGGCCAGAAGCACGGGCGTCGACCATGAGCAACTGCCCAGTCATCCAGCAGAGATTTGAGCATCGCAGGGGAGGCTGTTGAGAGCTGGGCTTGGTTCTCCAGTCACGGTGGTCCAGCGAAACAGGCTGGCAACAGGTACGGCGCAGACCCTTCCCAGACAGCGGCGGCTAGAGCCGACCGACGGCACAGAAAAGGCCGAGCAGCGTCGACGGGAGAAGAGAAAGGGTAGAGCGCACAGGGCGCAGCGTGTGTTGAGGACCGAGCGGCGTCGACAGGAGAAGAGAGAGGGTAGAGCGCACAGGGAGCAGCCGGTGTTCAGGACCGAACAGCGTCGACAGGAGAAGAGAGAGAGGCGCAAAGGAAAACGCACAGAGCGCAGCCGATGTTCAAGGGACGAGCAGCCACAGCGGGGAAGAAAGGGAAACGCGCAGAGCACAGCCGGTGTTCAAGGGACGAGCAGCTGCAGCGGAGAAGAAGGGGGAGCGCGGGAAACGCCATTTTGAGCCGCAGCGGAGAAGAAGGGAGAGCGTGGGAAAATGCCATTTTGAGCCGCAAGAAGAAGGGAAAGCGCGGGAAAACACCATTTTGAGCCAGTCTAACCACACCCAGGGATGCTGAAGAGTGGCAGTATCACAGCGTTCGACAATGAAGTCGAAGATTGGACGACATATGTCGAACGCATAGAAGTGTACTGCAAGGCGAATGAAGTGCCAGATGACAGGAAAGCGCTGGTATTGTTGAATTCCATGGGTGCAAAAACGTATGGCTTACTGCGAAACCTAGTAACCCCAGAGAAGCCAGTGGACAAGGATTTTGGAAACATAGTATCAATCCTACAGAACCACTTAAACCCCACACCACTGCTGATAGCAGAAAGATTTAAGTTTCACAAAAGGAACCAGCATAAAGACAAAAGTAATGCTGAGTATTTAACGGAACTGCGCAAGCTATCGAAACACTGCCAGTTTGGAACGGGACTAGCAGATACGTTAAGGGACAAGTTTGTGTGTGGGCTTCAAAGTGAAGGAACCCAGAAACGGCTTCTATCAGAAAAGGATCTTACGCTGGACAAGGCTTTCAGCATGGCAGTATCACACGAAGCAGCCACACGGGGCGCTGCAGAGATACAATGGAGACCGCAAGAATATGGCACAAATGAAATGTCATACGGAACAGTGAAGTGCTATCGCTGCGGCAGAATGACACACGACCATAATGATTGCTGGTTTAAGGACAAAGTGTGCAGACAGTGTGGAAAAGTAGGACACATAGCAAGAGTCTGCAGGTCGGGAAAGAAAACCAGCAGCAAGAAATCTCCACAGGAGAAGTACAAGAAGGTACATAAGGTGACGGAGAGTAGTTCAGACGAACAGAAAAGTGATACAGACTCCGGAAGCAAGGAGCTGGGTTGTCTGAAACTACATAAGGTGATCCAAATGGAGGATCATCAAACTATCTGGGTCATGCTCAAGATAGCTGGAGTCCAAGTGAAAATGGAGTTGGACACAGGATCAGCCCTAACAGTCATAAACCGAAGGGACTACAAGCGGCTATTCTCACATATACCCTTGAGAGGTACAGAGATTGTCTTGAAGATGTACATGGGGCAAAAAGTCTACCCCAAAGGAAAACTAAGGGTGAACGTTGTATATAATGGTAAGGAAACACCAAAAATGGACCTATATGTATTGCCAGATGGCGGACCACTACTACTAGGACATGAATGGATCCGGAAGATACAGCTAGATTGGCATTCCATACAAGCACTGACTGTGGATGCCAAAAAGGATGATGACGCCACACCTGGACGATTGTCAAAAATGCTAACTGATGCACAAGAAGTGTTCCAGGAGGGACTTGGAATACTAAAAGGCATAACAGCAATGATCAAAATAGAGAAAAATGCAAGCCCAAAGTTTTTTAAGGCTAGACCGGTGCCTTATGCGATCTGCCCAGCCGTCGAAGCAGAGCTGGAAGGTTTGGAACGTTCAGGAGTACTGTCCAAAGTGGACTGGAGCGAGTGGGCCACACCCATCATTCCTGTAATGAAGAGGTCGTTGAGTAATACACCTGGGGAACCAAAGAAAGTTCGCATCTGTGGGGACTTTAAAGTGACAGTGAACCCAGTCCTTCACACGGTACAATATCCGCTTCCGCGGATTGAAGATATTTTCACCTCGCTATCTGGAGGGAAACGCTTCACTAAGATTGATCTGGCCCAGGCGTACCTGCAAATGGAGGTAGAAGAAGCCTCGAAATAGTACCTCACGATCAACACTCATAAAGGTCTCTACCAATACAACCGGCTGATGTTCGGGGTAGCATCAGCTCCGGCTATTTGGCAAAGGGCAATGGATCAAGTCCTGCAAGAGATTCCAGGGACCCAGTGTTATTTGGACGACATCCTGGTCACGGGCGAAAATGTCAGTGCTCACCTTGCCAACCTGGAGCAGATGCTCACTAGATTGAAAGAATATGGGCTCTGAGCAAATCGCCACAAATGCGAGTTTTTCCAGAAGCAGATCTCGTATTGTGGCCACGTTATTGATGAAGAGGGGTTACATAAGTCCCCTGAAAAGATTGAGGCAGTAGTCAAGGCTCCAGCACTGGAAAATGTGTCACAACTGAGGTCGTTCCTCGGGCTGGTGAACTACCATAAGTTCTTGCCGAATTTGTCTACAGTACTACACCCACTGAGCACCCTATTGCAAACGGGGGTACCATGGAAGTGGAATGACGAATGTAAACGAGCTTTCCAGAAGTGCAAAGAATTGATCACATCAAAAGAGGTGTTGGCTCATTTCAACCCAGCACTACCAATTCAGTTGCCGTGTGATGCATCACCCTATGGCATTGGAGCGGTGCTGTCGCACAAGTTCCCGGACGGCTCGGAGAGGCCGGTAGCCTTTGCGTCTCGGTCACTAACCTCAGCCGAGCGTAACTACGCCCAGATTGACAGGGAGGCCCTCAGCCTAGTGTGGGGAGTGAAAAAGTTCAACCACTATCTGCACGGGCAGAGATTCACCTTGCTGACGGACCACCAACCACTTGTCTCCATCTTTAATCCAAAGAAGGGCGTGCCGGTGATGACTGCGCAATGGCTACAAAGATGGTCGCTTTTTCTAGGGACGAACCAATATGAAATCGAGTATAAGGGCACGAAACAGCATGGAAACGCTGATGGGCTATCACGCCTGCCACTGCCTACTGCGGAGGAAGCACCAGCAGTGGACCCTGTCGAAATATTTCATTCGACTATAATTGAACGCTTGGCAGTAACTAACGCTGATATAGAGAAGGAGACCCGAAATTACCCGACACTGTCTTGGGTGTATGACTTGACGGTGAAGGGATGGCCAACACATGGCGACTCACTGTTGCCAGCATTCTCATCCAGAAGAGAACAGCTGTCAGTATGCCAGGGGACCTTGATGTGTGGATCCCGAGTGGTAATTCCACTCAAGTTAAGGGAGAGAGTGCTCAATGAGCTTCACGAAGGCCATCTGGGAGGGGTGAAAATGAAAAGCCTTGCTAGGGCTTATGTGTGGTGGCCAGGGATCGATCAGCAAATCGAGGACCTGAAAAAGAGCTGCTCAGGATGCCAGAAGGTCCAAAATGCACCACCACATGCCCCTCTACACCCATGGGAGTGGCCCTCATCTTCATGGCAACGGGTGCATATTGATTTTGCTGGTCCATTCATGGACTCAATGGGCTAGAAATTCAGTAGGCTTTGCACCCAGTTTTTGCCCAAAGAGGGCTTTTGCGCCATTTGCTGAGATTGCGCCGATATTCAGCGCTGCGGTAATGGCGGCGTTAGCCAGTAGCGCTGCGCCGCCACCGGTGACGTCGTCGGTGTGCGCAGTGCCCCGCTACCGCCCCGCTACCGGCCCGACCGCCATATTTAGTTGCGGCCGCCTCTTCCGCAGCGGCCGCAAACAGCGATCTGAAAACGGGGCCGTCCTGCAGCCTTAGTGGGGCGAGTTAAGGCGGAGGTGCGGCCGGCCGCTTTTTCAGCGGCCGCCTGCCCGCACCTCCTTCCCCGGCCTCCTCCACCCCCCCCCGCGACATTGCCGGCTGTTTTCCGGGAGCCCGGCACTTCTCCGTGGTGCCGGGCTCATTTGCTGGCACTAGCGAGCGGCGATCTCGCTGTTGCAGGCACCTCCCCCTTAAGAGAGGGAGGAAGGCCTGCAGTACCGCAGCCTGCCGCTCCGCAGCGGGTGGCGCTGCGGCACCTAGCGCGCCAAAATTCAGTTTCAGCGCCCCAAGCGGGGGCGGCCACACCCTTGAATAGCGGCCGGCTTCGACTTGGGGCGCTGAAACTGAATTTCCGGCGGGCGCAAGTGGCTCCGCGCGCAGCGGTAACTTCTGGGCGCAAGCGAGCTGGCGGGCCCAAACTGAATTTCTAGGCCAATGTTTCTAATAGCCGTGGATGCGCACTCAAAATGGCCTGAGGTGATCAAAATTTCGTCCACCACCACGGAGAAAACTATTGCAGTCCTACGGACCATGTTTGCCAGAGCAGATTTGCTCTGATAACGGACCACAGTTTGTGTCCGAAGAGTTTCGAAGATTTATGAAAAGGAATGGGGTAAGGCATTACACATCTGCCCCGTATCATCCAGCCACAAGTGGATTGGCTGAGAGGTTCGTACTAACCTTTAAGAAAGCAGTAAGGGCCATGTGCGATGACGACATTCCACTGCAGCATAAGGTGGACAATTTCCTGTTAGCCTACAGAAATGCGACACGTGCAGTCACCAACCAGACCCCGGCCATGATGTTCTTTAACCGAAGGTTGAGATCTCATCTGGATTTGCTCAGACCAAATGTACGAAGAGATGTTGAGAATAAGCAATTCCAGCACATCAATGAGAAGCCGACAAGGAGCTTCAATGTAGGGCAACCAGTCTTGGCCCGCGACTACCGAACAGAGAAATGGCAACCAGGAACGATATACACACGGCAGGGGCCACTAATGTACACAGTGGATATTGGGGAGAACATTGTGAGACACCATGTCGACCAGTTCCTAGAGTCACAGGAACGAGTCAACCCCATGACTCGCGCACCTGGTGATGAACCCGACATACAGGTAGCCTCTACCCCAGAAACAGTAGCCGGAAGCTGATGAACCAACTGACGACAGGGGGCCTCCGCACCAAGAACAAGACACTCAGGAAAGGCGCTATCCAGAAAGGATCAGGAAGCCGCCCCAAAGACTGAATTTATAAATGGACTATTTTCAGTGAATGTGCATGTTAACAGTGTTAATTGTTAAATGAATGTTATGGTACTGTCAATCTAAAAGGGGAGGAATTGTAGTGTATGTACCTTTAAGGGGAGAACTACTTTTTACAGCTCCTGTATACTGTAGTACCGGCAGTGACCACACCTGTATATAAACCCTGAGTAGGGATCTGTACGTTTAGTTTTAGAGTAACCCTCATCCAGTAAATACCTGTTGATTGTTCCTGCAGTCTTGTGTCTAGTTATTGAAGGACACACAACATCAAAAATACACGGATCTAACAGTTCACAGCGGGTTGGGGTCGGCTTTCACATTCTACTAATTTAACCCCTCCTCCTCCTCCTCCTCCTCCCCCCCACACTCTCCCGCCTGTCATGGAGGGGGGGGAGTTAAAACTGACCCCATCAGTCAATGGATGTCGCCTTCCAATTGCCTACAGCTGAGCATAATTCACATGACTAATAAATCATAGAAACATTCAGTGAAAAATTCATTCCTAACATGCTCATCCAATGAAAAGAGAGTTCAACATAAAAATGCACAAACACACCCATATAAATAAATTCCAGTTTTACTAATTTCCACATTATTACATTCCCAATTGAGTCATGAAAGCCTTGTGATATGGTGCTGGTTAGGGCGTCTCACAAGGAATCAATGGAAGCACTCATAGCTGCCATTCTGGAGCCCAACAACTATTCTGAGATCGTCCTTGTAGTCACAAATCTATCCTGAATTGTTACTAGGGTCCTCAATTGAGGGCAGCCATTTGTCCACCCTCTGGTCAGCAACATCTGGCTACTAATCTTCCACTCCCAAATCCTCCTGCTCACTGATGCTCTGTGTGTCATCCTGTGATATTCCCACCGACTCACTAAGAGCATCCACCTGAATGGAGGAGTCTACTATTTCTATCTGCAACAATATAAAGGAAGTTTCCAAAGCCCAGGCAGACCACCCTGGAGGCTGGGGCTTGAGTAATTAAGCTGCCATGATGGAGTGGATGAAGCGAGTATGGCAGTTGATGAGGTTGTTGAGCTGTACTTCAAAACAATCATCAGCATCACCTCTGAGGATTAAAATGAGTAGACTTTAGGAAGGGACACTCCCACACTTAAGGCTAAAAAATGTTACTGAGCAAGGAAAGGGGACCTTGCCATACTGTTGCACCTCTGCACACTAACTAATTATTGTACTACAGATGACCCCTGCCACTGCCAACCTGTTCCTGAACTTTCACCTCCTACTTTCCGATCTCTTCTGTGTCTTCCTAGGAGTTGGGCAGTATCCTCCTTGTGCACACTTAGATGTCACCGTTCTTCCTCCTTATAGCTGCTTTGCCCCTAATTCTGGGCAACCTTTTCCTTTGCAGGAAGATTACAGAGTAAGAAAGGCACCTGATTGGCACACCATTGAATTTCACCCAGATACGTGCAGACATTCCAGGGTAAGAATGCGTACAGGTGCAGGCTGGCAGTAATCATCTCGCATTTGGCCTCAGGCACTAGGAGAAGACACAGTGGTATGGAGGGAAAGGAGGGTGTGAGTGGAACATGAGGTGCCTTGCGAATTGCAACTGTCATTCATTTCATGATTTACACTGTGAGGGCAGTGTGGAAAAGGTGAGACATGGTTCTAACTTTGTTTTAGAATGTGCAGGGATACTCAAGCCTTCACTTACCTGCACCAACACTGTGAGATCATTAAACCTTTTCTGGCACTGCATGGCCATGTGTGGGGTGGTAGAGGTGGCAATGACTGCCTGAGATGCCTCCCTCCATAATGTTCTCTGGTTTCCTGTCTCTAAGAGACATTCCCTCCTTGCCACGTAAAAGGTTACTGCACAAGGTAAGAGCTCACGGAGTTGGGGGTAATATATTAGCATGGATAGGGGATTGGCTAACTAACAGTAAACAGAGAGTCGGGATAAATGGGTCATTTTCAGGTTGGCAAACTGTAACTAGTGGGGTGCCACAGGGATCAGTGCTGGGGCCTCAACTATTTACAATCTATATTAATGACTTGGATGAAGGGATCGAGAGTACTGTAGCCAAATTTGCTGATGATATAAAGATAGGTGGGAAAGTAATTTGTGAGGACACGAGGGGAGGAATCTTACCTGGAAGGCCGAGTTTGAGGCGGGACTGCTGGTTTACAGGTTCCAGTCCCGCCCCCAGCGACATCTGATGAACAGACGCTATTTTCCCCTGATTGGCCTTGTTAACCCACCCTGCAGGCTTGCCGGCCAATTAAGGGAAAGCCGATGTCAGATGATGTCAGTTGATGACGCTTCATCTGCCGGTTTTCTTAAAGGCATATGCACCACACTTGTTTGACAGATGATTTGACAATGTTTGACAGCATTGAAGTGCTGTCAAACACTGACAATCACTGTCCAAAGGTGAGCCCTTGCACCCAGGCTCTCCAATGACTCTCTCCTTAGGATAAAACAGATGACAGCTACAGCTGAGATTGCAGAAGCCATCCGTCACTTCACCTGATGAGATGGGCCTACACAAACATTTCGCAGCTTGTCACCTGCAGAAACATCTAACCACATTAAAAATTTATTTCAGAACTTTTCCTTACCTCTGATACTCACCAGTGTCCCATTGAATCCTTTAAACTACTTCTGCAGCTGTCACCTATACACAAAAATTACAGTAGACCCACATCATGCCTCACTTACCCTGGCAGGGTTCCCTGATGTCAGGAAGCCCGCAGTAGCAGTCGGAAAATTTGAAAATCCTCTTAACTGCCTGTTAACTACCTGTTAACAGGCAGTTAAGTGGCTGTAATCCTCTTCCCGCCTCTTGGAGTCGGGACCCTGCACAAATCGGAGACCCGACTCCCGGGAAGATTGGTTGGAGGCGGGTTGGGAGTGGGTTTGGGACCCGCTCCCATTTTCCCAGCAGTCCTGCCTCCAGACCCGCCTCCTCAGGGCTGGTAAAATCCAGCCCTGCAAAGGAATATAGATAGGTTAAGTGAGTGGGCAAAAATTTGGCAGATGGAGTATAATGTGGGAAAATGTGAGGTTATCCACTTTGGTAGGAAGAATAAAAAAGCAATTATTATTTAAATGGAGAGACTACAGAATGCTGTGGTACAGAGGGATCTGGGTGTCCTCGTACATGAAACACAAAAAGTTAGCATGCAGGTACAGCAAATAATTAGGAAGGCAAATGGAATGTTGGCCGTTATGGAGTATAAAAGTAGGGAAGTCTTGCTGCAACTGTACCGGGCACTGGGGAGACCACACCTGGAGTACTGCGTACTGTTTTGGACTCCTATTTAAGGAGGGATATACTTGCATTGGAGGCAGTTCAGAGAAGGTTCACTGGGTTGATTCCTGAGATGAAGGGGTTGTCTTATGAAGAAAGGTTGAGCAGGTTGGACCTATACTCATTGGAGTTTAGAAGAATGAGAGGTGATCTTATTGAAACATATAAGATTCTGAGGGGGCTGAACAGGTTAGATGCAGGGAGGACGTTTCCCCTAGTGGGGGAATCTAGAACTAGGGGGCATAGTTTCAGAATAAGGGGTTGCCCATTTAAAATGATGAGAAGGAATTTCTTCTCTCGGAGGATCGTGAATCTTTGGAATTCTCTACCCCAGTGAGCTGTGGAGGCGGAGTTATTGAATATATTCAAGGTGGAGATAGACCTATATTTGAGCTACAGGGGAGTCGAGGGTTATGGAGAGCAGGCGGGAAAGTGGAGTTGAGGCCAAGATCAGATTAGCCATGATATTATTGAATGGCGGGGCAGGCTCGAGGGGCCAAATGGCCTACTCCTGCTCCTATTTCTTATGTTCTTAATATCTCTGTCAGTAGGAGGCATTAGATAATATGGGGGCTCTTGTCACAGCTGAAACTGCCGAGGCTGTCCCTCCTCCTGACATTCTTCAAAGATCCTGCTTGTGTCTCTGTGATATTGAATCTTGTAATGAGCTTGCCCCTTTAGCTAACTGCGGCTTTTTACACACACTGCAACTGCACAGCATTTTCCTCCCTCCCACCATTATAAAGCTGCCTGCATACAAAGTAAGGCCAGCCTAGGGACAATAAGATGGGGTTTTGGCGGTTTCATGTGGGTGGTGCAAGTCCCCCTTTGCTACAGTTCTGGCAAGAGGAAGAATATCAGGCCTAAGAGTTTTAAATAAGTCTCGTCTGCAGGGTGCAGTGTAAACCTGAAGTCAGTTTGCCTATTTATAGGCGAAGGTGCCAAATTATTCCAAATGAAAGTTATTATTGAAGATTTGTTACTGATTATTTCAGGTATTTTTGTTACTGTTGAAAATCTTCTGTGCTCATTAATACACTCTTCAAGTACATTCAATACATTCTTCAAGTTAATCAGCGCTCACTTCTTTGCAGGCTCCCTGTTAAGCCTTCAAACAGCCAACTATAACAAGAAAACACCTTTCATTTGATGGCCAATCCTTCTCTCACCTCTAGTCTCCCACCTCTCTCTCTCTATTCTTCCTTGCCTTTCCCTATTTTATTAATGCTGCTATGGTTCTGCTCTTTCAGACATTGCTCTTTTGTTCCTCCAGGCTTACTTAAGACTCTTAGGAGGTCATTTTCAGCTTCACTGCCTGGGTGGTAATCTGGCGGTGCAGATCGCCCGCCCACTGCAAAACTCTTACAGTAATTCAAGCCTTTCGGAATGTTTCAAAATCTACCAGAGTTCACCGTGTAACATCTACTCGAGTGCTCAAAACATGTCATTGTACACATATTCCATCCTCACTGTGTTAAAATCAATACTTGTTGCATCGTGTCCTACTCCAACTCTGTGTCCTATTCCCAAGGCCTCAATACTGTGGTACACTTTACTTCCCTCAGCCTTCCCTTCTTCCTACAATATAAATGTTTTTAAACACAAGCTTAGTGCTACCTACACAGTGTTCCTGATTTTTCCCATGTTTTTTTTAAAACTTTTCTTCATCGTTGTCGGTGTTCTGCATTATCAGCATTGGTCCTTCGTATAGGTTTCTCAATAAAATGAAAACTCTCCTGTCAATCCCAATGTGAATCACCTTTGCATCGACCACTTGTTTTATTGCCTACTTTCGGTCAGTATTGCCTCTAAATCAACGTCAAATCATTATGTCAGAGAATGACTGAAACAAATGAAAATAAATGCTGAAATGGCTTCAATCAAGGCAGCCTGTGGAGAAGTGGAATGAATTGTAATAATGTGATATCTGGCTGCGAGCAGGTTGATCAGAAGGTTTTGTTCTTTTGTTAAGACCCAGGCACAGCACAGGCTGTAAATCCAAAAGACAATCAGGCTATAATCAGCACTTTGCGCTCCCTGTCATGTTAAAGCCACTTTATGTGTGTTTGATCAGTCATTAGACATGAACTAAAAGTGATGCAGGTAATGCTTTGTCAAACTACATTCGGAAAGGCTTGGGTAAAATGTAAAGGAAACAGCACACTGCAAACATCAGCAAATTTACTCACGTGGATTGGGTCCAGAATCTTAACTGCAGCCTTGCTGTCATTTTTTTTGTTTAATACTTTGAAGACTTTGCCATATGTCCCTTTGCCAATGGTTTCAATAATCTCCCATGTATCGGAGGGATCAGGGAAGCTGTCAAAGATGATCGTTTTTCCAGTTAATGGGAACATCTCTAAGAGTGATCTCCTGGCAAACAATGGAAAAGAAACAATAAATAAAATACATTAAAATTTTGTTTTGACCCAAACACAATGAACTGGGATAGAAATTCAAAAGGCAATGTGACTCTAATGAGCTTTCTGCCATCCTCCAGTCATCTTGTGTATAAGAAATACAGAAGTGTTTGTTACAGACCAGGCTTTCTCCAAACAGTTATGTGCTTATGGCAAAAGGCAGTTTCCATTAGCCCGCAATGACTCCTATGATAAGATACCTGTGTCATGTGTGTCGAGAGTAGGATAGGATGAAATGTAATTAATAATGACCCCCTAGTTGTGGTATATAGGGCACCAGAGATCACGTGGGATGCCCATCACATTCTTCTATCTCCTTTGAAAGGTAAAGAAAAGACTTGCATTTATATCGAACTTTTCATGACCTCAGGACATCTCAAAGCATTTTACAGCCAATGAAATACTTTTGAAGTGTAGTCACTGTTGTAAAGGTAGAAATGACTATTCTATCAGACAAATGTGTACAAAGGCAAAGCTATAATCAGGTTATTTATTGGTAAAATAATACACAGAAGCAATGAAAGACAGTAAGATACATTGGGGATCCTGTAATTGGGAGCTCACAGTGGGAGCAGCATTCACGAGCGCATAATCGGGAAATTGTGAGCCTGCAACCCATGACTTTCGGGGTGTGTGCTGCATTTTCCACAGATGCTTGAAGGAGAAAAAATTGCAGGGATATGGGGAATGAGCGGGGGTAGTGGGACTAACTGGATTGCTCTTCGAAAGAGCCGGCGCAGACTCGATAGGCTGAATAGCCTCCTTCTGTGCTGTGCTATTCTATGAATCTCTGAGAGGTTGCATTACGCAATCACGCAATTACAATAAATGACTTAGAAAAGAACAAAGATAAAATTAGTCCATAAAAGGTTAAAATATCCTTCTTAAAATATATTTCTTAGGTTGGTAATTTTCAGGACTTTTAGATGAAACAGCCTTTCATAGGCCTTCATAATGCAATGTTTTATGGGGATGATATGATTCCTAGTTGTTCGGAGTTCTTCTCAGTGTTAGATTCGAATTTCGGAGTAAAACCAGAAGGAGAGACAGAACTGCTGACAAAGTTAAAGTTTATTAGAAAACGGCCGGAAGGCCTTGTGCACAAGGGAGAGGAGGGAGCCTCCTCAGACTCGCACCTGTCTCTCTACCGAAATACAGCATACAAACATTTTATATACCTTTAAATAAGCGACGCCCACTGGTTACAAAAGTGGGCATACACATACAGACAACGTCACTACAGTTACTCTCTTATTGGTTGGGTGATTAGTCACTTAATGTCGGGAGCCGCCCTGAAGTGTTCTTTGACATACAGCATAACACCTAGTTTCTAGACATCTAGCTTCTGTGAGCAGGGTCGCTTAATTCTTGAGATAATAAACAATGTCAGCTTTTGGTTGTGAGCAGACATTACAAAGGAAGATAAGGTGTTTGAGGCAAAGATAGAAATTGCCGACTCCCTATGAAGTTCAGTTTCCCTTATCTCTCAGAAAGCCAGCTGCATTAAGCACTGCTTCTGTAACACTGATAACAACAAAGACCTCTAGTGAATATGCTGTGGTCTGCTATTTCTACAGTACTTACTTAAAAAGGGTTAATATGATGGTCAAGTATCCCATCATGCTTTGCAGCTACCTAAATGCTACATGTACATTTTATATACATATATTTCTTAATAAGTGAAGCTAATCATCCTTTACATATGATTTCTAGTACTACAGCCCTCCCTACAGCTTTGGTTAATGTATTTAAAGACTAGAGGATTCAGGCTTTGGTTCACAGGCCTACTTTTGTGATCCAACATCAGAAATGAAGACAAAACAATCTGCCCAGTGATTTATGTCATGGGTAATTTTTCATGGTATAGCTAAGTGCCAGCGGGGAGTAAAAAAAGCAGATTGGTTGAAATGGCTGAAATACACTTACCTTAACAATAGTGCACCCATTCCATGAGCCTCTGTAAACCTGCTGCTGCCTAGCAACTCTGGACATAGTTTCATGTAGTCGTGATTTGGATCTGACATTCTACACACCAAAATGGTGGGAAATTGCGTAGGAAGAACCTGTCCCCAAATTACTATTTAAACGAAGTGTCCATCTGTTTGAGGTGGGCTGGCAGTGGAAAATCCAGGTGCCTATCTGTTCTGCTCCTGTGTGGATTATTAGTGTCGTACTAAGTACATTGTACTTTATCTCGTTTTCATACATTCGAACACTTTACCTACTTTAGCCTCAGTAATCCTTTAACCTTTCTGCAATTTCCCTAAATTACCACACTCTGGAATCTCTGCTTAACTTGCAAGTAATATTTGCCCAGAAAGAAAATGTAATTCGTTGCTGATTTTCAAATATATCGCAAGCAATATATAGAGATTTGCAGTGTCAAATGCAGAGTTGCTGCTTGCGTTGGAACTCAAATGTTTGCAGCATTAAACAATACAGTGAATGGAAATTTACCTCCTCATCATCAACAATGACATTGTGCACGACCCAGTGATAGAAGTTACTACGAGGCCCACAGCTCAACTCGGACCATGCAACAGTGTCCCTGAGGTTTGGGCACCAGCAGGTATTTTCCATTCCTTTCTTTTTGCTTTTATTCTTGGAATTCGTCAATGGGACCAGATTTACCTTGTGCAAAAACATTTCTCAATTTGCCACTTTGGCACTACAGCATTTCGTTTCCCTAGTACTTCTTTAAAAGTCTCCACCTTTAGCTAAACCCAGGGGGGAAACTGTATGAAAGCAGCCAGGCGGAGCTAAAATAGGAAGAATGGCACATGTATTCTAGAGGTAATTCACTGTTTATATACTACGTAGCATTTTACAGCACCAGACGGTGCCATTTGGCCAAAGGTGCCTGCGTTGCTCTCTAAGACCTATCCACTTAGTCCCATTTCCTTTGATTTTTTTCTTTTTCAGATATTTATCCACTTTCCTTTTACAAGCTATTATGGATTATACTTCCATGCAATTTTTGGTAGGACATTCCACATCATAGTAACCCTTTCCAAAAAAAACTTCTCCTAGCCTCAGCCTTTGTTCTTTTTGGTCATGATCTTAAATTTATGCCCTGAAGCTCGCTCTCACTGACCTGTGGAACTCATCTTTTTTGATTTACCTTACCAAAACAGCTCATAATTTGAACACCTCTATAACTTTCACTACTCTAATGGAAAAAAAATGATCTCGTCTTTCTTAATAACTAAAGCCTCTCATCATAGTAAATGTCTTCTGTACTCTCCCCATGGCCTTGACATTGCTCCTAGGTGCCCAAAACTGGACACAATAGTCTAACTTTGGCCGATTCATTGCTTTGCATCAGTTTACAATGATCTCTTTGCTTTTATATTCCATGGCCCTATTTATAAAATCTAGGATCACATGCACTTTCTTCATAACTTTATCAACTTATCCTTCCACTTTTAAAGATTTGTGTATCTTGAACCCTTAAGTCCCTCTGCTCCTCTTCTACTTCTAAAGTTTTACCATTTAGTGTAGACGTCCTCTCCTTTTTACTGCTACTGTAGGAACGGAGGTTCCTATCAAAAAGACTGAGTTCGACTCAGGCAATTAAAATAATGAACTTTAATGAAACCAAACGAGTTTAAACTGGAAACTGCTAGAACACATCAATAACAAGTCTACTCTCCTTGAGGACTCCACGAGGACTGATCCTCTGGTCAGAAGACTGACATCATGACATCATCACGTTCTTCCCGCCACTGGGGCATCACGTGACTAACGGCATGATGTCATCACGTTGAAACCGTGCTGTAAAGGTAACTAGGCATTGTACAGTCAAACAGTGTAATTAAAGGTACAGGCACAGACAGTAACTACATTGCTGTTAAAGGAATTATGTACAACCGCTCTGAGTCCTTTGGTGGCTCCGCTGTAGTGTATGTACCTTTAAGAGGAACTATGGTTTTGAAGCCCCTGTATACTATAGTACCAGTAGTGACCACTCGGGTATATAAGTCTGTGTAGCGTCTTGTGTAGTTAGTTCACCTCCAGGCTTTGTTCAGTAAACACTTGTTAAAATCAACTCCTGCATTCCGTGTCTCCATTAACACACGGATCTAACAGTGGCGACGAGTTAGAAACGAACTTACCTGCAATTCGGCAGCACCTCAAGGGGATCGATTCCTCAGAAGCCAGAAGCAAGAAAATAAACAGTGGTTTCACCAGCTAAACGGGCTGGTGGCAGGTAGTGCACTGATCCTTCCTGGGCTGCGGTGGGCTGGAGCTCAATCGGGTGGCTCTGCAACAGGGCCGGGCAGCGAGTCGGGAAGCAGAAGCAAAGAGAGAGGCAGGGTGGAGCACTCAGGGCGCGGCCGGTGCTGCAAAGCAGGTCGGCGTTCAGACCGAGCAGAGGGAGGGGAAAGTCCCAGAGGGTCCGCTCCACGATGGGAACGGTTCTCCAAGTAACGGAGAAACTATTGAAGAGATATATATAAAAAAAAAGAGAAATACCACGAAAAGCTGCAGGTCGCAACGGGAACCGTGGAGAACAGCATTGGCAGCAGCGGCAGCGGCGGGAAAGCACAGGAGGTGCCATCTTAACTCGGCGGGGAAGAAAGAAAAGCGCGGGAGGCGCCATTTTGATCTATCGGGGACGGAGGAAAAGCACGGGAAGCGCCATTTTAGATTTTCAAGATGCCGAAGACTGGCAATATTACTGCTTTCGATAGTGATATAGAAGATTGGACCACATATGTGGAAAGAGTGGAGGTATATTGCAAGGCGAATGAAGTAACGGATGATAAAAAGGCATCGGTACTTCTAAATCTGATGGGCGCAAGGACATACGGGCTGTTACGAAACTTGATCACTCCAGCCAAACCGATGGACAAGAATTTTAAGGAGATTGTTGATACCTTGCAGGAGCACTTAAACCCAACACCGCTGCTGATAGCGGAACGATTCAAATTCTTCAGGAGGAATCAGCACAAGAATGAAAGTAACGCTGATTACTTCACCGAATTACGAAAGCTGTCAAAGCAATGCCAATTCGGGGCAGGACTGGCAGATTCTCTACGAGACAAATTCGTCTGCGGTCTCCTAAGCGAAGGAACACAGAAAAGACTACTTTCTGAGAAAGATTTGACACTGGACAAGGCTTTCAGTGTGGCTGTATCATACGAAGCAGCAGCAAGAGGAGCTGCAGAGATACAGCAAAAGCCACAGGACTTCGGCACCCATGAAAAGACATGGGGTTTCGAGAGATGTTATCGCTGAGGCAGATCCACCCATGACCAGAAGGACTGCTGGTTCAAGGACAAAGCATGCAGGCAATGCGGAAAGATGGGACACATTGCACGTGTATGCAGATCTGGAAAAAAATCCGCTGACAGTAAAAAGGTCAATAAGGAAAAGTACAGAAAGGTACAAATGATGACGGACAGTAGCTCCGAAGACCAGAAGAGCGATAGCAACTCCGGAAACAAGAGACTAAGCTGTCTCAAATTACATAATGTAATTGCCAAAGAAGATTACCAGACCATTTGGGTTACCCTCACGATAGCGGGGTCCCCAGTCAAAATGGAGCTAGATACAGGATCAGCTCTGACCGTCATGAGTCGACGGGATTACGAGTGGCTATTTCCGCATGTACCTTTGAAAGACACATCCATTATCTTGAAGACATATACGGGGCAGAAAGTATACCCCAGAGGGAAAATAAGGGTGCCTGTTGTATACAACGGCAAGGAAATACAGAAGTTGTATTTATACGTTCTGCAAGATGGTGGTCCACCGTTGTTGGGACGTGAATGGATCAGAAAGATACGTTTAGACTGGCACTCCATTCAGGCACTGACGGTGACCAGTAAGAAAAAAAATGATGATGACGTCATACCTGGACGATTAAAAGAAATCTTGGCTAATGCCAAAGAAGTGTTTCAACAGGAACTAGGAACCCTGAAAGGCACCACCGCCTCAATAAAAGTGGAAGATGCGGCAATTCCCAAGTTTTTTAAGGCAAGGCCGGTGCCATACGCAATTCGTCCAGCCGTCGAGGCAGAGCTGGAGAATTTGGAAAAAGCAGGCGTGTTATCCAAGGCAGATTGGAGCGAGTGGGCAACACCCATCATCCTGGTCATGAAGAAAACGTTGAATAATGATAAATCTGAAGAACAGAGAAAAATTTGCATCTGTGGGGACTTCAAGGTGACTGTAAACCCGGTTCTTCACACGGTACAGTATCCTCTTCCGAGGATAGAAGATATTTTCGCCTCACTATCCGGAGGGAAACGTTTCACCAAAATTGACTTGGCACAGGCATATCTACAGATGGAGGTTGAGGAGGCCTCTAAAAAGTATCTCACGATAAACACACACAAAGGCCTGTACCAGTACAATCGACTGGTTTTCGGAGTGGCATCAGCTCCGGCTATCTGGCAAAGAGCTATGGAGCAAGTCCTGCAAGGGATTCCGGGGACTCAATGCTAACTAGATGACATCTTTGTAACAGGAGAAAACGACAACGAGCACCTTGCCAACTTGGAGCAGGTGCTCACGAGGCTGAGAGAACAGGGCCTACGAGCAAATCGCCCCAAGTGCGAATTTTTCCAGAAACAAATATCATATTGTGGCCATATCATTAACAAAGAAGGGTTGCATAAGTCACCTGAAAAAATTGAAGCGGTCGTAAAGGCCCCAGTGCCTGAAAATGTCTCACAATTAAGGTCGTTCCTGGGATTAATAAATTACTATCATAAATTTTTACCAAACTTGTCGACGGTTCTGCACCCTCTTAACGCACTGCTACAAACGGGAGTAGTTTGGAAATGGAGCGAAGACTGTAAACGCGCCTTCCATAAATGCAAAGGCTTGATCACGTCCAGGGAAGTGTTGGCTCATTACAACCCATCACTGCCAATCAGACTGGCGTGCGATGCATCCCTTTACGGCGTGGGAGCGGTATTATCGCATAGATTCCCTGATGGCTCGGAGCGGCCGATAGCTTTTGCGTCACGCTCATTGAACTCAGCTGAGCGTAACTATGCCCAGATCAACAGGGAGGCACTCAGCCTGGTGTGGGGGGTGAAGAAATTCAACCATTACCTACACGGACAAAAATTTACCTTGTTGACTGACCATCAACCCCTCGTCTCCAAATTCAACCCTAAAAAGGGCGTTCCCATTATGACAGTGCAAAGGCTACAGAGGTGGTCCCTTTTCCTAGGGGCACACCAATATGACACAGAATAAAAAGGAACAAAACAGCATGGGAATGCTGACGGGTTATCGCGCCTGCCGTTGCCAACAGTAGAAGAGGCGCCTACAGTGGACCCAGTGGAGATGTTCCACTCTACCATAGTGGAATGTCTACCGGTGACAAATTCTACCATTGAAAAGGAAACGAGAAATGACCCGACTCTCTCACGAGTCTACGATTTAACGGTGAAGGGATGGCCAGCACATGGCGAACCACTGTTGCCAGCATTCTCGCAAAGAAGAGAACAGCTGTCAGTGTGCCGAGGAACCTTGATGTGTGGATCCAGTGTGGTGATTCCACCCAAACTCAAGGATAAAGTGCTAAAGGAGCTTCACGAGGCGCATCTGGGTGGAGTGAAAATGAAAAACTTAGCCAGAGCGTTTGTGTGGTGGCCAGGTATCGATGGAGACATCGAAGAAATGACCAAGAGCTGTCTAGGATGCCAGAAGGTCCAAAACGCCCCACCACAAGCCCCTCTACATCCATGGGAGTGGCCCTCATCTCCATGGCAAAGGGTACATATCGACTTTGCTGGTCCATTTATGGACTCAATGTTCTTAATCGTGGTGGATGCACACTCCAAGTGGCCGGAGGTAATAAAGATGTCCTCCACCACCACGGAAAAAACCATCACAGTATTAAGGACCATATTCACCAGGAATGGGCTGCCTGAACAGATCTGTTCTGATAATGGACCGCAATTTGTATCCGAAGAATTCAGGAAGTTCTTAAAAAACAATGGGGTTAAGCACTACACGTCCGCCCCATACCATCCCGCCACCAATGGATTAGCTGAAAGGTTTGTCCAGACCTTCAAGAAGGCCATAAAGGCCATGGGTAATGAAGACATAAATCTACAACATAAGGTAGATAACTTCTTGTTTGCGTACAGGAATGCAACACATGTGGTTACAAACCAAACCCCCGCCATGATGCTTTTCAATAGAAGACTAAGATGCCGGCTGGATTTGGTCAAGCCAAACATCAGAAGGGATGTAGAGAACCGACAATTTCAAAGCATGAATGAAAGGCCAACTAGAACCTTCCAGAGAGGTCAACCAGTTTTGGCCCGGGACTACCGTACCGAGAAATGGCAGCCTGGAACTATTTGCACACGACTAGGACCGCTGATGTATACCGTGGACATTGGAGAAAGCATAATAAGGCGCCATGCTGACCAGATCATAGAGTCATCCGAAAAAGGACAACCTACACCACAACTCTATACGCCTAGTGATGAAGCAGAGATACCCGTAGTATCTACCTCCGATCCGGTGATACTGGAACCAGATGAACCCGACACTGGCATTGAAGCTGAATCGACCTTGCCAAAAGAACCTACTACACCACCGAAACCTACTACACCACCGAGGTGTTATCCGGACCGAGTCAGGAAGCCTCCAGAGAGACTGAATTTGTAATTGATTAACTTCAGCAAATGTGTAGATTATTGTTCTTGTAAAAATGTTATTTAATGATTACTTAAAATGTTATGTACTATTTATCTAAAAGGGGAGGAATTGTAGTGTATGTACCTTTAAGAGGAACTATGTTTTTGAAGCCCCTGTATACTGTAGTACCAGTAGTGACCACTCGGGTATATAAGCCTGTGTAGCGTCTTGTGTAGTTAGTTCACCTCCAGACTTTGTTCAGTAAACACTTGTTAAAATCAACTCCTGCATTCCGTGCCTCCATTAACACATGGATCTAACATCCGCCACATGCGCCCCCACAGAATTGTCTTTAACAGAAAAGGTGAGGCGAGGAGGAGGCCTGATGAGCCTGTCCGATCAACTTCGGTACCCTGGTAGAGGAAGTTGACGACTGGTGATCGAGTTGGCAGTCGGTTGCGGCTAAGCAGGCGCGGCGAGCGCGGTGGAGTTGTCAGGCGGCTTTGGTTGATCTGGTGCAGCGGCAACGGGCGGACAGCCACGTTTGGGTGGTTGAGCGACTACGACAGGGTGGTCCAGGTCCAGCTGAGCCGACTTCAAGTGGTCCACCGAGATGTGATCCGGCTTCCCTCCGACGTCGACCGAAAAGGATTTGTCTCCTGGTTCGATGACGCAGAAAGGACCAGTGTAAGGGGGCTTGAGCGGATCCCGGTGAGCATCGTGGTGGACGAAGACATACTCCGCATTCCTCAGTCCCGGTGGCACGTAGGAGTTCTGCAAACCGTGATTGGACGTAGGTATCGGAGCAAAGCATCTGGCCGCTTCTTGGTGGTGAACGAGTTGCCGGGAGGCGGACCATGGCTCTGTGGGAGAAGGGAGGAAATCTCCTGGTAGACGGAGCGGCTGGCCATAGACGAGTTCAGCCGAAGACGATTGAAGGTCGTCTTTGGGCACCGTATGAAGACCCAACAGGACCCATGGGAGTCTGTCCACCCATCCTGCGCCTTGAAGACTGGCCCGAAGAGAGGCTTTAAGCGACTTGTGGAATCGCTCACAAAGGCCGTTTGCCTGCGGATGATATGCGGTGGTGCGATGAAGTTTGGTACCGAGCCCCTGAGCCACAGTGTTCCAAAGATCCGAGGAAAATTGTGGCCCGCGGTCAGAAGAGATGTCTGCTGGTACCCCGAAACGGGCAACCCAACAGGAGATGAAAGCTCTAGCGATGTCTGCCGACGTGGTGGAAACCAAAGGAATTGCCTTTGGCCACCTAGTGGTGCGGTCCACTATGGTGAAGAGATGAGTATAACCCTGAGAAGGCGGAAGCGGCCCCACGAGGTCCACATGCACGTGGTCGAAACGACGCTCCGGAACAGTGAACGCAGCCACTGGAGCCTTGACATGACGCTGGACTTTGGCCTTCTGGCAAATGATGCAGGTATTAGCCCAGTCACGGACATCGATGTGCATACCTTTCCAAACGAACTTGGCCGACATAAGCCATTGCGAAGCCTTCATCCCCGGGTGCGACAACCCGTGTATGGCATCAAAAACCTTCCAGCGCCATGCAACTGGCACGATAGGTCGAGGAACTCCTATGGAAACGTCGCAAAGGAGTGTGGCACCTGCGGCCTGGAAGATGACGTCGGTCGCTTGGAAGCTAGAGGGAACGGTTCTATATGATTGGACCTCCAAGTCCGAAACCTGATCTGCCACCATGAGGGGTTGTCGATTCCCAGGTGAACTGCATGGACTGTCGCACGGGAGAGGCAATCTGCCACCAGGTTGTCCTTACCAGACACATGTTGAATGTCCGTGGTAAATTCGGAAGTGAACGTCAAGTGACGTTGTTGATGAGCGGACCACGGTTCGGCGGTCTTGGCCATGGCGAACGTAAGGGGTTTGTGGTCGACAAAAGCCGTGAAGGGGCGCCCCTCCAATAAAAACCGGAAATGGCGAAAGGCGAGGAAAAGGGCCAGTAGCTCCCTATCGAAGGTGCTGTACTTTTTTTCATTCTTTCGTAATTGACGGCTGAAAAATGCCAGCGGTTGCCACGTGCCGTTGACCCACTGTTCTTGCACTGCCCCGATGGCGTAGTCTGACACGTCGGTGGTAAGGGTGATAGTAGCACCTGGAAGTGGGTGCGCCAGCATGGTTGCGTTGGCCAAAGCGTTCTTGGTGTCGCCGAATGCCTTGACCATTTCAGCTGTCCAGCTGATTGGATCTTTACTGGACTTGCCCTTGAGGGCCCCGAACAAAGGTTGCATGAGTTGAGCCGCCTTGGGGACGAAACAGTGGTAGAAGTTGACCATCCCCAGGAACTCCTGCAAGGCCTTGACTGTTGACGGCTGCGGGAAAGAAGTAACCGCCTCAACCTTCGTCGACAAAGGGACGGCGCCGTCCGATGTTATGCGATGTCCCAGGAAGTCGATTTGTTGCAGGCTGAACTGACACTTAGCCGGGTTGATGATTAAACCGTGTTGGCTGAGGCACGTAAAGAGGGAACACAAATGGGAGATGTGCTCCTCCTTGCTGGCACTGGCGATGAGTATGTCGTCAAGATAGACTAAAATGAAACGCAGGTCTTGAAGAACAGAGTCCATTAAACGCTGGAACGCCTGTGCTGCGTTCTTTAAGCCAAACGGCATCCGCAGGAACTCAAAGAGGCCAAAAGGGGTGATGACTGCGGTTTTCGGAACGTCTTGTGGGTGCACTGGAACCTGGTGATATCCACGGATGAGGTCGACTTTAGAGAAGATAGAATTTCCCGCCAAGTGGGCCGAGAAGTCCTGGATATGCGGGATCGGGTACCGATCCGGAGTGGTGGCGTCGTTGAGGCGTCGGTAGTCACCGCATGGCCGCCAACTGCCGCCTGGTTTCGGCACGATGTGGAGAGGCAAGGACCAGGGATTCTTCGATCGCCTAATGATCCCGAGCCGCTCCATTGTGGCGAACTCCGCCTTCGCAGCTGCGAGCTTGCCGGGTTCGAGCCTTCTAGCCCGCGCATAAACTGGGGAGCCAGTAGTGGTGATGTAATGCTCAACACCATGTTTCGTCGCCGAAGAGGAGAAGGTGGGCCTTGTCAGCTCCGGAAACTCCTCGAGGAGCCGCGTGAAATCATCTGGAGGAGGGAAAGCACAGGTAATGGAGCGCGCCACGGAGGTACCGTGGAAGCACGGAATTGAGTGGAAAGTGGCCGCGTTGATCAGCCGGCGGTGCCGGACATCGACTAGTAGGCTGTTGGCACACAGAAAATCCGCCCCTAGGATAGCCTGTGAGACTGTGGCCGTGACGAATTCCCAGAAGAAGTGCTGACCGCCGAAACAGACTTCGACCCGCCGCTTTCAGAACGTTCGAATAGCTGCGCCATTAGCCGCCACAAGGGAAAATCCGAGGTTCCCAGTCTGCATGTCGAGCTTCGACGCAGGTAGAATGCTACACTGCGCCCCGGTGTCACAAAGGAAACGGCGACCCGAGAGGGAATCGGTGAAATAGAGGAGTTTCCCCGTAGAACCGACGGCCATCGCCACCGTGGAACGCCCGTTAGATTTGGTCATCCATCACCAGGGACGCCGCCTGCGCCTTCTTGGTTTTTTTGGGGGCGAAAAACTGCAGGGGGAACGGCAGCATCGTGATTTTGCGCCAAAACGGGCGTGGTAGGAGCACCAGCCCGCCATAGGAGAAGCCGGGGCCGTGTCTGTGGGGGGTGGGCGCCTCGTGGCCGTGCAGGACTGCTGGGTAACCGTGAAAATCTTATCGGCTTCAGCCGCAAGCTTGGCGCAGTCTGTAATGTCGGATCTGGCTAGGGCAGCCTGAACCTCTTCAGGCAGTTGAGAGAGGAAAAACTCCCGGAAGAGGAAACATTCCGGTTCAGCACCCAAGAGCGTGAGCATTTGGCTCATGAGCTCGGATGGTTTGGAGTCCCCGAGGCCGGGCAGCGTGATGAGCCGGCGAGCACGCTCCGACTTTGATAGCCCGAAAACCTGAAGCAACCGCGCCTTAATTGCATCATACTTGCTGTCAGTAGGAGGACTACCGATGAGGCTGATGATCCGTGATGCAGTTGCGCTGTCGAGGGCGGAGACCACGTAATAATAACGGGTCTGATCCGCGATGATTTTCCGAATGGCGAACTGGGCTTCAGCCTGGATGAACCAGGCGTCTGGTTGTTGCTCCCAGAACTGTGGCAGTTTCAGCGTGACGGCGTTCGTATCCATGTCGAATCTTCCACAAAAATCGTTCATAGAAGTCGGGGTCACCAATGTAGGAATGGAGGTTCCTATCAAAAAGACTGAGTTCGACACAGGCAATTAAAATAATGAACTTTAATGAAACCAAACGAGTTTAAACTGGAAACTGCTAGAACACATCAATAACAGGTCTACTCTCCTTGAGGGCACCACAGGGACTGATCCTCTGGTCAGAAGACTGACGTCATGACGTCATCACGTTCTTCCCGCCACTGGGGCATCACATGACTAACGGCATGACATCATCATGTTGAAACCGTGCTGTAAAGGTAACTAGGCATTGTACAGTCAAACAGTGTAATTAAAGGTACAGGCACAGACAGTAACTACATTACTGTTAAAGGAATTATGTACAACCGCTCTGAGTCCTTTGGTGGCTCCGCCACACTACTAAAATTCCATCCATCCGCAGTGCAGCGACAATGGGCCTTTTATTCCTCCCAAAATGTATTATTTCACATTTCTTGACATTATATTTCATCCAACATCCATCTGCCCAATCTAGTAGCCTGGATATGTCCTTCTTAAATAACTTATAGTCCTTGTCACAGTCAAATAAGCTTCCTATTTCTGTGCTGGCTGCAAATTTAAATATCATGCTTCTTCTAACTGAGTCCAGATAATTTATATATATATTTAGAAGAGGAATAATCTTAACACTGACCCCTGGGGGTACTATTGTTCATATCCATCCAGTCTGAAAAATATCCATTAACCACTACTCCCTGTTTTCTATCCTTTAGCCAACTCCCTATCCATGCAGCCACATTCCCTTTAACACCATAAATCTAATCAAAAATCCTTCTATGTGGCACGTTATTGTGGCGGAGCCACTGAATGACTCTGGGCAACTGTACATAATTCCCTTTAACGATGTTCTAACACCAGCCTAAGCCTGTACCATTGTGTTAGACATTACTTCGTTTTGTATATAGTGTTTGTATGCACGGGGCGTGGCCCCTTTAAGAGCGCGGGAAAACGCGGGCAAACGCGATGACATCATGTCGCAAACCACGTGACTGCCCAGGCAGTCCTCGTGGAAGCTTCATCTTGTAAAGACCTGTTTTCGTAGTTCTCCTGTATCGATCTCAACAAACCATTTGAACTCGTTTAGTTTTACATTAAAGACCTGTTTGTTTGATCGACTGAGTCGACCTCAGTTATTAGTTAGGAATTCGTCAATTCCTACATTGGTGACCCCGTCTTTTGTGATCGTTTTTCGCAAAAAGAACGCAGCATGGAGGCCAACGCCGTTTCGTTGAAGCTACCGCAGTTCTGGGAGAAGCAAGCGAACTCGTGGTTCATTCAGGTCGAAGCCCAGTTCGCCCTGAGGGACATTGTTGCGGATCAGACTAAATATCTCTATGTGGTCTCCGCACTCGACGGCTCTACCGCCTCACGGATCATCAGCCTCCTCGAGAACCCTCCTACGGAGCGCAAGTACGAAACCCTCAAGGCGCGGTTGCTACAAGTTTTCGGACTCACTAAAGTGGAGCGCGCCCGTCGATTGCTTGCTATGCCCGGGCTTGGGGACTCCAAGCCTTCGGAGTTGATGAGCCAAATGCTCACGCTCCTGGGCTCAGAACCGGAATGCTTCCTTTTCCGGGAACTCTTCCTCAGCCAGCTGCCTGAGCAGGTGCAAGCTGCCCTGGCCAGATCCGAGGTACAAGACTGCGCGGCACTAGTGGCAGAGGCGGACAAAATTTTCGCGGTAATGCAGCAGGACTGCGCCGCCACGAGGCGCCCATCCCCCACAGACGCTGCCCCAGCTCGTCAGCCTGCTGGGCTGTGTTTCTACCACGTGCAGTTCGGCGCGAAGACGAGACGTTGCCGCCCTCCCTGCAGCTTTCCCCCCCAAAAAACCAACTGCAACTACTGAGGAATGGGTCTAATGGGCGTCCCGCGGCCGCCATGGTGATCGGCACCGCGGGCAAGTTGCTTTTTATCACCGATACGTTCTCCGGTCGTCGTTTTCTGTGCGACACCGGAGCGCAGTGCAGCATGTTGCCCGCATCCGCCCTCGATGTATAGGTAGGGAAGCACGGCCTCGCCCTTGAAGCGGTCAATGGCGGAGCGATTCGGACTTTCGGCAGACGGCGGGTGGAGGTGTGTTTCGGGGGCCAACGCTTCCACCGGGAGTTTGTGACGGCCAAGGTTTCGCAACCCATTCTCGGCATGGATTTCCTGTGCGCCAACAGCCTCCTGGTTGACGTGAGGAACCGACGGTTGATCAATGCGGCTACTTTTCATTCTATCCCTTGTTACCGCAGTAACACTACGTTGCGCGTAGTGCTTTTCTGGCTCCGGATGAGTTCGCTCGCCTGCTCGGCGAATTCGCCGACCTGACACGACCCACGTTCTCCTCCACGGCCACGAAACATGGTGTGGAACACCACATCACCACCAACGGCCCCCCGGTCTATGCGTGGGCCCGGCGCCTGGAACCTGGCAAGCTGGCGGTCGCAAAAGCGGAGTTCGCAACCATGGAACGGTTAGGGATTATTCGCCGGTCGAATAGTCCCTGGTCTTCACCCCTCCACATCGTCCTGAAGCCTGGCAGTGGATGGCGGCCATGCGGCAACTATCGACGCCTAAATGACACCACCATTCCTGATCGGTACCCGATCCCCCACATCCAGGATTTCTCCGCCCATTTGGCAGGGAACACTGTCTACTCGAAAGTCGACCTCGTCCGGGGCTACCACCAGGTCCCCGTTCATCCCCAAGACGTTCAGAAGACCGCAGTCATCAGCCCATTCGGCCTTTTCGAGTTCTTAAGAATGCCGTTTGGCTTAAAGAACGCCGCCCAGGCTTTCCAACGCCTGATGGGCTCCATGCTGCAGGACCTCAAGTTCCTCTTTGTCTATTTGGACGACATCTTCATTGCCAGTCCCACCAAAGAAGAACACCTCTGTCACCTCCGCACCCTTTTTCAGCGTCTCAGCCAACACGGCCTGATTATCAACCCGGCCAAGTGTCAGTTTGGCCTGCAATGAATTGATTTCCTGGGGCATCGCATCACTTTGGAGGGAGCGGTTCCGTTACAAGCGAAGGTAGAGGCGGTGGCGTCCTTTCCACGCCTGCAAACCATTAAGGCCCTGCAGGAATTCCTAGACATGGTAAATTTTTACCACCGTTTCGTGCCTAAGGCAGCACTACTCATGCAGCCCCTGTACGAGGCCCTCAAGGGCAAGACTGGCAAAGCTACGGTAGACTGGACGGAGGACATGGTCCGGGCGTTCGCTGACACAAAAAGAGCCTTGGCCAATGCGACTATGCTGGCGCACCCGCTGCTGGGAGCCACTATCGCCCTCACCACCGACGCGTCAGACTACGCAATCGGCGCCGTGCAAGAGCAGTGGGTAAACGGGACCTGGCAGCTGTTGCCGTTCTTCAGCCGTCAACTACGGCGGAACGAGCGAAAGTATAGCATGTTCGACCGGGAGTTGCTCGCTCTTTGTCTGGCCATCCGACATTTTTGCTTCCTCCTGGAAGGATGTCCCTTCACCGCCTTCGTGGACCATAAGCCGCTCACCTTCGCCATGGCCAAGACTGCCGAACCGTGGTCATCCCGACAGCAACGTCACCTGACCTACATATCCGAGTTCACCACGGATATACAGCACGTGGCCGGTAAAGACAACCTGGTGGCCGACTGCC
This sequence comes from Somniosus microcephalus, assembly GCF_052327205.1. NCBI lineage: Eukaryota > Metazoa > Chordata > Chondrichthyes > Squaliformes > Somniosidae > Somniosus > Somniosus microcephalus. Next base: position 67,255,269 of record NC_140991.1, read on the forward strand.
TTTCCCGCGCCACCGTCAGTAGGGTTCATTTAGGCATCGATTACGCCCTCATGGCAGCAGATCAAGCCTCGGACCCAGAAGTCCAAGCCTACAGAACCACTGTCACTGGCCTCCAGCTGGCTGACGTCAAGTTTCATGTGGCAGGTACCATGCTCTTGTGTGATGTCTCCGTTCGGGACCCTCGCCCTGTCGTACTGGCCGTCTGGCGCCGCAAAGTGTTCGACGCCATACATGGGTTATCACGCCCAGGGATGAAGGCCTCGCAGAAGCTGATGTTGAGGAAATTCGTATGGCACAGCATGCACAAGGATGTCCGCGACTGGACCAAAACCTGCGTGGTCTGCCAAAAGGCCAAAGTACAGCGTCACATCAAAGCTCCATTGGCCACCATCGCAGTTCCGGAGAGACGGTTTGACCATGTCAATGTGGACCTGGTGGGTCCACTCCCACCCTCCCATGGTTTTTCACACATCCTGACCATGGTTGACTGCACCACCAGATGGCCGGAGACAGTTCCCCTATCATCCACTACTTCGGCGGACGTGGCCAGGGCGTTCATTTCCACCTGGGTCGCCCGTTTCGGAGTGCCCGCTGATATTTCTTCAGACAGGGGATCACAGTTTTCCTCTGAACTCTGGAATGCAGTGGCCCAAGGACTCGGTGTCAAATTACACCGCACCACAGCCTACCACCCACAGGCGAATGGTCTCTGTGAACGTTTCCACCGGCCACTGAAAGCTGCCCTGAGGGCCAGCCTTCAGGACGCTGGATGGGCAGACAAGCTACCGTGGGTTATGTTGGGCCTTCGCACGGCCCCCAAAGAAGACCTTCACTCTTCATCCGCGGAGCTGGTGTATGGACAACCATTGCAAGTCCCAGGAGATTTCCTACCGGAAGCGACGAAGCTTTGGTCCGCGTCTGACCAGCTTACTAATCACCGGGAGGTGGCCAGCTGTTTCGCGCCGGTGCCCATTTCGCACCACGGGCTGCAGAGTTTGCACGTTCCAACGGGGCTTCGCAAGGCAGAATACGTCTTTATTCGTCACGATGCTCACAGGAATCCACTCAAGGCCCCATATACTGGTCCCTTCCGCGTGTTGGAGGCAGGGGACAAAACCTTCACCGTAGATGTCGGTGGTAAGCCGGACCACATTTCAGTCGATCGATTGAAACCAGCACATCTGGACCTCGACCGCCCCATTGAGACAGCACCACTGCCGAGACGAGGTCGGCCACCCATCGCCGTTCCGGCAGACCAAGCGCAACCGCTCGCCAGATCGCCAGCCGCCCAGCAGCCTCCACCTCAGGAGTACAGGCGTCGTTCCGACAGGCTCATCAGACCCCCTCGCCGTTTGACTTTGTCTGGTAAAGCGAAATCTGGGGGGGTGCATGTGGCGGAGCCACTGAATGATTCTGGGCAACTGTACATAATTCCCTTTAATGATGTTCTAACACCAGCCTAAACCTGTATCATTGTGTTAGACATTACTTCGTTTTGTATATAGTGTTTGTATGCACGGGGCGTGGCCCCTTTAAGAGCACGGGAAAACACGGGCAAGCGCGATGACGTCATGTCGCAAATCACGTGACTGCCCAGGCAGTCCTCGTGGAAGCTCCATCTTGTAAAGACCTGTTTTCGTAGCTCTCCTGTATCGATCTCAACAAACCGTTTGAACTCGTTTAGTTTTACATTAAAGACCTGTTTGTTTGATCGGCTGAGTCGACCTCAGTTATTAGTTAGGAATTCGTCAATTCCTACATTATGTGTCTTTCAAAATCCACATACGCATCTACTGCATTTCCTTTATCAATATATACTGCAGTATTTCCTTGAAGAACTGTATTACATTTGTCAGACATAAGTTCCCTTTTACAAATCCATGTTGCATATCCTTAATTAGCCCAAGTCTTTCTAACTGATTATTAATTATTTCTCATGAGCTTACCCATGATTACTGCCCCCTCCACCTTGCTATCTATTAACCCTCTCTACTCCCACTGTCTCGATCACAGACAAGGCCATCTATGATCACTGCATTTTATTCCTCACAATCCATATCCTCCTCCACCTTCCAACCCACATCCCTTCGCATTCGCCTCTGAAAAATCTCTCTTCCAAGTTATTTACAACTGCACTTTCAAACGCCCAACTCTCTAGCCTTTGGTCCTCCATTCGCCATGATACTTCTTCAGATGTCGATATGTTCAATCACTCCCTCAGCTCCACCTTTGATGCCCTAGTCCCCAGTAAAAACTTTACTCCCTTCCATTGTTCCCCTGGTATGACCCCCATCCCCTTCTCGAATGATCCTGGAATGGAGAACGGCTTATAGTAGCTTAGAATCCCTAGCTTCTTTTATCCACTATAAAATTGTCTCTGTAAACCCCTCTCCCGTTCCTTCTTGAGTCTCACCCCCAAGAACAAGTGCAAGGAGCTCATGGACTTCTTTGTCACTAAGATTGAAGCTATCCATTCAGCTCTCTCTGACACATCCCCCTGTCCCCTTGCCACCAAACCAAACTTCCCCCAGAGTTCTCTCTGGCTGTAGCCCTGATCCCAATGTTTTTCTCTTACTTCTCTCCAATCCCCTTTCATACATTCTTCAAGCTCATCTTCTCCATAAAAAAAAGAAAGACTTGCATTTACATAGCGCCTTTCACAACGTCAGGACGTCCCAAAGCGCTTTACAGCCAAAGAAGTATAGTCACTGTTGTAGTGTAGGAAATGCAGCGGTCAATTGTGCACAGCAAGCTCTCACAAACAGCAATGTGATAGTGACCAGATAATCCTTTTTTGTTATATTGATTGAGGAATAAATATTGGCCTGGACCCCAGGGATAACTCCCTTGCTCTTCTTCAAAATATTGCCTTGGGATCTTTTATATCCACCTGAGAGAACAGACGGGGCCTCGGTTTAACGTCTCATCTGAAAGACGGTGCCTCCGACATTGCAGTACTCCCCCAGCACTGCACTGGAGTGTTAGTCTATATTTTTGTGCTCAAATCTCTGGAGTGGGACTTGAACCCACAACCTTCTGACTCAGAGGCAAGTGTGCTACCCACTTTAAAAAAAATTATGTATATTATTTATTGAACATTAAAAACATTTACAACATCGTGATCATTCCATTGTATCATACAAATCTATTCTGCTGCTCTGCACAGCCATTCCGCCACCACATTTTAACATCAAAACCTGAAGTTTAATTTGTCTCCTTTAACATATATTAATCGATTGTACTTTAAAAATTGATTGTAAATTACTATCTTTAAATTCCTTTCTCAATAAAATATCCACAGAGCCTTATAATGATCTTTTAGCTTATATTTAAAATACTCTTTTAGATTTATTCTCCTCCCCTTAAAAAACAGAGCATTCCTTCTTTGCACAATGAACATTAAATTAATTGCTGCTCCGCTAGACTCAGGCAGACTCTTCTGCAATCCCCATCTCCAAATTGAGTCCCAAGGGATTCCCATTCTCGCTCTTTGGTCCCCACCCAGCAAAAAAACCTCACACAACTGTCGAACATAGTAATTAAAGGGGGAAAAATTCAGTATCGCCCCGTTTGGGGCGCCATTATCGGCCGTGCGCAAAGTTTAGCGCCTGCCGCTAATTATTGCCTCCGACTGCAAACTTGGCTTTTATCGCCCCTGGAGGTGATTGGAACGCTAAATCAGGCACTTCACACCTGTCTTAAGGCGCAAAGGCCGAGGAGCGAGGCGCTACCTCAGAGCGCTGGCGAAGCAAGGAAGGGCAAATCAAAATAAACCTGCAAAGTGCTGCTCAGTACTCAAAATTCCTTCACACAGCATTGAATCTCTCCAGTAGTCTCTCGGTCTCTCTCTCTCAGAATGCGTGGTGCAAAAATGTCACCGACAAAAAACGACAGGAAGCGGTTGCCTTTAAATCGCGCTCCCCCAGTCCCTTTCTGACAGCATAACGCTCCCCTCAACCTGTCGTTGCTAGCGGCAGGTGGTAAGGCAGGGGGCGCCACCCAATTTTCGGTCCGGGGCGCTACCGGGGCGTTGCGCACTCAACTGACGTAACAATCTGCCGGCGCAGGAGATCGTGGCAGTAGTGTTTAGCGCCACCGCAAAATGTCTAGTTAATTTCTCGAGCGGCGCAAACATCGCTGCGCCCGGGCGCTAGGTGCTTTGCAACCCATTAGCGCCCTCTTGAGGCGCTAATGGGAGGCGCAAACAACTGAATTTTTCCCCCAAAATCCTTTAACTCCGGACATAACACTGGTAAATGGGAGAGAGTCTCATCCGATGTCCACACACTGGGCAAGTTGCCCCCTCCCCTCGCCCAATCTTACGTAAGACCGTCATGGTAAAAATCCAGTTATGAGCCAATTTGAAATGCAGTTCAATCCACTCTGGACATTTAAAATTCGCCCATACTCCCTTCCAAATCCTGTTGAAGTCTAGCTGTGGGTATATACTTTGCCAAAACTCCTGACCAGCAGGTGTCTTGAATCTCCATTCTCTAAATACCTCATAGAAATCTCGAGTATTACAGTTGTCAAATTGGACCAACTCTCCCCCTTTCTCCAGCAGAAAGCTTGAAAAAGCGGGACGCATTTTACTTCCTTTGGAGATTTCTGCATTTATTTCTTCCATCCAATCCTGTGGCATTGCCCTCACAATCTTTTCCTACATGGTCATAATTGCTTTTTCCTCTACCTCCTGATCCTCCTCCCACACCGTGTCCCTCACTACCGCTTCCAGCAACCAACCTGGAATTACCTCGTTTAATACATTTTTCACATATATAACACCAGCTTTTATAAAAGGTTGATTAAATAATACCTCTCCTTCAATGTTGACCCACCTGTTCAAAAATAAGGGTTGTTCTAAAAATTCCTCAGCACCCTTGGGCAGAAACTGCACACTTTTAAAAAATTGGGTCCAAGTCTCTACAACTCCCTTATAAAACCAAGGGAGAGGTTTAATCGATTTCAAAAACATATTTTGTATTCCATATACAATATCCCATGCCCTCCTATCCCACTTCGTTTTTAAAAAAATGCTCTAAACAACTCTTCCAAAAACTTGTATTTGACTTCTGAAGAAATCTCCTCACTTATTTGATTCTAAAGGATTTTTTTCTTCAAATCAATATCTGGGAAATTGAGTCCTCCCTGATTTCTCCATCCAATGATGGTATTGTAAGCCACCAAGGCTGGTTTCCCTTCCCATAAATGTAGTGTATGTACCCGTTTACCTTTAAGGGAACTATAGAATGTAACCGTTCGCCTTTAAGAGCACTACTTTAGGTGTGGCACTATTTGTTGGCTCATGTATACTGTAATACCGATAGTGACCACACCAGTATATAAGGGTTGTGATACGTTAATTAGGGCAGAATCGCCTGAACCTCTGAATAGTAAAGACCTGTTTTGTTTGTTAATCTTGGAGCCTGTGTATTATTTACAATACAAACCACAGACTTTACAATGGCGACGAGGCCGATCGTACCCTGCGGCAACAGTAGTTCCTAAGCAACTAAGGAGCGTCGAAGTGAGGCACTCGCCCTCGTCGTTCTGCTGGGTGAAAACTCGAGGCTGCAGCGATAGCAAAGAGGAAGATTTTGGCATTGAAAACTTCCATCTGCAACAGGCACTGACGGTCCCTTCTGCCACAGTGAGGAGCGAGCCGATCGACAAGAGAGGCAAGGCTGCCACGGACTGTGAGTAAGGGAACAGTAAAAGAAAATAAGGAAGGAGTAAAACCAGAGGATAAGGGCGGTACACTCGACCACGGTCGAGGGGGAAAGGAGCCAGACAAAGTCGGGTCCAGAGGCGCTGAGACCGGGAGCAGGCCGGGTGAGACAGAGCCGAGAAATCGGGAATTGGCCGAGAGCCAGTTCAGAGGCTGTAACTGTCCGCCGTCATCGGGGGTACCCGGAGCCGGTTGCCTGCCGCGGGAAGGAGAGCGCTGAAGCCGACGCGCGGGCTGGGGATCTGAAAGCCAGCGGAGAGCACTGAAGCCGACACGCGGGCTGGGGATCTGAAAACCAGCGGAGAGCGCTGAAGCCGACGCGCGGGCTGGGGGTCTGAAAGCCAGCGGAGAGCGCTGAAGCCGACGCACAGGCTGGGGACCGGTAGCCAGCGGCCGTCGCCCGCGGGGGAAAGTGTACCCCTCCCGCCAGGGGAAGAAGCGGGAAACCGCCATTGCCGTGGGCGGGGAGAACAGAAGAGCGCGGGGAAAACCGCCATTAAAGTGGGCGGGGAGAGCCGAGAAGCGCGGGAAAGCCGCCATTTTTCGCGGGAAAACCGCCGGGGGAAGAAGACAGAAGCGGGAAACCGCCATCTTAGAAAAACAATAATAAGTAAAGAAATACTTGTGTTGTTCTCGAGGAGAGAAGAAGATGCCTAAGCGAGGAAATATTAATGATTTTGATGTTGAGATAGAGGACTGGGCCACGTATGTGGAACGCATAGAAATATATTGCAAAGCCAACGAAATTGAGGATGACAACAAGGCAATAACTTTGTTAAATTCGATGGGAGCAAAAACATACGGGCTCTTGAAACATCTAATAGCACCAGTTAAACCAGTGGACCAGGCCTTCGAAGAGATCGTAGCAGTGCTGAAGGATCACTTGAACCCCACACCGTTGATGCTGGCTGAACGATTTAAATTTTACGCAAGAACCCAGAGGCAAGATGAAAGCAATGCGGAATACTTAGTCGAACTGCGTAAGCTAGCGAAATACTGCCAGTTTGGAGGGAATTTGACAGAGGCGCTGCGGGACAAGTTCGTATGCGGCATGGCCAAAGAAGGAACGCAGAAGCGACTTCTGGAAGAAAACGACCTCACACTGGACAGGGCTGTCCTCATAGCTTCATCGCACGAAGCCGCAGCGAAAGGAACGGCGGAAATGCAGCTAACGGCGGTGGCACTCGGGGTGGACCAAATTACTGCAAGCACTTCCAAATGCTACCGTTGTGGAAAGACAACGCACGACCAGAATTAGTGCTGGTTTAAGAACCAAGAGTGCAGGAAATGTGGCAAACTGGTCACATCGCGAAGGTATGCAGGTCCGGAAAGAAGACCAACAAGCAAAGGAAGCCACCACCACAAGAAAAGTACAACAAGGTGCATCAGGTGGCTGAAAAGAGTTCAGACGAACAAAATTCAGACTCAGACCCAAACAGCCAGGAGCTGGATAGTCTGAGAATCCACAATGTGGGTAAAGTAACTGATCTACAGACGATCTGGGTCACACTAAAAATAGCTGGAGTCCAAGTACGAATGGAGCTGGACACGGGATCAGCTGTATCAGTCATCAACCAAAAGGACTACCACCGGCTATTCTCTCACATACCCTTAAGAAATACTAAATTCGTATTACAGACATACACGGGGCATAATGTATACCCCATGGGAAAAATACGAGTCAAAGTGAGAGAGAGGGGCAAAGAACACCCACGAATGAATCTGTACGTATTACCTGAGGGAGGACCACCACTCCTAGGGCGGGAGTGGATGCAGAAAATAAACATAGAGTGGCACTACCTAAAAGCCATAGGGAAGGAGGACTCGGTGCAAGCTATCAGCTCAGATTCTGAAATGGATGACGTGACGACCAATGTAAACATGGAAGACAAGGCAAAAAGGGAATTGCTGATGAGGGGAAAGGAAACGAAGACAGGCAGGCAGGCCCATGTTACCAAGCAAAATCAAGCTGTAGAGCAGAACCCCAGGTTGACAGAGAATTCTGAGCCTGCTCAAGCTAAGGATTCATCCACGATGGAAGAACACCGAGCTCGGTCCCAAACTTATGTCAAAGTACAACGACAATTAGAACAGTTGAGTGCCCGTCTCGTACAAGAGATGGAAAAGATGAAAAAGTTCTGGGACACCGAATGGGAGACCCTGGAAAGACAACAGAGACAGCTAGCTCAAGCAGAGAGCGACCATAGAGCCATCGTGGCCAAGTACCAATCACATCTCCCTGAGGCTGTTCGGGAACTAGAATATGCACAGAACGATCCAAAGGAAGAGGAATCTTCAGGAAGTCAGGATGGTATTCCAGTTCATCTCTACGACTTGTTGCAAGCAGAGTGTAGCGAGTTGAAAGAACAGTATGAACAGGCTCAGACTACAATCCTGGAAGGGGTTAACTTGGCAACCTCTGAAAAGCTAGTTTTACTGGAAGCATATGAACAACAAAAGTCTGAACAGGAGCAAGAATTACAAAGACTGCAGGAGATGTTTGATGAGCTCCAGGCCAAGGCTGACTCATCGTTAGGGATTCAATCCATAGAGGAAAAATTAGTGGTGGAAGACATAACAGAACAGGGAATACAGGATGTCCAAGAACTCGTTAAATTATTAAAGGAAACACAAAATAAATATGAAGCGGCAATGGCCGAGGTCCAACGACTTGAAGAACAGATTCAACTGGGAATCTTTTCAGTGGAAGAAAAGGGAACTGTAAGAAACACAGAGATCGTAAGAATGGGCCCTGAACATGAGCTTAAATCGTCAAAGGAGAGGGGTTTGGAGCAGAAAAAGCTGGAGGAAGCTGAACACATGAAGAAGTCTCTTCAGGAGAGATGTCTGGATGTGGAAACAGCTGCTGCGATAGAAGGATTAAATCACCTGATAACTCAATCCTCGATGGAAGGGGAGGTATTGAGGTCAGTAGTGAAGGAATGGCAGACAACCCTGGAGGAGTGGAATGAATATGAACGCATGAGGAAGTCTTTTAAAGAAAGAGAGATAGAGAAGGAACAGCAGTCGGCTAGCGTCCAGTTGGGTAAGGAAGAAGTAGAAGGGCCTCTCGATGGACTAACTCAGGATGACCCCGAATGTGACCATGACCTGTTGAGTGGCACTGAATATTACGAGGAGGTGGTCTGCCCAAAGTGTGATGAAAACTCCCAAAGTGCTGAAATGCGGATGAAGCACTTAAGGTCTAAGGAACATAGAGAGTTGGTGGCGCTACAGCTGGCCGCCGAGAAAGGAGCTTCGAGAGTTTCAAAAAGGCAGAAAAGAAAAAGAAGAAGCCGGAGATAATAACTGTTTAAAATATTATTACTTCTACTACCTCAGTCCGAACACTACGAAAGGTGCTAAATTTGTAAAAAAAATCCGGGGACATTATCAAGACAGCCAGTGGGTTGTATAAGTCCGCACTGCTGGTTCAACAGGACGAAAGTACAAGCTGTTAAAAAGGCTATGGAGGAGTCACGTTTACCATGTGAACTGGCTACACCAAAAAGATGCTGTCTGGGACGAATTAATACCAGAGACTGAATTTATGAACTGTTCCCACAGAGACTGAACCTGTAAACTGTTTCCACTGAAAGTATGTTTGTAAACTGTTATATGACGTTGACTCCATCGAGAGTATATCTGTAAATTGTTATATGACGTTGACTCCATCGAGAGTATATCTGCAAACTGTTTATATAAAGTTGAAGATTGTATGTTTAACGGGATTCTGTAAGTAAAAAGCTAAAAAGGGAGGATTGTAGTGTATGTACCCGTTTACCTTTAAGGGAACTATAGAATGTAACCGTTCGCCTTTAAGAGCACTACTTTAGGTGTGGCACTATTTGTTGGCTCATGTATACTGTAATACCGATAGTGACCACACCAGTATATAAGGGTTGTGATACGTTAATTAGGGCAGAATCGCCTGAACCTCTGAATAGTAAAGACCTGTTTTGTTTGTTAATCTTGGAGTCTGTGTATTATTTACAATACAAACCACAGACTTTACAATAAAAACCTCACACAAGCCTCTCGGATGGACTTTTCCACCCACTCACTCAGGAATATCCTCCACTGTCAATAAGTACCATAGCAGGAGAGCAGACACCACTGTCACTCTTCCTTACACTTTCAACCACCTTCTTTCCTATCTTCCCAAAATCTTTTTAATTTTCATAACCTTCAGTTCCCAATTTAATCGATCCACTTCATCCCTGTCCTATTTGCACCCCATGTGCACCCCCAGAACTTCCAAAACCTCCACCACCTTAAAGGGACTTTCCCCCAACCATTTCCCCCTACCCCTTCCTGTAACCAGGCATTGGGACTTACTATAATTCACTCTGGCTCCTGAAGCTCGACAATACTCCTCCACTATGTCCATAGTTTTCTTCACTGACTCCCCATTTCTCAATGTTAAGGTTGTGTCATCTGCATAATTGTGTATCACCGACACCAGCCCAGAACTGAGAACCGCAATTCCAACTACACCTTGTTCCTTTCGCATCATGTAACCTAATGGTTCTGCTACCAATGTGTACAACAATGGGGACAGGGGACAACCCTGTCTCACAGACCTCTGTATCAGAAAATACTTGGATAAAAAAACCATTACATTTAACACAGCTAAATATGTTTGAATAAAAAATCCTTATCCACTCAATGAAATTTTCCCCGAAACCAAATGCTTCCAAAACCATCAATAAAAGCTCATGAGAGACCCTATCAAAAGCTTTCTCTTGATCTATCTTTAATACATAAGCCTCCCTCCCACTCTCTTCCATGAGCTCTATCGCATCTCGGATTGAGACCACAGAGTCTGCGATGTCCCAGCCTATGACTCCATAGGACTGAGAGGGCAGAACTATCTGCAGCATCACCTCCTACATATGATTTGCTATAACCCTTGCCAAGATCTTATAATCCACATTTAATAATGTGATGGGCCTCCGATTCTTTAGATCCCTTCTATCCCCTTTATTTTTATATAAGCTAAGCTTATGACACCTCTCTTCATAGATGGGGCCAGGCTTCCCTCAATTTTAATCTCTTTAAAAACCTCTAAGAGTATGGACTTAAAATCTCTAAATATTCTTTATAAAATTCTGCATTTAGTCTATCGGACCCTGGGCTTCCCCCCCCCCCCCACCCCTTCATTCCACTTATTGCTACTTTTATTTCCGCTAATCCTACTTCTTTGTCACACTTGCTTCTCTCATCCTCCTTTAAACCCTCTTCAATAAAAGCACTAACCTTCTCCATCGCCAATTTGGAAATATCTTCTTTTGTATCTAACTCATGATAAAAGTTGCTAGCCACCTCCAAAATCTCTCCACTTTCATGAATGATCTTCTCCCCAACTTTCAACTCTCCAATTAATGATAATCTCTGTCGCAGCTTCTCTTGCTCTAGAAAATATCTAGTCCCTCTTTCGTCCTCCAATGCATCTTTAGCCTTTGCACAGAGAATGGGCCCCTTGCATTTTTCAGCTTGCAATAATTCCCACTCTTCCTTTAAAAGCACCTGCTTAGTCTCAGCTCCCTTATCCCCTCCGTCAACTGCTTTACAGACATCCGTAAACCTTTTGTTTATATTCTCTTCTCGATGCCGGTTAGCAGGCACGCTCCCTTTCCCATAATGTACTGAAAAACCTTTTACCTCATATTTGAAATTATCCCACCAAACTCTTCTTTCTTTCAAGAACAAAGGTTCCTTCTGAGCATTCTTTATTATATTTTAAATCCCTCCTTTATAAGCAATTTCTTTCAGGTATTGATTGTTTAAAATCCACACCCCTGGACCAATCTTAACTCTGCTGTTCCTAATTCTAAGAACCAAAGCCGAGTGGTCACTAAAAAATACTTTTTTTGTAATAAATCTCCATCACCTCAGAACTTAACCCTTCCCGCATTAACACAAAATCTATTCGGCTCTGTTTTAAAACATCACCCACCCGACCTCTTCTGGAGAACTCCCTTTTTATGGGGTTCCGATCCCTCCATAAGTCTCTCAAATTTAAAATTGCCATCATTTTTACAATCATCCCTCTGGAGTTATCATCCTTAAAGGTCATCTGGGCTGAAATGTCCATCCGAGATAAAAATACATTAAAATCCCCCCATATACAAGGATTTTCCACCTCTGCCACTTCAGTGAATAACCCCCGGAAAAGCTTGCAGCGCTTGCAATGGTTGTTCGGTGCATAGATGTTAAAGAGATCGTGATTAAATTCCTCCTTGTCCACCAAAGTAACGTTCTCTTTTATGGATGGACTCACCAAAACAGCCACCCCTCTACGGTTATTGTTTTTGCAACTTGCAAACACTTCTCCCTTCCAAACACTTTCTAGGATATCCTCATCCCAAAAGGTTTCTTGCAGACACAAATTGGGCTGGATTTTCATTGAGGAGGCGGGTAGGAGGTGGGACTACAACTTTTGGGGTTGTAGTCCCGCCTCCATCGAGTTGTGGCCAACCCATGCGATTTTGACTTGATTGACCTTGTTGAGCCCGCCCAGCGGGCTCAGCAGGCCAATTAAGGGCCACTCGACAACAGGTGACATCACAGATTGACATTTCATCTGTCAAGACCTTTTGACAGATGAAATATCAGCGTTTCACAGCTGTTTGAAGCTGTCAAACACTGACAATCCTTCCTCTCAGGATGATTTAGAGATCTCCCCAGAACAGAAAGCTGAATGCTGCAATTTTTGACAGATCACGGCCATTCTGCTTTCTGTGCCGGTGAGACGAGGGACTCCCGAGACCTGAAGGAAGGAAGGCTGTAAAGGTAAGTAAATGTAAGTAAAACTTCTTTAAACACTTTAAACACACCAAACACACTTACCTCTGCACTCATGCACACATCACTCACCTGAACACTGGACATCTCGACCCCTCGAAGCCCTTCAGCCCGACGGCCCGCCTCGCTAACTTGGTGTGGTTTGGAGCTGTCGGGAATCCCACACTTCAAGAGTTAATTGGCACTAATCCCCTTCCCGCCTCGGGGAGGCGGGTCCCAGTGCAAGTCGGGTACCCGCCTCCTTTGAAACTGGCATGGAGGCGGGTTGGGGGTGGGATGGGTTCATGCCCCCCAATTTCGGGATTTTAACCCCCCACATGCCTCCAATCCCGCCTCCATAGCTCAATGAAAATCTTGCCCAGCAATTCTGTGCCTTTGAAACACTGCAACAACTGTTGCAATTTCTTCTCACCCCTCAGTCCATTCACATTAATCGAAAGCAATGTAATCATGGCTCCAAATAAGGGAAGTATGCCGAATAATCCCCCCATCATTTAATCTACGGCCCTTCCCTCCTCTCATGCTCCTTCCCAACCTTTCGGGCAGCTGTTGCTTTTTCCTGCAGCCTCCGGCTCTTTTTCACCTCCTGTTTGAACCTTCCCTGCAGTTTCAGCCTCTTCCTTACATGAGGTTTGGACCGAGGAGCTGCCCTTTTTCCTCCTTCTGCCCCTCACTAGCCTTTCCCTTTCCACATGATGCCACCCCACCCCCACTTCCATATCTCTGTCCCCCTCTGATTCTTCACTCTTCAGCTCTTCTGTAACCTGCCATCCCTGCTCCCCCTCAGGTACATAATCTCCCTTAGAGAGTCTTCCTGCTATCACAGTTTCTCCAACAGAGCCGCTCCCTTCGGCCGCATCTTCACCGCTGACCCTTGCTCCCCGTTTCTTCTCTCTCTGGGACAATGGCACATCTGCACCTATCTTGCTCCCTTCTGGTGCCTTTGTCTCCCCACTCCCGTCCTGCTGCCCCTTTAAGGTTCCTGCCTCTTGCACCCTCTCCTTGCGTTGCCCCCTCCTGCTCTTCAAGATGTCCGACTCCCCGTCTTTCTTTGGAGTACTTACTCCCCGCTCCCACCTCCTCTCCCCCTGCGGACACCAGATTCTTTAGGGAGAGCTGAACCGTATTAAGGCTCGAGTCTGCCCTCGACCCGTGCTGCCCTCTGCTGTCTTTGTCCTTTTCCACTGTACTTGGTGTGTTTTGCACCATCTCCATCCTGTTCTCTGCTCCACAATTTTCTGCCTCTTCCTGCGCTCTTTTCTCCTTCCATTCACCAGCCGTGTCCTCCACCTGCTCCGCTCCTCCGGCCGTTCCACTCACTGCTCCTGCTCCTTCTCCCATCTCCTTGTCATTCAAGGGGCTTCCTTCTGCCTCACATTCACAGTGGGTGGGGCCTTTATGACAAACCCCACAGCTCTTCGCCTTGCAGTTCCGAGTGATGTGTCCAGGCTTGCCACAATTATAACATTACAAGTCTGGACAGCTTCTTACAAGATGGTCGTGTCCAAGACAATAATAACAAACCTTCACCTGTGATATACCTATCAATTCATCCAATGAAAAGCGACGAGTTAAGATAGTAACTATAGGTTTTTATTGGCTAAATAACAGAGCCCACCCTCGTGGGTGATCGGGTCCAACAAAGAGGAATACCAGCCAGTCGACCACCTTTATACCTGGGCAAGCAGGCGGAGCCATGGGCGGAGTCAGCTGTGGTCAGCCCAGGTATAACAGCGTGACAAGAGGTGACCTTGTGTAGAGATACAACAGTGTAAACAGTGATAACCATAGTTTAACGATATAAACAGTGATAACCATAGTGTAACGATAGTGAACGATAAAAGTGGTTTACCACATTCACCCCTTGTTTAGATTTGAGTCCGGCGGGGTGAAGTGTACTACCAGTTCGGGTATGTCAGTCTGTCCGGAGGCCTCGTAAGTCTTTCTGATCGGCGCAGCAGCGGCGGCGGTGGTGCAGTCTCCGATGTTAATGCTGGTATCTGCGTGGTCGGCGAAGGCTCGTGGGGTTCCGGCATGCCGTCTACCTGGGCTGGATTTGGGGGGGTGGTGGGGGGTAACGGTGGTGTCTCAGGGGTGCCCGAGGGTGCAAGGTCTCATAAGGAGACTGTGTCCTCCCGCCCATCTGGGTATGCCACATAGGCGTACTGGGGGTTGGCGTGCAGGAGGTCCACCCTCTCGACCAGGGGGTCCATTTCATGGGCCCTCACGTGCTTTCGCAGCAAGACTGGCCCCGGAGAAGTCAGCCATGTTGGTAGCGAGGTTCCCGTAGTTGACTTCCTGGGGAAAACAAACATTCGTTCATGGGGGGTGGCGTTAATGGCCGTGCAAAGCAGTGACCGGATGGAATGCAGCGCTGCCGGGAGGACTTCCTGCCAGCGAGAGGTTGGGAGGCCCTTAGACTTTAAGGCTAAGAGAACGGCCTTCCAGACAGTCGCGTTCTCTCTTTCCACCTGGCCGTTCCCTCGGGGGTTGTAGCTGGTGGTCCTGCTTGCAGCAATACCTCTCGCTAGTAGGAACTGGCGAAGTTCCTCGCTCATGAAGGATGAGCCCCGGTCGCTATGTATATAGTTCGGGAACCCGAACAAGGCGAAGAGGGCGCTCAGGCATTTGATGACCGTGGTACTGGTCATGTCTGGGCAGGGGAAGGCAAAGGGGAAACGGGAGTACTCATCAATGATGTTGAGGAAGTACACATTACGGTTAGAGGATGGGAGGGGCCCCTTAAAATCGATGCTCAAGCGCTCGAAGGGGCGGGTGGCCTTGATCAGGCTTGCTCTGTCCGGCCTAAAGAAATGCGGTTTGCATTCGGCACAGGTTTGGCAGTTCCTGGTCATGGTCCTGACCTCCTCGATGGAGTAGGGCAGGTTGCGGGCCTTAATGAAGTGGTAAAGTCTGGTGACCCCAGGGGTGGCAGAGGTCGTTGTGGAGGGTCTGAAGTCTATCAATTTGCGCGTTGGCGCATGTACTTCGTGATAGAGCATCTGGGGGTTCGTTCAGTTTACCAGGCCGGTACAAGATATCATAATCATAGGTGGAGAGCTCGATTCTCCACCTCAAGATCTTGTCGTTCTTGATTTTGCCCCTCAGCTTGTTATTAAACATAAAAGCGACCGAACGCTGGTCGGTGAGGAGGGTAAATCGTTTGCTTGCCAGGTAATGCCTCCAGCGTCGTACTGCCTCCACGATCGCCTGGGCCTCCTTCTCGACCGAAGAGTGTCGGATCTCAGGGCCCTGGAGGGTCCTTGAGAAGAAGGCCACAGGTCTCCCCGCCTGGTTAAGGGTTGCAGCTAGTGCAAAGTCGGATGCATCGCTCTCCACTTGGAAAGGGATAGACTCGTCCACCGCGTGCATTGTGGCCTTAGCAATGTCTCCCTTTATGAGGGAGAAGGCTGCGCACGCTTCTGCCGTCAGGGGGAAGGAGGTGGACCTCATGAGGGGTCTGGCTTTGTCCGCATAATTCGGCACCCATTGGGCATAGTAGGCGAAGAGCCCCAGGGTTCTCTTCAGCGCCTTTGGACAGTGGGGGAGGGGAAGCTCCATGAGGGGGCGCATTCTTTCGGGGTCGGGGCCGATGGCTCCGTTCTCTACTACGCAGCCGAGGATGGCAAGACGCGGGGTGTTAAACACACATTTCTCCTTATTGTAAGTGAGGTTCAGCCGTTCGGCCGTACGGAGGAATTTCTCCAGATTAACATCGTGGTCCTGCTGGTCGCGGCCGCAGATGGTGACGTTATCTAGATAGGGGAACGTGGCCTGCAGCCCGTTCTGGTCAACCATCCGGTCCATCTCCCTTTGGAAGACCGAAACCCCGTTGGTGACGCCGAAGGGAATCCTAAGGAAGTGGTAGAGGCGGCCATTCGCCTCGAAGGCAGTATACTGGCGGTCCTCAGGGCGGATAGGGAGTTGGTGATAGGCCGACTTAAGGTCGATGGTAGAGAATACCCGGTACTGTGCAATCTGATTGACCATATCAGATATGCGGGGAAAAGGGTATGCATCCAGTTGGGTGTACCGGTTTATGGTTTGGCTGTAGTCGATGACCAGGCGGTTTTTATTGCCGGTCTTAACGACTACGACCTGGGCACGCCAGGGGCTGTTGCTCCTCTCGATGATGCCCTCCTTCAGGAGACGCTGCACCTCAGAGCTAATAAAAGCTCTGTCCCCGGCGCTGTACCGCCTGCTCTTGGTGGCGACGGGTTTACAGTCGCGGGTGGGGTTAGCGAACAGGGAGGGGGGCGGGACCTTGAGGGTGGATAGGCCGCAGGTGGTACGCGGTGGGCGGTTTAAAGGCTGCTGGTTGTCGACTGTGAGTGGGGGGAGGGGTCCACCGTATGCCAAAGTGACACTTTGAAGGTGGGATTGGAAGTCCAGCCCTAGTAGGACGGCAGCGCAGAGCTGGGGCAGGACGAGGAGTTTAAAATTGTTATACTCCGTGCCCCTAACTAACAAGGTCACAACACAGTAGCCGCTGATGTCTGTAGAATGGGACCTCGACGCCATCGAGATCCGGTTGCGCGTTGGCCTGACAGTGAGGGAGTAGTGGCTCACAGTGTCTGGATGTATGAAACTCTCCGTGCTTCCGCTGTCGAACAGGCAGGTCGTGGCGTGGCCGTTTACTTTGATGTCCATCATGGACTTGGACAGGTGGTGCGGGCGAGCTTGGTCCAGTGTGACGGAGGCTAGTGTATGGCTGAGCGAGCTGCTGTAGTCTGCGGGTGAGGCGGTGGTCGGGTCTGGAGACAAGGTGGCGGTCGAGTGTGCTGGACAAAATGGCGGCGCCCACGACGTTGAATAAAATGGCGGAGAAGATGGCCGCCCCCACAACTCACATGGGGCACTGCTGGCGTCGGTGGCCTTCATCAAAGATGGCCGCCCCCACGACTCACACGAGGGGATACTGGCATCTGTGGCCTTGATGAAAGATGGCCGCCCCCACAACTCGCATGAGGCACTGCTGGCATCTGTGGCTCTCCCCCTGCAGGCCTTCGCGAAGTGGCCATTCTTGTGGCAGTCGGAGCAGGTCGCGTTTCTTGCAGGGCAGCGCGTCCTCGGGTGTTTCGCCTGGCCACAGAAGAAGCAGCCGGCGGCCCGATCGTGGGGCTCCGATGTCGCAGCCGGTACCGGGGGTGGCGGTCCCGATCGGTTCTGGGACGCCGACGCTGAGGTAGGTCCTGGAGGCGGCGGTGCGAGGGGTATTGCGGCCGGGGTCGGGCCCGAGTCCCAGGGTCGCGCAGCACAGTACCTGGAATACGCCTCGAGGTCCCGATGGGCCACTTCCAGAGAGCGAGCGAGGGCTGCAGTTGTATTCAGGTCGAGGTCCTTTGATTCGAGCAGTCTTTGCCGTGAGTAGTCGGACCGAAGGCCTTTCACGAAGGCATCGCGGATATTCCCTTCAGTATTTTCTGCAGCCGTTACAGTTTTAAAGTCACAGTCCCTGCCGAGTGTTTGTAACGCCCGTAAAAATTCATCTACAGACTCTCCTGGCTGTTGCGAGCGGGATCTTAGGGGATGTCTGGCATACATAGAATTTACCGGGCTCCGGTACTGCTCTTTCAGCAGGTTGAGGGCGTCCTCGTATGTAGCAAGGTCCCGGATGAATGCAAATACTTTAGGCCTCACCTGGACGATCAGAACTCTTACTTTGGATCCCGGAGGCACGCCGGATTCTCCCAGGTAGGATTCGAAACAGCTCAGCCTGTGTTCGAAGTCGAGGACTGAGTTCGCTGCCTGTGGGTTTAGATCCAGGTATGGCGGTCGGA
The DNA here is from genome assembly GCF_052327205.1 of Somniosus microcephalus. NCBI lineage: Eukaryota > Metazoa > Chordata > Chondrichthyes > Squaliformes > Somniosidae > Somniosus > Somniosus microcephalus. The sequence continues at coordinate 67,273,584 of NC_140991.1, forward strand.
GGGCTCGCAGCCAGGCCGGCTGCTGTGGCTGTTGTAGCTGGCCGTTTGGCTGGTCATTTGGCTGCTCCGATCCACTCATTTCAAAATTTAGCCAATAAAATTGATATACCTATCAATTCATCCAATGAAAAGCGACGAGTTAAGATAGTAACTATAGGTTTTTATTGGCTAAATAACAGAGCCCACCCTCGTGGGTGATCGGGTCCAACAAGGAGGAATACCAGCCAGTCGACCACCTTTATACCTGGGCAAGCAGGCGGAGCCATGGGCGGAGTCAGCTGTGGTCAGCCCAGGTATAACAGCGTGACAAGAGGTGACCTTGTGTAGAGATACAACAGTGTAAACAGTGATAACCATAGTGTAACGATATAAACAGTGATAACCATAGTGTAACGATAGTGAACGATAAAAGTGGTTTACCACAACCTGGTTATCATGCAGTACCCAGAAGTACTGCACTCCTTCCATTATCTCGAATTTCATGCTATACGGCAATGACTTCACCACCTCTGGGAACCGCACCTTTATGTAACGGGTTCCATCTGCTACCCGTGTTCCTGGATAGCATCTCCTCTTTATTGCCAAGCAAATTTTAATGTCCCACGACTCCAACTTTTTGATTAACAAATCGTCCTCAATATAAACCGGCACCTTCTCAGAATATAGCAGAGATACCTCCAAGAACTTATCGCCAAACTTCAAACTGAGTAAAAGTCTTTCCACCTCCTCTCGGCCACTGACCGTCACCTCGAACCCAACATTCGGTTTTGGTCGGCGGGCAAAGCAGCTTCCCCCGCCAAGATCCTCATGTACTGCCTGGATAATATCCCAAGCTCGTATCTCCTTATCCTCGCACTGAACCACCACCGTATTTTGTTTTCCAACCCTCCTGGGGTCCCGGCCCAAATCTTTGGGCCTTTTTCTCTCCCTTCCCCCAACATTTTCTCTCCTGATTAAATTCATTCTGGGAACACTGTCCTCTGAGGGGCCTGGCACTCCAGGCCCCTCAGCAGTCATCTGGCTGCTGATTATGGACCAAAAAGGCCCTAAAACCTGAAAAAAAAACACCACCAACTTTTTACAAACTCACTCCAACTCCCTGCAGTAATCAAGCAACCAGCAGCACCTGCTCACTCCTAGCCCCTCCCACCTAGAGAGTGCTACCCACTGAGCCACAGCTGAAATAAGACCTACACTATGCTCTCTCGATCCCAATCCCACTAAACTGCAAACCACCCAAGTTCCCTTCCTGGCCCCATGCTAATTGACATTGTAAATAGTTCTCTCTCCTCAGGTACTGTCCCACTGCCTTCCAAAACCGCTTTCACCAGCCCTCTCCTCAAAAAAACACCATTCGATCCTCTGTCCTTGCAAACTTCCTCCCCTTCATAAAGACTGTTTCCTTCCATCTCCAAAAATTTGTTGTCTGCACCCCTGCCCCAGCACACCTCATCCACGCCTTTGCCACCCCCCGGGGGAGCTAACGGGAGGTGCAAAGGCACCCAATTTTGCCCACAATCGCTTTGACCAACCTTTTTGTCACCCCTCCTAATATCTCCTTTTTTGACTGTTTTGATTTTTATCTGATTACACTCCTGTGAAGCTCCTTGGGATCTTTTTCTACATTAAAGATGCTCTATAAATGCAAATTATTGTTGTTAATTATATTGACTTGACTGGTATATAGTTACTCTGTTTATCCCTTTTCCCCTTATTGAACAGAGGTGTTACATTCTCAACTCTCTAGTTCTTTGGCAGAACCGCCATATTCAAGGATGTTTGAAAGATTATGATTCGACCCTCTGTTTTTCTCTCTCTCTGATTTCCCTCAGGATTCTAGGATATATGCCATTAGGAATGGGTGCCCTGCCACTGTGAATTCCACTAACTTTTTCCGACCTAATTCATTCACTACCAAAGTGTCAGGCTTAACTCAGTTGGTAGCACTCATGCCTCTGAGCGAGAAGATTCTTGGGTTCAAGGCCCAAGCCAGATACTTGAGCCCATAATCCAGACTAACACTCCTGGTGCAGTACTGAGGGAGTGCTGCACTGTCGTTGATGCCGTCTTGCAGATGAAGAATTAAACCTGACTATCTGATATTGATGGCCTCTAGTTTCGTTCTTCGTCACAAGTGGAAACACTCTCTCTGTATCCTTCTAGAAATAAACCCTAGCTTGGTTTAACAACAGAAAATGCTGGAAAAACTCAGCAGGCCAGGCAACATCCGTGGAGAGAAATTAGAGTGACGTTTCGGGTCTAACCCTTTTTCAAACTGGAAAGGAAATAAAATAGATCGAAGGCAGGGCTGCGATAGAACAAAAGAAGTAAAAGAAGTAAAAGAGACATTAAGAGGTATTCAAAACCAGACGAGATGGTAATAGGACAGTGGAGACAAAGACGGCAAGATTAGGTGTGAAGTGTACTGGCAGGATGGGAGACAGCTGCCATGTGGGAGAGAGAAAAAAAAAGGAAAGGGGGGGGGAAGGGAAGATCCAAAACAAAGGGGTGGAAAAAATATATAAGTAAAAATGTAATAGGGGCCGAGGTTATGATCTGAAATTGTTGAACTCGATTTTGGTTTCTCGAGCTTGGTTTGCTTTCTTATGGCCTTATTTACCTCTGTTGCTACTTTTAATGATTTGTGTATTTGTACTCAGATCCCTTTGCTCCTTTACCCCAGTTAGATTCTTATTTTCCAAGTAATATGTGACCTCCTTAATTTTTGGAACAAACGGATCTTTCTCTGAGTGGCAGGCAGTGACTAGTGGGGTACCGCAGGGATCGGTGCTAGGGCCCCAGCTATTCACAATATATATTAATGATCTAGATGAGGGAACTAGATGTAATATTTCCAAGTTTGCAGATGACACAAAGCTGGGTGGGTGTGTGTGCTGTGAGGAGGATGCCGAGAAACTCCAGTATGATTTGGACAGGTTGGGTGATTGGGCAGATGCATGGCAGATGCAGTATAATGTGGATAAATGCGAGGTTATCCACTTTGGACTCAAAAACAGGAAGGCAGATTATTATCTGAACAGCAATAGATTGGGAGAAGGGGAAGTGCAACGAGACCTGGGTGTCTTTGTGCACCAGTCGCTGAAGGTAAGCATGCAGGTGCAGCAGGCGGTTAAGAAGGTGATATACCTATCAATTCATCCAATGAAAAGCGACGAGTTAAGACAGTAACTATAGGTTTTTATTGGCTAAATAACAGAGCCCACCCTCGTGGGTGATCGGATCCAACAAGGAGGAATACCAGCCAGTCGACCACCTTTATACCTGGGCAAGTAGGTGGAGCCATGGGCGGAGTCAGCAGTGGTCAGCCCAGGTATAACAGCGTGACAAGAGGCGACCTCGTGTAGTGATACAACAGTGTAAACAGTGATAACCATAGTGTAACGATATAACAGTGATAACCATAGTGTAACGATAGTGAACGATAAAAGTGGTTTACCACATTCACCCCTTGTTTAGATTTGAGTCCGGCGGGGTGAAGTGTACTACCAGTTCGGGTATGTCAGTCTGTCCGGAGGCCTCGTAAGCCTTTCCGATCGTCGCAGCAGCGGCGGCGGTGATGCAGTATCCGATATTAATGCTGGTGTCTGCGTGGTCGGCGAAGGCTCGTGGGGTTCCAGCATGCCGTCTACCTGGGCTGGATTTGGGGGGGTGGTGGGGGGTAACGGTGGTGTCTCAGGGATGTCCGAGGGTGCGAGGTCTCGTAAGGAGACTGTGTCCTCCCGCCCGTCTGGGTATGCCACATAGGCGTACTGGGGGTTGGCGTGCAGGAGGTCCACCCTCTCGACAAGGGGGTCTGTTTTATGGGCCCTCGCGTGCTTTCGCAGCAAGACGGGCCCCGGAGAGGTCAGCCAAGTTGGTAGCGTGGTTCCCGTAGTCGACTTCCTGGGGAAAACAAACATTCGTTCATGGGAGGTGGTGTTAATGGCAGTGCAAAGCAGTGACCGGATGGAATGCAGCGCTGCCGGGAGGACTTCCTGCCAGCGAGAGGTTGGGAGGCCCTTGGACTTTAAGGCTAAGAGAACGGCCTTCCAGACAGTCGCGTTCTCTCTTTCGACCTGGCCGTGCCCTCGGGGGTTGTAGCTGGTGGTCCTGCTTGCAGCAATACCTCTCGCTAGTCGGAACTGGCGAAGTTCCTCGCTCATGAAGAAGGAGCCCCGGTCGCTATGTATATAGTTCGGGAAACCGAACACGGCGAAGAGGTCGTTCAGGCATTTGATGACCATGGTACTGGTCATGTCTGGGCAGGGGAAGGCAAAGGGGAAACGGGAGTACTCGTCAATGATGTTGAGGAAGTACACATTATGGTCAGAGGACGGGAGGGGCCCCTTAAAATCGATGCTCAAGCGCTCGAAGGGGCGGGTGGCCTTGATCAGGCTTGCTCTGTCCGGCCTAAAGAAATGCGGTTTGCATTCGGCACAGGTTTGGCAGTTCCTGGTCATGGTCCTGACCTCCTCGATGGAGTAGGGCAGGTTGCGGGCCTTAATGAAGTGGTAAAGTCTGGTGACTCCGGGGTGGCAGAGGTCGTTGTGGAGGGTCTGCAGTCTATCAATTTGCGCGTTGGCGCATGTACTTCGTGATAGAGCATCTGGGGGTTCGTTCAGTTTACCAGGCCGGTACAAGATCTCATAATCATAGGTGGAGAGCTCGATTCTCCACCTCAAGATCTTGTCGTTCTTGATTTTGCCCCTCAGCTTGTTATTAAACATAAAAGCGACCGAACGCTGGTCGGTGAGGAGGGTAAATCGTTTGCCTGCCAGGTAATGCCTCCAGCGTCGTACAGCCTCCACGATTGCCTGGGCCTCCTTCTCGACCGAGGAGTGTCGGATCTCAGGGCCCTGGAGGGTCCTTGAGAAGAAGGCCACCGGTCTCCCCTCCTGGTTAAGGGTTGCGGCTAGGGCGAAGTCGGATGCATCGCTCTCCACTTGGAAAGGGATAGACTCATCCACCGCGTGCATTGTGGCCTTAGCAATGTCTCCCTTAATGAGGGAGAAGGCTGCGCACGCTTCTGCCGTCAGGGGGAAGGAGGCGGACTTCATGAGGGGTCTGGTTTTGTCCGCATAATTCGGCACCCATTGGGCATAGTAGGCGAAGAGCCCCAGGGTCCTCTTCAGCGCCTTTGGACAGTGGGGGAGGGGAAGCTCCATGAGGGGGCGCATTCTTTCGCGGTCGGGGCCGATGACTCCGTTCTCTACTACGCAGCCGAGGATGGCAAGGCGCGAGGTGTTAAACACACATTTCTCCTTATTGTAGGTGAGGTTCAGCCGTTGGGCCGTATGGAGGAATCTCTCCAGATTAACATCATGGTCCTGCCGGTCGCAGCCGCAGATGGTGACGTTATCTAGATAGGGGAACGTGGCTTGCAGCCCGTTCTGGTCAACCATCCGGTCCATCTCCCTTTGGAAGACCGAAACCCCGTTGGTGACGCCGAAGGGGACCTTAAGGAAGTGGTAGAGGCGGCCATTCGCCTCGAAGGCAGTATACTGGCGGTCCTCAGGGCGGATAGGGAGTTGGTGGTAGGCCGACTTAAGGTCAATGGTAGAGAATACTCGGTACTGTGCAATCTGATTGACCATATCAGATATGCGGGGAAGGGGGTATGCGTCCAGCTGGGTGTACCGGTTTATGGTTTGGCTGTAGTCGATGACCAGGCAGTTTTTATTGCCGGTCTTAACGACTATGACCTGGGCACGCCAGGGGCTGTTGCTCCTCTCGATGATGCCCTCTTTCAGGAGACGCTGCACCTCAGAGCTAATAAAAGCTCTGTCCCCGGCGCTGTACCGCCTGCTCTTGGTAGCGACGGGTTTACAGTCGCGGGTGAGGTTGGCGAACAGGGAGGGGGGCGGAACCCTGAGGGTGGATAGGCCGCAGGTGGTACGCGGTGGGCGGTTTAAAGGCTGTTGGTTGTCGACTGTGAGTGGGGGGAGGGGTCCACCGTATGCCAAAGTGACACTTTGAAGGTGGGATTGGAAATCCAGCCCTAGTAGGATGGCAGCGCAGAGTTGGGGCAGGACGAGAAGTTTAAAATTGTTATCCTCCGTGCCCCTAACCGACAGGGTCACAACACAGTATCCGCTGATGTCTGTTGAATGGGACCTCGACGCCATCGAGATCCGGTTGCGCGTTGGCTGGACAGTGAGGGAGTAGTGGCTCACCGTGTCTGGATGGATGAAACTCTCCGTGCTTCCGCTGTCGAACAGGCAGGTCGTGGCGTGGCCGTTTACTTTGATGTCCATCATGGACTTGGACAGGTGATGCGGGCGAGCTTGGTCCAGTGTGACGGAGGCTAGTGTATGGCTGAGTGAGCTGCTGTAGTCTGCGGGTGAGGCTGTGGTCGGGTCTGGAGACAAGGTGGCGGTCGAGTGTGGTGAACAAAATGGCGGTGCCCACGACGTTGCACAAAATGGCGGAGAAGATGGCCGCCCCCACAACTCACATGAGGCACTGCCGGTGTCGGTGGCCTTGATCAAAGATGGCCGCCCCCACGACTCACACGAGGGGATACTGGCATCTGTGGCCTTGATGAAAGATGGCCGCCCCCACAACTCGCATGAGGCACTGCTGGCGTCTGTGGCTTTCCCCCTGCAGGCCTTCGCGAAGTGGCCTTTCTTGTGGCAGTCGGAGCAGGTCACGTTTCTTGCAGGGCAGCGCGCCCTCAGGTGTTTCGCCTGGCCACAGAAAAAGCAGCCGGCGGCCCGATCGCGGGGCTCCGATGTCGCAGCCGGTACCGGGGGTGGCGGTCCCGATCGGGTCCGGGACGCCGACGCTGAGGTAGGCCCCAGAGGCGGCGGTGCGAGGGGTATTGCGGTCGGGGTCGGGCCCGAGTCCCAGGGTCGCGCAGCAGAGTACCTGGAATACGCCTCGAGGTCCCGATGGGCCACTTCCAGAGAGCGAGCGAGGGCTGCAGTTGTGTTCAGGTCGAGGTCCTTTGATTCGAGCAGTCTTTGCCGTGAGTAGTCGGACCGAAGGCCTTTCACGAAGGTATCGTGGATATTCTCTTCAGTATTTTCTGCAGCCGTTACAGCTTTAAAGTCACAGTCCCTGCCGAGTGTTTGTAGCGCCCGTAAAAATTCAGCTACAGACTCTCCTGGCTGTTGCGGGCGGGATCTTAGGAGATGTCTGGCATACATAGAATTTACCGGGCTCCGGTACTGCTCTTTCAGCAGGTTGAGGGCGGCCTCGTATGTAGTAAGGTCCTGGATGAGTGCAAATACTTTAGGGCTCACTTGGGCGGTCAGAACTCTTAGTTTGGATCTCTGAGGCACGCCGGATTCTCCCAGGTAGGATTCGAAACAGCTCAGCCAGTGTTTGAAGTCGAGGGCTGAGTTTGCTGCCTGTGGGTTTAGATCCAGGTGCGGCGGTCGGAGGGCTCGCAGCCAGGCCGGCTGCTGTGGCTGTTGTAGCTGGGCGTCTGACTGGTCGTTTGGCTGCTCCGTTAAAGACATTTCAAAATTTAGCCAATAAAATTGATATACCTATCAATTCATCCAATGAAAAGCGACGAGTTAAGACAGTAACTATAGGTTTTTATTGGCTAAATAACAGAGCCCACCCTCGTGGGTGATCGGATCCAACAAGGAGGAATACCAGCCAGTCGACCACCTTTATACCTGGGCAAGTAGGTGGAGCCATGGGCGGAGTCAGCAGTGGTCAGCCCAGGTATAACAGCGTGACAAGAGGCGACCTCGTGTAGTGATACAACAGTGTAAACAGTGATAACCATAGTGTAATGATATAACAGTGATAACCATAGTGTAACGATAGTGAACGATAAAAGTGGTTTACCACAGAAGGCAAATGGTATGTTGGCCTTCATAGCAAGAGGATTCAAATACAGGAGCAACGATGTCTTGCTGCAGTTGTACAGGGCCTTGGTGAGACCACACCTTGAATATTGTGTGCAGTTTTGGTCACCTTATCTGAGGAAGGATGTTCTTGCCATGGAGGGAGTGCAGCGAAGATTCACCAGACTGATACCTGGGATGGCAGGAATGACGTATGAGGAGAGATTGGGTCGACTGGGCTTATATTCGCTGGAGTTTAGAAGAATGAGAGGGGATCTCATTGAAACTTATAAAATTCTAACAGGACTAGACAGACTAGATACAGGAAGGATGTTCCCGATGGTGGGGGAGTCCAGAACCAGGGGTCACAGTCTAAAGATAAGGGGTAGGCCATTTAGGACAGAGATGAGGAGGAATTTCATCACCCAGAGAGTGGCGAACCTGTGGAATTCTCTACCACAGAAGTCAGTTGAGGCCAACTCATTAAATATATTCAAGAAGGAGTTAGATATATTTCTTAAGGCTAAAGGGATCAAGGGATATGGGGAGAAAGTAGGGACAGGGTACTGAATTTAGATGATCAGCCAAAATCTCATTAAATGGTGGAGCAAGCTCGAGGGGCCGAATGGCCTACTCCTGCCACTATCTTCTATGTTTCTATGTTTCTATGTTTTCTTACCAAAATGTTCAACCTCACATTTATCTGTGTTGAAATTCATTTGCCAATTCTATGTCCATTCTGCAAGTTTATTAATGTCGTCTTGTAATTTGTTGCAGTCCTCCTCAGTATTGACTATCCCCCACCCTGAATTTCATGTCATCCGCAAATTTAGAAATTGTGTTTTTGATTCCAGAGTCTAAATCGTTAATATAAATTGTGAACAACAGTGGTCCTGTTATTCACAACTTATAAAATTCTAACAGGACTAGACAGACTAGCTGCAGGAAGGATGTTCCCGATGGTCGGGGAGTCCAGAGCTAGGGGTCACAGTCTAAGGATAAGGGGTAAGCCATTTAGGACTGAGATGAGGAGGAATTTCTTCACCCAGAGAGTGGTGAACCTGTGGAATTCTCTACCACAGAAGGCAGTTGAGGCCAATTCATTAAATATATTCAAGGAGGAGTTAGATATATTTCTTAAGGCTAAAGGGATCAAGGGATATGGGGAGAAAGCAGGGACAAGGTACTGAATTTGGATGATCAGCCATGATCTCATTGAATGGCGGAGCAGGCTCAAGGGGCCGAATGGCCCACTCCTGCTCCTATTTTCTATGTTTCTATGTCCCAGCACTGATCCTTTTGGGACACCGCTTTCAGACTTCTGCCACTCTGAATAGCTACCCTGTACCTCTGCTCTCTGCTTTCTGTCTTGAAGCCAGCTAGCTATCCATTCTACTACTTGTCCCCTGACTCTGCATGCTCTGATCTTAATCATTAGTCTATTATGTGGCACCTTATCAAAAGCATTTCGGAAATCTAGGTAAATTGCATCTACTGCATTACCCTTGTCTACTCTCACTGGGATGTAAAAGATCACACACACCACTATTCGAAGAAGAGCAGGGGAGTTCTCCCCAGTGTCCTGGTCAACATTTATCCCTCAATCAACATCACTAAAAACAGATGATCACATTATCACATTGTTGTTTGTGGAATACTGCTGTGTGTAAATTGGCTGCTGCATTTCCTACATTGCAACACATTACTACACTTCAAAATGTTCTTCATTGGCTGTGTACATTACAACACATGATACTGGAAATGTAATTCAATGTTTACATGCTACAACACATGATCCATGGACTGTAATTCAATGTTCATACACAGCAACACATCATATATGGAATGTAATTCAATATTTATACACTACAACACATCATACACAGAAAGTGATTCAATGTTTATACAGTACACACTCAGAATGTAATTTAAAATCGCAAACATCAATAATTCAAAGTGGTGACATATCAGTGTACCACCCTCCCTGTTCAATTAGTGTGTAATTGTTTACTGGGCAATCGCCAATAGTAACAAAGGCTATAGAAAAAGCAACAGTGCAATATTAATGTCATAGTATTTTTGGTGCAAGCCAGAAAATGGTGTTTCCTGCCCCCATTTGAGCAGTGTTAACTAGCTGGTTACCTCCATTCCACAGTTGGTGGCAACATGTATGGTTTCTCATACTATCTACTAACATCAGTGGTAGTATAAGGCTAGCATTAGAAATAAAAGATCAGGGTTAGAGTGATTTTACTGTAGATCGGTTGCATATTTCTGACACCCTCATGAAAAATGAAAAGATCTTCAGCAAAGAAAAATAACAAGGACCAGAGAACCCAGAACAAAGGGGCGTACAATATAAAATAACGACAAACAGATCAAATAAAGAATTTAACAGGAATTTCGCAACACAGAGGATGGTGAGAACATGAACTGGTTGAAACAGATTAACATTGACACATTTAAAGAGTGGGGGGAAGGCTTGGTGCATACGTGAGGGAGAAGAGAATAGTGGGATATTGGACAGGGTGTGAAGATGTACTCAGAGTGGGAGGAGGCTCGTGAGAAGTATAAAAATCAGCAGAGGCCAGTTGGGCCGAATGGCCTGTTTCTGTGCTGTAGATTCTATGTAATTCTATGTAAATACAGATATTGATGGCATAGCAATGCCATATGGCAATACAAAGCTAGTCAATAATCAGTGACTACTAAAACACGGATGCCATTTAATTTGAAAAATATTAAAACATCAGAACAAATGTTCTCTAACTGCAATTATGGCCAAAGAAATACGTAAATTTTTACTTATTAAGATGACTTTTAGTAAAAGAAAACACTACCTTAAAATAAGCCTGTGGCTCATACTGTCCATATAAACAATTTACCTCAATGCCCATGTAAATCTATAATTTCGAATACAGTTAGACTAGCAAATTGTTAGTACAGAACAGTAAATTATATAGTTTTTAAAGACTTTTAGAAATGAAAATAATCACTTACATATTTTAGATGCTAAACCTGTTTCCTAAACAATTACAAAAAGCCCCAGGAAATTGTCCAGTTATATCTGGTTCATTGGCCAGCTACTGTACAAGAATCTTGATGAGCTCTTGCAGGGAGGAGCTATTAACTAATCCCTAAAATCCAAAGCAAGCAGGCAGCAGCACTGGATCTGAACACTGTGGAGCTGTGTCGAGGATTAGTGGGTATTAATGAGGGCTTCAAACAGAGCCTTTCGTAATATGGCTTTGATCTCCGAAGATGCAAACCATTTAGTACAACTATAAATGATGCGTAAAATTCATTGCCGCACATTAGACTTCGATATATACTTCAGAAGATTTCAATAGAAAGGCCTAAATTATAATGCTGATGGTAACCCCGTTAAACTGAATGAGTTACAACTGGTGTTACAGTTGGAAAATCGAGGTCAAATTGTCTGGTAGCTGACAAATATTACTTTATTCGCCCTGATAGTCCTCTCAGTACCACTTCGAGAAGGCTCAGTTTCCCTGCACAACAGAGAAGAAAAGGGGAATGGTATCTGACACAATGTTACTCTAAGATTCTCTGGGTTTACCTAAAGGGGCGGACATGGCCTGGTGCCTATGACAGATGCAGGGCCAATGTAAGGGCAGCCCTGGAAATGAAGAGAGATGGGCCGATCTCAAGCTCTCCTGTTTCCTCATTCATTTTCAGGGGCACCTGAATGAACTGGTGTTAGGCCTTGCAGATCAGACGGTCTGAGGGAGCCAAACAGCAAGACAAAGGATGTCTAATATAATAAATTCTACCCCCTTTTGCAGCCTCCGTTGATCTCCAACAGCGGCTAGAATGCTCTGAAGGCCAGCATCCAGTCCCACAGCTGCAGGCCTCTCGGGAGGAATGTCACGATCCATAAAGTCCAGGCACACTGAGGCATAGAGAGGTGCAATACACTTTGGGTGTGCCTTGCCTATTCAGTGGCTAGGCAAAGCAGGGGAGGAATATCAGGAACTGAATGTGAAAATAAATGTCAATGCATTTGTGGGGAACAATTGGACACCCTCATTAGCGACACTCTGGCCCCGATGTATACGGGGAGGCGGGGAGAATATAAGAACATAAGAAACAGGAGCAGGATAGATTCTAGCATTTTCCCTACTACTGATGTCAGGCTAACTAGTCTATCGTTCACTGTTACTCTCTTCCTTCTTTCTTGAATAGCGGGGTTATGTTTGCTACCTTCCAATCCATGGGGACTATAATTTTTTTTTATTCGTTCATGGGATGCGGTCATCGCTGGCAAGGCCAGCATTTATTGCCCATCCCTAATTGCCCTCGAGAAGGTGGTTGTGAGCTGCCTTCTTGAACCGCTGCAGTCCTTGTGGTGAAGGTACTCCCACAGTGCTGTTAGGGAGGGAGTTCCAGGATTTTGACCCAGCGAAAATGAGGGATCGGCGATATACTTCCAAGTCAGGATGGTGTGTGACTTGGGGCGGAACTTGGAGGTGATGGTGTTCCTATACGCCTGCTGCTCTTGTCATTCTAGGTGGTAGAGGTCACAGGTTTGGGAGGTGCTGCCGAAGAAGCCTTGGCGAGTTGCTGCAGTGCATCTTGTAGCTGGTACACACTGCAGCCACGGTACGCCAGTGGTGGAGGGAGTGAATGTTTAAGGTGGTGGATGGGGTGCCAATCAAGCAGGCTGCTTTGTCCTTGGATGATGTCGAGCTTCTTGAGTGTTGTTGGAGCTGCACTCATCCAGGCAAGTGGAGAGTATTCCATCACACTCCTGACTTGTGCCTTGTAGATAATGGAAAGGTTTTGGGGAGTCAGGAGTTGAGACACTCGCTGCAGAATATCCAGCCTCTGACCTGTTCTTGTTGCCATAGTATTTATGTGGCTTGTTCAGTTAAGTTTCTGGTCAATGGTGACCCCCTGGGTGTTGATGGTGGGGGATTTGACGATGGTAATACCATTGAATGTCATGGGGAGGTGGTTAGACTCTCGCTTGTTGGAGATAGTCATTGCCTGGTACTTCTGTGGCACGAATGTTACCTGCCACTTATCAGCCCAAGCCTGAACGTCATCCAGGTCTTGTTGCATGCGGGCATGGACTGCTTCATTATCTGAGGAGTTGTGAATGGCACTGAACACTGTGCAGTCATCAGCGAATATCCCCATTTCTGACCTTCTGTTGGAGGGAAGGTCATTGATGAAGCAATTGAAGATGGTTGGGCCTAGGACACTGCCCTGAGGAACTCCTGCAGCGATATCCTGGGGCTGTGATGATTGAACTTCAACCACTACAACTATCTTCCTTTGTGCTAGGTATGACTCCAGCCAGTGGAATGTTTTCCCCCCGATCCCTATTGACTTCAGCTTTACTAGGGTTTCTTGATGCCACACTCGATCAAATGCTGCCTTGATGTCAAAGGCAGTCACTCTCACCTCACCTCTGGAATTCAGCTCCTTTGTCCATGTTTGGACCCAGGCCATAATGAGGTCGGGAGCCGAGTGGTCTTGGCGGAATCCAAACTGAGCATCTGTAAGCAGGTTATTGGTGAGTAAGTGCCACTTGATAGCACTATCAATGACACCTTCCATCACTTTGTTGATGATTGAGAGTAGACTGACGGGGCGGTAATTGGCCGGGTTGGATTTGTCCTGCATCTTTTGGACAGGACATACCTGGGCAGTTTTCCACATTGTTGGATAGATGCCAGTGTTGTAGCTGTACTGGAACAGCTTGGCTAGAGGCGCGGCTAGTTCTGGAGCACAAGTCTTCAGCACGATAGCCACTAATGCATCCATTATCTCTGTAGCTCCCTCTTTCAAAATGCTAAGATGTAGGCCATTATGTCCAGGGATTTGTCTACTTTTAGTCCCATTAATTTCTCCAGTACTATTTCTTTACTAATACTAATTTCTTTAAGTTCCTCATTCTCGCTAGACCCTGGGTTCCCCATTATTTTCGGAATGTTATTTGTGTCTTCTACTGTGAAGACAGATATAACGTATTCATTTAATGTCTGTCCCCATTATAATTTCTCCTGTCTCTGCCTCTAAGGGACCCACATTTACTTTCGCTAATCCCTTCCTTTTTACATATCTATAGAAGCTTTTACTCTTATATTCTCTTTTTTCTTTCTTTATCAATGCCTTGGTCATCCTTTGCTTAATTCTAAAATCCTCCCAATCCTCAGGCTTACTATTTTTTTTGGCCTCTTCCTTTAATCTAACACTATCTTCAACTTCTCTTGTTAGCCATGGTTGGACTACTAATCCCATGGGGTTTTTATTCCTGAGGGGAATGTATATTTGTTGCAAATTATGAATTTATTCTTTAAATGTTTGTTATTGCTTAGCTACTGTCATATCTTTTAATCTAGTTTCCCAATCTATCTTAGCCAACTTGCTCTCATACATACATAGTTTGCTTTGTTCAGATTAAAGACCCTAGTTTTGTGCTTAACTAAATCACTCTCAAACTCAATATAAAATTCTATCATATTATGATCACTCTTCCCCAGAGGTTCCTTTATTACAAGGCTATTAGTTAACCCTTTCTCAGTGCACAACACTAGATCTAAAATAGTCTGTTCCCTAGTTGGTTCCTCAACATACTGATCAAGAAAACTATCTTGATTACATTCCATGAACTCGTCCTCCACATTATTACTGCAAATTTGGTTTGCCCAGTCTATATGAAGATTAAAGTCCCCCATGATTATTGTATTAGTCTTGTTACATGCACTTCTAATTTACTGATTTATACTCTGCCCGACACAACAACTACTATTTGGGGCCCTATAATCTACTCCCACCAGTGTTTTCTGCCCCTTGTTGTTTCTTAGCTCCACCCAAACTGATTCTACATCTTGATTTTCTGAGCTAAGATCCTTTCTCTCTACTGTTTTTATCCCATCCTTTATTATCAGGGCTACCCCTCCTCCTTTTCCATTTTGCTTATCTCTTCTAAAAGTCAAGTATCCTGGAATATTTAGTTCCCAGCCGTGGTCACTCTGCAACCACATCTCCGTAATGGCTATTAGTTCAAAATCATTTATTTCTATCTGTGCTATTAATTTATCTATTTTGTTGCAAATGCTTCACGCATTCAGATATAGTGCGTTTAGTTTGAACTTTTTTCTATTTTTCCCTGATGTCACCTTAGTCTCTAATGCCCTATTACCTTTGTTAAGCTCTCTGTCCCTTCCTGGCCCACTCTGCTTATTTTTACCCAAATCGCTACTCTGCTCTACAGCCTTGACATTTCTCTTATTACTTTTGAATTTACCCTTTCCTGATCCTCCCACCGCACGCCCCCCCCGCCCACTTCATTAGTTTAAAGCCCTATCTACCGCCCTAGTTATTTGATTCACGAGGACACTGGTCCCAACCGGGTTTAAGTGGCACCCGTCCCAATGGAACCGATCCCTCTTTCCCGGTACTGGTGCCAGTGCCCCATGAAGGGAGACCCCTGCCTCCCACACCACTCTTTCAGCCATACATTTAATGTTCTAATTTGTTTGTCCCAATGCCAATTTGCGCGTGGCTCAGGTAACCATCAGGGAGTGTACAGGTGGGGCTGAAAACAGCCAAAGAACCCGGAAAGGGACGCGGAGGTCCTGCCGATCTTAATGGCAGGACCTCATTATCTTCTTGTAGCTCTGCCACCTGCCTGACAGCCAGCCAAATGGGCAGCCTGGTCAGCGGGCAGGAGAGAATACCGTTGAAGACAATCCCTGGCAATCATGACGGGGGGGAGGTCAGGAGTAAAACAAAAAAGGTGACTCAACTGTGGGTAACAAGGGAAATTAGGGATAGCATAAGATCCAAGGAGAGGACATATAAATTGGCCAGAAAAAGCAGTAAACCTGAGGATTGGGAGCAGTTTAGAATTCAACAAAGGAGGACAAAGGGATTAATTAAGAAGGGGAAAATAGAATATGAGAGTAAGCCTCCAGGGAACATAAAAACTGACTGTAAAAGCTTTTATAGATATGTGAAGAGAAAAAGATTGGTGAAGTCAAGCGTAGGTCCCTTGCAGTCAGAATCAGGGGAATTTATAATGGGGAACAAAGAAATGGCAGACCAATTAAATACATATTTTGGTTCTGTCTTCACAAAGGAGGACACAAATAATCTCCCAGAGATGTCGGGGAACATAGGGTCTGATGAAAGGGAGGAACTGAAAGAAATCAGTATTTGTAGGGAAATGGTGTTAGGGAAATTGATGGGATTGAAGGCCGATAAATCACCAGGGCCTGATAATCTACATCCTAGGGTACTTAAGGAAGTGGCCCTAGAAATAGTAGATGCATTGCTGATCATCTTCCAACATTCGATGGAATCTGGAACAGTACCCATGGATTGGAGGGTAGCTCATGTTACCCCACTATTCAAAAAAGGTGGTAGAGAGAAAATGGGGAATTACAGACCGGTAAGCCTGACATCGGTAGTGGGGAAAATGCTAGAGTCCATTATAAAAGATGTAATAGCAGAGCACTTGGAAAACAGTGACAGGATCGGACAAAGTCAACATGGATTTACAAAAGGTAAATCGTGCTTGACTAATCTACTGGAATTTTTTGAGGATGTAACTGGTAAAATAGATAAGGGAGAACCAGTGGATGTGGTGTTTTTGGACTTTCAGAAGGCTTTCGATAAGGTCCCGCATAAGAGATTAGCGTGTAAAGTTAAGGGATTGGGGGCAAGGTATTGACTTGGATAAAGAACTGGTTGGCAGACAGAAAGCAAAGAGTTGAAATAAATGGGTCTTTTTCCGAGTGGCAGGCAGTAACTAGTGGGGTACCACAGGGATCGGTCCTTGGACCCTAGCTATTCACAATATATATTAATGATCTAGACAAGGGAACTAGGTGTAATATCTCCAAATTTGCAGACGACGCAAAGCTGGGTGGGCGTGTGTGCTGTGAGGAGGATGCCGAGAAACTCCAGGATGATTTGGACAGGTTGGGTGATTGGGCATAAGAACATAAGAACATAAGAAGTAGGAGCAGGAGTAGGCCATACGGCCCCTCGGGCCTGCTCCGCCATTCAATAGGATCATGGCTGATCCAAACCTAGATTCACGTCCACTTCCCTGACCGCTCCCCATAACCTTTAATTCCCTTATCAGCTAGGTAACTGTCTATCTCCGTTTTAAATTTATTTAATGTCGCAGCTTCCACAGCTCTCTGAGGTAGCAAATTCCATAGATTTACTACCCTCTGAGTGAAGAAGTTTCTCCTCATCTCAATTTTGAAATGGCAGCCCCTTATTCTAAGATTATGCCCCCTAGTTCTAGTCTCACCCATCAGTGGAAACATCCTCACCGCAGCCACCCGATCAAGCCCCCTCACAATCTTATATGTTTCGATAAGCTCACCTCTTATTCTTCTAAATTCCAATGAGTAGAGGCCCAACCTACTCAACCTTTCCTCATAAGTCAACCCCCTCATCTCCAGAATCAACCGAGTGAACCTTCTCTGAACTGCCTCGAGAGCAAGTATAACTTTTCTTAAATATGGAAACCAAAACTGTACGCAGTATTCCAGGTGTGGCCTCACCAGTACCCTGTATTACTGAAGCAAGACTTCCCTGCTTTTATACTCCATCCCCCTTGCAATAAAAGCCAAGATTCCATTGGCCTTCCTGATCACCTGCTGTACCTGCATACTAACCTTCTGTGTTTCATGCACCAGGACCCCCAGATCCCTTTGTACTGTAGCACTTTGTAGTTTCTTTCCATTTAGATAATAACTTGCTCTTTGATTTTTTCTGCCAAAGTGCATAACCTCACACTTTCCAACATTATATTCCATAGAAGCATGGCAGATGCAATATAACGTGGATAAATGTGAGGTTATCCACTTTGGTGGCAAAAACAGGAAGGCAGATTATTATCTGAATGGCAATAGATTGGGAGAAGGGGAAGTGCAACGAGACCTGGGTGTCCTTGTGCACCAGTCGCTGAAGGTAAGCATGCAGGTGCAGCAGGCGGTTAAGAAGGCAAATGGTATGTTGGCCTTCGTAGCGAGAGGGTTTGAGTACAGGAACAAGGATATCTTGCTGCAGTTGTACAGGGCCTTGGTGAGACCACATCTTGAGTATTGTGTGCAGTTTTGGTCACCTTATCTGAGGAAGGATGTTCTTGCCATGGAAGGAGTTCAGCGAAGATTCACTAGGCTGATACCTGGGATGGCAGGAATGACATATGAGGAGAGATTGGGTCGATTAGGCTTATACTCGCTGGTGTTTAGAAGAATGAGAGGGGACCTCATTGAAACTTATAAAATTCTGACAGGACTGGACAGACTAGATGCAGGAAGGATGTTCCCGATGGTCGGGGAGTCCAGAACCAGGGGTCACAGTCTAAGGATAAGGGGTAAGCCATTTAGGACATAAATGAGGAGGAATTTCTTCACCCAGAGAGTGGTGAACCTGTGGAATTCTCTACCACAGAAGGCAGTAGAGGCCAATTCATTCAATATATTCAAGAAGGAGTTGGATATATTTCTTAAGGCTAAAGGGATCAAGGGGTATGGGGAGAAAGCAGGGACAGGGTACTGAGTTTGGATGATCAGCCATGATTGCATTGAATGGCGGTGCAAGCTCGAGGGGCTGAATGGCCTACTCCTGCTCCTACCTTCTATGTTTCTATGTTTCTATGAATCGAGCGTGGGGGAGGTCGGCAATCGGGAGAGGGGGAATATCGGCAATCGGGAGTGGGGGGAGGTCAACGATCGGGAGTGGGGCGGGGAGAAGCCTTCAATCGGGAGGACCGGGGCAGGCTGGAGATCGGGGCTGATGGGGAGGGGAGGGGAGGGGAGGCTGGCAATTGGAGCTTGGGGAGGCTGAAGCTTCCTTGAAGGGCCGACATCTCCGGCCTCCGCCCTCCATTTCATTATCGAGTTCCCTCAGCCTTGGGAAACCCGTGCAGCAGTAGTTAACTTCAAATCGGGCTCCCAATTGCACTGTAGGAGCTCTATTTAAATATGTTAATAAGTTTCCCGCCTCTCCACGGCAGGACTCTCGGGCGCCCCGATATCCACTGCCGTAAAATAGCAGCGGTCACGTGCATGCCAGTTTGGGGGTTACGTTCCACGCATTTCACTTTTTAACCCCCTTCTCCCTCCCATCGATAGCAGTTTTGATAGCAGTCATTTTGTAACTGAATTAATGCCAAGTAGAAGCCTGCACTTTGTTCGGTGGAGTTCCTTCTGATGGCTTTAAAAATGTACCACATTTTCTGATGTACGTTTAACACAGCAGTAACTTTTTTATTACCAGGGACCACTTAGCCAATTATTCAGAGGAGAACCCCAAGCGCTTAAGTAATTCAATCATATTGGGATATTATAAAAGTCTTAAGATACATGTGTTATAAGTCTTAAAGATGCCACGGAACTAAAAGCATTGTGCTGGAAGAAAGAAAAATAGCTCAGATGTCTTTACACCCAATTGTCCAAAATACAGCCCTGGACGACGTATGCTAATAATCCAAAACTAACAGTGGAACATCAAAAGTGCTGTATAAATGCAAGTTAATGTTGTCACGGAATTGGCACCAATGGCACCCTTCTGGCATTGATGTCAGAAGCACTGTGCATATCGAAATCAGCTTCACGAAGTGTTTGGAGCTATGCTAAGGAGCTTATAGTGCACAGTTACATTGCAGTCCTTCTTACCCTTGTTCGTCTAACAGCTGAAAATACTTTAGGTACTGTGTTATGGGCTTTTACCCAAGCTAAGGAGCATGGGTAAGACTGTCACCTTTAGCAGATGAGAAGCTAAGACAGGAACATTCATAAAAGTAGTGAAAGCTAGACAGAGGGTTAGAAAGAATGACAAATATAACATACAGGCAGAAGGCATTAAACGATGGAAGAAAAGAAAAGAAACCACTGGAGTGCTGAGTGGAAGGATTATGTTTTGCTGAGCTCTAACAGCAATGACAACTTGCACTTATAAAGCGGCTTTAACATAGTAAAACATCCCAAGGGGCTTTACCTGTCTAATTATCCCACAGGTGTACATGTATTGACGGCCAGATTTTCTATCTGAACCAGTAACTTCGAGATCAGAGATTCGATGGAGGAATAAAAGAATGCAGAGGGAGATTCGACTCAGCTCAGCTGTTTGTTCCATTTTATTCCATGGTTCATGTACATATTCCAATTGACAGGAGGGTTAATATCTAATTCACAATACTATAGGTGATAATAACTGGAGTCCATTCTCAACTATATAGTGTCCAACGCATTGATTAATGTAATTATTATTAGTGCTATTATGTGGTAGTTACACTATTAAAACAAGTAAATTAAATTTGTAATGGATCATTTTTATCCGGTTGCAGCAGTGACCATGAAGCAGATGAGGCATTTGTTACAAAGTAATATTGGTCTTCGATGAAATTTGACTAAATATTATGGATCCTGACTTCAAAGTTCTTGTTACAGACACAGTGCAACATTTGCCAGTTGCTTGACTGTGTCAGTCCCCGCTAAGGAACAAGTGAGAGAATCTTGGATGACTTGTCTGAAACTATTCGGGGAAGGAGGGGAGGGACCATGTCCCAACAATTTTTTTGATATTGGTTATGTCTACCCCCATCCCCCCGCCCCCCCACCACCTCCTCACTCCAAACCCTGATATCCTCACAAATCTATACCCATGGTTGTGACTCTGCTGTGTGGTCATTTTACCTTCACATACACACATGCACACAGACACAATTTTTCCAAAAAGCAATAAAAATCTCCTTACAAATTGTCACAGCTCTCAGGAATGCCATTTCCTGGCCTCTGGTGACGCACACTCAATGAGCATATCAGCTCCTGGAATACATGTTCTCAACCAGAAACTGTTCCGTTTCCATGGCAACTCGTCTTTGATTCTGGGACAATTTTTTAAAAATGGTTTAATAACAGCACTTAGAGGCACTTACCATTGCTTTCATATGCCTTCTCTTGATGTCCTCCTGCACAGGCACTCCACGGTAGTGCACAGAAGGAAATCTCAAGAAGGCATTCTCAGTTTGCAGGTAGTGCCCTCTGAGAACCAGTGTAAAATGTGTTTCTGCCAAATGTGCAGAATAATAAGGGTTATTTTACTTTGAATGTAGAATCTTACATTCATACTCACATCCTGACCTTCGGAAATACAAATTTGTCTGAATCAGTCAACTTAATAACTCACTTTTTAGGATTATTGAAACTGAAGGTAAGCTGTCGCATTTGCTGAACACACTATAGCAGGGAGAGCAGGAGAGACAAAGGGTGTAGCAAAGGATTTGCAATAGGATTTAGGCTAGCTCAGCAACTGTCAAACAGCAAATGGAATTTAACACTGATAAACGGAATGTTTTATACAATGCTCACAAATATACACGTCACAAATACAAAATTAATGAACCTGACTTATCACGGGAGATTTAGAAAAGGACTAGGTAACAACAGCGTCCACTTCACTTTCAATGTCTAATCAACGTGGCAATGCAATTAATAAAAAGCTAATCAAATTCTGACATACATAGCCAGAACAGTAGAGTTCAAACGCAGGATTCTCCTCCACTATCCCACCCGAAATTGTAGAATGAAGTAAACTCTGGGCGTTGAGGTTGACCGTCACCTCACTGTCTGACTTGAGTTTCCCTCTCACCACCCTCACTGGGACCGACACCGGTCTCTCCTTCTATGCTTGTCACATGTAAATGGTGGCAGGGAGGCGGTGCATGGATCCCTCGAGATTTCCCTTTCATCTACATGTGTTACCGCCGCTTCCTTGTGCTGTCGTGAGGAAGGTAGAGGTAGGCTCCTCATGGAAGAGAGAGCCTTGTAGTGACCTCCTCTGACTCTGGTCTAGCCCCCAACATTTATGGGCTGAAGGCCCTGGTCAGTGGGTCATTTCACTTTGTCCTTTCAAGGTCCCTCATCAGCTCTTCTGGTGCTGCACTGGAGTCTCTGCAGCACCACCATTGAGATTGTCCTCTTTGAACAAGCAGTCTTTCCCATAGTGGCAGGAACCCCATCAGAAGTGCACAGTGCATCACAAATGAGCCCCAATCCTGGGAAATAGGACAGAGTTATGGTGGATTCAGAGGAGAGGGTTGAAGTATTGCCCCACATTTTTCGTTATTGAATTTCATTTGACACTGACTTCCCGTTTGCAGGGTTTATGTGACAGTGGGCCTCACTACCCAAATTTTCTGTAATTCCCAGCCACAATCCCACCAAATTTCAGGCAGGGTCATGGAGGAGAATATTCCACCCACTCAAAGACTCATTGCAGTATCCTAATCTAACTAATGGCCCTGAATTTGCGGTCAGTATGACGGCGTACTCTCATGCCTTTGAAATTGACCACAAATTTGGGACTTGCGCTAAATCCCGAATTTGCAATTTGTCAAGTTCCGAATAGACAGATGATCCGTTGCAACTTTCAAGTCCTCATTCAAATGATGTGCTGGCGAAAAGTTGGGCTAATTGCCCACCTACCGCACATCAATTACGCTGGAAATTTTTATGGCTGGTGTAAACAGGCGCAGCAGCCTGTTTGCACAGCGTAAGGGGAGGGGGGATGATAACATTGTATAATAATCAAAAACGAACATGTAAAAGAACCTGCCAGGCAGCTACAAAGGCTCGGTTTGAAGGATGAGATCATTTTAATTTTCTTTTAATCTTGCTGAATCTTCCAGTAAATAACTGCACTTACTCCAAAGTATTCCCTGTGCTTTTTAAAGCCAAGTACTGTACTTGTGAAATAAACAGAATTAGTATCACACCGTTTAATTTACAAGTTGTAACTACATAATAATATACGGGGATTTATATGTTTCCTGATTGGCTAGTGAAAGGAGCATCACCCCAAGTTATCCCAAGTACACATATGCACAACGGTGCGCCCCTGGGTTCTGTGGGCCACTACGCTGTGCACAACTCCACAGCGTTTCAAAGCAACTTCTCGAAGGGGGGTTCGCAGCAGGTAAGTGCGGATTCCGTTCGGAGGTTGGCGGTGTATTCCTTAGTTAGACCGCCGACCACAAATTCAGGGCCAATCTCTTTCAAGGCTTCGAACTGTGGAATTCCTTACATCCCTTGCGCATCCTCCTACAATCTGCAGTCTTTTAAAACCCAAGTTTTGCATTACCTAATCACTGCATCCTGATTTATCGCTTCTTCACTTTTATTCTTTGTGGGCTTTTGTACTGTCCTGCACTATGGGCTTTGGCCAATCACCTTGGTTTGTCAATAAATGAAAGAATTCAGGTTTAGATCACTGCTGCTGGTCAGTGGGTAAGGAACAAGATGATAAACTGTTTTGTGATAGATTGAGCATGAATCACATGATTATAGTTGAAAGTTAGTGTTGCACAGGTTGCAGCTCACGGGCTCTGATAAGCCACCTGGATAATATTGTGAGGGCACTACATGCTTTGATGCTCTTTTTTCCTGATGTTTCTCCTGTTAAACCTCCACTGCTAACATAATAGGTATAATTATGCTAAAGGCAATGACCTCATGCTGTGCTCCGGATTTACAAAATTAAGTCTTTATATGGGAGCTGAGGTCAACTTATTCAACTGTGGAAGGCATCATAGCTGAGCCCAATCCTATCCATGCATGTGGACTTTCAAGGAGGGTGTCAATGTATAGTGAGCAAGAAGATTACTTTTTTTCTGATGTCAATTGTAGTGTCCCCCATCAGAACTTTTGGGTTGAACCTGGGGCCTTCCTGGTCTGTGTGGGTTAGTATTACACCATGGTGTGCTCTTACATACTGAGCTATTTGGGAAACCTGCTGTACTTGCATTTGTATTAAAAATTCACAGAACACACATATGGTCAGTAAAAGATTTTGTTCCCTGATTTGGCACGATTCCACAAAGGGATCTGTGTCAGTCTTCTCATTTAGTAATCTAAATTTACAGCAACACAATACTGGAAATGCCTCTGACTTTAGTAGTGTTCTGTACAGGCATTACTTCCCAGTGCTCAGGACTAAACACAATTAACATTCATTGTCTAATCACACTGCCTACTGCAATACTCTGAACAGAATATAGTTTTATAAAAAATCTGATTACAAATGATGCAAATGACAATAAAATTCACCCTTAAGAATCGTGCTGAGGCAGTCCTGAGCTATCTTATATTGATTGCTTATAATATCCATGGTTATAATTATCCTGTACATACTAACTTTTTCACTGGTTATTGCTGCTGGTGAATTGGTTATTTGACAATAATCCATTGGCACAGTTACCACACACTTGCATTTTCCAGAATAAATTAAACACAGTGTTTAATGTATTCCTTGTAATGACTAACATACCAATTAAACTAATAAGTAATTTAATTTCAATTAAGCGAAGTTGAAGGCAAGGGTTTTCTGGAAAGCTTTTGAAAGCATGGAGGAAAGTTTTTAATATACAGCCTGCAGCTGTCAATTGTGCAAACATTTCCAGGTCAGAGGGAACAATCAGGAAACTTCCTGTACTCAACTATGGTTACAATGTTACACCAATACTAATATCATAAAAGGTCTTGAGCATGGGGATAATTTTCACTTTGAGCAGGGGTGTAAAATTGGCAGTTGCAGATTGACTGCCAGTTATACAGCCCATCCAATTGTTCCATCTATTGGCTTCAGTATAAAGGAAAATTGGGCAGGGTGATTCGCAACCATCAGTTCTATGCTCCTGCCCACAGCGAAAATTACCCCTCACATGCGACAACAACGTTAAGAGGCCGACCACATGTCGCTGAAGGAGTCAAAAGTGGAGAGAGAGGTTGAGGGAGGTAGGGAGAATGAGAAAGTTGGTGGGCATGGGAGGCTGAGTTCAGGTAGAGGTTGAAATTAAGAACGGCTTAGTGAAGAGAATGAAGGCAGAAAGGAGGGAGGTGACTTTGCCGAGAACGGCACCTGAGACCTGGAAGGTAATGGATAAGGAGGATCTTAAGAACAAGTGGGTTGATACAGGGTCAGATGATCAGCTGTGGAAAAGTTGCTGGAGAAATAAGGGAATAGGCCAAAATAGGACCTGGAAAAACAAATACGGGATAAAGAAAATTACACTTTGTCTAGTTATTTTTGGATAATAGGTAAGCCATTTGTTATGTGCACACCATAGAGATAATAGGAACCAGTGGGTAGAAGCATGATACATAGAATCATAGAATGACACAGCACAGATGGAGGCCATTTGGCCCATCACACCTGTGCCGACCCTTTGAAAGAGCTGTGCAATGAGTCCCACTCCCCAGTTCCGTCTCCATAGCCCTGTACATCTTTTTCCCTTCAATTATTTATCCAATTCCCTTTTGAAAATTACTATTGAATCCAATTGTTCCAATTACTGTTTCTGTAAATAGACAGCAGGAGTGAAGTGTTCTTTTAAAAAATTGTTCATTGAAGAAGCAGCTGGAGATGGTTGAGTTGAGGATGCTTCCGTGATGAACTGCGGCAGTGATGCCCTACAACCAGAACTATCTTCCTTTGTGTCAGCTGTGACTCCAGCCATTGGAGGGTTTTCTCCTTTGGCCCTCACTAACCTCAATTTTGCTGGGGCTCCTTGGTGCGATACTCAGTTAAATACTGCCATGATGTTGAGAGCGGTTATTCTCACCTCTCCTCTGGTATTCAGCACTTATGTCCAGCCCTGGATCAAGTTAGTCACTAGGCCCTTCTTTTTACTTTGCACGATGCTAATGGCTATATTGAAGAAATTTTAAACTTAAAGTTTAATTACGATTTCAAAATGTTTTTAAAAGGGTGGTTTGAGTGAAGTGAGGTGGCCAAGTATTCAGTTTTTGGAGTGTTCTGACAGATGTTCTGATAGAGTAAATACGGAGAAACTGTTTCCAGTGTCAGGAGGGTCAGTAACCAGAGAATACATTTTTGAGGTGATTGACAAAAGAAGCAGAGGCAACATGAGGAAACTTTTTTTTTACACAGCGAGTTGTTGTGATCTGGAATGGACTGCCTGAAAGGGTGGAGGGAGCAGATTCAATAATAACTTTCAAAAGAGAATTGGATAAATACTTGAAGGGAAAACATTTATAGGGCTACGGGGAAAGAGCAGTGGGATTAATTGGAGAGCTCTACCAAAGAGCCGGCACAGGCACGAAGGGCTGAATGGCCTCCTTCTGTGCTGTATCATTCGATGATTCTATATAAGCTTCGAAGCTATTGTTCTGACCAACTAAAGTATGGAAACTGCTCATATTAAAAATGGGCTTGGGACCGTGGCCCACTTATGCTGCAGCAAGGTGCTATCGCGATTCCCCCTTCCCCCACCTGAGGTTGGCACTCCAGCTGTACTCTAACTGGCACGGGCTCTCACCTGAACCATTCAAATGCCCCGACCCTGAGAAGTGGTCCAGTGTCATGGGCACAAGTAGTGGAAGGGCAGAAGTCCTCCCCTTCCATCCTCATGGTCGCGGAGCAAGACTGGAGGCAAGTCGCAGCCCAGATCCCTGCAAAGACTCCAGGGAATGAAGTTCTGCCATTCTCTCCATTTTCCTCCTTTGTGGGTGAGCAGCCTTTAAAGTGAAGGCCCTCTCTTCAGCACATTTTCCAGGATAAGCCTACAGCCTTGTATTTAAATTATAGTTCCTTTCACGATATAATTTTATCCAATGCTATTACTTATTTTACTGTGTGGTAATTTATAGGAGTCAATATGTTGCTCTGTGTATAAAGAAAAACTTTTTTACTAAACATGCATAGAAACATCCCTGGTTTAGTAAAATATTTTTTGAACTTTACACAAAAACCAACAACCCCTCAATTCCAGATGGTGAGACTTCTTAAATCAGACATTTAATTTGATGGGTTAATTTACCATTGGTGGTAAAAGTGGTAAGTGGCAGTCTAACAGTCGGGTGATAACCATGAGTGATTACCATTCCCTTAATGCTAATAATCTTCGTCCTTTGGCTGCTGACAGCTCCACGAAACTTTATACTCCCTTTGTCAGCCATCTTTTTTTAAGATTTCAGCACACACATTGATGTAAGAAAACTACTAGGCACTTGGTCTAAGCATTAAACAAAGCTTTAATCAACTGTTTTACAACATGGAGATCTAGTTGTGTCCTTCACTAGTTCCTGTAAAAGAATGTCCTGAGCAAGCTGGGCCCATGCCCGAGTATTTATACTCTCCCTGGACAGTGCAACCAGCAGGCCACCCAGTATTACTTCGTAATTCATTTCCACAAGATTCATGTCACACATTTTACAGTAATAACAGGAGTAAAAGTTTCTTACTTATTAATCTTATAGTGCAAAATGTTCTACTTTTTCACAATTTTGAACAAAGCTAAAATCTTTAAAGGTCTTATTTTTGCTCTGCCTGACTTCACTTATTTCCTCTGGTTTCTCCTCTTTCCCATTCTGTCTTTCTTCTATGCTGAAGTTTTAACTTTTATTTTTATTGATTATATTTATTCGTTGAAAAGGTGATATATTTATTTGAATTTTTAATAAGCTTTCTACCTGGTTTTCTCTACCTCCTCCATCTTTATGCTTCACATCCGGCTGACACCCGGGTCTTTTTAAGTCAGTCCCTGTTGACTGAAAGCCGATACTGAAATCTGTGTTTTTTTGCCAAAGAGGAGCCCAAACATCATAAACAAAAAGCAAAGAAAAACTACAGATGTTGAAAATCTGAAGAACAGAAAATGCTGGAAACACCCAGCGGGTTAGTCAAGGTCCACCTCCGAAATGTTAAGACATAAGAGCATAAGAAACAGGAGCAGGAGTCAGCCATTCGGCCCTTTGAGCCTACTTTGCCATTCAATAAGATCGTGGCTGATCTTCTACCTCAACTCCACCTTCCCGCCCAATCCTCTTTTCTTTTCACAGATGCTGCCTGACCTGCTGGGTGTTTCCAGCATTTTCTGTTTCTGGCCCCGCAACAAAAAAAAACACAGATTGATCTGGTTACATCGGTGAAATAAATCTATGACATGAAAATCAGGCTGACATTCGGCAGCCTGAATTGTTCTTAGTGCTGCACCAACATTGCTGGCATTCAGAGCTTTAAGTACCACCTAAGCGAGTTAGCCCACTGGCTTTCTAAAGAAAGAAAAACTTGCATTTACACAGCGCCTTTCATGACCACCAGACGTTCCAAAGCTCTTTACAGCCAATTAAGTACTTTTTGAGGGGAGAATATTGCCGAGAGAACTGTTTCAAATCACATTTCTAAATTAAATCATTAATTTTCTTCCACAGCATGACTTTACATGTAGTTTTAAATGTCCAACCCAAAATATGTGTAAAATATCTCCGAAAAGCAGTAATATATTCAATGACTGTACTTACTGTCACTCCTATTTATTACGGTTCATTACAATGGTTTGAATAGTCCGTTGCATTACTGAATACTTTACTATCTAAGCAAATAGTACAACTGACTGAAGGCACTGCCAGCACAGACTTGAACACCTTGAACAGACTAGCGACTCAATATCTAATGCGAGTAGATATAATTGCCTTTTAGCCAAATACTAATCAACCAGTGGTGGAAGTCTAACAGCATCAGTAGTGAAGATTCCAACTAAAAACTGAACTGATATCATTCAATGGTTAGAATACATAACCCTGCCACTCAGATTAGATAGATTAAAACCCAACTCAGTACTGAGGTGCTTCTTCGAGACAGGGCACACATGGATTTAAATAGCGAGTCAGCAGAAGATGTAAACATTGCAAAGAAACTCACAGTTTGTGCAAATCTTCATATTACCCGCATGAGCTATTCGTTCACAAAGCACATTGTTAAAGCCAAAACATGCTGGTGTTATTTAGGGATGCCGATGTAGAGTCTGGGCTGAGCTTATTAAATTATGCATCATGTCAACCAAGTGGTAATCTAATATTATACAATTTGCTGAAATATTTAAACTTGTAATTAGTCTAATGGAGAGACAGGCATTGTGTCAAGCCACCAGTGAGAGCCAGGAAGAAAACAAACTTTTGTCAATGCATGATTGCACGATTTATAACACTGGTACAAGGCATACAGTGCTGATCAGTCAATCAGAAGTGTTAGACGCAGCCAGATATTGCAATATGTAAACATACTGATATGAACAGATACAAGAGATAAGTTATGTAACAATGAGATATTCTCATGGTCAGATGTTGATCTGTATTAAGACTAAAACTGCATGGAAGCTGTGAGTGTGAATGCTCTTGCAACTTGCCACAGACTTCTGTATGTGTTGACAACTCCAATGCTATTCAATATCAGAAGCACTTCAGTCCTGGCTGCAGGGAGCAAATTACCCGTGACCTTGGCTTAAGATGATATTTTTAGAAGAGGTTGATAAAAGAATCACAGAGGTACTGTCACTCATAATGTAAACAACACATCCAGAAACATGATCGACACATAGGATACAGGCATGGAGTCAAGACCAGTTACATTTGTGTACATTAAGTCATTTACAGCATAAACTTTAAATAAAAATATAAAGGGGATAATCTCTTACTCTGCCTCTGGTGTACTTTAGGGTACGAATGCTATCATGTTTTCCTGTTGGCTTCTGGCTAGAAGGGGTTTAATATGAATGAATAACCCCTGTTGTAATTCAATATCTTGCTGAAATGTATTCGGTGGGTAAGAGTGGAAAGTTTTCAAGAACAAAGTGAATTGCAGTTCAGATGTGTTTACCTCTGGTAAACGTCTCTCTGCATTTCTGTTTAACACACTAATAGATTTGCCTTTTGTCATGCTAGGTATCAGCAGAGGGAAATGAATGTACTTTCAAAAATAAAACCAGAAAATGCTGACAATACAATATCTGAAAGGGATAGATAGGTTAATATTGCAGGTAGGACTCTTCATCGGAATAATTGCTAGGGGAGCTGATCCTTGGAAGCTAGTTAAGTGTAGTTGTGTAAATAAAGTGAGATATCTATTAACCTGTCTGTTAATTATACTTCTGGATATAACCGTATATTCGCATGTTGTTTATATGTGAGTGCATTTTCACTTAATTCAGTGTCCCTTTTGATATACCTATCAATTCGTCCAATGAAAAGCGACGAGTTAAGAAAGTAACTATAGGTTTTTATTGACTAAATAACAGAGCCCACCCTCGTGGGTGATCGGATCCAAGAAGGAGGAATACCAGCCAGTCGACCACCTTTATACCCGGGCAGGTAGGTGGAGCCATGGGCGGAGTCGGCAGTGGTCAGCCCAGGTATAGCAGCGTGACAAGAGGCTTCCTCGTACAGTGATACAACAATGTGAACAGTGATAACTATAGGGAAACGATCTAACAGTGATAACTATAGTGTAACGAAAGTAAACGGTAAAAGTGGTTTACCACATTCACCCCTTGTTTAGATTTGAGTCCGGCGGGGTGAAGTGTACTACCAGTTCTGGTGTGTCAGTCTGTCCGGAGGCCTCGTAAGCCTGTCTGATCGTCGCAGCGGCGGTGTTGCGTTCTCCGGTGTTAATGCTGGCGTCTGCGAGGTAGGCGAAGGCTCTTGGGGTTCCGGCGTACCGTCTACCTGGGCTGGAATTGGGGGGGTGGTGGGGGGGGGGGTAGCGGTGGTGTCTCCGGAGTGCCCGAGGGTGCGAGGTCTCGTAAGGAGACTGTGTCCTCCCGCCCGTCTGGGTATGCCACGTAGGCGTACTGGGGGTTGGCGTGCAGGAGGTTCACCCTCTCGACCAGGGGGTCCATTTTATGGGCCCTCACGTGCTTTCGCAGCAAGACAGGCCCCGGAGAGGTCAGCCAGGTTGGTAGCGTGGTTCCCGTAGTCGACTTCCTGGGGAAAACAAACATTCGTTCATGGGGGGTGGCGTTAATGGCAGTGCAAAGTAGTGACCGGGTGGAATGCAGCGCCGCCGGGAGGACCTCCTGCCAGCGAGAGGTTGGGAGGCCCTTAGACTTTAAGGCTAAGAGGACGGCCTTCCATACCGTCGCGTTCTCTCTTTCCACCTGGCCGTTCCCTCGGGGGTTGTAGCTGGTGGTCCTGCTAGTGGCGATGCCTCTCGCTAGTAGGAACTGACGGAGTTCCTCGCTCATGAAGGAGGCGCCCCGGTCACTATGTATATAGTTTGGGAACCCGAACAAGGCAAAGAGGTCGTTCAGGCATTTAACGACCGTGGTGCTGGTCATGTCTGGGCAGGGGAAGGCAAAGGGGAAACGGGAGTACTCATCAACAATGTTGAGGAAGTACACATTACGGTCAGAGGACGGGAGGGGCCCCTTAAAATCGATGCTCAAGCGCTCGAAGGGGCGGGTGGCCTTGATCAGGCTTGCTCTGTCCGGCCTAAAGATTTGCGGTTTGCACTCGGCACAGGTCTGGCAGTCCCTGGTCATGGTCCTGACCTCCTCGATGGAGTAGGTCAGGTTGCAGGCCTTAATGAAGTGGTAAAGCCTGGTGACCCCGGGGTGGCAGAGGTCGTTGTGGAGGGTCTGAAGTCTATCAATTTGTGCGTTGGCGCATGTAATTTGCGATAGAGCGTCAGGGGGTTCGTTCAGCTTACCAGGCCGGTACAAGATATCATAATCGTAGGTGGATAGCTCGATTCTCCACCTCAAGATCTTGTCGTTCTTGATTTTACCCCTCAGCTTGTTATTAAACATAAAAGCGACCGAACGCTGGTCGGTGAGGAGGGTAAATCGCTTGCCTGCGAGGTAATGCCTCCAGCGGCGTACCGCCTCCACAATCGCCTGGGCCTCCTTCTCGACCGAAGAGTGTCGGATCTCGGGGCCCTGTAGGGTCCTTGAGAAGAAGGCCACCGGTCTCCCCTCCTGGTTGAGGGTAGCGGCTAGGGCGAAGTCGGATGCATCGCTCTCCACTTGGAAAGGGATGGACTCATCCACTGCGTGCATAGTGGCCTTAGCAATGTCTCCCCTGATGAGGGAGAAGGCCGCGCGTGCTTCTTCCGTAAGGGGGAAGGAGGTGGACTTCATGAGGGGTCTGGCTTTGTCCGCATAATTCGGCACCCATTGGGCATAATAGGCGAAGAGCCCCAGGGTTCTCTTCAGCGCCTTTGGACAGTGGGGAAGGGGTAGCTCCATGAGGGGATGCATTCTTTCGGGATCGGGGCCAATGATTCCGTTCTCTACTACGCAGCCGAGGATGGCAAGGCGCGAGGTGTTAAACACACATTTCTCCTTATTGTAGGTGAGGTTCAGCCGTTGGGCCGTACGGAGGAATCTTTCCAGATTAGCGTCATGGTCTTGCCGGTCGCGGCCGCAGATGGTGACGTTATCTAGATAGGGGAACGTGGCTTGCAGCCCGTTCTGGTCAACCATCCGGTCCATCTCCCTTTGGAAGACCAAAACCCCGTTGGTGACGCCGAAGGGGACCCTAAGGAAGTGGTAGAGGCGGCCATTCGCCTCGAAGGCGGTATACTGGCGGTCCTCTGGGCGGATAGGGAGTTGGTGGTAGGCCGACTTAAGGTCGATGGTAGAGAATACCCGGTATTGAGCAATCTGATTGACCATATCAGATATGCGGGGAAGGGGGTATGCGTCCAGCTGGGTGTACTGGTTTATGGTTTGGCTGTAGTTGATGACCAGGCGGTTTTTATTGCCGGTCTTAACGACTACAACCTGGGCACGCCAGGGGCTGCTGCTCCCCTCGATGATGCCCTCCTTCAGGAGACGCTGCACCTCAGAGCTAATGAAAGCTCTGTCCCCGGCGCTGTACCGCCTGCTCTTGGTAGCGACGGGTTTGCAGTCGGGGGTGAGGTTAGCGAACAGGGAAGGTGGCGGGACCTTGAGGGTGGATAGGCCGCAGGTGTCACGCGGTGGGCGATTTAAAGGCTGCTGGTTGTCGACTGTGAGCGGGGGGAGGGGTCCACCGTATGCTAGAGTGACGCTTTGGAGGTGGGATTGAAAATCCAGCCCTAGTAGGACGGCAGCGCATAGCTGGGGCAGGACGAGGAGTTTAAAGTTTTTATACTCCGTGCCCTTAACCGACAGGGTCACAACACAGTAGCCGCTGATGTCTGTGGCGTGGGACCTCGATGCCATCGAGATCCGGTTGCGCGTTGGCTGGACAGTGAGGGAGTAGTGGCTCACCGTGTCTGGATGTATGAAGCTCTCCGTGCTTCCGCTGTCGAACAGGCAGGTCGTGGCGTGGCCGTCTACTTTGATGTCCATCATTGACTTGGACAGCTGATGCGGGCGAGCTTGGTCTAGCATGACGGAGGCTAGTGTGTGGCTGAGCGGGTCGCTGTAGTCTGTAGGTGAAGCGGTCGTCAGGTCTGGAGGTAAGGTGGCGGTCGAGCGTGGTGGTTAAAATGGAGGCGCCCACGAGGTGGGGCAAAATGGCGGAGAAGATGGCTGCCCCCACAACCCACATGAGGCACTGCTGGCGTCGGTTGCCTGGATCAAAGATGGCCGCCCCCATTGCTCATCTGTGGCCTTGATAAAAGATGGCCACCCCCACAGTTCGCATGAGGCACTGCTGGCCTCTGCTGCTCTCCCTCTGCAGGCCTTCGCGAAGTGGCCTTTCTTCAGGCAGCTGGAGCACGTCGCGTTTTTGGCTGGGCAGCGCGACCTCGGGTGTTTCGCCTGCCCACAGAAGAAGCAGCCGGCGGCCCGGTCGCGGGGCTCCGATGTCGCAGCCGGTACCGGGGGTGGCGGTCCCGATCGGGTCCGGGACGCCGACGCTGAGGTAGGTCCCGGGGGCAGCGCTACGAGGGGTATTGCGGTCGGGGTCGGGCCCGAGTCCCAGAGTCGCGAACTGTACCTGGAATACACCTCGAGGTCCCGCTGGGTCACTTCTAGGGAGTAGGCCAAGGCTGCAGCTGAGTTCAGGTCGAGGTCCTTTGATTCCAGCAGTCTCTGCCGTGAGTAGTCGGACCGAAGGCCTTTCACGAAGGCATCGCGGATGTTATCTTCAGTGTTTTCTGCAGCCGATACTGCTTTAAAGTCACAGTCCCTGCCGAGTGTTTGTAGCACCCGTAAAAATTCAGCTACAGACTCTCCTGGCTGTTGCGGGCAGGATCTTAGGAGGTGTCTGGCATACATGGAATTTACCGGGCTCCGGTACTGCTGTTTCAGTAGGTTGATAGCGGCCTCGTAAGTAGTAATGTCCTGGATGAGTGCGTATACTTTAGGGCTCGCTTGGGCGGTCAGAACTCTTAGTTTGGATCTCTGAGGGACGCCGGATTCTTCCAGGTAGGATTCGAAGCAGCACAGCCAGTGTTTGAAGTCGAGGGCTGCGTTTGTTGCTTGTGGGTTTAGATCCAGGTACGGCGGTTTGAGGGCTCGCAGCCAAGCCGGCTGCTGTGGCTGTTGTAGCTGGGCGTCTGGCTGGTCGTTTGGCTGCTCCGTTGACTGGTTGTTTGGCTGCTCAAGTGACGACATTTTAAAATTTAGTCAATAAAATTGATATACCTATCAATTCGTCCAATGAAAAGCGACGAGTTAAGAAAGTAACTATAGGTTTTTATTGACTAAATAACAGAGCCCACCCTCGTGGGTGATCGGATCCAAGAAGGAGGAATACCAGCCAGTCGACCACCTTTATACCCGGGCAGGTAGGTGGAGCCATGGGCGGAGTCGGCAGTGGTCAGCCCAGGTATAGCAGCGTGACAAGAGGCGACCTCGTACAGTGATACAACAATGTGAACAGTGATAACTATAGGGAAATGATCTAACAGTGATAACTATAGTGTAACGATAGTAAACGGTAAAAGTGGTTTACCACACCTTTCTATCATTCTGGTTGGGGGTTGGGGTAATCTAAAATTATACAATTTGCTGAAATATTTAAACTTGTAATTAGTGTAATGGAGAGACAGGTATTGTGTTAAACCACCAGTAAAAACCAGGAAGAAAATCTTTTCGTCAGTGCCTCTGGAGGCACGACAGGTGCTGACAGCTCACCCAAAATATGTAAATGAGGCCCAAGGCTCAGTTTAGAGCAAGCCCCGGGCCTCCAGGCTCAGGTGCACACAGTTTGTGCTCCCAAAAACAGACTGTAACCAAATTCTACCTCTGTGTGTTATTTTCAGTTTGTATTTCTGTTCCATGTGATTTTTGTGAAAAAATGTCATCTTCAAATGTCATTTGTGTGTAAGAAGAGCCCTTGTAGATGGTAGTTGTGGTGTATGTAACTTGTTCCACCTTAAGAGAACTTAAACCTGTTCCACCTTAAGAGATGTACTACTTTCTCTGGCTGCTGTATACGGTAATACCAGTGGTGCCCACACCGGTATATAAGTGCTGTGTAGTAATTTGCTGGGTAGTACAACCCTAACCTCCGAATAGTAAAGACCTATTGAAAAGTTATTCTTGTAGTCTGTGTCAGTAATTGACCTTAAATATAACTGGAACACACAGACTTAACAGTGGCGACGAGTCCGATCTTACCCTGCGGCAGTTTACATCCACGGCAGCTTCGTCCTCAGAACGGGCGTCGAGAAGAGGCATCCACCCTCATCATCCTGCTGAACAGCACGTCGCACGGGAGGCATCGAGGACCCGGAGTGAAGAAGAGAAATTCTGAACTCGAAGCCCCATCAGCGGCAGACAGCTATCTTCCTTCTACCACGGTGGTGGGTAAGCCAATCAGCAAAAGTCGGCCGCGTTGGCTGTAGCAAAGGGGAGGGAAGACGGAGGAAAGAGGGCGGTGAAATCGACCGCAGCCGGTGAAAAGGGCCGGGCCGCATTCGGGCCGAAAGGCGCAGCGACTGGGGCAGCTGAAGGCGCGAGAGCCGCGGTGAATTCGAACGCAGCGGGTGCACATAACCGGGCTGCAAGAAGGGCTGCGAGGCGCGACGGCAGGGAAGCGCGAATGCCCACGGGAACCGCGGTGGAGTAGAAGCAGCGTCGGGGGAGTTGTTAACCACTGGGGAGGCGAGACCGGCAGCAGCACAACAATCGCCATTGCAGCCAGCGGGTGAAGAAGACGAGCGCGGGAAAGACCGCCAAGCGCGGGAAGCCGCCATTTTGGAAAAAAAAAATTGCAAAGATGCCTAAACATGGGAACATTAATACTTTTGATAGCGACATCGAAGATTGGACCACGTAAGTAGAACGCATAGAAGTTTATTGTAGAGCAAATAAGATACCGGATGGGGAGAAAGCACTAACCTTATTAAACTTAATGGGTGCGAAGACATACGGGCAATTGAAACACCTTCTATCACCAGAGAAACCGGCGGATAAGACTTTCGCGGATATTGTTACCGTCCTGAAAAATCATTTAAGCCCCACGCCGCTGATGCTAGCGGAACGATTAAAATTTTACAGCAGAAAGCAGCTGAAAGATGAAAGCAATGCTGAATTTTTAATTGAATTGCGTAAGCTAGCAAAGTACTGTCAGTTTGGAACAGGACTAACAGATGCGCTAAGAGATAAATTTGTGTGTGGATTGTTAAAAGTAGAGACACAAAAGCGACTGCTTGAGGAGAATGAGCTGACGCGTGATAAAGCTGTCGCTATGGCAGCATCGCATGAAGCCGCAGCGAGAGGCACGGCGGTAATGCAGCTACGGTCACCGGAACTCAGCACAAATCAAATAGTCTTGGGTACAGTAAAATGTTATCGTTGTGGAAAGACAACGCACGATCAGAACCAGTGCTGGTTCAAAAATAAGGAATGCAGAAAATGTGGCAGGCTTGGTCACATAGCTAAAGTATGCCGGTCAGGAGAGAAGACCAGCAACAAAAAGTCACCGCAGGGAAAGTACAGAAAGGTACACAAGGTGACAGAGAACAGTTCGAATGAACAGAAGTCAGATTCAGACGCCAGCAGTAATGAACTGGGTAGCTTAAGAGTACACAACGTTGGTAAGGAAGCAGACCTCCAGACAATTTGGGTCACACTTCAGATAGCAGGAGTCCAAGTGAAGATGGAATTGGACACTGGATCGGCATTGACGGTCATGAATAAGAAAGATTACAAAAGGTTATTCCAACATATTCCCCTACGGGATACGGAGATTGTATTGAAAACATACACGGGGCAAAGAGTATACCCCATCGGAAAGATAGAGGTAAAGGTGGTCCACAAGGGCAAAGAAAGCCGAGAAATGGACTTATATGTGCTACCTGAAGGAGGTCCACCACTACTGGGACGGGAGTGGATTAGAAAAATGAATATGGACTGGCATTCCTTAAAAGCACTAACGGTAGATGCCAGGGAAACAGATGTCAAACCTAAACGATTGTCCAGAATATTGGACGATGCTAAAGAGGTGTTCCAGCAGGGACTGGGAACACTGAGAGGAATTACGGCAAACATCAAGATTGAAGAACATGCACAACCAAAATTTTTCAAAGCCAGACCGGTACCCTATGCGATACAACCTGCTGTGGAAGCGGAGCTGGAAGCGCTAGAACGTTCAGGAGTACTGTCTAAGGTAGACTGGAGTGAGTGGGCTATGCCCATTGTTCCCGTGATGAAACGTCCTTCGAGCAACAAGCCGGGAGAACCAGGGAAGGTTCGCATCTGTGGAGATTTCAAGATCACTGTTAATCCGGTGCTTCACACGGTGCAGTATCCGCTTCCGTGGATTGAGGATATCTTCGCTTCATTGTCGGGCGGGAAACACTTCACCAAGATAGACCTGGCGCAGGCGTACTTACAGATGGAAGTTGAGGAAGAGTCACGCCAGTACCTCACGATCAACACGCATAGAGGCTTGTACCGGTATAATAGACTGGTTTTTGGAGTGGCATCGGCTCCAGCAATTTGGCAGAGGGCCATGGAGCAGGTATTACAGGGAATTCCAGGCACACAATGTTACCTGGACGATATTCTGATTACAGGAGATGGTGACGAGGAACACCTCGCAAATTTGGAACTGGTGCTCATCAGATTGAAAGAATATGGACTTCGAGTTAATCGGCAGAAATGTGAGTTCTTTCAGAAGCGGATCTCGTACTGTGGCCATGTCATTGACCAGGAGGGACTTCATAAGTCTCCTGACAAGATCGAAGCAGTTGTGAAGGCTACCGCTCCGGTTAATGTATCTCAGTTGAGGTCGT
The DNA here is from genome assembly GCF_052327205.1 of Somniosus microcephalus. Lineage (NCBI taxonomy): Eukaryota > Metazoa > Chordata > Chondrichthyes > Squaliformes > Somniosidae > Somniosus > Somniosus microcephalus. The sequence continues at coordinate 67,311,356 of NC_140991.1, forward strand.
TCCTAGGATTGATTAACTATTACCATAAGTTTCTGCCAAATTTATCCACGGTACTGCACCCGCTGAACGCTCTTTTGCAGAAGGGAGTACCATGGGAATGGAGCGAGGACTGTAAGAAGGCCTTTCGCAAAAGCAAGGAATTGATAACCTCAGAGGAAGTGTTGGCTCACTTCAACCCAACACTGCCTATTCGTTTGGCTTGTGATGCTTCTCCATATGGTATTGGGGCAGTACTCTCACACAAGTTGCCAAATGGCACGGAGAGGCCAGTCACGTTCGCATCCAGATCATTGACCTCCGCTGAGCGCAACTATGCTCAGATAGATAGGGAGGCTCTCAGCCTTGTGTGGGGAGTAAAGAAGTTTAATCATTACCTGCAGGGCCAAAAGTTTACGCTTCTGACAGACCATCAGCCGTTGGTATCCATTTTTAACCCTAAGAAGGGTGTGTCGGTGATGACAGCACAGAGACTCCAGAGATGGTCCCTTTTCCTAGGGGCACATCAATATCAGATAGAATTCAAAGGTACAAAGCAGCATGGTAATGCTGATGGGCTGTCGCGCCTGCCACTACCTGAAGAAGAGGAGACAACGAAGGTTGACCCTGTTGAGTTATTTCACTCGACCATCATCGAGTATTTACCAGTCACCAATGCAAGTATTGAAAGAGAAACCAGGAACGACCCGACACTGTCCCGAGTCTACGAGGTGACAGTGAAGGGATGGCCAGCACATGGTGATTCTCTGTTACCGGCATTCTCGGCAAGACGAGACCAGCTGTCCGTCTGTCAAGGAACATTGATGTATGGAACGAGAGTGATTATTCCTCCTAAGTTAAGGGAAAGAGTTCTAAAGGAACTGCATGAAGGTCATCTGGGGGGAGTCAAGATGAAAAGCCTTGCTAGGGCTTATGTGTGGTGGCTGAGTATCGACCAACAGATAGAAGAGCTGACGAAAAGCTGCTCAGGGTGCCAAAAAGTGCAAAATGCACCTCCGATTGCACCGCTGCATCCATGGGAATGGCCTTCAGCCCCATGGCAACGCGTACATATTGACTTTGCTGGTCCATTCATGGACTCCATGTTTCTAATTGCAGTGGACACACATTCTAAATGGCCAGAAGTGATCAAGATGACTACCACTACTTCAGAAAAGACAATTGCGGTGTTAAGAACGATATTCGCAAGGAACGGATTGCCAGAACAAATATGTTCCGACAATGGACCACAGTTCATGTCAGAAGAATTCCAAAAATTCTTAAAGAAGAATGGGGTGAAACATTATACCTCTGCCCCATATCATCCGGCTACAAATAGGTTGGCCGAGAGATTTGTACAAACATTCAAAAAGGCAATAAAGGCCATGAGCGAAGATCAGATTCCATTACAACATAAGGTGGACAAGTTTCTACTGGCATATCAAAACGCCGCTCATGCAGTGACAAACCAAAGTCCTGCCATGATGTTTTATAACAGGAGGTTGCGGTCCAGGTTGTACTTGTTAAAACCAAATGTGCGGAGGGAAGTTGAAAACAAACAGTTCCAGCATATAAATAACAAGACCACTCGGAGTTTCGAGGTAGGACAACCAGTGTTGGCCAGGGACTATGGAAACGAGAAATGGCAATCCGGAACAATTCGGGCCAGACAAGGACCCCTGATGTACACGGTAGATGTTGGTAAAAATGTAATACGGCGTCATGCTGACCAATTGGTAGAATCGAGAACAAGGGTCGAACCCATGGTTACGACAGAGACAACCGTGGAAGAAGTTAGTGAACCTGAAGCATCTACCTCGGCAGTGAATGTACCTGATGATGATGTCCAAGACATAAGAGACCAACTAAAGGAGTCACCTCAGCAGCAAAGGCGTTATCCAACTCGAATCAGGAGGCCTCCTGAGAGACTGAACCTTTGAACTGTTTCTACATGAAGTTGTATATGTATATATGTTATTATGTTATGTTAAATGGGGATATAACTGTTAAGCTAAAAAGGGAGAATTGTGGTGTATGTAACTTGTTCCACCTTAAGAGAACCTAAACCTGTTCCACCTTAAGAGATGTACTACTTTCTCTGGCTGCTGTATACGGTAATACCGGTGGTGACCACACCGGTATATAAGTGCTGTGTAGTAATTTGCTGGGTAGTACAGCCCTAACCTCCGAATAGTAAAGACCTATTGAAAAGTTATTCTTGTAGTCTGTGTCAGTAATTGACCTTAAATATAACTGGAACACACAGACTTAACAGTAGTAATCCGTAGTCAGTCAGTAATGTCTTCAGTGGTGTGTCTGTTCTCTATCAGTAGGAGGTAACAGTAAGCTACTGCTAAATGTATGTGGGTATCCCTGGTGGAGCATTTAGTGGGCTCTTCACTGATTTAGACAAGGGGCAAGAATAAGCTATTTTACCCAACAATTCTGCCACTTTTTTGTTTGTTTTTAATCCCACATTCCCATCTCCTTACCATATCTATCTACCTGTTCTTCCTTCAGAAAGATACTTTGGGCAGGATTTTCATTGGGCCGTGGAGGCGGGATTGAAGGCGTGTGGGGGGTTAAAATCTCAAAATCGGGGGACACGAACCCATCCCGCCCCCAACCCGCCTCCGTGCCAGTTTCAAAGGAGGCGGATACTCGACCTGTGCAGGGAGCCGCCTCCCCGAGGCGGGAAGGGGATTAGTGCCAATTAACTACCTGTTAACAGGTAATTAACAGGCAGTTTTTAGCCTGATCCCTATTTTTATTCCTGAAGTGTGGGATTCCCGATGGCGCCAAACCACGCCAAGTTAGCGAGGTGGACCGTCGGGCTGAAGGGCTTGGAGGGTTCCAGATGTCTGTTGTTCAAGTGAGTGATGGGTGCATGAGTGCAGAGGTAAGTGTGTTTGGTGTGTGTAAAGTGTTTAAAGAAGTTTTACTTACCTTTTCTTACCTTTACAGCCTTCCTTCCTTCAGGTCTTGGGAGTCCCTCGTCTCACCGGCACAGAAAGCAGAATGGCTGCGAGCTGCCAAAAGTTGCAGCATTCCGCTTTCTGTTCTGGAGAGATCTCTAAATCAGCCTGAGAGGAAGGAATTAACTTGGAGTACAGATTGTCAGTGTTTGATAGCTTCAAAGAGCTGTCAAACGCTGATATTTCATCTGTCAAAAGCTCTTGACAGATGAAATGTCAATCTGTGATGGCACCTGTTGCCGGGTGGCCCTTAATTGGCCTGCTGAGCCCGCTGGGCGGGGTCAACAAGGTCAATCAAGTGAAAATCGTGTGGTTGGCCACAACTCGATGGAGGCGGGACTACAACCCCGAAAGTTGTAGTCCCGCCTCCTACACGCCTTCAGTATTAAAATCCAGCTCATTGTTTTCTGTTTAATCCATTTATACTATTTCTTTCAATAGGCTTTTTACGTAACTTATTCCTGGGAGTCAATTTTCCTTTATCGCACTAATCGAGCAGGCAGTGGACAAAGTGTACACACTACCCATCTGATGGAGTCTCTGATACATTTATTTTTGTCAGGCCTTACTTCAGTGAATCCAGCAAGCTGCCAATATGGCATCCGCTCCTTATAAGCAGCTTGATGATCTGGGGGCATGGAGAATCCTGTGAAGTGGCTGATTTTGAAGGGCCTGCAACAACACCTTAAAGGGGATGGGGTCTAAGTGTCAGGAGTGAAAGGAAGTAGCAGCATATAGTGGTTGGAACATGTTTGCAGTACTTGGAGCATCAAAGACATCAAATAGTGGAGTCTTTAAGGCTTACAACACACAAGTGACTGCAATGAATGCCAAACCTGTTTCCAGCCTTCCCTGCTGCTCAAAATGGCCACTTCCCGACTTCCAGCACCCATGCCTGGTGGGCGATAGTAATCCTGGGCACCAAATCCTGGAAGTTCGCCTATGCCAATGACATAGCACTGCTGGCACAGGCATCAACACTACAGGAAGCAAGTAGGCCGCTCACAAACGACCTGGACCTACTGGAATGCTACTTTCACACCTGGCGCCTGTGCCCCAATCCAGAGAAGACAGTTGTGTTGGCGTTCCATCTGAACAACAACGCCGCTGGGAAAGAACGCAACGTTTCCTTCTGCGGAAGGCAACTTACCCATGAACCCCACCCTAAATATCTGGGCGTCACCCTGGACTCTCATCTGTCGGCCTCATCTCACCAACACCAGGCAAAAAGGAAAAAACCAGGGTGAACCTGGTCCAGAACCTCGCTGGAACATCATGGGGGGAGCACAGCCAGAACACTTCGCACCGCAACAGTGGCCCTCGTCTACTTTGCTGCAGATGCTGCTCTGCCTCATGGTCCTACAGCTGCCACATGTGGACGTGCAGCTAAACACCACCACGAGGACGGTGTCAGGGACGCTCAAGTCCACGCCAACTGAGTGGTTCCCGGTGCTGTCCCACATTGCCCCGCCTGCCATTCACCGTGACGCTACTGTGCTCCGTGAGATGGAAAAAATCATGAGCAACATCGACCTTCCCATTCACGAAGACTTGAAAAACCCACCACAAAAGCACTTAAAAATGCGTCGGCCATTCTGGGAAATAGCAGCCAATATTCATGCAGCTGGTTTCAATCCACTATCCAGATGGACGGAGTCCTGGGACGCATGCAACATATAGGACCAACACCTCATCACTGTGACAACAGCAGAGGTCCCTGGCTTTGACCTCAGAATCACAGAATCACAGAAACCCCACAATGCAGATAGAGGCCATTTCGGCCCATCGAGCCTGCACCGACACATATCCCACCCGATCCCCGTAACCCCTACACCAACACATATCCCACCCTATCCCCGTAACCCCACGTATTTAATCCCCCTAACACTAAGGGTCAATTTATCATAGCCAATCAACCTAACCCGCACATCTTTGGACTGTGGGAGGAAACCGGAGCACCCGGAGGAAACCCACGCAAACACGGGGAGAATGTGCAAACTCCACACAGAGTCACCCGAGGCCGGATTCGAACCCGGGTCCCTGGCGCTGTGAGGCAACAGTGCTAACCACTATGCCACCGTGCTGCCACCTCCCTCGAAGACTGTAGACAGCGCTCAATCTAAACCACACAGGGCATGGACGATATGGCCACCTGCTCCACAAGTGGAAGATGAGCGACGACCCGAAGTGCAACTGTGGCCATGAGTCCCAGAGCATGGAACACATCACATCAACCTGCCCACTAAGATCTGTTGCAGGAGGTGCCTCATTTCTCCACTCGGCATCTCAAGAGGCTATTGAATGGATAGCCAAACTAGTCATCCCATTATAAGCTTTTCCCAGTCATATGAAAATAGTAGTAGGTAGTAATGTGGGCAGAAATGAAAATGGCATTTTAATTATGTAACTTGGCACTAATTTGCATTTTTAAAATTCATCCTCAGGATGTGGGTGTCGCTGGAAAGGCTGGCATTTATTGGCTATCCCTAGTTGGTCTAATTGAGTGACTTGCTTGGCAGCTTCAGAGGGCAGTTAAGAATCAACCACATTGTTGTGGGACGAGAGTTATATATAGGCCAGCCAGGGTAAGGATGGCAGGTTTCCTTCCCTAAAGGATGTTAATGAACCAGTTAGATTTTTATGACAATCCAACGGCTTCATGGTCACTTATACCAATACAAGTTTATTATTTTCTGATTTTTAAAAAAACTGAATTCAAATTCTCAAATTGTAATGGTGGGATTTGAAACTCTGAATTTTTCATCCAGGTCTTTGCAGTATGAGTCCAGTAACATAACCACTATACTACTATATTCATGAGAATGTGGCTGTCAGGATAAAGGTCCACCCAAAAATTGGAACGGGTGGATAACATACAGCAATTCGATGGTGTAATGTATGTACCTTTAAGGGGGGAACTACTTTCTACAGCTCATGTATACTGTAGTACCGGCAGTGACCACACCTGTATATAACGCTGAGTAGTAATCTGTTGTTTCAGTTGCAGTTTGAACCACGTTGAGTAAACACCTGTTGTACCATTCTCTGCAGTCCTTTTCTTATTACTACACGGATGTAACAGTGGCGACGAGCAAGTTCGAACCTACCTGCAACTCTGCATCACCTCCCAGGGATTCGCTCCCGGAGAACAGTGGAAGAAGGTCGAGTCCAGAAGCACGGGCGTTGACCACGGGCAACCGCCCAGTCATCCAGCGGAGATTTGAGCATCGCAGGGGAGGCTGTCGAGAGCCAGGCTTGGCTTTCCAGTCACGGTGGTCCAGCGAAACGGGCTGGCAACGGGTACTGCGCAGGCCCTTCCTGGACAGCGACGGGCTAGAGCCCGACCGAGCGGCACAGAAAAAGGCCGAGCAGCGTCGACGGGGGAGAGAGAGAGGGCAGAGCGCACAGGGCGCAGCCGGTGTTCAGGACCAAGTGGCGTCAACAGGGGAGAGAGGCGAGAGAGAGCAGAGCATAGCCGGTGTTCAAGGGCCGAGCAGCGTTAACGGGGGAGAGAGGCACGCAGGAAAACGCGAGGTGCTGCCATTGCCACGAGGACCGCAGAGAGCGGCATTGGCAGCAGCGAAGGAGCAGCGCACAAAACCCACAGGGCGTCGCCATTTGCCACGAGGACCGCCGAGAGCAGCGTTGGCAGCAGCGCGGGAGACGCCATTTTAAGCCGCAGCGGGGAAGAAAGGAAAGCGCGGGAGATGCCATTTTAAGCCAGTCTAACCACACCCAAAAATGCCGAAGAGTGGCAGTATCACAGCGTTCGACAATGAAGTCAAAGATTGGACGACACTACGAAACCTAGTAACCCCAGAGAAGCCAGTAGAAAAGGATTTTGAAAACATAGTGTCAATCCTACAGGACCACTTAAACCCCACACCGCTGCTGATAGCAGAAAGATTCAAGTTTCACAAACGGAACCAGCATAAGGATGAAAGCAATGCTGATTATTTAACAGAACTGCGCAAACTATCGAAACACTGCCAGTTTGGAGCGGGACTGGCAGATACCTTAAGGGACAAGTTTGTGTGTGGGCTTCAAAGTGAAGGAACCCAGAAACGGCTTTTATCTGAAAAGGACCTTACGCTGGAAAAGGCTTTCAGCATTGCGGTATCATATGAAGCAGCAGCACGGGGCGCTGCAGAGATACAACAGAGACCGCAAGAATATGGCACAAACGAAATGTCATATGGAACAGAGAAGTGCTATCGCTGCGGCAGAACAACACATGACCAGAATGATTGCTGGTTCAAAGACAAAGTGTGCAGACAGTGTGGAAAAGTAGGACACATAGCACGAGTCTGCAGGTCGGGAAAGCAAATCAGCAATAAGAAACCTACCAAAGGAAAGTACAAGAAGGTACATAAAATGACGGAGAATAGTTCAGACGAATAAAAGCGTGACAACGACTCCAAAAGCAGGGAACCGAGTTGTCTGAAACTACATAATGTGATCACAACGGAGGATCACCGAACCATTTGGGTCACTCTCAAGATAGCAGGAGTCCAGGTAAAGATGGAATTGGACACAGGATCAGCTCTAACAGTCATAAACCGATGGGACTACGAGCGGCTATTCTCACACATACCCTTGAGAGACACAAAAATTATTTTGAAGACGTACACGGGGCAAAAAGTCTACCCCAAAGGAAAAATAAGGGTGACTGTTATATATAACGGTAAGGAAACACCAAAACTAGACCTGTATGTATTGCAAGATGGAGGACCACCATTACTGGGACGTGAATGGATCCGGAAACTACAACTGGATTGGCATTCCATACAGGCACTGACTGTGGCTGACAAAAAGGATGACGACGTCACACCTGGGCGACTGTCAAAGATCCTAACTGACGCGAAAGAAGTGTTCCAGCAAGGACTCGGAACACTAAAAGGCATGACAGCGACGATTAAAATTGAAGAAAACGCAAGCCCAATATTTTTTAAGGCCAGACCAGTACCTTATGCGATCCGCCCAGCTGTCGAAGCAGAGCTGGAGAGTCTGGAACGTTCAGGTGTACTGTCCAAGGTAGACTGGAGCGAGTGGGCTACACCCATCGTCCCTGTGATGAAAAAGTCGTTGAGCAGCACGCCTGGGGAACCAAGGAAGGTTCGCATCTGTGGGGACTTTAAGGTAACAGTGAACCCGGTCCTTCACACCGTACAATATCCACTTCCGCGGATTGAAGATATTTTCGCCTCGCTATCTGGAGGGAAACGCTTCACTAAGATTGATCTGGCCCAGGCGTATCTGCAAATGGAGGTAGAAGAAGCATCAAAAAAATACCTCACAATCAACACCCATAGAGGTCTCTACCAATACAACCGGCTGGTATTCGGGGTAGCATCAGCTCCGGCTATTTGGCAGAGGGCAATGGAACAAGTCCTGCAAGGGATCCCAGGGACCCAGTGTTATTTGGACGACAAATGTGAGTTTTTTAGAAAACAGATCTCGCTACCTGAGCCTCTGGGGCCTCTTGTAGTCGCTCTGCCGCTCAGCTCCGCCTCCACCCGCTGCCGATGCCGCACTGGGGCCTACCTGAGCCTCTGGGGCCTCTTGTAGTCGCTCTGCCGCTCAGCTCCGCCTCCACCCACTGCGGCATCGGCAGTGGGTGGAGGCGGAGCTGAGCGGCAGAGCGACTACAAGAGGCCCCAGAGGCTCAGGTAGGCCCCAGTGCGGCATCGGCAGCGGGTGGAGGCGGAGCTGAGCGGCAGAGCGACTACAAGAGGCCCCAGAGGCTCAGGTAGGCCCCAGTGCGGCATCGGCAGCGGGTGGAGGCGGAGCTGAGCGGCAGAGCGACTACAAGAGGCCCCAGAGGCTCAGGTAGGCCCCAGTGCGGCATCGGCAGCGGGTGGAGGCGGAGCTGAGCGGCAGAGCGACTACAAGAGGCCCCAGAGGCTCAGGTAGGCCCCAGTGCGGCATCGGCAGCGGGTGGAGGCGGAGCTGAGCGGCAGAGCGACTACAAGAGGCCCCAGAGGCTCAGGTAGGCCCCAGTGCGGCATCGGCAGCGGGTGGAGGCGGAGCTGAGCGGCAGAGCGACTACAAGAGGCCCCAGAGGCTCAGGTAGGCCCCAGTGCGGCATCGGCAGCGGGTGGAGGCGGAGCTGAGCGGCAGAGCGACTACAAGAGGCCCCAGAGGCTCAGGTAGGCCCCAGTGCGGCATCGGCAGCGGGTGGAGGCGGAGCTGAGCGGCAGAGCGACTACAAGAGGCCCCAGAGGCTCAGGTAGGCCCCAGTGCGGCATCGGCAGCGGGTGGAGGCGGAGCTGAGCGGCAGAGCGACTACAAGAGGCCCCAGAGGCTCAGGTAGGCCCCAGTGCGGCATCGGCAGCGGGTGGAGGCGGAGCTGAGCGGCAGAGCGACTACAAGAGGCCCCAGAGGCTCAGGTAGGCCCCAGTGCGGCATCGGCAGCGGGTGGAGGCGGAGTCGGGACCAGCGGGAGCAGCGAGGAGGAGCTCGGGAGAAAACCCGGCGACCAGCGAGGCCCGAGACCAGTCGGGAGCAGTGAGTCGGAGCCCGGTATAAAAACCGGAGAGAGGCGAGGCCCGAGACCACAGCTGGGGCAGTCGGGAGAGCAGGAGGCCAGTAACTGCTGGGGCAGTCGGGAGAGCAGGAGGCCAGTAACTGGTGAGTTTAAAAGCTCACCTTTCGCGGGCTTTTTCTTTCACAGCTGGTGCAGTCGGGAGAGCAGGAGGCCAGTAACTCTTATATAGGTGGAGCTGTTGCTAAACCCGAAACACTACAGTGTAGTGTCTCCCACCCTTCCACCTCCTCTAACCTTTTAGGGGTTAGGGGAAATTGAAAAGGTAGATTCAATTTATTTTATTTCAGGAGCCTAACCTAGGTGGAAAAGTTTCCAGGACAGGAGGCGGCAGTGAAAATACAACACCAGAAAACAGGTAGGTGACTGGTTGGTGAGTACTTTCACAAACTTATTCTAAGTAGAATTCAATAATTAAGCTAAATCGTAGTAAATAAAAGGGTATTGTAAGGGTTAAGTCATGGAAGGGCAGCTCGGACCCGTGTCATGCTTCTCCTGTGCCATGTGGGAAATCAGGGACACTGTCCCTGACAACTATGTGTGCAGGAAGTGTGTCCAGCTGCAGCTCCTAGCAGACCGCATGGCGGCGCTGGAGCTGCGAATGGACTCACTCTGGAGCATACGCGATGCTGAGGATGTTGTGGAAAGCACATTTAGTGAGTTGGTCACACCGCAGGTAAAGGCTAGCTCAGACAGTAAATGGGTGACCAAAAGGCAGGGTAAAGGCAGGAAGGTAGTGCAGGAGTCACCTGCGGTCATCTCCCTCCAAAACAGGTTTACCGTTTTGGGTACTGTTGGGGGAGATGACTTATCAGGGGAAGGCACCAGCAGCCAGGTTCAGGGCACCATGACTGGCTCTGCTGCACAGAAGGGCGGGAAAAAGAGGGATAGGGCTATAGTGGTAGGGGATTCAATTGTAAGGGGGATAGATAGGAGTTTCTGTGGCCGAGACCGAGACTCCAAGATGGTATGTTGCCTCCCTGGTGCAAGGGTCAAGGATGTCTCGGAGCGGGTGCAGAGCATTCTGAAGGGGGAGGGGGATCAGCCAGTTGTCGTGGTACATGTAGGTACCAACGATGTAGGTAAAAAGAGGGAGGAGGTCCTACAAGCTGAATTTAGGGAGTTAGGAGCTAAATTGAAAAGTAGGACCTCAAAGGTAGTAATCTCTGGATTGCTACCAGTGCCACGAGCTAATAAGTTTAGAGAGAGTAAGATAGATAAGCTAAATACGTGGCTTGAGCAGTGGTGCAAGGGAGAGGGATTTAAATTCTTGAGACATTGGAACCAGTTCTTGGGGAGGAGTGACCTGTACCAAGGGGACGGTCTACACCTGAACTGTGAGGGAGCCGATGTCCTCGGGGTAATATTTTCTAGGGCGGTTCGGGAGGATTTAAACTAATTTGGCAGGGGGATGGGAACCTAGGTAGTGGAAAAGAGGGAAGTCATATGAAGTTAGAAATAGATGGTAGAAAGGTGAGAAGCAATAAGCAAAGGAGAGAAACAGAAAGGGCCAAACTAATTCATAATGAGAGTGTGAAAAAAGCAAGCCTGAAGGCTTTGTATCTTAATGCTAGAAGCATTAGGAACAAGGTGGATGAACTAGTTGTGGAAATAGAGGTAAACAAGTATGATTTGATTGGGATTACAGAAACGTGGCTGCAGGGTGGGCAAGGCTGGGAACTTAACATCCAGGGATATACAATATTTAGGAAGGATCGGCAAAAAGGTAGGGGAGGTGGGGTAGCATTGCTGGTAAAGGAGGGGATTAATGCAATGGAAAGGAAGGATATTAACTCGGATGAAACGGAATCTGTATGGGTAGAAATGAGAAATAGCAAGGGGAGGAAAACGTTAGTGGGTGTGATATATAGGCCTCCAAATAGTAATATGGAGGTGAGGGAAGGCATAAAAAGGGAAATTAGAGAAGCGTGCGATAAGAGCACAGCTGTCATCATGGGTGACTTTAATTTACATATTGATTGGACTACCCAAATTAGTAAAAATTCTGAGGAGGAGGAATTCCTGGAATGTTTTCGGGACGGTTATCTGGACCAATATGTCGAGGAGCCGACTCGAGATCAGGCCATTTTAGACTGGGTATTGTGCAATGAGAAGGGACTTATCAGCAATCTTCTTGTACGAGGCCCCTTGGGTCAGAGCGATCATAATATGATCGAGCTCTCAGTCGAGATGGAGAGTGAGGAAATTGAATCAGAGACTAAGGTCCAGAACTTAAATAAAGGGAATTACGAGGGTATGAGACGGGAATTGGGTAAGATTGATTGGGTGGTGTTTCTGGGGGGATTGACAGTGGATAGACAATGGCAAGCATTCAAAGATAGAATGGAAGAATTCCAGAACATGTTTATACCGGTTTGGCATAAAAATAAACCTAAAAAGGTGACTCAACCGTGGATAACGAGGGAAATTAGGGACAGCATAAAATCAAAAAAAAGGGCATATCAACTGGCAAAAAAAAGCACCAGACCGGAAGATTGGGGGCAGTACAGGATACAGCAAAAGAGGACAAAGGGATTAATCAGGAAGGGGAAAATAGAATACGAAAGTAAACTTGCAGCAAACATAAAGACAGACTGCAAAAGCTTTTATCGGTATATCAGGAGGAAAAGACTGGTAAAATCCCAAGTCGGTCCCTTGCAGTCCGATTCGGGAGAATATATAATGGAGAATAAGGAAATGGCAGACCAATTAAACTCATACTTTGGTTCTGTATTCACAAAGGAGGACACAAATAACCTCCCAGGAATATCGACAAACATAGGGACTAATGAGAGGGAGGAGCTGACAGAAATTAGTATCTCTAGGGATATGGTGTTGGGTAAGTTGAGGGGACTGAAGGCCGACAAATCCCCGGGGCCTGATAAACTACATCCTAGGGTACTTAAGGAGGTGGCCCTGGAGATAGCAGATGCTCTAAGGATCATCTTCCGGAACTCCATTGACTCGGGAACAGTACCCGTGGATTGGAGGGTAGCTAATGTTACCCCAATATTTAAAAAGGGGGGTAGAGAGAAAGCAGGGAATTATAGACCAGTAAGCCTTACATCGGTTGTGGGCAAAATGCTAGAGTCCATTATTAAGGATAAAATAGCAGAGCACTTGACAAATGGGGAAAGGATCGGACAGAGTCAACATGGATTTACAAAGGGTAAATCGTGTTTGACTAATCTGCTGGAATTTTTTGAGGAAGTAACTGGTAAAATAGATGGGGGAGAGCCAGTGGATGTGGTGTACCTTGACTTCCAGAAAGCCTTCGATAAGGTTCCACACAAAAGATTATCATGCAAAATTAAGGCTCATGGGATTGGGGGCAAAGTATTAACGTGGATAGAGAACTGGCTGGCGGATAGAAAACAGAGAGTTGGAATAAACGGCTCGTTTTCGGAGTGGCAGGCAGTGACCAGCGGGGTGCCGCAAGGATCTGTCCTGGGACCCCAGCTGTTCACAATATATATAAATGATCTGGATCAGGGAATTGGATGCAATATTTCCAAATTCGCTGACGACACTAAACTAGGAGGAGGGGTGGGCTCTGATGAGGATGTCAGGAGGCTACAGTGCGATTTGGACAGGTTGGGGGAATGGGCGGATACGTGGCAGATGCACTATAATGTGGATAAATGCGAGGTTATCCACTTTGGGGGTAAAAACAGGAGGGTGGATTATTATCTAAATGGCAATAGATTGGGAGATGGGGAAGTGCAGAGGGACCTGGGTGTTCTTGTGCACCAGTCACTGAAGGAGAGCATGCAGGTGCAACAGGCGATTAAGAAGGCAAATGGTATGTTGGCCTTCATATCAAGGGGGTTCGAGTATAGGAATAGGGATACCTTACTACAGCTGTACAAGGTGCTGGTGAGACCGCATCTGGAGTATTGTGTACAGTTTTGGTCGCCCCATCTGCGGAAGGATGTTCTTGCCATGGAAAGAGTGCAGCGGCGATTCACCAGGCTGATACCTGGAATGGCGGGAATGACCTACGAGGAGAGATTGAATAGTTTGGGCTTGTACTCACTGGAGTTTAGAAGATTGAGAGGGGATCTCATCGAAACATATAAAATTATGGCAGGCCTGGACAGGCTGAATTCAGAGAGAATGTTTCCAATGGCAGGGGAGCACAGAACCAGGGGCCACAGTCTAAAAATAGCGGGCAAATCATTTAAAACAGAGATGAGGAAGAATTTCTTCACTCAAAGAGTGGTGAGCCTGTGGAATTCCCTGCCACAGAGGGCTGTGAAGGCTAATTCAATAAATATTTTCAAGAGAGAATTGGATATATTTCTGAAGGCTAAGGGGATTAAGGGTTACGGAGAAAAGGCGGGGACGGGGTACTGAACTGGTAAGATCAGCTATGATCTCAGACGAAGATCAGCCATGTTCTCATTGAATGGCGGAGCAGGCTCGAAGGGCCGAATGGCCTACTCCTGTTCCTATCTCTATGTTTCTATGTATTGTGGCCACGTTATCAATAAAGAGGGGTTACATAAGTCCCCAGAGAAGATTGAGGCAGTAGTCAAGGCTCCAGCACCGGAAAATGTTTCACAACTGAGGTCGTTCCTTGGGCTGGTAAACTACTACCATAAGTTCTTGCCAAATTTGTCTACAATACTACACCCACTGAACACCCTACTACAAACTGGGGTGCCATGGAAGTGGAATGACGAATGTAGATGAGTTTTCCAGAAGAGCAAAACACTAATCACATCGAAAGAGGTATTGGCCCATTACAACCCAGCGTTACCAATTCAGTTGGCTTGTGATGCGTCACCCTACAGCATTGGAGCGGTGCTGTCGCACAAATTCTCGGACGGCTCAGAGAGGCCAATAGCCTTTGCGTCACAATCACTAACCTCAGCCGAGCGTAACTACGCCCAGATTGACAGGGAGGCAGTCAGCCTAGTGTGGGGAGTGAAAAAGTTCAATCACTATCTGCACGGGCAGAAATTCACCTTGCTGACTGATCACCAGCCTCTTGTCTCCATTTTTAATCCGAAGAAGGGTGTTCCGGTGATGACTGCGCAACGACTACAAAGATGGTCACTTTTTCTTGGGGCACACCACTATGAGATTGAATATAAGGGCACGAAACAGCATGGAAATGCTGATGGGCTATCATGCCTGCCACTGCCTACTGCGGAGGAAGCACCAGCAGTGGATCCTGTCGAAATATTCCATTCGACTATAGTTGAATACCTACCGGTAACTAACGCTTGTATCGAAAAGGAAACCCGAAATGACCCGACACTGTCTCGGGTATATGATTTGACATCATATGGCGACTCACTGTTGCCAGCATTCTTGACAAGGAGATAACAGCTGTCAGTGTGCCGGGGCACCTTGGTGTGTGGATCCCGAGTGGTAATTCCACCCAAGTTAAGGGAGAGAGTGCTCAATGAGCTTCATGAGGGTCATCTGGGAGGGGTAAAAATGAAAAGCCTAGGCAGGGCTTATGTGTGGTGGCTGGGAATCGATAAACAAATTGACGACCTGACCAAGAGCTGCTCAGGATGCCAGAAAGCCCAAAATGCACCACCACAGGCCCCCCTACACCCATGGGAGTGGCCCTCATCTCCATGGCAACGGGTGCATATTGATTTTGCTGTTCCATTCATGGACTCAATGGTTTTAATAGCCGTGGATGCACACTCGAAATGGCCTGAGGTCATCAAAATATCCTCCACCACCACGAAGAAAACTATTGCAGTCCTACGGACCATTTTTGCCAGGAATGGCTTGCCAGAACAGATTTGCTCCGACAACGGACCACAGTTTGTGTCCGAAGAGTTCCGGAGGTTCTTGAAAAAGAATGGGGTAAGGCATTACACATCCGCCCCGTATCATCCAGCCACAAATGGATTGGCTGAGAGGTTCGTACAAACCTTTAAGAAGGCAATAAAGGCTATGTACAATGACAACATTCCGCTGCAGCACAAGGTGGACAATTTCCTGTTCGCCTACATGCATGCGACACATGCAGTCACCAACCAGGACCCAGCCATGATGTTCTTTAACCGAAGGTTAAGATCTCGCCTGGATTTGCTCAGACCAAACGTACGAAGAGATGTTGAGAGTAAGCAATTCCAGCACATCCATGAGAAGCCAACAAGGAGCTTCAATGTAGGGCAACCAGTCTTGGCCCGCGACTACCAAACAGAAAAATGGCAGCCAGGAACGATATGCACACGGCAGGGCCCACTAATGTACACAGTGGATGTTGGGGAGAGCATCGTGAGATGCCATGCTGACCAGATCCTAGAGTCACAGGAACAAGTCAACCCCATGCCTCGCCCATACGTACCTGGTGATGAACCCGACGTACAGGTAGCATCTACCCCAGAAACAGTAGCATCGGAAGCTGATGAACCAACCAACGACAGGGGGCCAGAATCGCCTCCGCACCAAGAGCAAGACACTCGGGAAAGGCGCTATCCAGAAAGGATCAGGAAGCCTCCCCAAAGACTGAATTTATAAATAGACTATTTTCAGCTAATGTTGCATGTTAAAAGTGTTAATTGTAATTAGTTTGATATTTAATTGTTAAATGAGTGTTATGGTACTGTTAATCTAAAAGGGGAGGAATTGTAATGTATGTACCTTTAAGGGGGGAACTACTTTCTACAGCTCATGTATACTGTAGTACCGGCAGTGACCACACCTCTATATAACGCTGAGTAGTAATCTGTTGTTTCAGTTGCAGTTTGAACCACGTTGAGTAAACACCTGTTGTACCGTTCTCTGCAGTCCTTTTCTTATTATTACACGGACGTAACAGATGGGCTGGATTTTTCCAACCTTGGCGAGTCCGTGGCGGGTGACGTCCGTGGTGTGTGGGGACCTTGTATCATGTCTCGATCCTGGCCTCCAACAAGATTTTACGTTAATAGGGCTTCTTAAGCCCGCCCTACAAGGTTCCTGGCCAATTAATAGGAAGCGGGTCTGATAACGTCATTTGATGACATGTCATCAGCTGGTTTCCTTAAAGGGGCCATGTCCAAATTGATTTTGACAGTTGTGCTGTCAGTGTTCTGCAGCATTGAGGTGCTGCAAACACTGACAACCAATGTACAAAGCTGCACGGTTGCACCCAGGCTCTCCCATGACTCCCTCCATATGCTTATGGAGGGAGTCACAGCACGCAGGGAGGTTCTCTTCCCTTCCAATGGGCAGAAGACACCTCCCCAGGAGACCAATGCAGCCTGGTTGCACATTGCACAGGAGGGCACAAGCAGGGATGTCGTCAGGATTACCTGGCTACAGTGGCAGAAACATTTCAATGATCTCAGTAGATCACGAAACATTAGTACAAAGCCACACTCAACCTCGTCCTGCTGGCTCTCTCATCACCTCCCCATCACTCTGCCTTCCCTACTCTTTGCTCACACCAACTTATCTTGTACTTCCACCCATCCCTCTCTATCTACATTATCACTTCCCCATCTCACTAGCTATCCCTCACACTCTTCCTCATCCTCCTGTAAGCATACCAACTAACAACACACATGGGTAGGCACTTGGATGGTTCAGCCAATGTTCACGTGAAGTTTCTGGTAATGTGCTGTCAAACATCGAAATCATTATTTTGAAGACTTTGCGTTCTTGGACAGATTTGTGTGCACCTTTGGAAGTGGCTTAGTGAGTTGCAGTGAATGGTAAGACATAATGGGCCAGAAATTCGCGGCCAGAAGCGTGAGTACGGTCGGGGTACTCACGCATTTGGCCGTTGGAAATGCCGGCGTTCAGCAGGAACAGCGCATGCGGGGAACGCCGGCATTTCCAGACCCGAGGTCTGTTCACAGCGCGTGCGACTGCACAGGCAGCGCTTGCGCAGTGAACTTTGTGGATTTCAATGATGGATTCAGTGAGGGTAAGTCCTTAGAAGTTACACTTGAAAAAAGCAAGTGTAAAGTTGTTCATTGGCTGCGGAGGAAGATATATTTTATCGTGGAGCTTCTGAAATGCAATATTTTTGTTTGGGAAAGGGAGGGAAGTTATTTTAAGAAATTTTAAGTAAGTTTTAAAGTTAAAATTTTTTTGTTTTAAAGGGTTTTCAGAACGGTAGGTAGAAGGAGCAATTGTGGCTGTGTGAATGGAATGTGAGAATGAGTTATGTATGTATGTCCACATATATTCCTTTACGTATATGTATGTATGTTTTATATTCCTTTACTAATGTGTATGAATGTATGTTTTTAATTATGATTTTCCAATAAGTTACTTTCTCTGAAAGTCATAATTAAATAATACATTCATACACATAAGTAAAGGAATATATACATAACACGCAAAGGAATATATACAGACATACATACTTTCAGAAGCTCCACGATAATAAATATCTTCCTCCGCAGCCTCTGGAGCAACTGTACCCATGCTTTTTTCATGTGTAAGTTGTAATGACTTGACCTCACTGAAAGCATTAATGAAAGCGGCGAATTATACTGCGCACGCGCTGCCTGTGCAGTCGCACGTGTTCTGCCTCTGAACCCCTTCGTTCAGAGGACAGGAAATGCCGGTTTTCCCCACATGCACTGTGCATGCTGAAAACCGGCATTTCATCCGGCCAGATGCGTAAGTACCCCAACCGTACTCGCGCATTTGGAAGGGAATTACTGGGCCAACATTTTACATGTCAATAAAATGAAAAATTTAACAATTGCACGACTTGCCCCCTCGCATCTGCGACTGAGGGTCCAAGGAGGTGCATTGCGCAAGAGGTCATCATCGTACGTATCCTCACACTGTTCCCTTTGGGGAACTGTATGAAGTGGTGGAAGGATTTATGGCCGTGATTAACGCTCATTCCGTGACCGTAACCATCTTTGAACCAGCCATTAGGGTGGTTAGTCCTATGGCGGGAGGATTTTACGGGCTCCCACAACCCATCTGAGGCGGGGGGGGGCCACCAACACCCACGGACGCAAGTATCCCGCTGGATGTCCACCCAGAATTTAAAGTTGGAGCTCCGACTCCACTTGCCGGGACTGTCTGGAGTGGGGTTCAAAACCCTACTCCTTCTGGCCCAGCGGCGGGGATGCTTACTGCTACGCAAAAGGCCCACTCCGCACAAAAGGTGACACCCATACGTTTCCTGCGCCTTTTCCCTCCCCGTGACTGGAGCCCTATGCTGCCATTTCACGTTGCTAATCGGATTGGGCCTTTGTCATAGCGGTAGGATCCCCGCCGCTGGGCCAGATCAGGGTAGGGTTTTGAAACCCGCTCCAGACAGTCCCGGCAAGTGGAGTCGGAGCTCCGGCTCTAAATTCTGGGTTGACATCCAGTGGGATATTTGCGTCCGTGGGTGTGGGTGGCCCCCCCTCCTTGTATAGCTTGTGGGAGCCCGTAAAACCCTCCCGCCATAGGACTAACCGCCCTAATGGCTGGTTCAAAGATGGTTACGGTCACGGAATGAGCGTTAATCATGGCCATAAATCCTTCCACCACTTCATACAGTTCCCCAAAGGGAACAGTGTGAAGACACGTATGACGACGACATTGCTAAATAAATAAATGGAATTAAAAAAATTCTTTTAGGGCTTTTAAAAGTCTTTAAATTGCTTTAATTCGCTTTAAAACTACTTCAGATTACTCAAAATAATGTAAACATTTTAAAAAGTTTATAAAAGTTACCAAAATCTTCAAAAAACTTCCAAAAACCTATTTAAACTGCTGCTTTGCATGTAAAAATGCTTAGCAGCTTGACAGAAACATTGGGGGCGTGTCCAGTGAAACTGAGACCTCAAGGGGCGTGTCTCACTTGCACTGCACGCTCCTGGCTTCGCGCTGGCTGCACTCCTGGGCGGCGTGACGTCATACGCTGCCCGGGATTCTTCTTTTTCAAACACCAAGTCCAGGCGTCCCTGGAGCTGATCGACAGTAGCGCGGGGTAAGTGCATATACGGGGCTTGCACGCGCGGCAAGCCCCGTTCACCAATTTCTGGCCCAATGTTATCCCCTGCAATGGTGATGAGTGTGAAAGGAATGGCTTGGACATTGTAGGGATGCTTTATGGTGCTGGTGTGGGGTGGTGCCTACCTGGTGCATCATGTGACAGCCAGGGTGTACAGCATCAAATGAAGCTAATCTGGCTATGGTGAGGCCATCCCTGGCGTCCCGGGCAGCAAATTGCATGGGTGCTGATGCCCTGTGGTCAGTGCAGCATCAGTTGATTGCGGAGAAGGTTGGTGTCTTTAGAATTCTCTACCCCAGTCGTTGAGTATATTCAAGACAGAGATCGATACATTTTCAGATATTAAGGGAATCAAGGGATATGGGGATAGTGCAGGAAGGTGAAGTTGAGGTAGAAGATCAGCCATGATCTTATTGAATGGTGGAGCAGGCTCGAAGGGCCGAGTGGCCTACTCCTGCTCCTATTTCTTATTTTCTTATGTTCATTATTTTTAAAAAGTTTATTAGGTCACCTCAACACCTTTATTTTTTCCAACAGGAACAAAACAGAAACTCAATTTCCTTAATCTTTCCTTATAACTTAGATTTTCAAGACCAGTATCAGCCAGGTCACCCTATATTCCACTCTCTTTTTTTTGCATTGGATTTATTCCATATTAAAAACATTTACAACATCGTGATCATTCCGTTGTACCATACAATCACCCTTCACCAGTTTCCAACAACAGAAACAAAATCAAGACGAAAACATAAACAACCTCACCACCATTCCGTCACTCTGCATAGTCATTCCTCCACAACTTATTAGCTTCAAAAACTAAAGTTTAATTTGTGTCCCATGACATATATTAATCTATTGAGCATTCCACTCTCTCAGGGGCCACCACATCCTTCAGATGGTACAGTGACCAGTACTTGAGATTGGGTCTAGCCAGTGCCTTACACAAGACCAATATAATCTCTTTGATTCATACTCTAGCTATCTGCAGATACATCTTTTGTGCAGGGTACATGAAATGTGCATTTAGTCTGACATCATCTGTGCAAATTTCATTACATTTGTGATCATTTAAAAATGAACCAAGACCACAGAGGACCGATATAAGGGTAATGACACAGTGGGATTGGAGCAGTTTAACCCTGTCAGCTATGGGGGCCCTTAATGGTGCAACTGACTGTGCAATATGAACATCTTCCAAATGCATGGGAATAATAGTTTCTTCACAGTAGTTTCATGTTTCCCACTTTTCACAAAGTTAAATTACCCAGCTATCACAAAGTACTGTAGCAAAGAGGAAATCAGCCTCCTGACCCCAATAAGAATTAGGACATTCACCAATTGAGATATGCTGATCAGAAAATTGAGTGCAATGTTCTTAAAAAAAAACAACTAGAGAAGCCTTTTGGCAGACTCTAAGGTGTCCTTTCAGTGTCTAAGATATCTTGGAGAGCGATTTCTAGCACGAGAATTATCTCCATCAGTCCAATTGTAAGGAGGAAACCTAGGGTGACATCATCACTGTGCATAATTGCAGGTCAATCACTCAGTAAAAGAGAGCAGTAAATGTTTCTGTCAGAAGTTTGTGTTCATTTGTCTGTTGAATGCTTTTGGGTTTTATTTACATTTAAAACATTGGAGGGGATGTTACAAAAGTGGTGACAAGTTCCCCTTGCAGCCCACTGGTGCTGGGCGCAGGCTTAAAGGTGCTACTGGTTGATGTCATCACAGAACAATATCTTGGAAACCCTGTGTCAGTGTGGCTTTCAGACTGACCCTTAAGGCATTAATTAAACTTGGTAGCTGCCACTCCAGAAGCAACCAATGTCCTTTTTAAAAATGTGTTCATGGGATGTGGACGTCGCTGGCAAGGCCAGCATTTATTGCCCATCCCTAGTTGCCATTGAGAAGGTGGTGGTGAGCTGCCTTCTTGAACCGCTGCCGTCCGTGTGGTGAAGGTACTCCCACAGTGCTGTTAGGGAGGGAGTTCCAGGATTTTGACCCAGCGACGATGAAGGATCGGCGATATACTTCTAAGTCAGGATGGTGTGTGACTTGGAGGGGAACATGGAGGTGGTGGTGTTCCCATGCGCCTGCTGCCCTTGTCCTTCTAGGTGGAAGAGGTCGCGGGTTTGGAGGTGCTGCCGAAGAAGCCTTGGCAAGTTGCTGCAGTGCATCTTGTAGCTGGTACACACTGCAACCACGGTACGCCAGTGGTGGAGGGAGTGAATGTTTAAGGTGGTGGATGGGGTGTCAATCAAATGGGCTGCTTTGTCTTGGATGATGTTGAGCTTCTTGAGTGTTGTTGGAGCTGCACTCATCCAAGCAAGTGGAGAGTATTCCATCACACTCCTTGTCTTGTAGATGGTAGAAAGGCTTTGGGGAGTCAGGAGGTGAGACACTCACCGCAGAATACGTAGCCTCTGACCTGCTCTTGTAGCCACAGTATTTATGTGGCTGGTCCAGTTAAGTTTCTGGTCAATGGTGACCTCCAGGATATTGATGGTGGGGGATTCGGCGATGGTAATGTCGTTGAATGTCAAGGGGCAGTGGTTAGATGCTCGCTTGTTGGAGATAGTTATTGCCTGGCACTTGTGTGGCGTGAATGTTACCTGCCACTTATCAACCCAAGCCTGAATGTCGTCCAGGTCTTGCTGCATGTGGGCATGGACTGCTTTATTATCTGAGGAGTTACGAATGGCACTGAGCACTGTGCAGAAATCTGACCTTATGTTGGAGGGAAGGTCATTGATGAAGCAGCTGAAGATGGTTGGGCCTAGGACACTGCCCTGAGGAACTCCTGCAGCGATGTCCTGGGGCTGTGATGAGTAACCTTCAACCATCACAACCATCTTCCTTTGTGCTAGGTGTGACTCCAGCCAGTGGAGAGTTTTCCCCCCGATTCCCATTGACTTCAGTTTTACTGGGGCTCCTTGATGCCACACTCGGTCAAATGCTGCCTTGATGTCAAGGGCAGTCACTCTCAACTCACCTCTGGACCAAGGCTGTAATGAAGTCTGGACCCGAGTGGTCCTGGCGGAACCCAAACTGGGTATCAGTGAGCAGGTTATTGGTGAGTAAGTGCCGCTTGATAGCACTGTCGATGACACCTTCCATTACTTTGCTGATGATTGTGAGTAGGCCGATGGGATGGTAATTGGCCGGATTGGATTTGTCCTGCTTTTTGTGAACAGGACATACCTGGGCAGTTTTCCACATTGTCGGGTAGATGCCAGTGTTGTAGCTGTACTGGAACAGCTTGCTAGAGGCGTGGCTAGTTCTGGAGTACAAGTCTTCAACACAACAGCCGGGATGTTGTCAGGGCCCATAGCCTTTGCAGTATCCAGTGCGCTCAGCAGTTTCTTGATATCACGTGGAGTGAATCGAATTGGCTGAAGACTGGCTTCTGTGATAGTGGGGACATCAGGAGGAGGCCGATATGGATCATCCACTCGGCACATCTGGCTGAAGATGTTTGCAAACACTTCAGCCTTGTCTTTTGCACGTGCTGGGCTCCACCATCATTGAGGATGGGGATATTCATGGAGCCTCCTCCTCCTGTTAGTTGTTTAATGGTCCACCACCATTCATGACTGGATGTGGCAGGACTGCAGAGCTTTGATCTGATCCGTTGATTATGGGATCGCTTAGGCCTGTCTATAGCATGCTGCTTCCCCTTTATATCATGCATGTAGTCCTGTGTTGCAACTTCCTCAAGTTGGCACCTCATTTTTAGGTACGCCTGTTTCTGCTCCTGGCATGCTGTTCTACACTCCTTATTGAATCAGGGTTGGTCCCCTGGCTTGATGGCAATAGTAGAGTGAGGGATATGCTGGGCCATGATGTTACAGATTGTGGTGGAATACAATTCTGCTGCTGCTGATGGCCCACAGCGCATCATGGATGCCCAGTTTTGAGCTGCTAGATCTGTTCTGAATCTATCCCACTAAGCACGGTGGTAGTGCCACACAGCATGATGGAGGGTGCCCTCAGTGTGAAGATGGGACTTTGTCTCC
Organism: Somniosus microcephalus; assembly: GCF_052327205.1. Classification (NCBI taxonomy): domain Eukaryota; kingdom Metazoa; phylum Chordata; class Chondrichthyes; order Squaliformes; family Somniosidae; genus Somniosus; species Somniosus microcephalus. The sequence goes on from NC_140991.1 coordinate 67,334,792, forward strand.
ACAATGACTGTGCGATGGTCACTGCTACCAATGCTGTCATGGACAGATGCATCTGTGACAGGTAGATTGGTGAGGACGAGGTCAAGTAGGTTTTTCCGTCATGTTGGTTCTCTCACCACCTGTCGCAGGCCCAGACTGACAGCTATTTCCTTCAGGGCTCGGCTAGCTCGGTCAGTAGTGGTGCTACCGAGCCACTCTTGGTGATGGACATTGAAGTCCCCCACCCTTGGTACTCTCAGTGCTTCTTCCAAGTGGGGTTCAACATGGAGAAGTACTGATTCATCAGCTGAGAGAGGGCGGTAGGTGATAATCAGCAGGAGGTTTCCTTGCCCATGCTTGACCTGAAGCCATGAGACTTCATGGGGTCTGGATTCAATGTTGAGGACTCCCAGGGCCACTCCTTCCCGACTGTATACCGCTGTGCCGTCACCCCTGGTGGGTCTGCCCTGCTGGTGGGACAGGACATACCATGGGTTGGTGATGGAGGAGTCTGGGACATTGGCTGAAAGGTATGATTCTGTGAGTATGACTATGTCAGGCTGTTGCTTTACTAGTCTGTGGGACAGCTCTCCCAATATTGGCATAAGTCCCCAGGTGTTGGTGAGGAGGACTTTGCAGGGTTGACTGGGCTGGGCGTGCCATTGCCATGTCCGTAGCCGGTGCCGAGGTCGATGCCAGGTGGTCCGTCCTGTTTTAATCTTTTTATTTTTCGTAGCAGTTGGTTACAACTGAATGGTTTGCTAGGCCATTTCAGAGGGTAGTTAAGAGTCAACCACATTGCAGTGGGTCTGGAGTCTCATATAGGCCAGACCGGGTAAGGACGGCAGATTTCCTTCCCTAAAGGACATTAGTGAACCAGGTGAGTTTTTACGACTATCCAGTAGTTTCACATTCACCATTACTGATACTAGCTTTTTATTCCAGATTTAGTTAATTAACTGAATTTAAATTTCCCAGCTGCCGCGGTGGGATTTGAACTCACTCTGCTTCCGTTCCCTCGTGAGGTCATTGAAACTCAGTCTGCCCTGTGTGGCAGTTCTTGGATGATGAAGATTGCACTGGCTGCCTGTGCTACACCCACACCCCACCCCCGATGTCCAAGGCAACCTGCACTGCTCTTTTCTTTTATGAGGCATCATGTCCTCAGTGCCCAGCAGGGAGCCCTTCCTGGACCTCATTTCTGCCAGCAGCACTTTCGTGAACACATCAGAAAATCTCCCAGTTGTTGACAATCTGAGCCCGCTGCTCCTTCTGTCATCTTCTGAAAAGTGACAGCCCTTTAACTGGCTGCAGCCTTTTTAACTGGTGCATCAGAACTGTGGCGGAGACCACATAGGGACAGTAACACAATTCACTATGTATAGCCAATGTTATTATCACTCCACGTTATGTACGGAACTTGGTTGGGTTATTGAGGCAGGGTCCCTTTAAGAGTTGTCGATTGTGTGATGACGTCACAGCCCTGCGACGAGGCCAAGTCCCTGAGTCCATGCGGAGCGTTAATAAAGCTAACACGCATTTTTCTTTGCTGCTATGAAAGTCTCGCAGTCTGTTTATTTCCAGCGACTCTTACATTGGTGACCCCGTTTCTCTTTTGGACGTTTCCAAAGGCTTTATCCGAGACGGCGACGAACGCCATTTCTCTCAAATTACCGGAGTTTTGGGAACGGCAGGCTGCCGCTTGGTTCGCCCAGGCCGAGGCTCAGTTTGCACTCTGGGACATCACCGCGGACGACACGAAGTATTATTACGTCGTCTCTGCTCTCGGCAGCTCCACCGCGGTCAGAGTCGTGAGCCTGCTCGAGGACCCCCCGGAGCACCACAAATTTGCGACGCTGAGAACGCACCTCCTAGAGACTTTTGGACTAACTGAACCCTAGCGCGCATGCCAGCTTCTCTCTTTACCCGGGCTTGGCGACTCCAAGCCCTCAGAACTGATGGACCACATGTTAACACTCCTGGGCAAGCACAAGCCGTGCCTCCTCTTCAGAGAACTGTTCCTACAACAGCTGCCAGGGCAGGTACGGTCGGCTTTAGCCAACTCTCATATTAGTGATTTCTGCGCCCTGGCCAAGGAGGCCGACAAATTTTTCTCTGCCGGGCAACGGTATTGCGCGGCCATGCGGGGCCCTGCCCCCACCACCACAGCCCAACGGCAGCAGCCCCCAAGCATGTGCTTCTACCACGCACAGTTCGGCCCCAGTGCTAAGAAGTGCCGGCCCCCGTGCAGCTTTACCGCATTGGGAGACGCGAAGGCCCACTCATTAGCTGCCATGGCTGTCGGCCGTTCAGGTAGTCTGTTATTCATTACGGACACTGACTCTGGACATCGTTTCCTCTGCGACACGGGTGCCCAGGTGAGCGTCCTGCCTGCATCAACCGTAGACATACAGGGGGGGAACCACAGCCCCGCCCTCGAAGCCGCCAATGGCAGTTCCATCCGTACTTTCGGGAAACGGAGCGTGGCGCTGTGTTTTGGCGGGCAGCGTTTCGCTTGGGACTTTGTTACAGCGAAAGCGTCCACCCCCCTTCTTGGTGCTGACTTCCTCTGCGCCAATGGCCTTTTAGTGGACGTCAAGAACCGACATCTCGTCAACGCTGAGGCTTTCAGTTCGCTCCCGTGTTCGCTCAGTGGTTCCGGCACGACGAAGTTGTCCAGCGCACTCTCGGCCTCCGACGAGTTTTCCCGCCTCCTCGCCGGGTTCCCAGACCTCACGAAGCCCACTTTCTCATCCGCCGCCACCAAGCATGGGGTAGAACACTACATCCCGACCACCGGTCCGCCTGTCTACGCCCACGCCTGGCGCCTCGACCCGGGGAAACTCGCCATCGCTAAAGCCGAGTTCGACACGATGGAGTGCCTCGGCATCATTCACCGGTCGAACAGCCCGTGGGCCTTGCCCCTTCACATCGCACCGAAACCAGGCGGCGGTTGGCGCCCGTGCGGCGATTACCGGCGCCTCAACGACGCTACAACCCCCGACCGCTACCCGATTCCACACATCCAGGACTTTTCCGCCCACCTGGCCGGGAAAGTTTTTTTCTCTAAAGTGGACCTCGTTCGGGGTTACCACCAGGTCCCCGTTCAGCTGCAGGACGTCTCGAAAACTGTGGTGATCACCCCGTTCGGGCTGTTCGAATTCCTCCGCATGCCATTCGGTCTCAAAAACGCCGCTCAGGCTTTTCAACGCCTAATGGACACCGTGTTACGGGACCTGCCATTCCTGTTCGTCTACCTGGATGACATTCTCATCGCCAGCACCTCCAGGACGGAGCATGTGTCCCACCTCCGGACTCTCTTCGAATGCCTCAGCCAGCACAGCCTAATCGTCAATCCGGCCAAGTGCCAGTTCAGGCTGGCCTCGATCGACTTTCTCGGGTACCGCATCACGAAGGACGGGGTGGTGCCACTGCCGTCGAAAGTGGAGGCCGTGAAGGATTTTCCGTGACCGCTCACCATGAGGGCCCTGTAGGAGTTTTTGGGCATGGTGAACTTTTATCATCGCTTCGTTCCCCGGGCAGCCCAGCTTATGCGGCCCCTTTACGAGGCCCTCAAAGGCAAGCCCGCCAAGCTCGCCATCGACTGGTCCGAGGAGATGGCCAATTCTTTCACGGACACGAAAAGGGCCCTGGCTAACGCGACCATGCTGGCGCATCTGTTGCCCGATGCGCCGATCGCTCTCACCACTGACGCTTCGGGCTATGCTGTCGGCGCCATCCACGAACAGTGGGTCAATGGCACCTGGCAGCCGCTCACCTTCTTCAGCTGGCAGCCCAGCCCCAATGAGCAGAAGTACAGCACCTCCGATCGTGAGCTTCTCGGCCTCTACTTCGCCATCCGACACTTTCGTTTCCTGCTGGAGGCCCGCCCGTTCACGGCGTTCGTGGACCACAAGCCATTGACCTTTGCCATGGCCAAAGTTTCCGAGCCGTGGTCGGCCCGTCAGCAGCGCCAGCTTTCCTTCGTCTCCGAGTTCATGACGGACATCCAGCATGTGGCTGGGAAAAACAACCCTGTCGCCGACTGTCTCTCTCGGGCCGTCGCCAGCGCCGTACACCTCGGCATCGACTACACCCGCATGGCGGCCGACCAGGCCGACAGGACGGCAGTCACGGACCTTCAGTTAGCGGACGTCGCGTTTGACGATGCCAGCACCACGCTCCTGTGCGATGTCTCCACTGGGCAGCCACGCCCCGTCATGCCCGACGGGTGGAGACGGCAGGTTTTCGACGCCATCCATAGCCTTTCCCACCCGGGCAGGAAGCCGTCACAGAATCTGGTGGCGGATAAGTTCGTCTGGCACGGGCTCAAGAAGGACGTTCGCGACTGGGCCAATACCTGCGTGGTATGCCAGCGCTCGAAAGTGCATCGCCATACTAAGGCCCTGTTGGCGCCTTTCGCGGTGCCAGAGAGGCGGTTCGACCATGTTAACGTGGACCTGGTGGGGCCCCTGCCGCCCTCCCGCGGGTTCACCCACCTCCTCACGATGGTCGACAGAACCACCCGATGGCCAGAAGCCATCCCGCTGTCGTCAACAACGTCCGCCGATGTGGCTCGGGCGTTCATCAACACTTGGGTCGCCCGGTTCAGCGCCCCATCTGACATTTCCTCCGACCGGGTGCCCCAGTTCACGTCGGAGCTCTGGAACGCTGTCGCCCAAGGCCTCGGGTTGAGACTCCACCGCACCACCGCATATCACCCTCAGGCTAACGGGCTGTGCGAACGGTTTCATCACTCCATGAAGGCCGCGCTCCGGGCCAGCCTCTGGGGCGACAGTTGGATCGACAGACTCCCGTGGGTCATGCTGGGACTCAGGACGGCCCCCAAGGAGGACCTCCAGTCCTCGTCCGCCGAGCTCATCTACGGGCAGCCGCTGCGGGTTCCCGGGGATTTCGTCCCCAATGCCACGGACCCTTGGTCCGCAGCCCGTCAGTGGTCCGCCCTCTTGGACAACACCAAGGTTTTCACGCCGGTGCCCATGTCGCAGCATGGTCTCCCTCAGTCCCACGTTCCGCCCGACCTTCGTGCGGCGGAATACGTTTTCGTCCGCCACGACGCCCACCTGGGACCTCTTCACCCACCCTACGATGGACCATTCCGCGTCCTGGAAGCCGGGGACAAGGCCTTCGTGGTGGATGTCGGCGGTAAGCCGGACTACATTTCCGTGGACCGTCTTAAGCCGGCCCACCTGGATCTGGACCGACCCGTTGGGTTGGCTCAGCCCCCGTGGCGGGGCCGACCTCCGGCTTCTGCACCCTCAGTCCACCACCGAGCGCCCGGGGACCCTCCTGCGACCCCCCCGGTCCTCGTCCCGGACTTAAGGAGCTGTTTCGGCTGTGTGACCCGGGCCCCTCAACGACTGACATTGCCAGTTCTAGTGAATTCTGGGGGGACGTATGTGGCGGAGACCACATAGGGATAGTGACACAATTCACTATGTATAGCCAATGTTGTTATCGCTCCACGTTATGTACGGAACTTGGTTGGATTATCGGGGCAGGGTCCCTTTAAGAGTCGTCGATTGTGTGATGACGTCATAGCCCTGCGATGAGGCCGAGTCCCTGAGTCCATGCGGAGAGTTAATAAAGCTAACACGCGTTTTTCTTTGCTGCTATGAAAGACTCGCAGTCTGTTTATTTCCAGCGACCCTTACAGAACCATATTTACCTCCATCCCGGTGGCGGTGTGTTGGTTTTGTGGTCTGCAAAACACATTGCATGGTTTATGAGGGTTTTGGAGAAAACAGTGGTGGGTGAGCGGCAGTTTCAGATTGTTGGATGTTAGAACGGCCCCACTGGAAACCCACCAGCCGGAGGAGTAACCAGGACAAGAAATTGTACAGCCTTCCCGCCTGGACACTAACATTGACACAGGAGTGAAGTGGAAAGAGACTCTCTGGAGGTGGCAAGCTCAGTCGGCTTGTTGTGAAGTCAGGTTGGGCCCTGACCCTGGATTTACAGTACAGATTGAGTGTTCCAAATCCGGAGTTCTGGAATCAGGACTCTGGGACGATTGGTGGCAGGGGTCCGGAATCCGTAAAATGTTCCAGAATCCGGACATCCGGAGTGGATACCAAAAGCGCAACCTGGGCCCAGGCATTTCCGGACTCGGCACATGTTCCTGATGTCCGAAGTCCGGAAATATCGCAACCTGGGCTCGGGCGTTTCCGGACTTCAGACATCAGAAACACGTCCCGAAGTCCGGGGAAAAAACCCCAAAACTGGCTCGGCCTCGGTCCCGAGGTTGCCAGATTCGGGATATTCTACCTGTACCACTTCTTAGCAGTTTGCCAATGTTATTGCTGAGATCTAAATGCATCCTCAGCTGACAAAGCTGCAGTGGGTCTCGCAACTGTGTACAGATTTGCATAATTTGATTATCTACTTATCTATATCAGTGAACATGCACCGGCTGCTAACTAATGGAGCCAACAGTGGTCATTTCCCCCCCCTCAATGTGTCACTGGTCTTTTGCTTGGCTCAATTAAACACATATTTCATATTCATTATTTTTTGGCATAACTTATTTAATGAGCTTTTGCACAACTCCATCATAGTCATTCAGTGCTCCAGTTTCTGGCAATGTGTCAAAAATTTCATAAACATTCCCTTGCATCACGTAAAAGCATAGATCATTTTATGGCTTCCTCTATTATGCCAAAGGCCATTAGAAAAATTTTCAAATCAGCGGATTCACTTTTTCCATTGAGTGCCAACTTATGTTGGGTCTGTCTCAAATGAGGAAATGAGGTTGCCTGTTTCTTTGCATGCAGTAGATAACTAGCCTTCTACCAGTAATGCTTCCACAAGTAAAAAGCACAGAGAGGCCGTGATTTTGCCGGCACTCAGAGGGCGGGTTTGGAGGCGGGTCAGGAGTGAAAATCTAAATGATTGCCGCATCTTTACAAAGTGTCGGGTCTGCAAGTCCCGATCAGACCCAACACCAAGCGACGGGAGAGGCACTTAAGGCAGTTAACAGCTTGTTAACTGCCTACATAATCCCATTTTACCAGGCTCTTCCCATTTTACGACATTTTCAGCGTGTTGCCCGTCGTGCGCCAACCACGCCAGCTAATTGTGCCGGGTTTAGCCACTATGCGAATTCTTGACAGCTGCACCTGCAGCATAAAAGCGGACCTGTAACATGACTGACTTTCAGATGCCAGAACTTTGTGTTTTGAGGTGTTGGAACACATTTTGCAGGTCTATTGAGCATGTAAGTGTTTAAGCTGAGATCCATATGCACTGTGACCTTCTTGGAAAACCCTCTCCCCACATTGACTGAGCGCTTATAACATCTATTCCTCAACTGAGATATATACCAGTGGAATGGGAACCATTTATACCTTCTCATCCTGGTCCTCAGAATCAGAGGAAGAGCAGCCACGGCAGCAGCAGAACCAGGCACAACAGCAGCAGCAACAACAGGAGCGCCAACCTCCTCCTCAGCCACCTGATGCTGCATAGGGCAGAGGGCGTCAGCGCAGGGCTGCACCGTGCCGCAGGAGGTACCCCCAACACAGGGTTTATGGGCAGAGGATGAGCTTCTTTAACTTGACTGAGCAGCAGTGCCAAAGGAGGCTGAGACTGTCACGAGAGGTAGTCGCTGACATCTGCACAATGCTGCAGCAACACCTGGAGCCCAGAGGAGCATGTGGACACTCCTTACCAGTGGCTGTCAAAGTCACCACCGCACTCAACTTTTTTGCTTCAGGGCCCTTCCAGGGAACATCAGCAGACATAAGCGGTATCTCCCGGTCAGCTGCACACACTTGCATCACGCAGGTTACCGATGCCCTCTTTGCAAAGGCGCACAATTACATCCACTTCTCCATGGATGAAGCAAGTGTAACCGTGCTTGCGGTTGGCTTTGCAAATATGGCAGGCTTGCCAAGAGTGCAGGGTGTCGTAGATTGCACACATGTGACTATTAGGGCACCCTATCACAACCCAGCTGTATTTGTCAACCGCAAGGGCTTCCACTCCCTTAACGTCCAACTGGTGTGTAACCACAGGAAGAATATTATGCATGTTTGCGCCAAGTTCTCTGGCAGTTGCCATGACTTGTTCAGCCTGTGGCAGTCTACTGTGCCTCAGCTGTTCAACCCGCCAACCCAACTTTCCAAATGGCTACTTGGACACAAGGGCTATCCCCTGAAGACATGGCTAATGACACCGATGAGGAGGCCGTCAAATGAAGCTGAGGAGCGCTACAATGCGAGCCACATTTCCACCAGAGGCATCATTGAGCAAACCATCGGCTTGCTCAAAATGAGACTCAGCTGCCTCGACAGAGCAGGTGGAGCCCTACAGTACTCACCAGCCTGGGTCTCCAGAATCATCGTGCTCTGCTGTGCACTGCACAACATCGCACAGCAGTGTCACTTAGCGCTACCTGAAGAATAAGTGGCTCAGCGCACAGCCTCCTCCTCGGAGGAGGAGGAGGAAGACCTTGCAGAGGCGGATGTGGCAGTTCCACCAGCACGCAAGCACATTGCTGGCCGTGAGGCAAGGGATGCACTAATCTATGCCAGATTTGCATAAGTTTACACAGCAAACACATGTGGCTGCCACATGTAAATGAGTGGCCGACCTTCTTAACACACCATACACCATCTGTACAATAAACTGTGGGCTCCTATCATTCTCACCACTATCATTACAAATGAAAGGCACCCTGACACCTCACTTTGACACTTCCATTTCTGGGCACACATAGGCCAACTCTTTGAATCTTTGCCATTGCATTTCTTTATTACAATTGAAATACCAATGATAATCTTCACCTTTTATTACATCAAAACACGCAAATGACTACCCTTATGACTATTTGTTTGTTAACTTTCTCTTACACGTGCTTCTACGTGGTGCTTCCCCTGTGGCTTCAGCAGATGCTGAGGCACCTTGCTCACTTTCATGCTGCACCTGCTTCAACATCTTTGGTGGGTGTCCTCTGGGTTTGGGAGCCTGGGAGGGCTCGGCAACAGTCTGCTCCTCCTGCGGCTGTGCAGGAGCTGAGATGGCCATCTCAGTTGGGTGAGGAATCTGGGGCTCTGACCGAGGGCTCCACAGTGGCATGGTAGTGTGAGCGCTTGGAAAGGAGCCCACACTTCCTTGTTGTCGACCACCAACATCCCTCTCATGGGTCACCTGCACTTCACTGCTAGCAAGGAGCTGGAGAGCACCTTGCTGCACATCAGTGGGGCCATGAGGACCCGTCTCTGTACTGACAGTCCTCATAATGGGGACGTCCTTGTACCTCTGGTTCCTCTCCTCAATAGATGCTCATCTATCCTCCATAGCAGACCATCTATTTAGAAGAGTCACCATGTTTATTTGAGTCTGGCGATTTACGTTCTCCATGGAGGTTGCCATCCTTTCCATGGTGGCACCTACATTCGCCATTGAGCGCACCACCGCATTGCTCATGTTTGAGATGGACTCCTCCATTCTTTGCACACTTGCAATTACAGTAGTTGCAAACCCTGTCAGAGACTCCTGCACTTCTTCCTGAAGTTCCAGCACACACTCTTTCTGAATGGCCCCAGAGGCACAGTGTCCACATGCAGCTGAGCAGAGGTTGGAACATCCCGCGTCCTCCGACGAGGACTCTCCACTGCTGTCCCTGTCTCCACCATCTGCTCTTGCTCACTTGTGAGCTGTGATACACCAGGTGACAACACTAACCTATCTCACGAATGACCCACCGAGGTGCGCGTCTCTGCGCTGGTGCTGGGTGTGCTCAATTCTGCTGACACTGCACCCTCAGAAGCTGCAGCTTCCTCTAAGGAGTCTTCCGGTTCTTCCTCCTGGACAATGGGGAGGGGGTTCTCTATGGTCCTGTGGGGAAGTAAAGGCATGAGTTAGACATGTGATATTAACGTAGCAGACACATCCCATTGTGCAGATGATCAGAACTCAATCTGTATGAACATCAGATGTCATATCAGTCACTCATGCAATCTAAATGAGAGGGTTGCAAATCTATTCTGTCACCAGCTTGCTCTACTGCGCCTGTCTGACCATCCCCCACTTCCAGCTCCTCTGCACCTCCGATGATGTCAATAGCAGCCTCCTCAGCGGTGGTCAACTGAGCAATCAAAGGTGGCCCTCCTCCTGTCCTTACCCTCTCCCTCTTATTGTGGGCTCTCTTTTCCTGCAATGAGGGACACAAGTCGAATTTGAGTGAGAATGTTGGAGTGAGTGTAGAGAATCAATAGCATAGATGCTTAGAGGGAGATAAAGATGGAGTGAGGTGCCAATACCAAGGGCCCTCCCTGTGCATTGTTAGTTGTTGTCATTGCATAACTGTGATAGTGAGTGTGAGGGGTGCATAGTAGAATGGTGGAGTGATTCTGTACATAGAGAGGGATGGTTAAGGGTGCAAGGGATGTAAGGGTAAAATGGGACGTGACAATGCAGAATGCTGGTGATGAGAGGAGATGGGGAACAGATTGAAGGTAAGTGTGATGTTATATTCACTATTGCTGAGCGTAGCAGGTCATTGAATCTTTTGCGGCATTGCACCCAGGTGTGACCACACAAAGACCTGGAGCTCACCTCCTCAGCAAATTGCAGCCAGGCTGTCCTGGTTTGCTGAGGAAGCTTCCTCCGTCCATTTGAGGGGAACAGTACCTCTTGGTGCTCTCTCACTCCCTCCACAAGAGTATGGAGGGAGTTATCATCAAATCAGGGAGAGGCCTTGGCTCTTGAAGCAGTCATTTCATTATCTGCCACACTCAGAAGCATCAAAATATGAATGAAACACCAAGGCTGCATGGGCCCCTTAAATGCAGCTGAATCGAAGATATCAGCAGTTGCGAGCAGCAGACCCGAACCCACTGATTGGGCCGGGTGACGCGCACGACGGGCTTAGTAAGCCCAGTTAAGGGAAAATTGTTAATTCAGAGCGGCTCAAACCGGCAGCGGGACCAGAACCTGCCGAACATCCAACCCGACTCCAACCCACCACCGATGGTAAAAGTGTCTCTACAGATGGATAGCCACAGGGTGAGGCGAGCTGAGGTTTCATGGGAGAAATCCACTTTGTCCTCACACAAACGTTTTCTCGATAATTATCGGTAAGAGGAATTTCAACCCCCTAAGAGGAATGATTTAAAACTGACTCATTAACATTCATTCTTTAATGAGAGCCCCTATGATAGTACTTGTGACATCTTTTGCAAATCTTTTTCCCACTGGTGATTTTCTACTCTTGTCCTGCCAATAACGTATATATATTTGTATTGGTATTGTTTAACTATAAGACACATTGGGGCTGACTTACTTCTCCATCTTACCTAAGTGCAAGTTGGGCAGAGTGCACCCAAAGTACACTCCACTCGACAGGACCTGAACTCACCCTTTGCAGGTACAGGTCATTATAATGGGCCTGGCACACCCCCAGCGCAGGAAGGTGGCGGAGAAAACGATACCCTTGTTGTAGGCCTGAGAGGCTGCAGCAGAAGTAATGGGCTGGATTTTCCAAGCCCCGTGGAGGCGGGAGTGGTGGGAAAATTGCAGAATCAGGGGGCACGAACCCATCCCCGCCCCCAACCTGCCTCCGTGTCAATGTCCCAGGAGGCGGGTATCCGACCTGTGCTGGGAGCCGCCTCCCTGAGTCGGGAAGGGGATTAGTGCCAATTAACTGCCTGTTAACAGGTAGTTAATAGGCAGTTTTTTGCCTAATCCCTATTTTTAGCCCTGAAGTGTGGGCTTCCCGACGGCTCCGAACGACGCCAAGTTAGCGAGGCGGAGCGCCGGTCTGAAGGTGTTGGAGGGGTCGAGATGTCCGTTGTGCAGGTGAGTGATGGTGCATGTGTGTAGAGGTAAGTGTGTGAGGTAAGTGTAAAGTGTTTTAATAAGTTTTACTTGCCTTTACTTTCTCCTGCAGGCTTCCTCCCTTCAGTTCTCGGGAGTCCCTCAGCTCACTGGCACAGAAAGCAGAATGGCTGCTGAAATGTCAAAATCTGCAGCATTCTGCTTTCTGGTCTGGAGAGATCTCTAACTGAGTCTGAGTAGAAGGACACAAGTTAGAAGACAGATTGTCAGTGTTTGACAGCTTCACAGAGCTGTCAAACGCTGAATTTTCATCTGTCAAAAGCTCTTGACAGATGAAATGTCAATCGCTGACGTCACCAGTAACCAGGTGTCCCTTAATTGGCCTGCTGAGCCCGCTGGGCGGGGTTAACGAGGTCAATCAAGGGAAAATAGTCTGAGTTGGCCACAAGTCGATGGAGGCGGGACTACAACCCAAAAAGTGGGAGTCCCGCCTCCATCACGTCCCCATTGACAAAATCCCACCCAATGACTCTGGCTTTGGGGCCTTTTGGCTGCAGTCCTAAAACAGCAAGCAGAAATCCTTCAGCCTCAATACTTGTGCTGTTGACCCTGGAAAAAAGAGGAACTTACCTTTTTGGAGCTCTCAGCAATGTTCTGCCTGCTCCTCCTCAGATCCTCTGCTTTAAGGGGATTGGGTGCAAGCACAGGAGCTCACTTCCTATAGGTGCTGGTGCAATCAGGCCTCTCCCCAGTAGTGATCCAAGAATATGAGGAGTGGCATACTGATGGCATTTCTGACTCATTACTGTCCAACTTATATGCTTTCACTGTAGTGTATGTGCTTTAAGTCAGAACTACTTTTTACAGCTCCTGTATACTGTAGTACCGGCCGTGACCACACCGGTATATAAGCTGTGCGCATGCCTCTGTACCCCAGTCTAGAGATTACCCTCCTCCAGTAAAGACCTGTTATTTGTTTATGTACAGCTTCCGTGTAATTATTTATCCATTGAACCACGGATCTAACAGTGGCGACGAGTGTTGATGCAAATCTACCTGCAACATAAAAAAAAAAAATAGTCGTGTCCAGGAACACGGGCGTCGACCGCGAGCAACCGCCCAGCAGTCAGGCAGTGATCCAACTTCGCTGGGGAGGCTGTGGAGAGCCGGGCTTGGTTCCCCAGCCACAACGAGCAGTAAGAGACCGACGACAGGCCCAGAGCAGACCCTTCCCGAGCAGCGGTGGCTGGAGCCAACCGACGGCAGAGAGAAGCGAGCAGGGCGCAGCCGGGGGTTGATCACCGAGCGGCGTCGAGGAAAAATACTGCAAACCGGAGAGAGAGAGGGTAAGAAACAGCCGGGTTCTAGACTGAGCGGCATCGACAAATATCAAGAGAAGAACGCGCAGAGCACAGCCAGGGATCACGGGCTGATCAGGGTCCGCGGGGCGAAGCAAGGGGAGAAGCCATTGAGCAGCGGAGAAGCAGGGAGAGCGCGGGAGATGCCATTGAGCCGCAGAGAAGCAGGGAGAGCGCGGGAGGCGCCATTGAGCCGCGGAGAAGAAGGAAGAGCGCGGGAGACACCATTTTGCGAAGCCGCAGCGGAGAAGACGGGCGAGCGCGGGAAGGAAGGAAAGCGCGGGAGACGCCATTTTGTGCCAGCGGAGAAGAAGGGGAAGCGCGGGAGGCGCCATTGGTGATAGTTAACGCACAACCAAGGATGCTGAAGAGTGGCAGTATCTCTACGTTCGACAATGAAGTCGAAGATTGGGCGACATATGTGGAACGTATTGAGGTGTACTGCAGGGCAAATTAAGTGCCAGATGCTAATAAAGCACTGGTTCTGTTAAATTCCATGGGTGCAAAAACTTATGGGTTACTGCGAAATCTAATAACCCCAGAGAAGCCGGTAAACAAGAATTTCGAAAGCATAGTAGAAATCCTACAGGCCCACTTAAACACCACACCGCTGCTGATAGCAGAACGATTTAAGTTCCATAAAAGGAACCAACACAAAGACGAAAGCAATGCTGAGTACCTAACGGAACTGCGCAAGCTATCGAAATACTGCCAGTTTGGAGCGGGACTAGCAGACACGTTAAGGGACAAGTTTGTGTGTGGGCTACAAAGTGGAGGAACCCAGAAACGGCTTCTATCAGAAAAGGACCTTACGCTGGACAAAGCTTTCAGTATGGCAGTATCACACGAAGCAGCCGCAAGGGGCGCTGCAGAGATACAACGGAGACCGCAAGAATATGGCACCAACGAAATGACCTATGGAACAGGGAAGTGCTATCGCTGCGGCAGAACAACACATGACCAGAAAGATTGTTGGTTCAAGGACCAAGTGTGCAGACAGTGTGGGAAAGCAGGACACATAGCAAGAGTCTGCAGGTCTGGGAAGAAAACCAACAGTAAGAAATCTCCACAGGAGAAGTACAAAAAGGTACACCAGGTGATGGACAGTGGTTCAGACGAACAGAAAAGTGACACAGATTCCAGAAGCAAGGAGCTGGGTTGTCTGAAACTACATAATGTAACCAAAATGGAGGATCACCAGGCTATCTGGGTTACACTCAAGATAGACGGAGTCCAAGTGGAAATGGAATTGGACACAGGGTCAGCTCTAGCAGTCATAAATCAAAGAGACTACAAGCGGCTATTTTCACACATACCCTTGAAAGCTACAGAGATTGTCTTGAAGGCGTATACGGGGCAAAAAGTCTACCCCAAAGGAAAAATAAGGGTGAAAGTGACATATAAAGGTCAGGAAATACCTAAAATGGATATATATGTATTGCCAAATGGAGGACCACCACTGCTAGGATGTGAATGGATCCGGAAGATACATTTAGATTGGCATTCCATACAGGCACTGAAGGTGGAGGCCAAAAATGATGACAACGTCACACCTGGACGACTGTCAAAAATGCTAACTGACGCAAAAGAAGTGTTCCAGGAGGGACGAGGAACACTAAAAGGAATAACAGCAGCAATTAAAATAGAGGATAATGCAAGCCCAAAGTTTCTGAAGGCCAGACCAGTACCTTATGCGATCAGACCAGCGGTTGAAGCAGAGCTGGAAGGGTTGGAACGTTCAGGAGTACTGTCCAAAGTGGACTGGAGCGAGTGGGCTACACCCATCGTTCCTGTAATGAAGAGGTCATTGAGTAATACGCCTGGGGAACCAAAGAAGGTCCGCATCTGTGGGGATTTTAAGGTGACAGTGAACCCAGTCCTTCACACGGTGCAATATCCGCTTCCACGAATTGAGGATATTTTCGCCTCGCTATCTGGTGGTAAACGCTTCACCAAAATTGATCTAGCTCAGGCGTACTTGCAAATGGAGGTAGAAGAAGCTTCGAAACATTACCTTACGATCAACACCCATAAAGATCTCTATCAATAAAACCGGCTGGTGTTTGGAGTAGCCTCGGCTCCGGCTATCTGGCAAAGGGCGATGGATCAGATCCTGCAAGGGATTTCAGGGACTCAGTGTTATTTGGACGACATCTTGGTCACGGGCGAAAATGACGGTGATCACCTCGCTAACTTGGAGAAGGTGCTCGCCAGATTAAAGGAATATGGGCTACGAGCTAATCGCCACAAGTGCGAGTTTTTCCAGAAACAGACCTCATATTGCGGCCACGTCATCGATGAAGACGGGTTATGTAAGTCCCCTGACAAGATAGAGGCAGTAGTCAAGGCTCCAGCACCGGAAAATGTGTCACAACTGAGGTCGTTCCTCGGGCTGGTAAACTATTACCACAAGTTCTTACCAAATTTGTCTACGGTATTACACCCGCTGAACACCCTACTGCAAACAGGAGTACCATGGAAGTGGGATGACAAACGTAGACGAGCTTTCCAGAAGTGTAAAGAATTGATCACATCAAAAGAGGTGTTGGCCCATTTCAACCCAGCACTACCAATTCGTTTGGCATGTGATGCATCACCCTACGGCATTGGAGCGGTGCTGTCGCACAAATTCCCAGATGGGTTGGAGAGGCCAGTAGCCTTTGTGTCTCGGTCACTAACCTCAGCCGAGCGCAACTACGCCCAGATTGACAGGGAGGCCCTCAGCCTAGTATGGGGAGTAAAAAAATTCAACCACTATCTGCAAGGACAGAAGTTCACCTTGCTGACTGACCACCAACCACTTGTCTCCATCTTTAATCCTAAGAAGGGCGTGCCAGTAATGACTGCACAGCGGTTACAAAGATGGTCCCTGTTTCTAGGGGCGAATCAATATGAAATAGAATATAAAGGCACGAGACAGCATGAGAACGCTGATGGGCTATCGCGCCTGCCACTGCCAACTGTGGAGGAAGCACCAGCAGTGGACCCTATCGAGATATTTTATTCGTCGATAATTGAACGATTGCCAGTAACAAACGCGGATATAGAGAAGGAGACCCGCAATGATCCGACGCTGTTACGGGTATATGAATTGACGGTGAGGAGATGCCAACACATGGCGACTCACTGTTGCCAGCATTCTCATCCAGAAGAGAACAGCTGTCAGTATGCCAGGGGACAGTGATGTGTGGATCCAGAGTGGTGATTCCACCCAAGTTAAGGGAGAGAGTGCTAAAAGAGCTACATGAAGGTCATCTGGGGGGAGTGAAAATGAAAAGCCTTGCTAGGGCTTATGTGTGGTGGCCGGGAATCGATCAACAAATCGAAGATCTAAGAGCTGCTTAGGATGCCAGAAGGTCCAAAATGCACCACAACATGCCCCTCTACACCCATGGGAGTGGCCCTCCTCTCCATGGCAACGGGTGCACATTGATTTCGCTGGTCCATTCATGGACTCAATGTTCTTAATAGCAGTGGATGCTCATTCAAAGTGGCCTGAGGTGATAAAGATGTCTTCAACCACTACAGAGAAAACGATTGCAGTCCTACGGACCATATTTGCCAGAAACGGGTTGCCAGAGCAGATCTGCTCTGATAATGGACCACAGTTTGTGTCCGACGAGTTCCAAAAATTCATGAAAAGGAATGGGGTAAGGCATTACACATCCGCCCCGTATCATCCAGCCACCAATGGATTGGCTGAGAGGTTCGTACAAACCTTTAAGAAGGCGATAAAGGCCATGTGCGATGAGAAAATTCCACTACAGCATAAGATGGACAATTTCTTATTAGCCTACTGAAACGCGACACATGCAGTTACCAACCAGACCCCGGCCATGATGTTCTTTAACCGAAGGTTGAGATCTCGTCTGGACTTGCTCAGACCAAATGTGCGAAGAAATGTTGAGGACAAACAATTCCAGCACATCAACGAGAAGCCGACAAGGAGCTTCAATGTAGGGCAACCAGTCTTGGCCCGGGACTATCAAACAGAGAAGTGGCAACCCGGAACGATATGTACAAGGCAGGGGCCATTAATGTACACGGTGGATGTCAGGGAGAACATTGTGAGACGCCACGTCGATCAGATCTTAGCATCACAGGAATGCGTCAACCCCATGTCTCGAGTACCCGGGGATGAACCCGACATACCGGTAGTATCTACTTCAGACCCAGTAGCAGTGGAACCCGATGAACTACCCGATGAAAGGGGGTCAGAATCGCCTCTGCACCAAGAACAAGAACCTCCAGAAAGGCGCTATCCCGAAAGTGTCAGGAAGCCGCCCCAAAGACTGAATCTATAAATGGACTTTTGTTATTGAATGTACATGTAAAAATGTAATTGTTATTTGAATATTAAGTGGGTGTAGCGGTTCGTGTAGATCGCCACTAAATAAGAGAGTTTGACTTCGACGAACTATTAACAAGTTGTTTATTTACAGGAACAGGCTAATTACAGCAGGTAAAATAGCAGGTAAGATGGCTGACTGTAGGAGCACCGTGGTGTAGGTCTTGTCCCAGCGGGGACTCCACGAGGACTGAGTTCGCAGTCCTGTGGGGAGCGTGATGACGTCATCGCGTTTGTGTTGTGACGTCATCACGTTGCTCGCGTTTCCCGCGCTTAGGGCGTCACGTGATGCGCGTCATTGCGTCGCTGGCCGTTGAGGCCGAGGTCGCGAGGCCGGGCTGTGCCGGTGCTTGCCACGGGAGCGGAAGATCGCATCACTCCCGTCGGCTGGCCGTTGAGGCTGAAGACGCTAGGCCGGGCTGTGCCGGCGCACGCACATCACGTTGTACGTGACGTGACGTCAGCGTGCTAGGGCGCGTCTTAAAGGGGCAATGGCCCCAACAGGTAAGTTAAAAGGGCAACGGCCCCAAAAGGTAAGTTAAAGGGAATTATGTGTCTCAATGTAAGGGACAACCAGTGGTACCGCCACATAGGCCCCCCCAGAATTCGCTTTAACGAAAGTCCAAGGATGAGATGGTCTGACGAGCTGGTGGTCACGGCGGTCGTGCTGTCTCGACTTGGTAGGCGAGGTATGAAGATGCTGCTCGTGAGCGGATCCTTACGCGCGTCGTGGCGAAGAAAACGTATCCGTCAGGCGAAGGACCATGGAGACGTGCGAAACAGCAGGCTTTGTCAGAGTGACGGGCAGGTAGGTCGGACGTGGGCGATGTCTCCATTGGTTGGTGAGCGAAACTTTCGGGAGGCTGGAACGCACGGAACGGTGCATGCCATAGTGCTACGACGTGAACACAATGGAGGGTGAAGAGTTGCTGCGTTGATCAGTGATCGGTGAGGCTAGCAACTTTCACGTGGCTGATCACGGCCGCAGGATACCCGTTGGACCCGTCCTCGATGTGTGCAGCTTCAGTCGACGTTTGCGTTTGTTAAAGGGAAAACTGGAGAAAGGGCGGCAACGGTCCAGGTTGTTGTTGCTTTCAGGAGGGGTAACTCTGCCTGGAGGGCGGCAACACTTGTAACAGTTGTAGATTGAGGAGAAAACAGCCAGGAGGGCGGCACGCTTTTGTTCACGCCGAATCGTGTAGTAGGTAACACAACCAGCAAGCTGAAGGGATGGTGCGTTGTCGGCGGAGAAGGAGTCGTCGGTGTTCATGAGGGATGGGTTCTCGTGGTTCGCGAGGGATGGGTCCTCATGCGCGAGGAGTGCGTCCTCGTGTTTTGCGGGGGTGGAGTCCTCGTGGTATCCCTGCGGGGCGCGCTCCGATCTTGTGGGCCCGAACATGCTGTACCCCGCGCTTGGAGAGATGTATACTTGCTATTGCTTTGGATGTAGAGGCGGACGATCCGTGTGGCGGTAGAAGAGTCGAATATGGAGACCGTGAGCACGTGCGTGGTCTGTGCCGCATTGATGTTCTCGGCGAACAGGGCTTCTACCTGCATAAAGCACGAGGGAGACCGTGGCTCCCTGGATTGCGGTAGCGACAGCAGAACGGCTGATGCTTCCATAGCGTGCTTCGTTTGTGAAAGACGTTCACAAACCCACCAATTGTAGCGCTGATGAATGACGGTTGCCGTTGATCGTGCTCTACCTCTGTGAAATTGTTCGTGAAAAACGGGCTCACCTCCAAGCTGCGCTTCCATTGCGAATACGTACGCAAAGACGGGGTCGCTTTTGGTGGAATCGGTGTTAGGCGGTTGCTGTTCCGTGGTTGTTCGTCGGTTGTGCGTTGGTCGTCTTGTAGGAAGACGAGGGTCAGGCTGCGCGTTGCTACCATGAAAATCGTTCACGGATACGGGTTCACCAATTGTAGCGTTGGAATTGATGAGCTCCCGTACTCACGTCGTGGGGTCACCAATGTAGCGGTTCGTGTAGATCGCCACTAAATAAGAGAGTTTGACTTCGACGAACTATTAACAAGTTGTTTATTTACAGGAACAGGCTAATTACAGCAGGTAAGATAACAGGTAAGATGGCTGACTGTAGGAGCACCGTGGTGTAGGTCTTGTCCCAGCGGGGACTCCACGAGGACTGAGTTCGCAGTCCTGTGGGGAGCGTGATGACGTCATCGCGTTTGTGTTGTGATGTCATCGCGTTGCTCATGTTTCCCGCGCTTAGGGCGTCACGTGATGCGCGTCATTGCGTCGCTGGCCATTGAGGCCGAGGTCGCGAGGCCGGGCTGTGCCGGTGGCTTGCCACGGGAGCGGAAGATCGCATCGCTCCCGTCAGCTGGCTGTTGAGGCTGAAGACGCTAGGCCGGGCCGTGCCAGCGCACGCACATCACGTTGTACGTGACGTGACATCAGCGCGCTAGGGCGCATCTTAAAGGGGCAATGGCCCCAACAGGTAAGTTAAAAGGGCAACAGCCCCAAAAGGTAAGTTAAAGGGAATTATGTGTCTCAATGTAAGGGACAACCAGTGGTACCGCCACAGGGGTATTATTAATCTAAAAAGGGAGGAATTGTAGTGTATGTGCTTTAAGTCAGAACTACTTTTTACAGCTCCTGTATACTGTAGTACCGGCCGTGACCACACCGGTATATAAGCTGTGCGCATGCCTCTGTACCCCAGTCTAGAGATTACCCTCCTCCAGTAAAGACCTGTTATTTGTTTATGTACAGCATCCGTGTAATTATTTATCCACTGAACCACGGATCTAACATTCACCTGTTTCAAACGTAAGAGCTTCACACCTTTGGAGAAGTCCCAGAAGTGTGCGTGAAGCACAAAATGTGTGGAGAGCTGGTGTCATGAGTTTTGTTAAATCTGGATATCTTTAGATAGTGTGTCCTTCAAATAATCGACAGAGGCTGCAGAGAACAATCAACAGGTGTTTACTGGATGAGGGTTGCTCTAAAACTAAACAGTACAGATCCCTACTCAGGGTTATATACAGGTGTGGTCACTGCCGGTACTACAGTATACAGGAGCTGTAAAAAGTAGTTCTCCCCTTATAAGGTACATACACTACAATTCCTCCCCTTTTAGATTAACAGTACCATAACATTCATTTAACAATTAACACTTTTAACATGCAACATTAACTGAAAATAGTCCATTTATAAATTCAGTCTTTGGGGCGGCTTCCTGATCCTTTCTGGATAGCGCCTTTCCTGAGTGTCTTGCTCTTGGTGTGGAGGCGATTCTGGCCCCCTGTCGTCGGTTGGTTCATCAGCTTCCGATACTACTGTTTCTGGGGTAGATGCTACCTGTATGTCGGGTTCATTACCAGGTACGCGAGACATGGGGTTGACTCGTTCCTGTGACGCTAGGATCTGGTCGACATGGCGTCTCACAATGTTCTCCCCAACATCCACTGTGTACATTAGTCGCCCCTGCCGTGTGCATATCGTTCCTGGTTGCCATTTCTCTGTTCGGTAGTCGCGGGCCAAGACTGGTTGCCCTACATTGAAGCTCCTTGTCGGCTTCTCATTGATGTGCTGGAATTGCTTATTCTCAACATTTCTTCGTACATTTGGTCTAAGCAAATCCAGACGAGATCTCAACCTTCGGTTAAAGAACATCATGGCCGGGGTCTGGTTGGTAACTGCATGTGTCGCATTTCTGTAGGCTAACAGGAAATTGTCCACCTTATGCTGCAGTGGAATGTCATCATCGCACATGGCCCTTATTGCCTTTTTAAAGGTTTGTACGAACCTCTCAGCCAATCCATTTGTGGCTGGATGATACGGGGCGGATGTGTAATGCCTTACCCCATTCCTTTTCATAAATTTCCGAAACTCTTCGGACGCAAACTGTGGTCCGTTATCAGAGCAAATCTGCTCTGGCAAGCCGTTCCTGGCAAATATGGTCTGTAGGACTGCAATCGTTTTCTCCGTGGTGGTGGAGGACATTTTGATCACCTCAGGCCATTTCGAGTGCGCATCCACGGCTATTAAAAACATTGAGTCAATGAATGGACCAGCAAAATCAATATGCACCCATTGCCATGGAGAGGAGGGCCACTCCCATGGGTGTAGAGGGGCATGTGGTGGTGCATTTTGGACCTTCTGGCATCCTGAGCAGCTCTTTGTCAGGTCCTCGATTTGCTGATCGATCCCCGGCCACCACACATAAGCCCTAGCAAGGCTTTTCATTTTCACCCCTCCCAGATGGCCTTCGTGAAGCTCATTGAGCACTCTCTCCCTTAACTTGGGTGGAATTACCACTCGGGATCCACACATCAAGGTCCCCTGGCATACTGACAGCTGTTCTCTTCTGGATGAGAATGCTGGCAACAGTGAGTCGCCATGTGTTGGCCATCCCTTCACCGTCAAGTCATATACCCGAGACAGTGTCGGGTCATTTCGGGTCTCCTTCTCTATATCCGCGTTAGTTACTGGCAAGCGTTCAATTATAGTCGATTAAAATATTTCGACAGGGTCCACTGCTGGTGCTTCCTCCGCAGTAGGCAGTGGCAGGCGTGATAGCCCATCAGCGTTTCCATGCTGTTTCGTGCCCTTATACTCTATTTCATAATGGTTCGCCCCTAGAAAAAGGGACCATCTTTGTAGCCGTTGCGCAGTCATCACCGGAACGCCCTTCTTTGGATTAAAGATGGAGACAAGTGGTTGGTGGTCGGTCAGCAAGGTGAACTTCTGCCCGTGCAGATAGTGGTTGAACTTTTTCACTCCCCACACTAGGCTGAGGGCCTCCCTGTCAATCTGGGCGTAGTTACGCTCGGCTGAGGTTAGTGACCGAGACGCAAAGGCTACTGGCCTCTCCGAGCCGTCCGGGAATTTGTGCGACAGCACCGCTCCAATACCATAGGGTGATGCATCACACGCCAACCGAATTGGTAGTGCTGGGTTGAAATGAACCAACACCTCTTTTGATGTGATCAATTCTTTGCACTTCTGGAAAGCTCGTTTACATTCGTCATTCCACTTCCATGGTACCCCCGTTTGCAGTAGGGTGTTCAGTGGGTGTAGTACTATAGACAAATTCGGCAAGAACTTATGGTAGTAGTTCACCAGCCCGAGGAACGACTTCAGTTGTGACACATTTTCCGGTGCTGGAGCCTTGACTACTGCCTCAATCTTTTCAGGGGACTTATGTAACCTCTCTTCATCAATAACGTGGCCACAATACGAGATCTGCTTCTGGAAAAACTCGCATTTGTGGCGATTAGCTCGGAGCCCACATTCCTTCAATCTAGTGAGCACCTGCTCCAGGTTGGCGAGGTGATCACTGTCATTTTCGCCTGTGACCAGGATGTCGTCCAAATAACACTGAGTTCCTGGAATCCCTTGTAGGACTTGATCCATTGCCCTTTGCCAAATAGCCGGAGCTGATGCTACCCCGAACACCAGCCGGTTGTATTGGTAGAGACCTTTATGAGTGTTGATCGTGAGGTACTGTTTCGAGGCTTCTTCTACCTCCATTTGCAGGTATGCCTGGGCCAGATCAATCTTAGTGAAGTGTTTCCCTCCAGATAGCGAGGCGAACATATCTTCAATCCGCGGAAGCAGATATTGTACCATGTGAAGGACTGGGTTCACTGTCACCTTAAAGTCCCCACAGATGCGAATCTTTTTTGGTTCCCCAGGCGTATTACTCAACAACCTCTTCATTACAGGAACGATGGATGTAGCCCACTCGCTCCAGTCCACTTTGTACAGTACTCCAGAACATTCCAAACCTTCCAGCTCTGCTTTGACGGCTGGGCGGATCGCATAAGGCACCGGTCTGGCCCTAAAAAACTTTGGGCTTGCATTTTCCTCTATTTTGATCGTCGCTGTTATGCCTTTTTAGTGTTCTGAGTCCCTCCTGGAACACTTCTTGTGCATCAGTTAGCATTTTTGACAGTCATCCAGGTGTGACGTCGTCATCCTTTTTGGCATCTACCGTCAGTGCTTGTATGGCATGCCAATCTAGCTGTATCTTCCGGATCCATTCACGTCCTAGTGGTGGTCCTCCATCTGGCAATACATATAGGTCCATTTTTGGTGTTTCCTTGCCGTTGTATATCACGTTCACCCTTATTTTTCCTTTGGGGTAGACTTTTTGCCCCGTGTACGTCTTCAAGACAATCTCTGTATCTCTCAAGGGTATACGTGAGAATAGCCGCTTGTAGTCCCTTCGGTTTGTGACTGTTAGGGCTGATCCTGTGTCCGATTCCATTTTCACTTGGACTCCATCTATCTTGAGCGTGACCCAGATAGTTTGGTGATCCTCCATTTTGATTACATTATGTAGTTTCAGACAACCCAGCTCCTTGCTTCCGGAGTCTGTATCACTTTTCTGTTCGTCTGAACTACTCTCCATCACCTTATGTACCTTTTTGTACCTCTCCTGTGGAGATTTCTTGCTGCTGGTTTTCTTTCCCGACCTGCAGACTCTTGCTATGTGTCCTACTTCTCCACACTGTCTGCACACTTGGTCCTTAAACCAACAATCCTTATGGTCGTGTGTTGTTCTGCCGCAGCAATAACACTTCCCTGCTCCATATGACATTTCATTTGTGCCATATTCTTGCGGTCTCCGTTGTATCTCTGCAGCGCCCCGTGCGGCTGCTTCGTGTGATACTGCCATGCTGAAAGCCTTGTCCAGCATAAGATCCTTTTCTGATAGAAGCCGTTTCTGGGTTCCTTCACTTTGAAGCCCACACACAAACTTGTCCCTTAAAGTATCTGCTAGTCCCGTTCCAAACTGGCAGTGTTTCGATAGCTTGTGCAGTTCCGTTAAATACTCAGCATTACTTTCGCCTTTATGCTGGTTCCTTTTGTGGAACTTAAATCTTTCTGTTATCAGCAGCGGTGTGGGGTTTAAGTGGTCCTGTAGGATTGCCACTATGCTTTCAAAATCCTTTTCCACTGGCTTCTCTGGGGTTACGAGGTTTCGCAGTAAGCCGTATGTTTTTGCACCCATGGAATTCAACAATACCAGTGCTTTCCTGGCATCTGGCACTTCATTCACCTTGCAGTACACTTCTATGCGTTCTATATATGTCGCCCAATCTTCGACTTCATTGTCGAACGCTGTGACACTGCCACTCTTCAGCATCCCTGGGTGTGGTTAGACTGGCTAAAAATGGCGTCTCCCGCACTTTCCTTTCTTCCCACGCTCTCCCTTCTTCTCCACTGGCTCAAAATGGCGTCTTCCCGCGCTCTCCCTTCTTTTCTTCCCCCGCGGACGCTGCTCAGCCCTTGAACACCGGCCGTGCTCTTCGCGTTTTACTGCGCCTCTCTCGTTGACGCTGCTCGGTCCACAACCCTGGCTGCGCCCTGTGCGCTTTACCCTCTCTCGTTGACGCCGCTCGGTCTTCAACCCCGGCTGCGCCCTGTGCGCTTTACCCTCTCTCTTACCCGTCGACGCTGCTCAGCCTTTTTCTGTGCCGTCGGTCGGCTCCTGCCGCCGCTGTCCGGGAAGGGTCTGCGCCGTACCTGCTGCCAGCCCGCTGCGCTGGATCGTCGCGGCTGGAGAACCAAGCCCAGCTCTCTACAGCCTCCTCTGCGATGCTCAAGTTCTCCCTGGATGGTCGACGCCCGCACTGGTGGAATCGGCCTTCTTCTTCAGAGTTGCAGGTAGGTTCGAAACGACTCGTCGCCAATGTTAAATCTGGATATCTTTAGGTAGTGTGTCTTTCAAATAATCGACAGAGGCTGCAGAGAACAATCAACAGGTGTTTATTGGATGAGGGTTGCTCTAAAACTAAACAGTACAGATCCCTACTCAGGGTTATATACAGGTGTGGTCACTGCCAGTACTACAGTATACAGGAGCTGTAAAAAGTAGTTCTCCCCTTAAAGGTACATACACTACAGGTTTCTGCCCCCTTTTCCTCTGCTTTGTGTTCTGGAAAACAAACAAAGCTCAGGTGCAAAGCAGAGGAAAACCATCCCCATTAAATTTCATCTCAGCTTTCAATAAATATTCTGGGGAAAATGTGATAGTCAGTGAAAGAAGTTCACAAGTGTCAGCTGTGGCTCAATGGGTAGCACTCTCTGCAGTCCGAAGGTTGTGGGTTCAAGTCCCACTCCAGGAACTTGAGCACAAAAATCTAGGCTGACACTCCAGTGCAGCGCTGAGGGAGTGCTGAACTGTCGGAGGTGCTGTCTTTCAGATGAGACATTAAACCAAGTCCCTGCCTGCTCTCTCAGGTGGGTGTAAAAGATCCCATAGCACTATTTCAAAGAAGAGCAGGGGAGTTATTCCTGGTCAATATTTATCCCTCGACCAACATAACAAGAACAGATGATCTGGTCATTATCACATTGCTGTTTGTGGGAGCTTGCTGTGTGCAAATTGGCTGCTGGGTTTCCTACATTACAACAGTGACTACACTTCAAAAAAGTACTTCATTGGCTGTAAAGTGCTTTGAGACGTCTGGTGGTGGTGAAAGGCATTATATGAATGCAAGTCTTTTTTTCAAAGATGTATCATAGAATCTTACAGCACAGAAGGAGGCCATTCGACCCATCGTACCTGTGCTGTCTCTTTGAAAGAGCTGTCCAATTAGTCCCACTCCCCCGCTCTTTTCCCATAGCCTTGCGATTTTTTTCCTTTTCAAGTATTTATCCAATTCAGGCAGTGCATTCCAGATCACAACAACTCACTGCGTAAAAAAAATTCTCCTCATCAAGACTGCTTCTTTTGCCAATAATATTTAATCTGTGTCCTTTGGTAACCGACCCATCCCGCCAATGGAAACAGTTTCTCCTTATTTACTCTATCAAACTCATAATTTTGAACAGCTCCATTAAATCTCCCCTTAACTATCACTCCTCTACGGAGAGCAATCGCAGCTTATCTCATATGCTTGTGTGTAGTATTTTCCTATCGCTGTTTATTTCTTTAAAGAAACCAAAATAAACCTAAATTTGACCTGTTCAGCAGTATCTTGTAAAAATTATGCCAATTGTGAATTGTGTACTGATCTGACCTTATCTCTCCTCATTACCTCTTTGTAGCTACTTTTAGAGCAATGAAAAAGCAAAGGTTGCTGCCTTCCTGCCCATCCAGCTGCTGGTCCATCTTGTCCCTTACTGAAGCTGTCTTCTGTCACTTCTGTGAATCCTCCGTGCTTCCATCTTCTTCCTCTCTTCCATTCTGATGTAGATGTTAGATCTTCCAAAGAGAATGCTGACCTTTTGGTTTACCTTTAGCCTCCACTCTAAAATCTTCTTAAAAATCTCGCCTCCATTGTTCTATTCTACCATTATGGCCAACATCAAGTTTTTCCCCTGCCAGGTTTGTTGAATCCTCTGCTCTCTGACAGTATCCATCCCATCAATTTCAAGAGATGTGCCTTCGTTTCAATCTTTCTCACTCCCACTTCTCAGAGACCTGAGGGTTTACATACACAAATCTTTGAAGTTGGCAGGACAAGTTGATAAAGCTGTTAAAAAAGGATACGGGGTCCTTGGCTTTATAGAGTACAAAAGCAAGGAAGTTATGCTAAACCTTTACAAATCACTGGTTAATCCTCAGCTGGAGTATTGTGTCCAATCCTGGGCACCGCACTTTAGGAAGGATTTGGACCACAGAGCAAAAATTGGCATGGGGAGTGAGATAACTGGGCATCTGGAGATGAGGACTGTCCTCAGAGGGAAGGAAGTCGAAGCTGTTCTGGGAGAGTAGTGGCGATTGAACAAGCTGATAAAGATCCATAGCCAGGAGAAGGGAAAGAGATCTGAACAGTGAGAAACTGGACACGATCAAACAATAACAATAAATTCATTAAAGAATATCATCATTAATTAATCAGTCAACACTTCATCGATTTGTAGCATTTATTCAATAAGTTTATTTATGGAAGTAGTCAACTATTGAGTAAACACCTGTTTCTGCCCAAAATACCCAGCATACTTAACAAACTGTAAGTGGCAACTTAGTCATTGACTGTAAAGGAAATGGAAAATGGTTCGCACTTTTTGGTCGATTTAAACGATCGCTCAATTTAAACGTGGTCATCTTAAGTGGTGGGGACTGTATCTCATTTTTCTCCACGTTAAACTATGTCTGCTACATGTCTAACTAGTCATCAGAAATCACTAGTTAAACAATAATAGTAAAAAAATCAAAACCGATAGAATTAACAAAAGAATGCTGATCATGATTGTAGCAAGTTAATTTTTACAAGATCTTGTTGGTAAGACTTTCTCTTTAACTTAAAATTCTTAGTCATAGTATACTTGTTTAAGGCTGGTATCTGCTTATAGAATCACAGAAACTTTGGCACAGGAGGCCATTTGGCCCATCACCTCTGTGCCACGACTGTATACACACTGGAGTTATCTGTTCTAATCCATTTCTCTATTTTTTTCATCATTTAGAGTGTTTAGAGTTTGGACAGATACAGAGCTGATTTTTACAGTGAACCCCACATCAGGCAGATGCTGGTGAGACCTCAATCTCGCCAAGGCTTCTTTGGCAGCATCTCCCTAACCCGCGACCTCTACCACCTAGAAAGACAAGAGCAGCAGGTGCATGAAAACACCACCACCTCCAAGTTCCCCTCCGAGTCACACACCATCCTGACTTGGAAGTATATCATCGTTCCTTCATCGTCGCTGGGCCAAATTCCTGGAACTCCCTACCTAACAGCACTGTGGGAGTGCCTTCACCACACGGACTGCAGCAGTTCAAGAAGGCGGCCCACCACCACCTTCTCAAGGGCAATTAGGGATGGGCAATAAATGCTGGCCTTGCCAGTGACGCCCAGATCCCATGAACGAATAAAAAAAAATTCCTACTCTTTGTTTTTTGTCCGTTAACCAATCCTCAATCCATGCTAGTATATTACCCCCAGTCCCATGAGCCCTAATTTTGTTTAATAACCTCTTGTGTGGCACCTTATCAAATGCCTTCTAAAAATCCAAATACACCACATCCACTGGTTCCCCCTTAACTATCCTACTAGTTACAACATCAAAGAACTGTAACAGATTCGTCAAACACAATTTCCCTTTCATAAATCCATGTTGACTCTGCCAAATCCTGTTATTATTTTCTAAGTGCCCTGTTACCTCATTCTTAATAATAGATTCTAGCATTTTCCCTACTGCTGATGTCAGGCTAACTGGTCTGTAGTTCACCATTTTCTCTTTCCCTCCTTTCTTAAATAGTGGGGTTACATTTGCTACCTTCCAATATGTGGTGAACTGTTCTAGAATCTATGAAATTTTGGAAAATGACAACCAATGCATCCACTATCTCTATAGCCACCTCTTTTAAAACCCTAGGATGTAGGCTATCAGGTCCAGGGGATTTATCAGCTTTTAGTCCCATTAATTTCTCCAGTACTATTTTTTTACAAATACTAATTTCCTTCAGTTCCTCATTCTCGTTCGACCCTTGGTTCTCACTATTTCTAAGAAGTTTTTTGCGTTTTCTTCCGTGAAGACAGATACAAAGGCCACGATTTTCTCCTCGGTGTCGGGATTGGTGCGGGTCAGCTGGTTTCCGGGTTCCGGTCCCGCCCCCAGCTGCCTCCGCTGTACAGACGTGATTTTCCCTTGATTGGCCTTGTTAAGCCTGCACTGCTTCATTTGATGACCGGTCATCTGCCGGTTTCCTTAAAGGGACCATGCACAATTTTATTTTGACAGTTGATTTTTCAGTGACAGCACTGAGGTGCTGTAAACACTGAAAATCACTGCACAAAGGTGAACTCTTACATCCACGCTCTCCAATGACTCCTTCATATGCTTATGGAGGGAGTCACAGTATGCATGGAGGTTCTCTTCCCTTCCAAGGGTGGAAGAGACCTCCTCAGGACACCAACTTATCTTGCAGCTCCACCCAACCCTCTCTATCTACTTTATCACTTCCCCATCTCACTAGCCACCCCTCACACTTACCCTCATCCTACTGCAAGCATACCAACTAACAACACACAAGGGTGGGTACTTGAGAGGTTTAGCCAATGTCCATGTGAAGTTTCTGGTAATTTGTTGTCATACAGTGAAATCTCTATTTCAAAAAGTGCCCCTTATTGGACAGATCTGAGCACACCTTCAGAAGTGCCTTACTGAGTTCCAGTGTGTAAGGAATGACCCAGATTCTGCCTCACCTCGCCTCGCCACCAGAGGGCTCCATGAACTCTCTTAATTGTGTCCTTCTTTATTCATTATTGTATTCACCTGTGCATTGTTAGATGCCTACTATTTAAGTGGTGTTCACTTTATGTTCATTGCTCAGTCTTGAGTTGCACTGCCTGGTGATACTGCTTGCTGGCCTGCGAGCCTGTATTCTGTGCTATTGTTATTTTGTTTATGTCAAGTAAAGTCTACCTTTGTTTTACAACCTAACCTCTGCCTCAGTTTGCCTTACTGCAGTTGGGTCCACCGAGTTCCGGTCCTTACAGCAAGACTGAGCCAAAACATGGACCCAGCAGAGAAAGACCAATGGCCAAGACAAGTTTCTGAACAGCTACAACTGATCTTGAACGACCTGCGGTGTCTCGCCATGGCAGTCTCCCGAAGCCAGAATATGCTGGAGGGCCTCGTCATCACTTTCCATCAGAGCCAGAAACAGAGTCAAGTGATCCAAGCCGCTCCTGCACCGTTACCCGCTCCTACGGTTTCGCCTTCTCCTCTGAGAGAACCCCGATTACCTGCACCCGAGCGCTGCGACGGTAACCCAGGAGGATGTCGAGGTTTCCTAATCCAGTGTTCCCTGGTTTTCCAACTGCAGGGTTCATTATTTCCCAGTGACTGTTCCCGAGTGGCCTACATCATTTCGCTACTCAGCGGCAAGGCGCTTACCTGGGCTACAGCCGTCTGGGAACAGCAAACGCCGGCATGTTCAAACTACCAACTTTTTTCGGAAGAAATTAGAAGGGTCTTTGATCACCCTGTCAGTGGGAGAGAGGCATCTAACAAACTGCTTCGGCTTCGCCAGGGGGTTCATAGCGTTGCGGACTACGCTATTGAGTTTCGCACTCTCGCTGCAGAAAGCCAATGGAATTCGGAGGCGCTCATCGCCACCTTTCGCCACGGTCTCACGGATGAGATCAAGGACGAACTGGCTTCCAGGGATCCGGTGAGTGATTTGGAGTCTCTTTTTGATATCTCCGTTCGTGTGGATAATCGTCTCCGTGAGAGGCGAAGAGAACGCCACTCCTTTTTCACCCCGTTTCCAGAGACCAGAGCTTTTCCTGCTTCGAAGCCATCTGAGAACCTCCGAGCCATCCCGAGTCCATCTTTGACCGATCCAGAGGAGCCCATGCAGGTGGGAGTAACCCGCCTCTCGCAGCCCGAACGTGATCACCGAATGAGAGAGGGATCTTGCCTCTATTGTGGGAAAGCTGGCCACTTTCGCTCTTCCTGTCCAGAGTTGGTGGGAAAAGCCAGGGCTCATCCAGGACGGAGGGACCTGAGATGAGCGTAACCATCCCTTCCGACCCCACTGTTTCTAGGGTTTTGCTGGCGTCCTCCCTTTTCTGGGGCAATCAACAACATGATCTTAAGGCCCTGGTGGATTCGGGGTCTGATGGTAACTTCATAGATCTGGGGTTAGCTAAACAGCTCAAGATTCCCCTGACCCATCCTGATTACCTCCTCACTGTTGTTGCCCTGGATGGAAGACCCCTGGGCTCTGGAACCATTCACCATCATACTGCCCCCCTGTGTTTGGGCGTGGAAGGACAACATTTCGAGACCATCCAATTCTCCCTTATCCACTCTTCCCAGTTTCCATTAATTCTGGGTTACCCTTGGTTGGCCTGCCATAATCCTCGCTTGGATTGGGCCACCGGCCGGCTTACGGAATGGGGCTCCGCCTGCCATACTACCTGTCTTCGCGCCAAGTCTCCTTCCCAGCCCCAGGAGTTCCCATCACGCTCTGAATTGTCCCGAGTGCCACCCGAGTATGAGGATCTAAAAGAGGTCTTCAGTAAGGTTCGAGCCACATCACTTCCCCCTCATAGGCCATATGACTGTGCCGTTGACCTCCTGCCTGGGACATGCCCACCTAGGGGTAGGATCTTTTCCCTTTCTGCTCCTGAGACCGCCGCCATGGAGGAGTACATCCGTGACGCCCTCGCCGCTGGCTTCATCGTCCGTCCACCTCTCCTGCTGGTGCCGGTTTTTTCTTCTTGAGTAAGAAAGATGGAGGTCTCCGTCCCTGCATCGACTACCGTGGCCTTAACCGGATTACTATAAAGAACCATTATCCTCTTCCACTCATGTCGACGGCCTTCGAGCTACTTCAGGGAGCCACGGTCTTCACAAAATTGGACCTCCGCAACGCCTACAACCTCATCCGCGTCCGCGAAGGGGACAAGTGGAAGACGGCATTCAACACAACTACTGGGCACTATGAGTACCTGGTTATGCCTTTTGGATTGACCAACGCCCCTGCTGTGTTCCAGGCGCTCATTAACGACGTTCTCCGAGACATGCTGAATCACTTTGTTTTTGTCTACCTGGATGACATTCTCATTTTCTCCAAAACTCTTCACGATCATGTCCAGCATGTAAGACAAGTCCTGCAACTTTTGTTTAACAACCTCTTGTTTATCAAGGCGGAGAAGTGTGAATGTCACGTTTCCACGGTTTCATTTCTGGGCTTCATCATCTCCAGCGGCAACATCCAAATGGACCCTGGCAAGACCCAAGCTGTCCGAGATTGGCCACCACCCACCTCTCTCAAACAGGTGCAACGTTTCTTGGGGTTTGCTAACTTCTATCGGAGATTCATCAGAAACTTCGGCACCATCGCTGCCCCTCTTAACGCCCTCACCAAGACCGCCTCTACCCGGTTCAGTTGGTCCGCTGAGGCTGCGCAGGCTTTCGAGGATCTCAAGCGGCGCTTCACGTCTGCTCCTGTCCTCGTTATTCCGGATCCCTCACTCCCCTTCATTGTCGAGGTGGATGCCTCGGATATAGGAGTGGGCGCCATTTTATCCCAACGGTCTAACGACAACAAACTGCACCCTTGCGCCTTTTTCTCTCGCCGACTCACTCCCGCTGAACGAAACTACGATATTGGGAACAGGGAATTACTGGCAGTTAAGTTGGCACTGGAGGAGTGGAGACATTGGTTGGAGGGGTCTAAACACCCGTTCATTGTCTGGACTGACCATAAGATTCTGGCCTATATCCAGGAGGCCAAACGACTTAACTCTCGTCAAGCTCGCTGGGCACTGTTTTTTAATCGTTTTGACTTTGTCCTGTCATATCGTCCAGGTTCCAAGAATCTCAAGCCTGATGCTCTCTCCAGGCAATTTGATCCACCCGAGTGGGAGAGACAACCAGAACCTATTATTTCTACTTCCCGAATTGTAGCACCGGTTTGCTGGGGGATCGAGACGCTGGTCAGAAAGGCGCAACAGAGGGAGGCAGACCCTGGCAACGGCCCACCCGGTCGCCTTTTTGTCCCCAACACGACTCGCTCACAAGTCCTGCAGTGGGGGCATTCGTCGCAACTCACCGGTCATCCAGGCGCATCCAGGACGCTGGAATTTCTTCGCAGAAGGTTCTGGTGGCCCACCATGGAGAAGGACGTAAAGGCGTTCATGGCAGCTTGTGCCATTTGTGCACGAAACAAGAACCCTCGATCTCGCCCCCAGGGTTTGCTGCATCCTCTCCCCATTCCCACTCGCCCCTGGTCACACCTCTCGGTGGATTTCATCACAGGCCTTCCACCATCTCAAGGCAACACTGTCATTCTGGTCATCGTAGATCGCTTCTCCAAAGCCTGTCGTTTTCTGCCCTTGCCCAAGCTTCCCTCAGCCCAAGAGACAGCCGAGCTCATGGTCCAGCATGTTTTCAGGTTATTCGGTTTGCCCCTTGACATCGTTTCTGACCGTGGTCCACAATTCGCCTCCCGGTTTTGGAGAGCCTTCTACAAGCTCATTGGAGCTACTGTCAGTCTTTCCTCGGGTTTCCACCCTCAGTCGAATGGTCAAACAGAACGGATCAACCAAGACCTGGCGATGACCCTGAGGTGTCTCGTGTCCGCTAACCCTGCGACCTGGAGTCGTCACATCGTCTGGGCTGAGTACGCGCACAACACGTTGCACTGCTCTCCCACAGGACTGTCGCTGTTCGAGTGCCAGTTCGGTTTTCAGCCTCCACTGTTGCAGGAGCTCGAGGTGGGGGTTCCATCCGCGGAGAAGTTTGTCCAGCGTTGTCGGCGGACCTGGAGGAGAGTGCGGCTGGCCTTGCAACGAGCTTCTCGACAACGGCAGATCCAGGCCAACAAGCGGCGCAGACCGGCTCCTTCATTCCGTCCTGGTCAGAGGGTCTGGCTTTCTACGCAGGATCTCCTGCTGCGAGTGGAGTCCCGCAAGCTGGCGCCCCGTTTCATCGGCCCCTTCATGGTGTTGAGGAAGGTCAACCCGGTGTCCTACCATCTCCAGCTACCCCGCTCCATGTGGATTCATCCTACCTTCCATGTCTCCCGGCTTCGGCCAGTGGCCAGCAGTTCCCTGGCGCCCGCCACGAGGCCTCCTCCTGCTCCCCGCATCATTGACGGCCAGCCTGCTTACACGGTCCGTCGCCTGATGGAATCTCGCCGGGTTCGCGGGGGCCTTCAGTTCCTGGTGGACTGGGAGGGATATGGTCCGGAGGAACGCTCTTGGGTCCCGGACCGGGACATCCTGGATCGCGATTTAGTACGGAATTTTTTTCGTCGTCACCATGGACCTTCTGGGGGAACGTCAGGGGCCGTTCCTAGGGGGGGGGGGTCCTGTAAGGAATGACCCAGATTCTGCCTCACCTCGCCACCAGAGGGCTCCATGAACTCTCTTAATTGTGTCCTTCTTTATTCATTATTGTATTCACCTGTGCATTGTTAGATGCCTACTATTTAAGTGGTGTTCACTTTATGTTCATTGCTCAGTCTTGAGTTGCACTGCCTGGTGATACTGCTTGCTGGCCTGCGAGCCTGTATTCTGTGCTATTGTTATTTTGTTTATGTCAAGTAAAGTCTACCTTTGTTTTACAACCTAACCTCTGCCTCAGTTTGCCTTACTGCAGTTGGGTCCACCGAGTTCCGGTCCTTACAGCGTGATTGTTCAGTCATAACTCCGCCCCCCCCCCCACTATAGTGATGAGTGTGCATGGAATGGCTTGGACATAAAAGGGATGCTTCATGGTGCTGGTGTGGGATGGTGTCAACCTGGCGCATCATGTGACAGCCAGGGTTTACAGCATCAAGTGAAGAAAGTCTGGCCATGGTGATGCCATCGCTGACCTCCCAGCCAGCAATTTTGTCAGGAGCTGATGCCCTGTGTCCAGTGCAGCATCAGGTGATGGCAGCGACAGTTGGGATGAGGTTGGTGATGTTGGTGTTGGGGATAATTGTGGAAGGATTTGGAGGACCAAGGTCTGATTGTTTCATTGGCTCCGATGTTGCTGGAAATAGATGGCAGCTGCAGGTGAGATGACAGAAGCGATCTGTCACTGCTGAGAGAGGTTCTCCCAATGAGATGGCACTGGACATACAGTTGGATTTAAAACTTGTAACCTGATGTGTTGTCCGGAGGTCGTGAAACCCAACCCAAAAGCTGGAAAATTGAAAAATAGCCTGAAAACTACTCACAAGTACCTGGGAATAGGCAGGTAATTGGCTCTAATCCATTTCCCGCCACTAGGAGTCGGATCCATTCGCAAATCGGGGACCCAACACTTGGGAAGGTTGTTTGGAGGTGGGTTGATGGCGGGTGCGG
Source organism: Somniosus microcephalus (assembly GCF_052327205.1). Lineage (NCBI taxonomy): Eukaryota > Metazoa > Chordata > Chondrichthyes > Squaliformes > Somniosidae > Somniosus > Somniosus microcephalus. Next base: position 67,370,014 of record NC_140991.1, read on the forward strand.
AACCCGCCGTCAATCAAAACGACTTTAACCTCTGACCCGCCTCTAAACCCACCCTCTGAGCGCAGGCAAAATCATGGCCAAAGTATTTGTTTAATTTCTCTGCCATTTCCTTAGTCCCCCAATATAATTTCTCATGTCTCAGCCTGTAAGGGACCCACATTTACTTTCGCTAATCTTATCCTTTTTACATACCTATAGAAGCTTTTACAGTGTCTTTTTATATCTCTCGCTAGTTTACTCTCATATTCTATTTTCCCTTTCTTTATCAGTTTCTTAGTCCTGCTTTGCTGAATTCTAATATCCTTCCAATCCTCAGGCTTACTACTCTTTTTGGCAACATTATAAGCCTCTTCCTTTGATCTGATATTATCTTTAACTTCTCTTGTTAGCCACGGTTGGACCGCTTTTCCTGTGGGGTTTTTGTGCCTTAATGGAATGTATATTTGTTGCAAATTATGTATTAATTCTTTAAACGCTAGCCATTGCTTCTCTACCTTTACTACAAGGTTATTAATTAACCCTTTCTCGTTGCACAATACTAGATCTAAAATAGCCTGTTCCCTAGTTGGTTCCTCAACATACTGATCTAGAAAACTTTCTTGCATACATTCCATGAATTGGTCCGCCACACCATTACTGCAAATTTGTTTGCCCAGTCTATATGTAGATTAAAGTCCCCCATGATTACTGGATTACCCTTGTTACATGCACCTCTAATTTCCTGATTTATACTCTGCCCTACATTACAACTACTATTTGGGGACCTATAAACAACTCCCACCAATGTTTTCTGCCCCTTGCTGTTTCTTAGCTTCACCCAAACTGATTCTACTTCTTCAAACAAAAAGAAAATACTGCAGATGCTGGAAATCTGAAATAAAAACAGAAAATGCTGGAGATACTCAGCAGGTCAGGCAGCATCTGTGAAGAAAGAAACAGAGTTAACGTTTCAGGTCGATGACCTTTCGTCAGAACTGGAAAAAAGGCTTTCTTCTGATTCTACTTCTTGATTTTCGGGAGGAGGTTGTGGTGTGGCGGGGAGGGGGAGTTGAGCAGGGGTTAAACCTTAAAAAACGGGGACGCGTCCCCAAACCAATGTGTACGAGCCCAGTGCCGTTTTTATGGCAGCGGGTTTCCTGGTGTGTAATTGTCGCATCTTGGAGAGGTGGGACACGTCATTATCATATTTAAACCAGGCTCCCATAGTGCAATTGGGAGCTTGATTTAAATTTAACTGCTGCCGGTTGGGTTTCCCAGGGTTCAGCAAACCCAGCAGCAAAATGGATGCTGGAGCTGTCGGCTCCAGAAGGTAAGTGCTTTTTATAGCATCCCTTGCCAGCCAGGAGTGCTCCCCCAGCCCCTGAAGCAAACCTTCGGCCTCCCTTCTGATGATCGCGGCTTCTCTCTATCCCCTGTCATGGTCGGCGGCCTCTCCCCATCCCCCGATCTGATGCCTGACCCCCAATCTGTTGCCCAGCACACAATCTCCTGCCCCCCTTCAACTGATGCCTGACCCACGATCGCGCTAGCTGGGGACCCCGGTGGCTGTGGCCTCCTGCCGCTGGTTTTCCCGCCCAGCAGCTGGCCAGCCTGTCAATTTGTCCGGCTGCTGTCCGGGAAACGGAAGAAACAATAATAATGAGGTCCTGCCGTTAATTTCGGCAGGACCTACACGTCCCCGGCTACTGCGCTCCCCCACTCCTTCTCCGCCTCCCCGTAAATATCAGGCCCATTGTATTTCTCAGGTATAAAAAGCCGCCTTTGATTGCTTGCTAAAATCCAATGCACTGTTAGATCATCACTTCCCAGCTAAACTGTAGTGTACTCATTGATACAATATGAAAATCACATCACATAAGTGCAGAAGCTTTGGTATAAATTGACCATAAGACTATTTGGTCCTAATGTATAATGAGATGCCCAGGTTTAAGTCAAGGCATATAGCCAGTCACTTTCTTTTCTGTAGCTGCTATAATGACAGTAAATCTAACGGCTGAGCAACTTATTATTGAGTAAGTCGCACTTAGAACACAATCACCTCTCCATATTCTATGTTCTTAAGGAGCAAATGTCCAGGCAAGGATTCCCTTAACATTTGTTATTCAGATTAAACTAGACCAGTGTTTCCACTTTCTGTTAAATGCTTAGTGATCAATTTCTAGCAGCTGAAATATAACTCTCAAGTGGACTAATTCAATTAATATATAGAGATGTAACACTCGAGTTAATTATGCAGCATAAAAATAATTGCATTTTCTCATTACAGTCAATTCTACTTAGCTAATTTTTATATCTACTCACAGAATAATTATTCTTGTTAGTTTAATCATTTTAATTGTAAACTCCTGATAAGCAAATACTGTTATGACTGAATAACACATTTTACCGCAATTTCAGTTAATCCTGAAATGTGGAAATTAAACATATGAAAACAAAGTTCATTTTAGAAATGATAGAATTACAATGAGAATTATACAAGGAGAATTGTGAAGCAGAGGATTTGTGTTAGAATTCCTGATAACATTGTGATAAGGAGATCATTTATTTAACAAGATTTGGCTGCATTGGAAACGTAGATTAGTATTTGGGAGCGAAGTTTAAGTGAAGAGCCAGTGCTCACTGAGAACAAAGAACAGGCATGGTCGGGGGATGGCAGTGGGCTCAGGTAACTTTAACCTTGCAGCTGGAACTTGCAGTTAGGGATAAAATGCACCCACTATTAGAGCCAGGGGAACTTAAACAGCAGAAGAGAGGAGACTGGGGGGAAAAAGAGCAAAGGTTAGCAACGGAGGCCAAGGATGGCAAAGGAGCTCCCTAGGGAGCTGCCAGCACAGGAGCCATCTTGGTTTTTTTTCTAGTGACTAGTGGATCGTGAGTGGAGTTCGGGGCCAGGGATCATGAGAATATCAGTGCTAATTTGATCCTGTGAGAGACAGCATCATTCATGTCCGAGGCCAGGACCCAGGAGCGAGGACGAGCCCAGCAGCGAGGTCAAGGCCCAGGAGTGGCGCAGCGGGGTCGGGGCCCAGGGAAGGTGCGGCACGGGCCAACAGCGAGGTCGGGAGGACCACAATGCATCCTACGAAACCCAGGCAGAGAGGACCTACAGGAAGGAGGGAGGAGGTCAGTAGCATTATGTTTGTGTGTGTGTGCTAGGCCATTATAGCAGAGCCAGTGTAGGATTCGCAAAATTGAACTTTATATTATAAAGGGTCGAATGGCAGAAGAGGCCATGATTTTAAAGACTGTTTTAAAAGAAGCCTAGGACAAAGGGGCATTCAAAATGGCCACCAGACCCCGTGACCAACTTATTGGGACACTTTAAAATGGTTCTTGCAGTCCTCAGACAGCTTTGTGGATTCAACCCACAGTAAGTTCTGGAAGCCGTTTCTGAGAGAACGAAACCAGACACCCACATATACATATAGATTGGATGCAGATCCAGTCAAGATCAGCCTGTAGATAAAGGCCATCTAAATGTTTAACCAGACAAAAGGGAACAGTTTCATATTCATGAGAAGAACATCAAGGGCCCGTTAAGGACATCACCAGGACATTAAAAACAATGAAGGTCATTCCAGACCAGAGATGGCCCGTTACCAGCCATCCAAGAATAGTTCAAAATATAATAACTACCCCGTTGTGCTCCTAGCCCGCTAAAATTAAAACAAAAGACTAACCTGATTTGGCGCGAGATAAGGGCTTCTGATGAGAAGTATATCTGGGAACCCAGAGGTAGAAAGGAGGCATCGTGGAAAACGGGAGGAAGCCATAAACGGAACGGCCATCATCGGAGAGGAAGAAGAAGAAGACGGTTCGAGCCGGCGTCCTGCCCCGGGGTAAAACATCGGGAGATCATCGACCAACCCCGGGCCATTGACAAAACAAGAGGCCATCGACCCGCTCCAGCTCGGGAGAAGAAACAATTAAAAAAACTACAGAAAAATTGATGGGGGCCAGCCCAAGGCTCCTCTGACCGGGGTCGAGCAAACGATCCCCGAACCCACCGACATCCAGACCAGCCGGTGTCCAGTCGTCCCCGACCCCCACCTCAGGAGAGAGGTGTGGCGCAGTTCGCTGAGGCTCCAACAACCACATGGAGACGGGACACCTGAAAGGATCAAACGCAGACCTGTTTCAAAACCTTGCACTTCCTAGTTGGAGTGGTGAGCATGTTTCTGGCCCTTCAAAATCAGATCTAGATAGGTTTAAGGGGTGGACATTTAAGGGTATAATTACCATGAGTTGTTGTCCCTCGATGTTCCGTGTGTTTTCCCCATTTCATGATGATCTTTGTAGAGTGTAATATGCCTGTATTTGCCTTAGTTAGTACTGTGTCGTTATGATTATTTTGTGTTTTCCCCTCCCATGTACCCTCTTATTTGCTTGCATCTTGATTTGTTTTACATTATGCAATAAAATTCCATTTTGTTTCTTCAAACTTGGTCTATAAGAGTTTTCTCTACATTGTAGTTCCTGCCCCAAAGTCCAGAGTACAGAATCTAAGGGGCGAGTGGATCGAACCACTCACGGTTTTACTGTGCAAGAGAGAGAGGCCTCTAGAGAGAGAAACCTCTGCGATCTAAAACCCCTTACACCTGGTCTCCAATCGTCTTGGATCCCCTTGCCATTGGACCAAGACCTTGCTCTGTCAAGCCCATGTGGTAGTTGGTGTGCAACGGCCACCCCACATTAAAAGAATTCACACACAGGCATCTTCCACCCTTTAAAATGAAGTTCGGGATCTGGAACATCAGGACCCTCATTGACAACCCCAACAGTGACAGACCGGAACGCCGTACTGCTATCATTACCAGGGAGCTCAGACGTTTCGACATTGACATTGCCGCCCTAAGTGCGACTCGGCGGGCAGGGGAAGGCCAGCTCAAGGAGCAAGGCAGTGGTTACACCTTCTTCTGGAAAGACAAATCTGAAGAAGAATGCCGCCTCTATGGGGTAGGCTTCGCCATAAAAAATGAACTAGCTGGGCATCTCAGAGACTCCCCTAGCAGTATAAACGAGCGCCTCATGACTCTTCGGCTCACCCTAACCTGGAACCAGTGCGCTATGGTCATCAGTGCGTACGCCCCAACACTGGAAGCTACAGATGAGACAAAAAAGGAATTCTACTCCAGCTTCGAACAATCCCTGTCCCGAGTCCCAACGGGCGACAAGCTGATCCTCCTTGGAGACTTTAACGCTAGAGTTGGAAAGGACACTGATCTCTGGGGAGGTGTGATCGGCAGAGAGGGGGTAGGGAAAGCCAACTCCAACGGTACCCTCCTCCAGTCAAAATGCTTAGAACACGACCTTGTCATAACCAACACCTTGTTCCGTCAGAGAGACAAGTACAAGGCTTCATGGCAACACCCTCGCTCCAAGCACTGGCACCTGCTGGACTATGTCATTGTCCGAGCGAGGGACCGCAAGGACGTCCGCATTACCTGTGCCATGACAGAAGCTGACGACTGCTGGACAGACCACCGCCTAATCCGCTCTGTCATCTCCATCAACATAGCCCCAAAACAGCGGCGGCAACAGAAACAATGCTGCAGGAAAATTAACACTGGAGCACTCAAAGACCCCGCTAAGAAAGCCCTATTCAGCCTGCGCCTCACAAACAACCTGACGACTCCCAGTGATGCAGTCACAGAGTGCCCACAGCACCTGGTCTGTACTCAAGGCCTCCATAATCAGCACCTGTGAAGAGACGCTCAGTCACTCGACAAGGAAACACCAAGACTGGTTCGACGAGAACGACCAGGAGATCCAGGAGCTAAAAAGACGCAAACGCAAGGCATTCCTGATCTGGAAACAGCAACAGAACTCGAGAGCAAGAAAGCAGCTCTACAGACGGCTGAAGACCGAGATCCAACAAAAAACTCGCGACCCAAAGAACAGATGGTGGGTGGAGAAAGCGCAGGAGATCCAGCAGCTAGCCGACAACCATGACGTGCGTGGATTCTTTAGCGCAGTCAAGACCATCTACAGCCCAAGCATCCAAGGCCCTTCCCCACTGCAGGCCAAGAACGGAGAGGTACTCATCAAGGACAGAGAGGCAGTCAGTGCCTGCTGGAAGGAGCACTTCAAAGATCTCCTTAACCGCGACTCTGCCTTCGACGCGAGTGTCCTCAACTCCATCCCGCAGCATGCTACCCGCCACCATCTCGGCACAATCCCAGCCTGGCTAGAGGTTGAAAAGGCCATCCGACAACTGAAGAACAACAAGGCCTCAGGAGCAGATGGAATCCCCGCTGAGGCACTAAAGCATGGCGGAGAAGCACTACTGGCGTGAATTCATGAACTAATTTCTCTTATCTGGAAGGAGGAGAGCATGCCAGTGGATCTCAGATATGTCATAATTGTGACCATCTTCAAGAAAGGTGACAAGTCCGATTGCGATAATTACAGAGGCGTTTCCCTGCTGTCTGCCACAGGGAAAGTCATCACAAGAATCCTCCTCAACCGCCTTCTCCCAGTGGCCGAAGAGCTCCTCCCAGAGTCGCAATGCGGATTCCACCCACTAAGGGGCACAATGGACATGATCTTCACCGCACGTCAATTACAAGAGAAATGCAGGGAACAGCACCAACATGGCCTTCTTTGATCTCACAAAGGCCTTCAACACTGTCAACCATGAGGGATTATGGAGTGTCCTCCTCAAATTCGGCTGCCCTCAAAAGTTTGTCACCATCTGTTGTATCTATGCTTTAATGCGTTCAACCAAGCATGTAGATACGTCGAATTTAATCAGAGTCAGGTAGACAGGCTTCTAACTGTGATCTTTACTTTAATCCTAAAATGGCTGACTGCAGCTTTCCCGGGTAATTCCCATAATGCAATGCACATCACATTACCATATTTATTGGTGTCAAACTCGCACATTACATTACCATATTGACTGGTGTCAAACTCGCAATCAATACACGACATCCCCCTTTTCCTTGGAAACAAACTTGCAGTTTACAAACAGTTGCTTACAATAACACTGCATAACTTATTTGATTTATAAACTTTTTACAAACTTGTGTCTTACCACACAACTAAATAATTCCCAGGTTTAAACATTTAACATCACCCATGCAGTTCTCGCACAGTTATGTTGTGACATAATCAGACAGTCTTTGAGGTTTTCTTTTAACCCTTTGAGGTCTGGCTGTATTGGGTATGTCTGACATGTTGGTGTCAGTGGGTGTTGCCTGTGTCACAGTGGTATGTGTGTCAGGGTCTACTATACTGTCCTCAGTCCCTTGTGTTTCCTCCTGCTCATGGAGTGTCTCCTTTGGTTCATTGGTTCTGTATTTCTTCATAAATGTAGTGTTTCTCGAGTAACATGCTCCTTCTGGAGATTCCACTACTACTTGACTCTCTGTTTTACTCAAAACTTTGTGCGGTGTGGCATTAAAAGGAGTGGTGAACTTGTCCACTTTGTCCTGCCGTACCAGCACCGTGTCGCCAACTTCCACCTCTGAGTATTGTGTTCTCCGCTGTTCATCTGCGTACAGTTTGGACTTGCCTTTTTGTTCTGCATCCCGGTCACGTACTTCCATGTCTGCGCGCGACTCTGTGATGTCTGGCAGCTTTCCTCTCATTTTCCGTTTAAAGAGCAGCTCTGCCGGGCTCTTTCCTGTCGTAGCATGGTCAATGCTCCTGTACACAGTCACATATTTTCTAAGTTCGCGTTTCCAATCTAATCCTTCTGACTGAGCAATTCTGATTCTCTTCATCAGTGATGCATTCTGGCGCTCGACTTCTCCATTAGCCTGAGCCCATTTTGCTGTCGTTTTCAGGTGTTTGATCCCGTTGTTTTCACAGTATTCTTTGAATAATTCAGATCTGAATTGGGGACCATTATCAGATTTGCAGGTGATTGGCAAACCATGATGGCTGAGGATTGACTCGAGACTATCAATAACCTTCTCTGTTGTTGTGGAGGTCATGATGTCATATTCATAGTAGCGACTATAATAATCAACTACCACAAGAATGGAGTGGTTGGATGGCAAGGTTCCCAGTAAGTCTATAGCTACATCCTGCCAGGGGCCCTCCGGTAATGGTGTTGGTCTCAACGGTTCAGGTGGGTCGGGTCTGGCTACTATCTGACAGCCGTGGCACTCTTTACAGTGTTTTTGAGCTGCCTTGTCCATGCCAGGCCACCAAACCTTGGTTCTGAGATGTTGCTTTGTTCCAACTATTCCCAAGTGTCCTTCATGTGCTAACACCAGGGCTCGTGCGTGTAACACTGTGGGTAGCACGATGCGTGTTCCCCGAAGAACTAGGTACCCCACTACGCACAGCTCGTTTGCAATTGCTGCATAAGCTTTACAGTTCTCAAAATGTCCGTTTGTGATTGCCTTCCGTACCTCAATCAGCTCTGGATCGGTAGCAGAGGCTTCTTCCACCTCTCTAGTAGTGAGTGCTTTTGGTGTCGCACTCACAGCTACAAATCTCACGTATTCATCTGAGCCATGAGAATGTCTCTCCTGTTTTGCTGTCTCCCCCAGCAATCGTGACAGTGGGTCTGCAATGTTTTGCTTGCCTGGAATGTGTATCACCTTAAAATCGTACGGCTGTAATCTAAGTACCCATCTCTCTATACGGGCATAGGGTTTAGAGTGTGGGCCGTATATCACTTGTAATGGCTTATGGTCAGTTACCAAGTTAAATTTTCGGCCATACACATATGGATGTAGCCTCTCACAAGCCCATACAAGAGCTAAGGCCTCTCTCTCTGTTTGAGAGTATTTCCTCTCACATTCTGTTAAACTACGACTTACATAGCATATTGGCACCTCTTGTCCCTGTTGGTTCTGAACTAGTACTGCGCCTAAACCTACAGGACTGGCGTCTGCTATCACCTTGGTTGGTGCGTCCTTATCAAAATATGCTAAAGTGCCGGCTCTGGCCAACTCTTCCTTGAGTGCACTGAATGACTGTCTCTGTTGTGATCCAAATTTAAATGGTGTGTCTTTTCTCGTCAGGCGTCGCAGTGGCTCTGATAGCGTTGCAAACTGCGGGATGAATCTGCTACTGTACCCAACGAGGCCCAAGAAACTCCTCACCTCTGCTGCATTCTCTTGTTCCCGAGCTTCTGCCACCGCTCGCACTCTCTCTGCTGTTGGTCCGATGCCCTTTTCAGACAACAGGATTCCCATGAAAATCAATCGGTCCATGTTGAATTGGCACTTCTCTGAGTTTAGTGTCAGTCCACTTTCCATTATTCTGGTCATGACAGCGTCTGTCATGCGTTTCCTGGTCGTTTGCATGCACGATAATGTCGTCTGAGATGTTTTCAACACCCTCTATTCCAGCTAAAGCATTAGCTATCTCGTGCTGATATTGCTCACTAGCTGAAGATACACCGAATATCAGCCTCTTGTACCTGTATACTCCGTTATGTACTGCAAACGTTGTGATTTCTCGTGATTCAGGGGTCAGTTCTAGCTGGTGATAACCCCTTTTCAGGTCTAGCTTACTAAACACCGTCGAGCCGTTCATACCTTGGAGTATCTCATCAACAGTGGGGATTGGATATCGTTCCCTCACTATTGCCTGGTTTGCTCGTCTCATGTCTAGGCATAACCTTACGTCCTTATCCGCCTTTGCTACAATAACCGCAGGATTTACCCATGGGGTGGGACCAGTCACAGGTTCGATAATGTCCATGTCCCTCAATTGTTTTATTTTGGCCTCTACTGCCCCCCTTAAGTTGAATGGTAGACGCCTGAGTGGCTGGGCCACAGGCTTCACTTGTGGGTCGATATACAAACTGATCTGTTTTGTGTTCAGCCTTCCTACTCCCTGGAACACCTTTGGATACCGCTGTTCTCGTAGCTGTCTTACATCTACCACAGCTGAGACATCTGCGCCTATTTTTAAAACTCCCAGTTTCATGGCTGTCTCCCTTCCTAGCAACGGCTCTCCATGGCCTTTAACCACAATGAACTCCGCCTGCTCAGTTCTCTTACCTATTGTAATCCCACATGTGAATACACCTTTAACTGACAGTGGTCGGCTAGAAGCATAAGAGAATAACTTTCTCTCTGTCTTAGGGACATGTGGCTGACATTTAATGTGTTCTGACTTTAATCCTTCCCATGTATTCTCATCTATCACATTATTAGTTGCACCCGAATCAGTTAACATTCTCAGGTTTACTCCCCCCACACAAAAGGTAAGTCTCTCTGTCACGTTATTTCCAGTAACAGCAAATGCACAGTTATTTTGTTCCTCTACATTGTTCACACTGTGTTTCTTTGTACCCTTTGTACGGCATACTTTGGAGAAATGATCCTTTCCCTTGCACTTATGACACTTTTGTCCGCATGTTGAGCATTTCGGATCTCTGCCCATGTGGTCTGTGTGTCCACATCTGTAACATTTCCTTTCGTTCCTATCACCATTTCCTTTTGGTTTCTCTGTCGAGCTTTTCGTATAATACCCTCTTTTCTGTGTAACACGATGAACAGTATCTGTCTCCGCCTTCTCTGTACATGACATGGCTAACATCTGCTCCTCGACGTTTTCACATAGTGAGGCCAATTGTAATGTGCGGGCGAGCGTTAGATCATGCCCTTCCTCTAGCAATTTCCTCCGCACATAGGCTGATGTGCACCTACTCAGGATAGCGTCTCTTATTTGATTATCCACATCCCCCCCAAAAGCACAGTCTTTAGCAGCCTGCCGCAAGCGAGTAGCAAATTGTTGCACAGTCTCACCTGTCTTCTGGGACAACTTATGAAAAGTCTGTCTAGCAAATGCTGCGTTGACCTGGGGCACGAAGTAGTGATTCAAAGCACTAACCGCCGCCGTGTAGTCTGCTGGCTCTCCTGTGTCCGGTAGAGTCAAAAAGATATCCTGGACATCTGGTCCTGCTAGGTGTAGAAGTAAAGCTCTTCTCCTCTGCTTTGTGGCAGCTGTAGAGGTATTGTCAATAATAAGTCCTTTGCCGTCGGCATAAAGCTCAAAAGACGTTAACCACCTCGCCATCTTGGACCCAACGTGGCTGGCTCGGCGAAACATGCAAAATTTTGAATGCCGGTCTTCTCCATCCTAGCTAACAAAAACTTGGGCAACTACCTATTTAAAATGATTCCTGTTCGTTATCCTCATCGCCAATGTTGTATCTATGCTTTAATGCGTTCAATCAAGCATGTAGATACGTCGAATTAAATCAGAGTCAGGCAGACAGGCTTCTAACTGATCTTTACTTTATTCCTAAAATGGCTGACTGCAGCTTTCCCGGGTAATTCCCATAATGCAATGCACACTACATTACCGTATTTACTGGTGTCAAACTCGCACATTACATTACCGTATTGACTGGTGTCAAACTCGCAATCAATACACGACACCATCCTCCGCCTGCTTCACGACAACATGCAAGCCATGATCCTGACCAACGGTTCCACCACAGACCCAATTCACGTATGAACCGGGGTCAAGCAAGGCTGTGTCATTGCACCAATGCTCTTCTCGATCTTCCTGGTTGCAATGCTCCATCTCACCCTCAGTAAGCTCCCCGCTGGAGTAGAGCTAATTTACAGAACAAACGGGAAACTGTTCAACCTCCGTCGCCTCCAGTCCAGATCCAAGGTCGTCCTATCCTCTGTCATTGAATTACAGTATGCAGATGACGCTTGCGTCTGCGCTCACTCAGAGGTCGAACTCCAAGCCATCGTCAACACCTTCACCGAAGTGTACGAGAGCATGGGCCTTACACTAAACATCCGTAAGACAAAGGTCCTCTACCATCCTGCCCCCACCACACAGTACTGCCCCCTGATTATCAAAATCCACAACAAGGCCTTGGACAATGTGGACCACTTTCCAGACCTTGGGAGCCTACTGTCAACAAGGGCAGACGTCGACGACGAAGTCTAACACCGCCTTCAGTGTGCCAGTGCAGCCTTCGGTCACCTGAGGAAGAGAGTGTTTGAAGACCAGGACCTCAAACCCGGCACTAAGCTCATGGTCTAGAGGACAGCAGTGATACCCACCCTGCTGTATGCCTCAGACATGGACCATGTACAGCAGGCACCTCAAAGCACTGGAGAGGTACCACCAACATTGCCTCCGCAAGATCCTGCAAATCCATTGGCAGGATACGCGCACCAACATCAGTGTTCTCGCTCAGGCCACCATCCCCAGCATCAAAGCTTTGACCACGCTCGATCAGCTCCGATGGACAGGTCACATCGTCCGCATGCCCAATACGAGACTCCCAAAACAAGTGCTCTACTTGAAGCTCCGGCACGGCAAGAGAGCCCCAGGTGGGCAGCGGAAATGCTTCAAGGACACCCTCAAAGCCTCCTTGAAAAAGTGTAACATCCCCACCGACACCTGGGAATCCCTGGCCCAAGACTGCACAAAGTGGAGGAGAAGCATCCGGGAAGGCACCGAACATAGAAACATAGAAGATAGGAGCAGGAGTAGGCCATTCGGCCCTTGGAGCCTGCTCCGCCATTCAACGAGATCATGGCTGATCATCCAAACCCTAGCACCCGGTCCCTACGCCGACAGCCATCCCACCCAAGCCCTATCCCCATAACCCCACGTATTTAATCCCCCCTAACACTAAGGGTCAATTTTTTTATCATGGCCAATCAACCTAACCCGCACATCTTTGGACTGTGGGAGGAAACCGGAGCACCCGGAGAAAACCCACGCAAACACGGGGAGAATGTGCAAACTCCACACAGACAGTCACCCTAGCCGGATTTGAACCCGGGTCCCTGGCGCTGTGAGGCAACAGTGCTAACCACTATGCCACCGTGCTGCCCCACCTCGAGTCTCTTCGCCGGGAGCAAGCGGAAGCCAAGCGCAAACAGCGGAAGGAGTGCACGTCAACCCAAGCACCCCACCCACCTGTCCCTTCAACCACCGTCTGCCCCACCTGTGACAGAGACTGTAGGTCCCGCATTGGACTCATCAGTCACCTGAGAACTCATTTTTAATGTGGAAGCAAGTCATCCCCGGTTCCGAGGGACTGCCTAAGAAGATTAGTAAAGTTGACACAGAAAGAAAGCTCCTGTAACAGACCTACCACTGTGGAAAGATTGTACTTGTGTGGATTTGAGCTCTTTTCAACCGTTTAATTATCAGAATATTTCAGTAAATATATTACACTCACAATTCACTCAAACTGATTTATGAGAATTGAAAATATCCATTAATGTTAAAAAATAAAGCAGTCCGTTAACAGTGTCTGATTGACTTCAAGGATTTTTTGATGAAATACTAGAACATTAACATGTAGCGTACCACTTCTTGTTTCACAAGACTAAAGGAATGACAGCTCTCCATATTCCACAGTTTACATGTCCCACAGAACTATTGGCCCAAATCTTCCTGGATCAGGTCCCAGATGCCCCAATGCCCTCGCGCACTGTTAGTTTGACTTTTTCCTGCACCCTTCAACTCAAAACTATTTTGCCCTGTAAGTTGCTGGAAATGCGAGCTGATAATGGTGCAGCAAGAGCAACGGGGCATCTGGGACCTGAGTGAACGATGCTGGGACCAACAGTGTATCTCTTTAACCAATGAGATTTAAGGATTGAGAAATAAACAGAGGAACAACAGAGAAGGATGGTGAATTACAGTCAAATCAGGTACAGAATGAGAAATAGAGAAGGAGAAAAATATTGTATTAAGAGAGAGAAAAAAAAGAGACAGAAAGGAAATGGAAGAAATGATTTTTAAAATTCAACATTTTGGGGTGGGTAAGCAGTTTCTGAAGAAGTCCACCGACAAACTGACTTCATCATTCTCTTTAGTAACTTTCAGAATGGAATTGGATGTATACTTGAAAAGGAGATATTTGCAGGGCTATGGACAAACAGCAGGGAAGTGGGTCTGATTGGATAACCTTTTCAAAGAGCTGGCACAGACACAGCGGGTTGAATGGCCTCCTTCTGTGCTGTATGATTCTCTGATTATCATTGACACATACCACTCCAGAGCTTTACTTTCCTTTGACAGCTGTGTAGAGAAATGGCTAACATCCAATTCCAAAAGAAGGCCCATGCTCTGATCTTAGTAACTGTACCCATTCTGACCCCTACCATTCCCAGACATAATATAGAACACTGATCAAAACAATACTATTAAAAAACGCTTGATGGCTGCCAACATTAGAAATGTAATACTCATTTAGATCGTGGAATCATAGAACGGTTTCAGCACAGTAGGAGGCCGTTCGGCCCATCGAGCCCGTGCCGGCTCTCTGCCCTTTCTCCATAGCCCTGCAATTTTTTTTCCTTCAGGTACTTATCCAATGCCCTTTTGATAGCCACGATTGAATCTCCCTCCACCACCCTTTCAAGCAGTGCATTCCAGATCCTAACCACTCGCTGCTTAAAAAAAGTTTTTCCGCACACATATAAAAAATGCTAAAGATGGGTAGATTTGCCAATTCAACCCAAAGAAGCACACAGGCCATCTCCTCTCAAAAATGAAATTATTTAATTTGAAATTCAGGCATTGCTACTATCTCAACAAGCCTTGAGCCTATAGAACATGGATGACTTACTGATTCGGTGCTCCTTGGCAATTTCCTCCTGGGCTGAAGTCTTATGATTTCTGGCGACACAGCTTCTTTTACCCGCGTCAGGGCTGTTCGGCATCAACCGATTTGTACGGGGACCAGTGTGTGTTTATATATTAATAACTCTGGCAGAGAAGTGAGCTCCAATGTGGACCCCTTTGCAGATGACACTGCTGCCATCCCGTGAGCACTGATCTCCACAGCTGGAGCTCTAAGTTCTAGTTGAGTGGATGTGGATGTATTGGTATGGTAATAATAATGTAAAAGATAATCTCGATGAATAAACTGCTTTCAATTAGCTGAGATAGAAACAATAAAAACTGCCAGACAACTCTCTTTCACAGGCAGCAAAGTCAAACACAGATGTTCATCCATTCCAGTATGAAATCTAATAAAAAATGGATGTTAAACAAAAAAAATACAATAGCCGGGAGTATTGGTGAAAGTCTAAGAGCAGTGTCATTCCAACTGCTAGACAGCAAATAGCATTTGCTTTTTGCATTGTATAACACTTTTTATAGGCCATGAAGACATTTCTTGTCTATGGTTCTCAACTATTTTTGTTCCTTAAAAGACCTTCAGGGCCATATCTTTGAGTATTTGAGTTGAACCCTACTTTGATCCGGCTTCCTATTAATTGCATTTTGAAGTAAGCAATTTGTAAATGTTTTTTGTAGTGTTTTTAATACTCATCTCAACAGTGCAATCTAAACAAAAAGAAGAGAAAACACTTAAAGCTATAGCATGTGATATTCCGAGCTTCAGGCATTAAAGCATTTTAGCAGTTATACGGTGGCAAATGCCTTCACTTATCTCTGGAGTGGGAATGCTGCAGTTTCTGAAACACAGTATTTTAGCTTACAACCACCAGTAAGTTATAACATTTTGGGGTAAAAATTCTTCCTGACACTGTGTACAGCAACATTGCAAATGGATTTGTGAAGATTTTGTCTGTTCGCTATATCACTAAAGTATAGCAACCAGAGGAATTATTACCCCATTATAAGTATGCAGTTTCAATCAGCAAGTATTTAATAATGTACACAACCCCTACAAATCACCAAGAAACAATTAAGCCAGCAGGGCTGATCAGAAAATTCTGGAATATGGTGCAGATAAGTAGGAAGCTTGGCTTTTTAGAGCTGGAAGTAGACATCATCGTGTATGATGAGGTGATTAGAATTCAGTCTCCCTTCATTCTCCATTCTCCCAATCACACACCAAGAGGAGGCATGGGAGGAGCTAATCAGAGGACTGACTGCAATCCCCACTAATGGCAGAGCACAGCAAGGCATCGGTAAAATATTCAACGATGGCAAGAAAACCACCAAGGGGAAAATTGAATTCAGCCAATCGACAATTAAACCCACTGAAAGAGATCCACAGGCAGCCAAGGGTCTCATAGCAACAGAAAAAAAACAGCCAGTAAAACAGGTGCCACAGCTGTTTAGCCTAGAAATTGTGAAAGGTTTGCAGCAGCTGATGTTGGAGCTCGGATATTCAACGGTATCTTCTCTGTGTACATTCTTCCAAAAATAACTTGCTCAGTTAGAATATCGACATCCATTAAAAGGATAGAACATTACTAATGCATAATTCATACTGTATCTCTCTACCAGATTGCTGATACTGTAATAAAACTACTGGGATACAGCACTAATATATACTCTTCACCTCCTATAGGGCTGTGTGCAACTACTGATCCATGCACCATTACAGATCCTGAGGCACCTGAACCAATAAATGATAGAGATTCATCACAACACAGGCACTCACCTAGTAAGGATGACCTAGCAGTTTTATTTCTCGAACCTGAATCAGTGAAAACAGTGTGGGGTCCAAACAATTATAGTATTTATAGCAATAGATGGATATGGAGATCCATTTACATCCTACGTGACCATGACCATTGTAAACTAACCCTCCTCATCCTTCTCGACCTGCCTGCAGCCTTTGACATGGTTGACCACACCATCCTCCTCCAATGCCTCTCCTCCGTCGTCCAGCTGGGTGGGACTGCATTCGCCTGGTTCCAGTCGTAGCCAAAGAATCACCTGCAATGGCTTCTCTTCCTGTTCCTGCACTGTTACCTCTGGAGTCCCCCAAGGATCTATCCTTGGCCCCTGTTGTGTATGTACCTTTAAGAGAATAACTGGCCTCAGACTGCAGTACCGGCAGTGACCACCCCTGTATAAAAGGCGCTAGTGAGCCTCTGTAGTTTCAGTTTCCCGATTGACTCCTTTCAGTAAAGACTTGTTTTGTTCAACTCCTGCTGTCCGTGTCTCAAACATACACGGACATAATAGTGGCGACGAGCAGATACGAACTTACCTACAGTCTGCACCACCTCCTGGGATCCATTCCTGCAGCAAAGTGAGCAGAGGTCGAGGCCAGAAGGAAGAAAGAAGCAGTAGAAATGGGCGTCGACTGTGGGCATCCGTCCCTGTGTTAGCGGAGTTGAAGATTGTTGGAGAAGCTGTCGAAAGCGGGGCCTGGTTCCTGTCGACGGTGCTTCAGCTAATCGGGCTGGTGGCAGGTAGTACACTGATCCTTCCTGGGCTGCGGCGGTCGCGAACTCGAGCGGGTGGCTTGCAACGGGGCCGAGCAGCGTTGCCGGGAAGAGGAGAGAGAGAGGGTGGAGCACACGGCGCGGCCGGTGCTACGAAGCCGGGCTGCGTATAGACCCAAGAAGAGGGAGGCAAGAGTCCCACAGGGTTGTTCCACGACGGGAAAATAATTTAAAGAAAAGAAATATTAAACGCGCAGGAAACCGCGAGGAGCTGCAGGTTGCAACGGAAACCGCAGAAAGCAGCGCTAGCAACAGCGGGGAAGAAGGCAAAAGCGCGGGAGGCGCCATCTTAATCAGCGGGGAAGAAGGCAAAGCGCGGGAGGCGCCATTTTGTTAAATCGGGGAAGAAGGCAAAGCGCGGGAGGCGCCATTTTGGATTTTCAAGATGCCGAACACTGGCTGTATCACTGCCTTTGATAATACAATAGAGGACTGGACCACGTATGTGGAAAGAGTCGAGGTATATTGCGAGGCAAACGAAATAGCCGATGAGAAAAAGGCATCGGTATTGCTAAACTTAATGGGCGCTAGAACGTATGGCCTATTGCGGGACCTGATTACTCCAGCCAAACCGAAGGTGAAGAGTTTTAATGAAATTGTTGCTGTCCTACAGGAACACCTAAACCCTGCACCGCTGTTGATAGCCGAAAGATTTTAATTCCACAGGAGAACTCAGCATAAAGATGAGAGCAATGCTGAGTACCTTACGGAACTACGCAAGCTATCAAAGCACTGCCAGTTCGGAGCAGGACTGGCAGATACCCTACGGGACAAATTTGTCTGTGGACTCCTGAGTGAAGGAACACAGAAGAAGTTACTCTCAGAGAAAGAGCTGACGCTAGATAAGGCTTTCAGCGTGGCAGTATCGTACGAAGCAGTAGCCAGGGGAGCTGCCGAAATTCAACAAAAGCCACAGGAATACGGCACCCACGAAATGACACGGGGATTTGCAAAATGTTATCGCTGTGGCAGAACTAACCATGACCAGAAGGACTGCTGGTCCAAGGACAAAATATGCAGGCAATGCGGAAAGATGGGACACATTGCACGAGTTTGCAGGTCTGGGAAGAAGACCAGCGACAACAAAAAGGCTACTAAGGAACCGTACAAGAAAGTACAAAAGATGACGGACAGTAGTTCCGAAGACCAGATGAGCGACAGTGAATCCGGGAACAGGAGACTAAGCTGTCTCAAACTTCACAATGTAATCGCAAAAGAGGATCACCAAACCATTTAGGTCACCCTCACGATAGCAGGGTCCCAAGTTAAAATGGAATTGGATACAGGATCAGCGCTAACCGTCATGAATCGACGAGACTACGAGCGGCTATTCTCACACATATCCTTGAGAGAGACATCCATCGTCTTGACGACATATACGGGGCAAAAAGTATACCCCAGAGGAAAAATAAGGGTGCCTGTCGAATAAAACAGCAAGAAAATAAGGAAATTGTATCTCTACATACTGCAAAATGGTGGACCACCGTTATTGGGACGTGAATGGATCAGGAAGATAAGCTTAGATTGGCACTCCATTCATGCAATGACGGTGGACGGTAAAAAAGATGAAGACGTCACTCCTGGACGATTGTCAACAATCTTAGCTAACGCCAAAGAGGTATTTCAACAAGAACTGGGCACTCTTAAAGGCGTAACCGCCTCGATAAAAATAGAAGAGAATGCAATTCCCAAGTTTTTCAAAGCAAGACCGGTACCATATGCAATTCGCCCAGCCGTCGAGGCAGAGCTGGAGAATCTGGAGAAGGCAGGCGTGTTGTCTAAGGTCGACTGGAGCGAGTGGGCGACACCCATCGTTCCTGTCATGAAGAAAACGTTAAGCAATAAGTCTGAGGAGCCAAGGAAGGTTCGCATCTGTGGGGATTTCAAGGTGACGGTGAACCCAGTCCTTCACACAGTACAATATCCTCTTCCAAGGATAGAAGACATCTTCGCCTCACTGTCTGGAGGGAAGCGTTTTACAAAAATGGACCTAGCACAAGCATATTTGCAGACGGAGGTTGAAGAATCCTCTAGGAAGTATCTCACGATAAACACTCACAAAGGTCTTTACCAGTATCATCGATTGGTATTCGGAGTAGCATCGGCTCCGGCGATATGGCAAAGAGCAATGGAACAAGTCCTGCAAGGGATTCCGGGGACTCAGTGTTACTTGGACGACATCCTTGTGACAGGTGAAGATGACAGTGAACACCTTAACAACCTAGAACAGGTGCTCACTAGACTATGGGAACATAGGCTATGAGCCAACCGCCCCAAGTGTGAGTTTTTTAAGAAACAGATATCGTATTGTGGCCATGTGATTGATGAAGAGGGGTTACATAAGTCCCCTGACAAAATTGAAGCGGTTGTTAAGGCCCCAGCGCCTGAAAATGTGTCGCAACTGAGGTCATTCCTCGGATTGGTGAATTACTACCATAAGTTTTTGCCGAATTTGTCGACAATCCTGCACCCACTGAATGCCCTGCTACGAACGGGAGTAGCATGGAAATGGAGCAATGACTGTAAGCGGGCCTTTCAGAAGAGTAAGGACTTAATCACTTCAAGAGAAGTATTGGCTCACTACAACCCAGCACTGCCGATCAGACTGGCGTGTGATGCGTCTCCCTACGGCATTGGGGCGGTACTGTCACATAAATTCCTTGATGGTTTAGAGAGGCCGATAGCTTTTGTGTCATGCTCGTTAACTTCTGCTGAGCGTAACTACGCCCAGATTGACAGAGAGGCCCTCAGCCTAGTGTGGGGGGTGAAGAAGTTCAATCACTACCTGCACGGTCAAAAATTTACTCTTCTAACCGATCATCAACCTCTTGTCTCCATTTTCAACCCTCAGAAGGGCATACCGATAATGACAGCGCAACGGCTGCAGAGGTGGTCCCTTTTCCTAGGGGCACACCAATATGACATCGAGTACAAAGGAACTAAACAGCATGGGAATGCTGATGGATTGTCACGCCTACCGTTGCCGACGGTGGAAGAAGAAGACCTTGCAGTGGATCCAATGGAGTTATTCCACTCGACCATAGTCGAATGTCTCCCTGTGACGAATGCAAACATAGAAAAGGAAACACGGAATGACCCGACACTATCACGGGTCTATGATTTAACGGTGAAGGGATGGCCAGCACATGGCGAACCACTGCTGCCAGCATTCTCGCCGAGAAGAGAACAGCTGTCAGTGTGCAGAGGAACCTTGATGTGTGGATCCAGAGTAGTAATTCCACCTAAGTTGACGGATAGAGTGCTCAATGAGCTTCATGAGGGTCATCTGGGTGGGGTAAAAATGAAGAACTTAGCCAGAGCATTTGTGTGGTGGCCGGGAATCGATAGAGAAATTGAAGAGATGACCAAGAGCTGTGCAGGATGCCAGAAGGTCCAAAACGCCCCACCACAAGCTCCTCTACATCCATGGGAGTGGCCCTCATCTCCATGGCAAAGGGTGCACATTGATTTTGCTGGTCCCTTCATGGACTCGATGTTTTTAATTGCGGTGGATGCACATTCAAAGTGGCCAGAGGTAATAAAAATGTCCTCAACCACCACGGAAAAAACTATCACAATTTTACGAACCATATTCGCCAGGAATGGGCTGCCTGAACAGATTTGCTCTGACAATGGACCACAGTTTGTGTCTGAAGAGTTCCGGAGGTTCTTAAAGAACAATGGTGTTAAGCATTACACATCTGCCCCATATCATCCAGCCACTAATGGATTGGCCGAGAGGTTTGTTCAAACATTCAAGAAGGCTATCAAGACAATGTGTAATGAAGATATACCCCTACAACACAAGGTGGACAACTTCTTGTTTGCCTACCGGAATGCGACACATGCAGTTACCAACCAAACTCCAGCCATGATGTTCTTCAATCGAAGACTACGATGCCGCTTGGATTTGGTTAAGCCAAACGTCCGAAGAGATGTGGAGAACAGGCAGTTTCAGAATATGAATGAAAGGCCGACCAGGAGTTTTAAGATAGGTCAACCAGTTTTGGCCCAGGACTACCGCACTGAGAAATGGCAGCCAGGAACGATTTGTACACGGCAAGGACCTCTCATGTATACCGTGGACGTTGGAGAGAGCATTGTAAGACACCATGCTGACCAGATTCTAGAGTCACTGGAAAACGTCAACTCCACACCACGATCTGATACACCTGGTAATGAAATCGACGTACCAATTGCAGCTACCGCAGAATCGGTGATATTGGAAGCAGATGAACCAAACAACGACATTGATCCCAACTCAACCTTGCCAGAGGAACCTGATACCCCAAAGAGGCATTATCCAGACAGAATCAGGAAGCCTCCTCAAAGACTGAACTTATAATTGCTTAAACTTAACCAATGTATCTAGCAACCGTAATTGTGATTGTAATTAGTTATCATTTAGTTGTTAAATGAATGTTATGTACTGTTTATCTAAAAGGGGAGGAATTGTTGTGTATGTACCTTTAAGAGAATAACTGGTCTCAGACTGCAGTACCGGCAGTGACCACCCCTGTATAAAAGGCGCTAGTAAGCCTCTGTAGTTTCAGTTTCCCGAGTGACTCCTTTCAGTAAAGACTTGTTTTGTTCAACTCCTGCTGTCCGTGTCTCAATCATACACGGACATAATAGCCCCCTTATATTTCTCACCTACATGCTGCCCCTCGGCGATATCATCTGAAAATACATCAGGTTCCACGTGTACCCTGATGACACCCAGATCTACCTCACCACCACCTCTCTGAACCCTTCCACTGACTCTGATTTGTCATGTTGCATGTCTGACATCCAGTATTGGATGAGCAGAAATTTCCTCCAACAAAATGTTGGGATGACCAAAGCCATTGTCTTCGGTCCCGCCACAAACTCCGTTCCCTAGCCACCGATTCCATCCCTCTCCCTGGCCACTGTCTGAGGCTGAACCAGATCAATTCAACCTTGATGTCCCCTCAGATGAGCTTCTGACCACATATCCACTCCATCACCAAGACTGCCTACTTCCACTTCTGTAACTTTGCCCGGTTCCGCTCCTGCCTCAGCTCATCTGCTGCTGAAACCCTCATCCATGCCTTTGTTACCTCTAGACATGATTATTCCAATGCTCTCCTGGCTAGTGTCCCACCTTACATCCGCTGTAAACTTGAGCTCATCCAAAACTCTGTTGCCCGTATCCTAATTCGCACCAAGTCCTGTTCACCCATCACCCCTGTACTCATTGACCTACATTGGTTCTGGGTCCGGCAATGCCTCGATTTTAAAATTCTCATCCTTGATTTCAAATCCCTCCATGACCTCACCCCTCTCTATCTCTGTACCCTCCGCCAGCCCTACAACCCTTCAAGATATCTGCGCTCCTCCAATTCTGGCCTCTTGTGCATCCCCAATTTCGTTCACCTCACCATTGACGAACACGCCTTCAGCTGCGTAGACCCTAGGTTCTGGAATTCCCCACCTAAACCTCTCTGCCTCTCTAACTCTCTCTCCTCTTTTAAGATGCTCTTTAAAACCTACCTCTTTGACAAAGCTTTTGGTCACTTGTCCTAATATCTCGTTACGTGGCTTGGTGTCAAATTCATTTGATAACGCTCCTGTGAAGCGCCTTTGGACGTTTTACTATGTTCAAGGCAAGTTGTTGCTGTTGTTGCAGTAAACCAGTTTTCAGAGTAAAATGTTCTGACGAAGGGTCACAGACCTGAAACGTTAACTCTGTTTCTCTTTCCACGGATGCTACCCTGGCCTGCTGAGTGTTTCCAGCATTTTCTGTCGTTATTTCAGAGTAAAATGGTTGCTGTGAGACGTATATTATAGGGATGGTACTGGGTAGGATTTCAGAACACAAATTGCCTTGAAGATAGATATAACAAGGACATATGTTTTGATGTTGGAACATCATTGAGAATGAGTATAGGTAACTTCATATAAGTAGGACAAATGGATGCTTGCAATGGATGATGATGGCCTTTACAGAAATCAGTAAGAATAAGCATTTCTTGAAGCTCCCATGCCAATGCTGGCTCATACGTTGCTGGCAAAGGCCAACAGATTCTTCCCTCATCTGTAGCCATGGATATTTCTTCACTGATTTCGAAGTGCATATCAGTCCGTATGGTCAGGTAATGCAGCAAGCAACACAACATAAAAAATCTCACTGGCTAACTCATACTAGAAAGCAGTCCTCAGTGATCAAGACACTAAATTTACTGTTTGAAAATCCGCGGGATGACACATCTGAACATGTGCCGGGATACATCTACTCCTCGCCCAGGCAAATCTCACAAGTTGGGGGAAGGCACAAAGTATGCCTGGCTTTACTGGGCATTCCAAATGAACCCTGCAATGTCCGAGTATATAAATAATACACGGACTGCAGGAGAACAATAATAACAGGTATTTACTGAACAGAGGGTAACTTAAGACTGACGTACAGAAGCCTGCTATGGCTTTATATACAGGGGTGGTCACTGCCGGTACTGCAGTATAGAATCAGTTCTTCTCTTAAAGGTACATACACAACAAACCCCTCCATCTAAAGCAACCAGAAAGTCCAACAAAGGCTCCCTATCCCTAGAACTGAGAGGATATACTTATCAGGAAAGGCTGAACAGGCTGGGGCTCTTTTCTCTGGAAAAGAGAAGGCTGAAGGGTGACCCGATAGAGGTGTTTAAGATTATGAAAAGGTAGAAGTGGAGAAGATGTTTCCATTTGTGGTGGAGACCAAAACTAGGGGCCATAAATATAAGACAGTCGCCAATAAATCCAGTACGGAATTCAGGAGAAACTTCTTTACCCAAAGAGTGGTGAGAATGTGAAACTTGCTACCACAAGCAGTAGTTGAGGCGAATAGTATAGATGTATTTAAAGGGAAGGTAGATAAACACATGAGGGAGAAAGGAATAGAAGGATATTCTGATAGCATTAGATGAAAAGGGATGGGAAGAGGCTTGTGTAGAGCATAAACGCTGGCATAGACCAGTTGGGCCGAATGGCCTGTATCCAGGATGAGTGGGTGTTGGGTTTTTCTCTGCAAGAAACATTTAGGTGCTCCTGTATCTCCGCCACAACCCACCCCACCCCCCACCCCCGCACATACTAAAATCATTAACCTTTAGTGGGCCAGGTGGGGCCTACTACCACCAGTTGGTAAGCCAGTGTGCCTGGTCTCAGCATATGCCGAATCCGTGAGTAGGGTCGGGGCATGGGAACTCCGACGTTCCCTGTGAATGTTGAAAATTTCCAGAGGCTGTCCCACAAGAAAGTTTGAAGCCCACTGACCTAGAGGATCCTTTTCTGAGCATCGCCGACCACGTACATAGTAAGGTCGAAGCCACACTATAGAATTTTATTGGTAACTATTTCTCCATGTGTATGGAGTAACTACATCCAAACACACTGAGACAGGCGGCAGTGGCATAAAACTGACAATAAAATTCCTCCGTGCAACATTTTAGAACATGTTTTATGTCAAATTCATATGTGCGCTAACTTAATAAAGTTGCTAGCCCATGAGTCGCTGGAGCGCATGGGCTTAAATGGCCAAATACACTTATACACTTAATAGCTTCTTTCAGTCACTTCAGAGCTATGGGTTAGAAACAGCCTGGAAGTGCCCACATGGATATCTCCACTTGTAACATTCAGGATTATTCACAAGAATGTGCCTACTTCTAAAAAAAAAATCATCCCCTTTTCTTTCCTGAAGATAGTGGGTTCCATAGAAACATAGAAGATAGGAGCAAGAGTAGGCCATTCGGCCCCTCGAGCCTGCTCTGCCATTCAATGAGATCATGGCTGATCATCCAAATTCAGTACCCTGTCCCTGCCTTCTCCCCATATCCCTTGATCCCTTTAGCCTTAAGAAATATATCCAAATCCTTCTTGAATATATTTAATGAACTGGCCTCCACCGCCTCTGAGGCAGTGAATTCCACAGGTTCACCACTCTCTGGGTGAAGAAATTCCTCCTCATCTCAGTCCTAAATGGCTTACCCCTTATCCTTAGACTATGACCCATGGTTCTGGACTCCCCGGCCATCAAAAACATCCTTCCTGCATCTAGTCTGTCCAGGCCTGACAGAATTTTATAGGTTTCAATGAGATCCCCTCTCAATCTTCTAAAATCCAGTGAGCATAAGCCCAATCGACACAATCTCTCCTCATACGTCATTCCTGCCATCCCAGGTATCAGCCTGGTGAACCTTCGCTGCACTCCTTCCATGGCAAGAACATCCTTCCTCAGATAAGGCGACCAAAACCGCACACAATACTCAA
The DNA here is from genome assembly GCF_052327205.1 of Somniosus microcephalus. NCBI lineage: Eukaryota > Metazoa > Chordata > Chondrichthyes > Squaliformes > Somniosidae > Somniosus > Somniosus microcephalus. Next base: position 67,395,399 of record NC_140991.1, read on the forward strand.
GGTGCGGTCTCACCAAGGCCCTGTACAACTGCAGCAAGACATCCTTGTTCCTGTACTCAAACCCTCTTGCTACGAAGGCCAACATACCATTTGCCTTCTTAACTGCCTGCTGCACCTGTATGCTTACCTTCAGCGACTGGTGCACAAGAACACCCAGGTCTCTTTGCACTTCCCCTTCTCCCAATCTATTGCCATTCAAATAATAATCTGCCTTCCTGTTTTTGCCATCAAAGTGGATAACCTCACATTTATCCACATTATAGTGCATTTGCCATGTTTCTGCACAATCACCCAACCTGTCGAAATCGTACTGGAGTTTCACGACATCCTCCTCACAGCATACCCTCCCACCCAGCTTTGTGTCATCTGAAAATTTGGAGATATTACATCCAGTTCCCTCATCCAGATAATTAATATATATTGTGAACAGCTGGGGTCCTAGGACCGATCCTTGCGGTACCCCACTAGTCACTGCCTGCCACTCGGAAAATGACCTGTTTATTCCAACTCTTTGCTTTCAATCCGCCAACCAGTTCTCTATCCAAGTCAATACCTTGCCCCCAATCTCATGTGCCATAATTTTGCACGCTAATCTCTTATGCGGGACCTTATCGAAAGCCTTCTGAAAGTCCAAATACACCACATCCACTGGTTCTCCCTTATCTATTTTACCAGTTACATCCTCAAAAAATTCCAGTAGATTAGTCAAGCACGATTTACCTTTTGTAAATCCATGTTGACTTTGTCCGATCCTGTCACTGCTTTCCAAGTGCTCTGCTATTACATCTATTATAATGGACTCTAGCATTTTCCCCACTACCGATGTCAGGCTTACCAGTCTATAATTCCCCAGTTTTTCTCTACCACCTTTTCTGAATAGTGGGGTAACATTAGCTACCCTCCAATCCATGGGTGCTGTTCCAGAGTCTATCGAGTTCTGGAAGATGACCCGCAATGCATCTACTTTCTCCAGGGCCACTTCCTTAAGTACCCTAGGATGTAGATTATCAGGCCCTGGGGATTTATCGGCCTTCAATCCCGTCAACTTCCCCACCACCATTTCCCTACAAATACTGATTTCTTTCAGTTCCTCCCTCTCATTAGTCCCTATGTTCCCCGACATCTCTGGGAGGTTATTTGTGTCCTCCTTTGTGAAGACAGAACCAAAATATGTAATTAATTGGTCTGCCATTTCTTTGTTCCCCATTATAAATTCCCCTGATTCTGACTGTAAGGGACCTACGCTTGACTTTGTAGAATTCGCAAAATTGAACATTGTCCTATAAGGGTCTATTGGCAGAAAAGGCCTTAATTTTTAAAGACTGTTTTAAAAGAAGCCCAGAAAAAGGGACACACAAAATGGCTGCCAGACCCCGTGACCAGCTTTTGGGACACTTTAAAATGGTTCCTGCAGTCCCCAGACAGCTTTTGTGGATTCAGCCCACAGTAGGTTCTGGAAGGAAGTTTCAGGGAAAACAAAACCAGACAGAGCCCCATACATATAGATTGGATGCAGATCCGATCAGATCGGCCTGTAGATAAAGGCCATCTAAATGTTTACCCAGACAAAGGGGAACAGATTCAAGTTCAAAGAGGGACATTAAAGACAATACAAAGTCATTCCAGACCAGAGATGGCAGTTACCGGCCACCCCGAAGATACTTTAAAAACAAAGACTACCCCGCTGTGCTACAAGCCTGCCAAAAGTTAAACAAAGACTAACCTTGATTTGGCGGGAGATAAGGGCCTCCATGGAAAAGTATAACTGGAGTCCCGGGGTAGCCATCAGGAGCTTTTTTTGCGGCTTTTAGCTTGGTAGGTTTTGAAGAGCCAGTCGTTTCGAGAGATTGCTCGGGGGTCCAAAGAAGGCCTTTTTCGGACTCAGAAGAAGAAGACGAGACCCGGGGTAGTTATCGGGAGATCATCGACAAAAACCCCAGGCCGTTGACGAGACGAGGAGAGAGTTGACAAGAAGAAGAGGAGACGAAACGCCCTACAGAACGGGTGGCCTGCGTTGAATGCAGGAGCACAGAGAAATCAGGACTGTGACCACCATTGTGGTATGCAGGATCACGGAAAAAAATGAACTGCGGACGAAATGATGGTCAGCGATGGTCCAGAACAGGCTAAGATGTTGCTATTCTCCTTGGATAGCACAATCCTTCAGTGCCTCTCAGACGGGAGTAAGAGGGGGCAGAAAGGGTATGAGGAACTCCGGGACGAGGTCCTGGAGGTTATGGGAGTGGACGACGGCAACCCCTTCCTCCGTGTGGAAGGGACTATGCAGCTAACTGGAGATCCCCCACGGGTTTTCGCAGAAAGGCTGTGGCCAGTGTATTGGCGCAGCTGTCCGGGCATGCCTGAACGGGCCACAATGAACAATGTACAGCGGGTTCATTGGCTCCGCTGCCTTGTTGCCAACAGCTCACCGCAGATACAGGCCCAAGCAAAATCTTGGTTTGACTCCCAAGGTCCCGGGATCACGGAGGAGACAGTGCTCCGACAGCTCACCATTGCATATAAGAATTGCAGGAGTCAGGAGACACCTACCTCTAAGGGAAAAGTGCATGAGGCAAAACCCGCAGCCCCAAGTGAAAAGGAGTGGCATCAGGAGGGGAATCGCTCTCCCCAAGCCAAGCTCAATTGCTACGGGTGTGGGAAGGATAGACATTGGCGCAGGGACTGTAAAAATCCATGGAAGGATAATAAGGGAAGATCTCCCGCAGCCCAAGCCCAAGCCCAGACCGCCGCCCCAGCACGAGTCCAGGTCCAAGCCGCAGCCCCTGTCCCAGAAAAGGGAACCGGTGCAGCTATGGATCCCGCTGCGATAGAGTCAATTTTAGAGACAATGCGGTCTCTTATGATCTCACAGGGGAGGGTAGCAGTCACCACCGGACCTGTCGTTCCCGCAGCCCCGATCGTTTCACCCCAATGACTGGAGCCCGCGCAGCCCGTTTACCTATGTCCGTTGCGATATGATTTATGGAGACGACCCGTCGTGGAGATGGAGTTAGAGGAGGTAAAAGAGACCTATCTGGTGGATACGGGGGCATCGTGCACCGTGATCCACGCAGCTAACCCTACCACCTCACCTCTATCCACCGGGGTTCCATATATTCTGTCGGGCTTCACGGGCAAAGAACAGGCTGGTGCATTCTCCATCCCTCTCTCTATTCATTTAGGACCACTCCGCACCACGTGGAAGTGTGTACTGATGAGGTGGGAGATGGAGGGTGGTAAAGGGATCCTTGGGTCCGATTTCTTAGTAGAACACGGGATTCTCGTGGACCTTAGAAATCACTGTCTCTGGGGAACGAGTACGGGTGAGAAAGGAAAAAGGGGTTTCAAGGTGAAACCAAAGAAGGCACGGATCGGCCAGCAGGAAGTAAAATTCCTGGGTCTGACCATCCGCGCTGGAGAGAGAGCCATAGACAAGGCCAGACGGGAACCAGTACAAGACCCACCGGTCCCCACCACTTGCGTAGTGGAGGTGCCCCGGCACACTAAATGGTTTCACATAAATCAGTGCAAACTATTTAAGCCGGGTGCAAAAGAGCCAACAACTAAGGCCAGGTCTGAGGGTAAAAATCCTCAGCCTGAGGCGTGCAAAAAGTCACAGACCACACAGGCTGGAACCACAGCCTGCTTGAGGGGAGGAGCTATCCCGCTTACCTGGGAGGTTTCCCCATTGGCCTGAGACTCAGACGGGGAAGAGCCCGAACATCTAGGCCCCACCCTTAACATGATTCTGGAGGAGGTGGAGTCAGAGGACGGAGGTCTAGCCCTCGGCTCAAGCTTAGGGGAGGTAGAACTTGGGGGCGGAGACTCTCCACCTGTAGGGTGGACAGGTAGGGAGGAGTCGTCCGCCACAGACCCAAATCCCAAAGGGGCGGAGTCTGAGGGAAGGGAGCCGAAGCCGACAGTCGTGGAGAAGCCACGGGCTGTGAGGGCTAAAGTCCCAACCAAAGGTCCACTCGCAAAGGGAGCCGAAGCCCGAAGGACCCCCTCGCAGGTCGTCTGACCCGAGCACAGTTAGGGGGAGCCTGAACAGCTAGGCCCCGCCCCTGACATGATTCTGGAGTAGGTGGAGTCGGAGGACGGAGGTCCCGCCCTCGACTCAAGCGTAGGGGAGGTAGAACTTGGGGGCGGAGATTCTCCACCTGTAGGGACAGGTAGGGAGGAGTCGTCTGCCACAGACCCAAATCTCAAAGGGGCAGAGTCTGAGGGAAGGGAGCCGAAGCCGGCAGTCATGGAGGAGCCACGGGCTGTGAGGGCTAAAGTCCCAACCAAAGGTCCACTCGCAAAGGGAGCCTCGCCCAAGGTCGCCCCTCGCAGGTCGTCTCGGACGCCTCAGCCATTAAAACCCTGGCCAGATTCCCCCTACTTCAGCAGACACCGACTTGGGAAATCCCTAGTAAGACGCAGTCCCCAATTGGCAACAAAAGTCTGCGAGAGATTCAAGCTACAGGTCAGTGCGGCCCCGCCACAGGGAGCAGTGAGCTGCAGTCTGAACAGGGATTAGGCAGGCCGCCCGGGGACGGGCGGCGCTGTACATAAGTTTAGTTAAGTTTAAGTTTGGTTAAGTATAAGGTGTGTAAATTTTAAGGTGATGGGTGTTATAGAAATAGTTTTTGGAATCTGCCCAGCATGTGTGTTTGTTTTGGATCGAGGTCGAAAGACCCGATCATGCCTTCACCTAGGCCAGAATCTCTCGGGGGCCTGGCTGTATCATTTAATCTGTTGCAGGAACCAAAGGGACCATGGAAAGGATTCTCATCGTGTTCGCGGTGATGTAGCTTGGCCTATCGGGGCTACACCAAGGACTCCATCGTGTATGGATGCTCCGGGGACACAGCCCCAATCGTGACTGATGGGACAGGTGAATGGGATGTTGAGGAAACAGCTACCTACTTCCACGAAGGGAGGTGGCCAGGATGGCTGGGGTCGAACTCTACGGAATACTCCAGCCAGTTCGGATTTGCATAGGGAGAAACTTCTCTAATGTGTCCCATGGTGAGGATCATCGCGCCCAGAGTCAGCGTCACCATCGGAAGGAAGATTTGTTTGCTATGTAATGGACATGTTCCTTTGGACAGATGGTGGTGGCTTCGGAAGCTGAGTAAGATCATGAAGAACTCCACGGTCGAGTGGGAGCGACTGGGTAACAATACCCATCGGACTATTACGGGGACTCATGGGGGATTGAGTGTCTGTTGGGACAAATGGTGGGAACCAGATGAGGGGATTTACATCTGTATGTGGGGTTCAGAACGCGTCTGCCCCACAGGCGTCTCCATCTTTTTCCAAAGGCAGTGGCAGGATGCTGGGAAAGGGATGAGGTGGGACGTCAGCACACGGGCATGCGGAGTCCCATACTCTCAGATCCCGGTGAATGCCATTGACCTCATCACCTGCCCCCGCAAGCCCCTGCCCACGATTCCGGTAGCCAAAGCCCGCAAGGAAGGGTGCCCCACCACTACCAAGGGACCCGGGAATGGACTGGTATTGGTACCCACAGGTCAGGTGCTGTACCAAGGGGTGCACTACGCGGTGGCCTCGGTGATTTTAAAACTCACCGAGGTGCGATTGCCAGAGTGGTGCCCCAAGGAAACGGAGCAATTGTACCAGGTCCTGTTAACAACTATGTTCAGACAATTTTATGAGTTTGACTTTGCCAATGTCGACAGAGCCAGATTATACACCACACCACATGAGGTCTTGGACAGGGTAGGGAGACAAAGAAGGGGTACAGTCAATGATATTTTTACCGCCTTTAACACAGGGACTTCCATCATCAACACCCTGGATGACGTGGAGCTGCAGACCCAGATCAATGGTTTAAAAGCGCGGTTAAGAAAGATACTGACGGACGAGAATAAGGTAGTGGGATCTGAGTTACATGAGGACCAGGCCATGACACTACACTTAAAAGAAATCATAGCTGAGCTGGAGAAACACGCTAAAACGGTAAAGGCTCTCATCAGAGAGGATCGGAATGCGTCAGATCAGGCTGCGCAGAACGAGGTGTGCGTGCTGTACGGGGTGTGGTTACTGGGCGAGGGCCGCAGTAATCTGGAGGATTTAAAACAAGGTTTGGTCCCCTCCTGGATCAGCAATAAGCACCTCGCAGCCCTCCACCCTTTTGAGAACGCATTAAGTCCGTGCCAGCTCAGACTAGCTTCAGAGGCCTACCCAGTCCCAGTGGACTGTGGGCGGTCTAATCACACCATTATGGGTATAGTGGTGAGAATGCCGGTTACGGGAAAGACAGCTAAACCTGCCCCGGTATACAGGGTGGAGAACATTGGAGTCATTCAAGGGGGTGCACACATTCGCTACACAGCGGTCCCACCTTACGTCATTCGATGGGAGCATGCAATGACGGGTACCGACCTCTCGGGGTGCCGGAGCCAGGGAGCACACACCATCCTGTGTCCCCAGCACTTGAATGCCTATTCAAAACCACAGTGCGGGTTCAGAACTGCTGGCGCGAAGCCTATAAATTGCACCATGGAGGCAATGGCACAAGGCCATGTGCCCCCGCAGATGGCATATATAGGAGGTGGGACATACTGTGTCACCACTGCAGTGCCCCACTACCAACATGGACAGCACGGCTGGTGCCTGGTCAGTGACAGCAGTTTCTGCTTCAAACCCAAGGCAGAAGTTCAAGTGGCCCAAGAGCGAATTGTCCCTATTCCTGAACCTTCCACTGTTCACCTCACTGTCAAGTAAATTTCACCGATCTGCAACGATTCGTTGCACATTTTGGATATATCATTCCCCCTCTCCCTGAACACCTCACCAAGATACTAAAAGCCGTTGCTGTTTCACAGAAACATTTTTACACGCTGGAGCAGAAGACATTAGAAATAGGGGCAGACATATTAGATATAGTGACCCCACAGTGGTGGGACCTGTTCACTAATATAGAAGTCCCTTCTTGGATTAGGATAGCCTCCCACATCCTCGTAGTATGTCAGATTTTTATTGTGATTTAATTACTTTTTGTACATTGTAAGAGGGACAAACGTTTCCAGAAGTATGAGAACAAAGGAGAGTGGAGGGAGCATTATGTGCGGGTAGACGAGGAGACACCCATTTAAATTTTGCTGCTATGTATAGTTAAAGTTTTCCCTCCCTCCCTCTATTTTTTGATAGTATTCATGTTTGATTTTGTGTGTATTTTCTTTCTTTATTATTTTCATTGAAGTTTATTATGTGTGTTGTTATTAATAAAAATAATAGGTATGAACCAGGTGGTGTAGGGGTATTAGGCCCCCTCCATGCCTGGAAATGTGTGTGTCAGATTTTAATTCCAATGTATTGCCATCTATAGATGCTTAATGTACACTGTGGGTTTTCTGAAATGGGAAATGCATATGTCGTGGGGTCATAGATAGGTAAATACAGGGGATGGTTTGATTATGGAGAGCCAGAAAATTTTGCTCACCCAGAATTATGATACTTCAAGCAAGTTATAATATCATCAGGGGGGACTGTAGAATTTGCAAAATTGAACATTGTCCTATAAGGGTCTATTGGCAGAAAAGGCCTTAATTTTTAAAGACTGTTTTAAAAAAAGCCCAGAAAAAGGGACACACAAAATGGCCGCCAGGCCCCGTGACCAGCTTTTGGGGCACTTTAAAATGGTTCCTGCAGTCCCCAGACAGCTTTTGTGGATTCAGCCCACAGTAGGTTCTGGAAGGTAGTTTCAGGGAAAACGAAACCAGACAGAGCCCCATACATATAGATTGGATGCAGATCCGATCAGATCGGCCTGTAGATAAAGGCCATCTAAATGTTTATCCAGACAAAGGGGAACAGATTCAAGTTCGAAGAGGGACATTAAAGACAATACAAGGTCATTCCAGACCAGAGATGGCAGTTACCGGCCACCCCAAAGATACTTTAAAAACAAAGACTACCCCGCTGTGCTACAAGCCTGCCAAAAGTTAAACAAAGACTAACCTTGATTTGGCGGGAGATAAGGGCCTCCATGGAAAAGTATAACTGGAGTCCCGGGGTAGCCATCAGGAGCTTTTTTTGCGGCTTTTAGCTTGGTAGGTTTTGAAGAGCCAGTCGTTTCGACAGATTGCTCGGGGGTCCAAAGAAGGCCGTGTGCTTCCCTATTTCATGATGAACCTTGTAAAGCGTAATATGCCTGTAGATATGTTGGTTAGTACTGTATTATGATTTGTTTTTCCCTCCCATGTACCTTATTGGCTTACATTCAATTTTTCCTTTGTGCAATAAAATTTCATTTCGTTTCATTAAACTTGGTCTATAGAGTATTCTCTGCATTGTAGTTCCTGTCTCAAAGTCCAGTGTATAGAACCTAAGGGGAGAGTGGGTCGAACCACTCGGTAAATTACTGTGCAAGAGAGAGAGGCCTCTAGAGAGAGAGAGAGAGACCTCGTCAATCGAAAACCCCTTACAACTTCCCCAATCTTTTTCTCTTCACAATATCTATAAAAGCTTTTACAATCAGTTTTTATGTTCCCTGCAAGCTTACTTTCATAATCTATTTTCCCCCTCTTAATTAATCCCTTTGTCCTCCTACAGTTACAGTTCCACAGGTGCCAGCAGCCCCCTGGTACCTTAAACAATGGGCCAATCTTTATGAGTGAGCCTACTGTGAGCCTAGACAGCAAAAGCCGGTAGACCAGCCAACCAGGTGGCATCCCAACTGGGGCATTCCAGCCACCACTCCTACTAAGATGAGCTCAGTCAGCACAAAGTCTGGATCTGCCTTGGTTGTATGTCCCAGCACCGCACTAGACCGTATAATTATCCACTGTGCCATCCAGGGAGCCCCCAGAATTACCCTCTAATTGCTTCTCTAACCAGCCAACATTAGCACATCATTAAGGATCGTAGTTCACCACTCATTTCCAGCTTCCTTTCTGTATCTAAAAGTGGTGAAATAGCTGGAAAGACCAGCTAATTGAATATAACAGTGTCTTAAGAAACAAGTGTAAGAAGTCACACAACACCAGGTTATAGTCCAACAGCTTTATTTGAAATCACAAGCTTTCGGAGCGCTGCTCCTTCTTCAGGTGAAGTGGAGAAATGCATAAAGACAGAGCTTATATAGTCAGAGAATCATGTCAGACGTTTACAGGTAACCTTTCCAACTGCCATTGTTCTTTGATGTAATGTTTCCCTGACTGACCTGTTTGGACACCATTCACACCTTTGACTGCTGTGATTATCTCTCTGCCGAGGTGTGATAAATGGCAGTTGGAAAGGTTACCTGTAAACATCTGACATGATTCTCTGACTATATAAGCTGTGTCTTTATGCATTTCTCCACTTCACCTGAAGAAGGAGCAGCGCTCCGAAAGCTTGTGATTTCAAATAAAGCTGTTGGACTATAACCTGGTGTTGTGTGACTTCTTACATTTGTCCACCCCAGTCCAACTCCGGCATCTCCACACCATGGCTACTTAAGAAACAAGAATCAATGCAACATGCTAATGAATGAAAATCTGCCCTTACCCAGGTGAAGACATCTCTGTTCTATTGTGGTGCATTGAGTTCAAATGTTCAGCCTCTGATCCGGATTCTACACGTATTTTATTTCATTTTATCAAAGCACGGTGTCTCAGAAACAGCCAACAATTGCCGAGATGTCTCCAGATAGTGACACAGGTTTTTCTCTTCTTGGTTTCAACCTAATTAATTTACAATTAATTTATCCTGGAGGTAGTAACTTGTTTTAATTCCTTGTAATATGAGACAAAGATTATACTTACAATATCATTTTCACAATGTATGATCAGATCGCAGATTCATTTAACTAATAGCATCAGGGTACAGCAGTGTAGTGGTTATGCTGCTGGAGTTGTAATCCAGTGGGCCTGAACAAATAATCCAGAGAGCTCAATTCCAACATGAGAGTTGAAAACTTCAATTCAGTTTTTTTTTAATGAAAATTTAAGAATCTGCTATCAGTAAAAGTGACCATGAGGCTATTGAATTGTTGTAAAAACCTAACTGGTTATCTAATATTCTTTAGCAAGGGAAATCTGCCGTCTTTGCTCAGTCTGATCTGTATGTGATTTCAGGCTATGGGCCCCGACAACATCCCGGCTATCGTGCTGAAGACTTGTGCTCCAGAACTAGCCGCGCTTCTAGCCAAGCTGTTCCAGTGCAGCTACAACACTGGCATCTATCTGGCAATGTGGAAAACTGCCCAGATATGTTCTGTCCGCAAAAAGCAGGACAAAGCCAACCCGGCCAATTGCCGCCCCATCAGTCGACTCTCAATCATCAGGAAAGTGATGAAAGGTGTCATCGACAGTGCTATCAAGCGACACTTACTCACCAATAACCTGCTCACTGATGCCCAGTTTGGGTTCCACCAAGACCACTCGGCTCCCGACCTCATTACAGCCTTGGCCCAAACATGGACAAAGGAGCTGAATTCCAGAGGTGAGGTGAGAGTGACTGCCCTTGACATCAAGGCAGCATTTGACCGAGTGTGGCATCAAGGAGCCCTAGTAAAACTGAAGTCAATGGGAATCGGGGGGAAAATGCTCCACTGGCTGGAGTTATACCTAGCGCAAAGGAAGATGGTTGTGGTGCCCCAGGACATTGCTGCAGGATTTCCTCAGAGGAGTGTTCTAGGTCCAATCATCTTCAGCTGCTTCATCAATGACTTTCCGTCCAACATAAGGTCAGAAATGGCGACGTTCGCTGATGACTGCACAGTGTTCAGCGCCATTCACAACTCCTCAGATAATGAAGCAGTTGATGCCCGCATGCAACAAGACCTGGACGACGTTCAGGCTTGGGCTGATAAGTGGCAGGTAACATTCGTGCCACAGAAGTGCCAGGCAATGACTATCACCAACAAGCGAGAGTCTAACCACCTCCCCTTGACATTCAATGGCATTACCATCGCCAAATCCCCCACCATCAATATCCTGGGGGTCACCATTGACCAGAAACTTAACTGGACCAGCCACATAAATACTATGGCAACAAGAGCAGCTCAGAGGCTACGTATTCTGTGGTGAGTGTCTCACCTCCTGACTCCCCAAAGCCTTTCCACCATCTACAAGGCACAAGTCAGGAGTGTGATGGAATACTCTCCACTTGCCTGGATGAGTGCAGCTCTAACAACACTCAAGAAGCTCGACGCCATCCAGGACAAAGCAGCCCGCTTGATTGGCACCCCATCAGCCACCTTATACATTCACTCCCTCCACCACCGGCGTACCATGGCTGCAGTGTGTACCATCTACAAGATGCACTGCAGCAACTCACCAAGGCTTCTTCGGCAGCACCTCCCAAACCTGTGACCTCTTCCCCCTAGAAGGACAAGGGCAGCAGGCGCAGGGAACACCACCACCTCCAAGTTCCCCTCCAAGCCACACATCATCCTGACTTGGAAATATATCGCCGTTCCTTCATCATCGCTGGGTCAAAATCCTGGAACTCCCTACCTAACAGCACTGTGGGAGCACCTTCACCACACGGACTGCAGCGGTTCAAGAAGGTGGCTCACCACCATCCTCTCAAGGGCAATTAGGGATGGGCAATAAATACTGGCCTTGCCAGCGATGCCCACATCCTGAGGATGAATTAAAACAATTGTTTCTATTAGGTTATTTAAAGTGCATTTAATCACAAAATAATTACAGGTGAGGAATTTGGCCCATCTTAATTCACCCATTCAGAAAGATTCTAATATTTCCTATTGTAGCATCCAATCATTACTTAAATCTATCTATTACTCTATCTGAAAGTTTATTCCACATGTTGATAAAAGGTTTATATGAAATTTCTTTGCCCAATATTTTAAAAGGGTTTGTTAAAATGGCAGATAGAGGTGTATCATATGAATGTGTTAAGTATTTATTCACTCCTTGTCGCCATCAGTAATTTCTAGCCTATATTGTTTAAAAGCAGAACTAATGGAATGAATGGGTTTTATTGCATATTGTCAAGTACACATATTGATGAAGAAAAGCCTTGCAGTTAATGTGAAATCCAATATCAAGCCTAAGAGGCATAACTGTTCCAATACTTCAGCAAAAAGCCAAGGACAGTGCTGGAGAAATGTTCATGAAGTATTATGCAAACTCAAAGATTTATTATTTGACTTGCTTTTTCAAATTCCACCACATACTTTAACAAAAACACCTTTACTTGACTCAAGTAAAAACACCTTTACTTGACATCAATGACTCAATCGGAAAATGCATCAAGGAGTGTGTTATAGAGCCATTGACCAGGGAGTCCCAGATTTGATCCTTGGGCTGTGGTGATTCTGCCTCAGTACACAAATGTGGACATGTGAGGATAGGATTGGGTTATTCATACTCATTGTCCAGACTGAAGAATGATTACTTGGTGAGGTATAAAAGGTTACTGATGCCCGTGAAATTATTAACAGCATGGTGTGGAATTTTCTTTGTGATACCATCCCAAATCGGGCAATATAGTCGTGGAAAATGTAGGAAAATCAGGCTGTCTTTTAAAGTTTTCCCAATCCTCTATCCTCCCACTAGATTTGGCTACCTTATATGCCCTTGTTTTTATTCGAATACTATCCTTAATTTCTTTACTTAGCCACGGATGGCTGTCTTTTCTTTTACACCCTTTTCTTCTCAGTGGAATATATATTTTTTGGAAGTTGTAAAATAACTCCTTAAATGTACACCACTGTTCATGTATCGTCTTACCCTTTAATCTATTTTCCCAATCCACTCTACTCAATTCCACTCTCATACCTTCATAGTCTCCTTTATTCAAGCTTAGCATGCTTGTTTGAGATCCAACCTTCTCACCCTCTAATTGAATATGGAATTCAACCATGTTATGGTCACTCATTCCAAGGGGATCCTTTACTAGGACATTTTTAATTAATCCTGTCTCGTTACACAGGACCAGATCTAAGGTTGCTTGCCCCCTGGTCGGTTCAGTTACATACTGCTCAAGAAACCCATCCTTAATACACTCAATGAACTCATCCTCAAGGCAGCCCTGCCCAATTTGATTTGTTCAATTAATATGATAGTTAAAATCCCCCATAATTATAGATGTTCCCTTATTACAAGCCTCAACTATTTCCTGATTGATACTCCGTCCAACAGAGTTGCAACTGTTTGGAGGCTTATAGACTACGCCCACTAGTGTTTTTTCCCCCTTATTATTCCTTTTCTCCACCCAAACTGTTTCATTACCCTGATCTTTTGACCCAATATCATTTCTGTGTATTACAGTGATTCCTTCCTTTATTAACATAGCCACCCCACCTCCCCTTCCTTCCTGCCTGTCCTTTCTGATCGTTAAATAACCTGGTATGTTTAATTCCCAGGCATTGTCACCCTGCAGCCATGTTTCTGTCATGGCCACAAGATCATACCCATATGTAGTTATTTGTGCCATTAACTCGTCTATTTTGTTACGAATGCTACGTGCATTCAGATAGAGAACTTTCAAATATGTTTTGTGACACTTAGTTCCTGCTTTTGCCCTTTTTATTACTTTACCTTTTACTCCATACCTTCTGCCCCTTCCTGACACGCTCTGGTTTTTAATTTCCCCACTGCTACCTAAGTCTATGACCTTCTCTGTTGTCATTTTTATTATTTGTTCTCTAGGAACCTCCCCCCCACTAGTTAGTTTAAAGCCCTCTCTACAGCCCTAGTTATATGATCCGCCAGGACTCTAGTCCCAGCACTGGCCAAGTGAAGCCCATCCCAACGGAACAGCTCCTTCCTGCCCCAGTACTGGTGCCAGTGTCCCAGGAAGCAAAACCCATTTCTCCAACACCAGTCTTTGAGCCACGCATTTAACTCTCTAATTTTATTTGTCCTAGCCAAATTCGCTCGTGGCTCAGGTAATAATCCAGAGATTATTACCCTTGTGGTTCTGCTTTTTAATTTGGCCCCTAGCTGCTCAAACTCCCTCAGCAGAACCTCCTTCCTAGTCCTATCTATGTCGTTGGTACCAACATGGACCACGACAACTGGACCCTCCCCCTCCCACTCCAAGTTTCTCTCCAGTCCAGAGGAGATGTCCTTAACCCTGGCACCGGGCAAGCAACACAGCCTTCGGGACTCTCGCTCTTGGCTGCAAAGAACTCTATCTATCCCCCTAACGATACTATCCCCTACCACTACAACATTTCTTTTAACTCCCCCCACTTGAATGGCCCCCCGCTCCACGGTGCTGTGGCCAGGTTGCTCATCCTCCCCGCAGTCCCTGTTCCCAGCCTCACAGGGAGTAAGAGCCTCGAACCTGTTGGACAAGTGCAAGGGCTGCGGCTCCTCCAACACTACCTCCTGGATCCCCGTACCTGCCTCACTTCTAGTCACACCATCCTGACCCTGGCCACGAACTACATCTGAATTAATTAATCTAATTGGTGTGACTACCTCGTGATACACAGAGTCCAGGTAACTCTCCCCCTCCCTGATGTGTCTCAGTGTTTGAAGCTCGGACTCCAGCTCTTCAACACGGAGCCGGAATTCCTCGAGCAGCCAACACTTACTGCAAATGTGATCACCGTGAGCATCAATGGTGTCCACCAGCTCTCACATATTGCAGCAGCAACACATCACCTGATCTCCCATTCTATGTAATTAATTAAATTTGATATTATTTTTAAATACCCTCTGTCCCGATTCTAGATGATGAATATCGCACCTTAGAAACTATAAACCAAAGAGATATAAGCTTAAAAAGGGAGAAATACTTACCAACCAATCACTTACCCGCTTTCTGGTGACGTCACACTTGGATTACTTTTTACCTCTCTCCTTCCCTCCGAGTTCCCAGACTGGAGACTGGTAGGCCTTACCTGGTCTCTGGGACTTTTATCGCCCCGCTGCTGCCGCTGAATTCCCGCCGACGCACTGAGGCCTTACCTGGTCTCTGGGACCTTTATAGCCCCACTGCTGCTGCTGAATTCCCGCCAACGCACTGAGGCCTTACCTGGTCTCTGGGACTGACTAATGCACCCAGCACCTACCTCTTGTACAAGGTGATCTCCACCCCAGCCACCAACAGGTCCAGCTCTCGTTTGAAGGAATTCAGTGAATCAGCGTTCACTGCGCGAGCTGGCAGCCTGTTTCTTGTTTTGTTTTTCCTGTTTCCATTTAGGTGGTCAGGAGCCTTTGTGGTAAGTGTTTAGTGCACTTCCAGTTCTCATCTCTAACCACAACGGAACAATGTGTTGTCCTACAGGAATCCCCATGTTCTTGTGTTTTTTGGAGGAAGAAACCAAGGACCAATGGAAAGTTGTCAGGTGGGTCAGACTGCACCAGAGGCACTCTGTGCCCACCTGCCACTAACTTCACACCTGCGTCTCCAGAGGCAAACATACATCCATCCATTTGTCAGAGGATCAATTTATCAGAGGTGATTCACAAAAAGGCCCTTACAGAGTTGTGCCACTTGCTCCGAGGTAACTTGCAGACAGACTCATCCGTAGCCAGAACATTGTCATTGGCTGTCAAGGTGCAAACACATTTAACTTCTATGCTTCAATATCATTCCAGACTGCCCCTAGGGATATTAGAAAAATAGGCCAATCAGTTGCCTATAAATGTATTAAACAAGTCACTGATGCTTTGTTGGCTCAAGGATAAAATTTCATCAGCCAACAAACTGAGAGGGCTGTGCATTTTTACAAAGTGGCAGGATTCCAGAAGATCTGGGGGTAAGATATGGCAGACCATGTGGCCCTATGTGCTTCTTTGTACAATGCCTCTACTTACATAAATTAGAAAGGATTCCAGTCTATGAATGTGCAGCTGATTTACAACTATCATTATGCAATCCAATGTCCGCCTCTCCATCAACAATCACCATGGCCTGGTTTTAAGACAATCTACCGTGTCACCAATTCTTAATCCACTGGGAAAGTGGTAAGGTCGGCTCCTGGACAACAAAGGTCTCTGGAGAACTGGTTCACGACGGTTCTACAGCTACCATGAACACCAACTGAAAACAGATATAATGAAGTCCATGTTTGATATGAGATAACAACAGCAACTTGTATTTATATAGCACCTTTAATGTAGTAAAAAGTCCCAAGGCGCATCACAGGAGTATTGTAAGACAAATATTTGACACCGATCCACATAAGGAGAAATTAGGGCAGGTGACCAAAAGCTTGGTCAAAGAGGTAGGTTTTAAGGAGCGTCTTAAAGGAGGAAAGAGAGGTAGAGAGGCAGAGAGGTTTAGGCAGGGAATTCCAGAGCTTAGGGCCTCACAACAGAAGGCACGGCCACCAATGGTTGAGCGATTATAATCAGAGATCCTCAAGAGGCCAGAATTAGAGGAGCGCAGATATCTCAGGGGATTGTGGGGCTGAAGGAGATTAGAGAGATAGGGAGTGGCGAGGCCATGGAGGGATTTGAAAACAAGGATGCGAATTTTGAAATCAAGGCGTTGCTTAACTGGGAGCCAATGTAGGTCAGCGAGCACAGGGGTGATGGGTGAACGGGACTTGGTTAGCACACGAGCAGCCGAGTTTTGGATGACCTCAAGTTTACGTAGAGTAGAATGTGGGAGGCCAGCCAGGAGTGCATTGGAATAGTCAAGACTAGAGGTAACAAAGACATGGATGAGGGTTTCAGCAGCGGATGAGCTGAGGCAAGTGCGGAGACAGGCGATGTTACGGAGGTGGAAATAGGCGGTCTTTGTTATGTTGCAGATATGTGGTCGGAAGTTCATTTCAGGGTCAAATATGACACCAAGGTTGTGAACAGTGTGGCTCAACCTCAGACAGATGTTAGGGAGAAGAATGGAGTCAGTGGCTAGGGAATGGAGTTTGTGGCAAGATTGAAAACAATGGCTTCAGTCTTCCCAATATTTAATTGGAGAAAATTTCTGCTCATCCAGAACTGGATGCCGGACAAGCAGGCTGACAATTTAGAGATCGTGGAGGTGTTGAGAGAAGTGGTAGTGAGGTGGAGCTGGGTGTCATCAGCGTACATGTGGAAACTGAAGCTATGTTTTCGGATGATGTCGCCAAGGGCCAGCATGTAAGTGAGAAATAGGAGAGTCCAAGGATAGATCCTTGGGGGACACCAGAGGTAATGATGCGGGAGCGAGAAGAGAAGCCATTGCAGGCGATTCTCTGGCTACGATTAGATAGATAAGAATGGAACCAGGTGAGTGCAGTCCCACCCAGCTGGACGATGGTGGAGAGACGTTAGAGAAGGATGGAGTGGTCAACTGTGTCAAAGGCTGCAGACAAGTCAAGAAGGACGAGGAGGGATAGCTTACCTCTGTCACAGTCACAAAAGATGTCATTTGTGACTTTGATGAGAGCCGTTTCGGTACTGTGGTAAGGGTAGAAACCTGATTGGGTTCAAACATGGAGTTGCAGGAAAGATGGGCATGGATTTTGGAGGCGACAACATGTTCAAGAACTTTGGAGAGGAAAGGGAGGTTGGAGATGGAGTGGTAGTTTGCAAGGATGGCGGGGTCAAGGGTTGTTTTTTTGAGGAGAGGGGTGATGACGGCAGATTTGAGGGAGAGGAGATACAGTACCTGAGGAGAGAGAACCGTTAACAATGTCAGCTAACATGGGAGCCAGAAAAGGAATTGGGTGGTCAGCAGTTTGGTGGGGATAGGGCCGAGGGAGCAGGAGGTAGGTCACATGGACAAGATGAGCACAGAGAGGTCATGAGGGGAGTTCGGAGAGAAACTGGAGAAAGATGTGAGTTCAGGGCTAGGGCAGGGAGGAATCTTAGAGGAAGTTTGGCCCAGTGGGCTAGGGGAAGGAAGGGAAGTGGCAGAGGCAGCTGAACGGATGGTCTCAATCTTAGAGACAAAGAAGTCCATGAGCTCCTCACACTTGTTATCGGAGGTGAGGGTGGAGGAGACAGGGGAGAGGGGTTTAAGAAGACGGTTAGCAGTAGAGAATAGGAGCCGGGGTTTATCTTTGCATTCCAGAATGATTCTGGAATAGTGAGCAATTTTGGCAGACGAGAGCAGGGCCCGATAGTGCTTTATGTGGTCCAGCCAGATCTGGCGGTGAAATCAGTTCTCCACCATATCCATTCAAGTCTGTGCCCCTTGGACTTAAGATGAGGGCCGTACCAGGGGAATGGCCAGGGTGAGGGAGAGCAACTGTTTTAGTAGGGACGAGGTGCATCAAAGGTGGTGGTGAGGGTGTGGTTGAGCAGATCGGTAGCTGCAGAAATGTCATGGTGAATGGGCAGTTGGGATTTCATAAGTGCAGTTGTAAGAGAGTTGGGAGAGAGTTTTTTCCAGGGACGGACACAGAAGGAAGTAGGGTTGGGGAGGTGGGTGAAAGGGGGATGTGGGTGGAGAGCGATACGAGGAAGTGGTCAGAGATGGCCTTATCTGTGATTGACACGATGGGAGTAGCAAGGCCACGAGAAATGGCAAGGTCGATGTGGTGCCGTGAGCATGGGTCGGGGAGTTTACATGGAGGGAGAGATTAAGGGAGGATAGGAGGCTAGCGAACTCAAAGGAGAGAGAGCATAATGAATTGAGATGGAGGGGTATGCGTGATATGTGATATGAGTTATCACAGAGTACAACACTGGCATGTTGAAGCAACATTTCAGATGCTTAGACAGGTCTGAAGTCATCCTACAATACAGCCTGGATAAAATGTCAAGGAAATTTGCTACATAAATTGGCACTACAAAGAAGCATCGTCATGCAAGCCCCAGAAAAAAGAAAGAACTTACATTTATATAGCACCTTTCACGATCTCAGGATGTCCCAAAGCACTTTACAGCCAATGAAGTACTTTTGACGTGCTGTAATGTAGGAATGAAGAGGAAGATACCCTGTTGGGAGAAATATGAAACAACACCTAGGCCGCGATTTCACCAGCCGAGGCGGGTTCAGGGCGGGAGAAGTCGTTGTCGGGATACGGCCCTGCTGCCTACTGAAGTCCGCCGGGAAAAAGATTTTACGTAAATGGGCCTTGTTAAGCCCGCCCGTCGCGTTTCCCGACCCTATTAGAAAGCGCGGGTCAGGTGACGTCAGCGCTGACGCTTCTCTTGCCTGTTTATTTAAAGGGCCCATGGCGCTACTTCATTCCACTTCCTGAATTTGAAACAACCATTGCTGAGACAGCTTGTTCAGCTCCAAAAATGAGCTCACAAAGGCAGAGGGCTGCACCTCGATTAAGTGATGACTCCCTCATGTTCTTGTGGAGGGAGTCAGAGCACGCAGGAGACCAAGGCAGCTTGGTTGCAAATAGCTGAGGAGGTAATGTGTAGGTGTGTGGTGATGAGGATCTGGCTTCCATGCTGCAAAGGTTTTCATGATCTTCTACGATCTGGAAAAGTGAGTATAAAGCCACACTCACCTTCATGCTGCTGTGTCTGTTATCACTTCCCCATCAATCAGTATTCCCAACCCTACTCCTGCACAGCGCAACTCAATGCAACAACCCTTGCACCTTCAGCCATCCCTCTCTATCTATCTACATTATTGCATCCCCATCTTACTATGCACCCCGAACACTCACCCTCATCCTAATGTAATGACACCAACTAGCAACACTAAAGGAGGCAACTTGTTCCATCCACCCCACCCCATTATCGTCTCCCTATAAAGATCTAACATATCTATTCGTTACACTCATTTCATCACTCTCACTCAACCTTCTCTTCTTTCCCTCTTTGCAGGAGAAGAGAGCCCACAACAAGAGGGAGAGGGGGAGAACAGGAGGTGGCCTTCAATCACTGGCCATTCTGACTCTTGAAAATCCACATCAAAGCAGTGGGAGTCTTTCAGAAAGGAAATAGAGAGAGTACAACACCAACATGTTCCAATAAAGGTCAAGGGTGGGACCAACAAGCCCAGGGAACCCTGGATGTCAAGGGATATACAAGAATGGATTAGGAAAAAAAGGGAGGCTTTTGGCAGATACAAAGGACTAAAAACAGTGGAAGCCCTAGAGGAGTATAGAAAGTGCAGGGGGGTACTTAAAAATGAAATTAGGAGAGCAAAGAGGAGGCATGAAAAAACACTCGTGGGCAAAATCCCAAGGTGTTTTATAAGTATATTAAGGGCAAGAGGATAACCAGGGAAAGAGTAGGGCCCATTAGGGACCAAAGTGGCAATTTTTGTGTAGAGCCGGAAGATGTAGGCGAGGTTTTAAATGAATATTTTGCATCTGTGTTCACTATGGAGAAGGGCGATGTAGGCATAGAAATCAGGCAGAGGGATTGTGATATACTTGAACAAATTAGTATTGTGAGGGAGGAGGTACTAGCGCTTTTAGTGGGCTTAAAAGTGGATAAATCCCCAGGCCCAGACAAGATGTATCCCAGGCTGCTGTGTGAGGCAAGGGAGGAGATTGCAGGGGCTCTGACACAAATTTTCAGAACTTCTCTAGCCACAGGAGAGGTTCCAGAGGACTGGAGAACAGCTAACGTAGTACCATTATTCAAGAAAGGTAGTCGGGATAAATATGGGAATTACAGGCCAGTGAGCCTAACATCAGTGGTAGGGAAATTATTGAAAAAAATTCTGAGGGACAGAATTAGTCTCCACTTGGAGAGGCAAGGATTAATCAAGGATAGTCAGCATGGCTTTGTCAGGGGGAGATCATGTCTAACCAATTTGATTGAATTTTTCAAGGGGGTGACTAGGTGTGTGGATGAGGGTAGTGCAGTTGATGTAGTCTACATGGACTTCAGTAGGGCTTTTGACAAAGTCCCGCATGAGAGACTTGTCAAGAAAGTAAGAGCCCATGGGATCCAGGGCAATTTGGCATATTGGATCCAAAATTGGCTTAGTGGCAGGAGGCAGAGGGTGATGGTCGAAGGTTGTTTTTGTGACTGGAAGCCTGTGTCCAGTGGTGTACAGCAGGGATCGGGTCCTTTGCTGTTTGTAGTGTACATTAATGATTTAGATATGAATGTAAGAGGTACGATCAGTAAGTTCGCAGATGACACCAAAATTGGTGGAGTGGTAAATAGCGAGGAGGGGAGCCTCAGGCTACAGGACGATATAGATGGGTTGGTTAGATGGGCAGAACAGTGGCAAATGGAATTTAACCCTGAAAAGTGTGAGATGATGCATTTTGGGAGGACTAACAAGGCAAGGGAATACACAATGAATGGTAGGACCCTAGGAAGGACAGAGGATCAGAGGGACCTTAGTGTGCATGTACATAGATCCCTGAAAGCAGCAGGATAGGTTTGGCCTAGAAATTCAGTATAGCCACGTTTGGGGCGCTACAGCATGGCGTTCGCTAACTTTTGCGCCCGGCGCAACTTAGCGCCACCTTCGCCGATATTCAGTTGCATCGCCCCAAGAGGTTGCTGCTGCGCTAAAGCAGGCGATGCACGACTATCATTAGGCGCTAAGCCGGCGATCCGGGGCGCAAACACCGAAGGCGGGCGCAGTGCAGGTACGGCGAGGTGCTCATTGAGGGCAGACAGTCAGGCTTAAAGGGGGAGGGTGGAATTGCTTAGCTGCCACGCCCTGCACACTGCATCCCTAAGGCAAGGCCTGAACACTGCTTCTGGAACAGCTCCACGCCCAGGAGAATGGAGTAGGCCAGGGAGAGAGCGTAGTGCTTCGGCGAGGGTGACCTGAGGCTGCTGGTTGGCGCAGTGGACCGCAGGCGCCATATCCTCTTCCCTGAGGGTGGCAGGAGGCTGCTGCCTGCCGAATGTCAGAAAGCATGGAGGGATGTGGCAAACAGGGTCACGTCCAACAGCGTGGTTGGCAGGACACCAACCCAGTGCCGGAAAAAATTCAATGACCTCACTCGGGTTGTCAGGGTGAGTACCCTTTCCAGTATCCTCCTCATCCCTGCATGTGCACTTCACTTTATGGCCAAACAGGTCTGAAAGCCCTAATGGCCAGCCCTCATCCAGCAGCTATGGGACTGTCATGAAAAGCACTTGCGCAATCAGGACTTTAGACACTGTCAGGGCTATTCGAGCATGGGAGGCAGTGCGGGCAAGATCAGGGCTTGACACTGTACTTAGAGGCGGTCCTTTCTCTTGCAGGCCAAGCTGGCGCATAACAGAAGACAGCAGCGACAGACCGGGGGAGGCCGTCCTGACCTGAAACAGCTGAGCGACCTCGAGCAGCGAGTGGAGCGGATCATGGCAGGCCGGCTGAGTGGCCCCGTTGCCACTGGAGATGCTGACCCTGTTCTGGGCACCAATGGTAAGGTCATCACCTTTTTGACCTCTCCCTTTCCACTTGCGCCTCACACCAGCACCCTTTGCCACTATCGAACCAATGCAGTGCACAGCAGCACTCATGCCTCCCTCGCTGCCGCCCTGTCCTCACTCTAAAGCAACTCTTGTGCCTCCCTGCTTTCAGGTGGTGACTCGCCAGGTGAGGAGGCGGCCCCTCAAGCTGCCACTGTGTCCGAGTCAGACATAGAGGAGGAGGAAGAGGAAGCCAGCCCATCAGGGACACCCTCAGCCGAGGCAGCCCATGGCCATGATGGTGACACGTCTTCCCTGGAGGGGAGCAGGGGGGAAGGGTCGGAGGATAGTCTTAACATCTTAAAGGCGCATTACCAGCAGCCTACGAATGAGGTGTATGCTAGGCATCTACTCGCTACTCGCACACAGCGACCTGGGGAATCGGTGGAGGAGTTCCTAAGCATCCTGAAAAAGCTTGGCAAGGACTGTAAGTGCCGAGATGTAAAAGCCGCAGTGTACACCGACGAGCTTGTTCGCGATGACTTTATCACAGGCCTCAGCTCCACTCACATCCGGCAAAGACTGCTGGAAAAAACGGAGTTGGACCTGAAACAGGCTGCGGACACCGCGCGGTCCCTGGAGATGGCCCAGAGAAACTCGGACGCCTACTCTTCAGCCCGCGCCGCCCACGCCGCCACGTGTGCGCCGAGGGCGCCGCCATCTTGGAAGGCATCTTCCCCGCCCGGCAGCCCGACACCAGCGGGGCCCAGCTCTCCCCCCAGAAGCCCTACGACAGCCGCGACGCGTCAAGGACCCAACTGCTACTTCTGCGGGCAGCCAAAGCACACCAGAAACCTGTGCCCGGCGAAAGGCACCACCTGCTTTAAGTGCGGTAAGAAGGGGCACTTTGGGAAGGTGTGCAGAGGGAACCCCGCCGGAAAACCAACCGCCGGAAAACCCGCCACCGCCGCGTGTGCGCCGTGGGAGCGGCCATCTTGGACGCCATCTTGCCCGACCTCGTGGGGTCCGCCATCTTATGAGCAGACAGCGTGGATGCCATCTTGTCTCGATCAGGGCCCTACAGTGGCATCGGTCACAGTGGACCAGACCAGGCCGCATCCGCTATCCAAATCAATGGTGGACATCGAGGTAAACGGGTGCCGGGTTAAATGCTTAATTGACAGTGGAAGCACGGAGAGTTTTATCCACCCTGAACTGGCACAACAACTCTCCCTAAAGGTGGTCCCTGCTCAGGGTACCATCTCTATGGCCGATAAAACCCAGACATCGACCATTCTGGGTTACTGCACGGTACAATTGTGCGTTAACGGAACTGTGTATGATAATTTTAAAGTATTAATCATGAAGAATCTATGTGCGAGCGTGATCTTGGGTTTGGATTTCCAGTGCAACCACCAAAGCATCACGCTCAAGTACGGTGGGTCCCAGCCGCCCCTCACAGTGTGCGGTCTGGCTACCCTGAAGGTAAAGCCGCCTTCGCTATTCGCGAACCTTACCCCTAACTGCCGGCCAATAGCGACCAAAAGCAGGAGGTACAGCTGGGAGGACAGGCGGTTTATCGCGACCGAGGTAGACAGGCTCCTGAAAGAGCGCATTATTGAACACAGCAACAGCTCGTGGCGCGCCCAAGTGGTAGTGGTAAGGGGTAGCGAGAAGAAACGGATGGTGATCGACTATAGTCAAACGATCAACAGGTACACCCTACTAGACGCCTACCCGCTACCCCGCATATCAGAAATGGTGAACCAAATCGCCCAATACTGGGTGTTCTCCACCATCGACCTCAAGTCAGCGTACCACCAGCTCCCTATCAGACCAGAGGACCGCCCGTACACCGCCTTCGAGGCGAACGGACGCCTCTACCAATTCCTCAGAGTCCCCTTTGGGGTGACGAACGGGGTCTCGGTCTTTCAGAGGGAGATGGATCGCATGGTCGATGACCACCACTTGCAGGCAACCTTCCCCTACCTCGACAACGTCACCATCTGCGGTCACAACCAGCAGGATCACGACTCGAACATCG
Organism: Somniosus microcephalus; assembly: GCF_052327205.1. Taxonomy (NCBI): domain Eukaryota; kingdom Metazoa; phylum Chordata; class Chondrichthyes; order Squaliformes; family Somniosidae; genus Somniosus; species Somniosus microcephalus. The sequence goes on from NC_140991.1 coordinate 67,419,576, forward strand.
AGAGGTTCCTGAAAACCGCACAAAAACTCAACCTCACCTATAACGAGGACAAGTGCGTTTTCAACACCACGCGCCTCTGCATACTGGGCAGCGTGGTGGAGAATGGGGAAATCGGACCAGACCCCGACCGATTGCGCCCCCTACGGGAGCTGCCCCTGCCCAACACTCCCAAAGCCCTGAAAAGGTGCCTGGGGTTATTTTCTTACTATTCCCAATGGGTCCCCAACTACTCCGACAAAGCCCGCCCCCTCTTGAAAGCATCCTCTTTTCCGCTCTCTGCTGAGGCCCACGCCGCCTTCAAAAGCATTAAGCAGGATATTGAGCGGGCCACGCTACAGGCAGTGGACGAGAACACTCCATTTCAAGTGGAAAGTGATGCGTCCGACTTTGCCTTGGCGGCCACCCTCAACCAGGCAGGGCGGCCCGTAGCTTTCTTCTCGAGGACCCTCCAAGGGCCCGAGATCAGACACTCCTCCGTGGAAAAGGAGGCCCAAGCCATCGTGGAGGCAGTGCGCCACTGGCGCCACTACCTAGCCGGCAAACGCTTCACCCTACTTACCGACCAGCGGTCGGTAGCGTTTATGTTCAACAATAAACAGAGGGGGAAGATTAAAAATGATAAGATTCTTAGGTGGCGGATCGAGCTCTCCACTTTCGAGTACGACATCATTTACCGGCCAGGGGCCCTTAACGAATCCCCTGACGCCCTCTCACGAGGGATGTGTGCCAGTGCCACCGGGGATCGGCTACAGACCCTCCACAATGACCTCTGCCACCCAGGGGTCACGCGGCTGTTCCACTTCATAAAGTCCCGTAACTTACCCTACTCGATTGAGGAAGTTCGGTCTCTGACCAGGAACTGCCGCACTTGCGCTGAGTGCAAGCCTCGGTTCTACCGCCCAGATAGAGCCCACTTAATCAAAGCTACACGGCCCTTCGAGCGGCTCAGCTTAGATTTCAAGGGCCCCCTCCCGTCCGTCGACCGCAATGTTTACTTCCTGAACATTGTGGACGAATACTCCCGTTTCCCATTCGCCTTCCCCTGCCCAGACATGACCAGCGCCACGGTCATTAAATGCCTCAACAGCCTGTTCTGCCTGTTCGGTATGCCGAGCTATATCCACACGGATAGGGGGGCGTCCTTCATGAGTGAAGAGCTACGCCAGTACATGCTGTCCAAGGGGATCGCCACGAGCCGTACCACCAGCTACAACCCCCGGGGTAACGGCCAGGTGGAGCGAGAGAACGGGACAGTGTGGAAAGCAGTCACTCTAGCTCTAAGGACCAAGGGCCTCCATATCTCCCGCTGGCAGGAAGTCCTCTCGGATGTGCTCCATTCGATACGGTCGCTATTGTGTACGGCCACTAATGCCACGCCTCATGAACGAATGTTTGTCTTTCCTCGGAAATCCACCTCAGGCGTATCCATGCCGTCATGGCTCTCCACCCCAGGTCCGGTACTCGTGCGAAAGCATGTGAGGGGCCACAAGACGGACCCTCTCGTGGAGCCAGTACACCTACTCCACGCCAACCCCCAATACGCATATGTCCGGCACGCCGACGGAAGGGAGGACACCGTGTCCATAAAAGACGTCGCCCCAGCCGGCATCGACAACAACCACGGCAATAGCAGCGACGACGATCACAGCAACCCTTACCCACCCACTACTCTTTCATCACCCCCGGAAGAACATCGGCCAACGGCACCCCCACCAACTACCCCTTCAACAACCCCGGCGGCACCCCCGGCAGAGACCCAGGAGGCTACCGGGGACACCCAGCCGACACCCGCGGCACCACAACAGCCACGTCGGTCGCAGAGGACTATCAAACCCCCGAACAGACTAAATCTATAGAAGGGGTGAATGTGATGAAATATATTCCATTCATCACTGCCTGTTTTCTGTGTCTTGTAACTGCCTGCTTTCGGTGTCTTTTCCCTTCCCCCAGTCCTCATGTATTATGTATTGGAATGTGCTGGAATTGGTTGTGTGCAGGGCTCCGCCCATACCTGGCTCCTTTGTAATTAAGTCAGTCGGGCATCAGCCTCCTGAAGGAAGACATCTCTCTAGTTTACGTGTTATGTTCTAAGTTAATAAAAGCCTTACTTTTGTTCTGCTAACTTCGAGTCTCGGAATAATTGAGGCACATCACAAATATTGCAGGGAGGGAGGACTCTGGCCTACACCAACATGTCTTTGAGCATCCTGGTGGAAGAGTTAGCCTGATGATTAACCTGTCTCTTTGCCAAAGCTTCTCACGTGAGCATCTGGATTAAGCAGTTGGTTATGGGTAGTCCAGAAGTTTAGTCCAGAAAGGGTTTATATAATTATGGTGGCTTTCTGTATCCAATTATTTTTGCCAATACTGAGGGATTAGACCTTCCAAGCACAGAAGGCTAAGAGGAAAAAGTCAAAAACCAATTCCCTGCTCAGGAGGTAAACACCAGGGGAGAGAGCGAGGAAGTGGGCAGGATATCACTGCCAGCAGCATGTGCCATCAGGCAGGAGGTCATCACCAACATCTTACAATAAAGAGGGTGCCCTACATCTCCATAACACAAGAAAGCCCTTCATAATCCCCTACTTTGCTCTCAGAAAACCATTCAGCAAATCTGTAGCACTTCTATTATTCTCTCTGCAAGAGGACAGTTGCAAACATTTATCATCATATAAAAGAGAGCTACCAGAAGGCCATCCTGGAAATAAAATACACAAACACATGGAACTGAAGAAAAGTACAGATTCACTAGCATCCTGTCTCTTCTTTATGTCTTATTACTATTGTTACTTCTTATCACCGTGACTACCCTTGTGTGGTGTATTTGGACTTTCAGAAGGCTTTTGATAAGGTCCCGCATAAGAGATTAGCATGTAAAGTTAAGGTACATGAGATTGGGGGCAAGGTATTGACTTGGATAGAGAACTGGTTGGCAGACAGAAAGCAAAGGGTTGGAATAAACGGGTCTTTTTCCGAGTGGCAGGCAGTGACTAGTGGGGTACCGCAGGGATCGGTCCTTGGACCCCAGCTATTCACAATATATATTAATGATCTAGACAAGGGAACTAGATGTAATATCTCCAAATTTGCAGACGACACAAAGCTGGGTGGGAGTGTGTGCTGTGAGGAGGATGCCGAGAAATCAGGATGATTTGGATAGGTTGGGTGATTGGGCAAAAACATGGCAGATGCAATATAACGTGGATAAATGTGAGGTTATCCACTTTGGTGGCAAAAACAGGAAGGCAGATTATTATCTGAATGGCAATAGATTGGGAGAAGGGGAAGTGCAACGAGACCTGGGTGTCTTTGTGCACCAGTCGTTGAAGGTAAGCATGCAGGTGCAGCAGGCAGTTAAGAAGGCAAATGGTATGTTGGCCTTCGTAGCGAGAGGGTTTGAGTACAGGAACAAGGATGTCTTGCTGCAGTTGTACACAGCCTTGGTGAGACCACATCTGGAGTATTGTGTGCAGTTTTGGTCGCCTTATCTGAGGAAGGATGTTCTTGCCATGGAAGGAGTTCAGCGAAGATTCACCAGGCTGATACCTCGGATGGCAGGAATGACGTATGAGGAGAGATTGGGATGATTGGGCTTGTACTCTCTGGAGTTTAGAAGAATGAGAGGGGATCTTATTGAAACTTATAAAATTCTGACAGGACTGGACAGAGTAGATGCTGGAAGGATGTTCCCGATGGTCGGGGAGTCCAGAACCAGGGGTCACAGTCTAAGGATAAGGGGTGGGCCATTTAGGACAGAAATGAGGAGGAATTTCTTCACCCAGAGAGTGGTGAACCTATGGAATTCTTTACCACAGAAGGCAGTAGAGGCCAATTCATTAAATATATTCAAGAAGGAGTTGGATATATTTCTTAAGGCTAAAGGGATCAAGGGGTATGGGGAGAAAGCAGGGACCGGGTACTGAAATTGGATGATCAGCCATTGAATGGCGGACCAGGCTCGAGGGGCCGAATGGCCTACTTCTGCTCCTATCTTCTATGTTTCTATGTAAAACTTTTAGCATCCATGACCCTAACCACTTACTCCTACATGGTACAACCCCAGTTTTAGGAGGTTGTGAGGTTTTTGCCTGGGACTGTACTGATGGAGCCCCCAAGAGCTGAGGTGAAACTCGTCTCAGTGACTCCAATATTGTTTAAGGACCTGCTTCTGGAGTCATGTCACTTGTGCATCCAATGCCAACCAGGTGCAAATTACATGATCCCGACGGGACAGAAGACCGTCTCTGCTGCCTGCACATGAGATCAATGCTCCCAAAACTTACAAAGGCAAAATACTACGGATGCTGGAAATCTGAAATAAAACAGAAAATGCTGGAAATACTCCGCAAGCCTCTGTGGCGAGAGAAACAGAGTTAACATTTCAAGTTGATCACCCATGACCCATTCAGGTCTTCCCAAAACATAGATCTTTTAAAGACTAGGGGCTAGATTTTCAGTTGCTTGCGCCAGCAGTTAGCGCCTTAAGAGAAGTGATTTTCGGGCGCTATTTGTGTAGCGCCCGGGCGCAGCGCAGTTTGCGCCCCGCCCCAAATTAAGTTGCCCGTTAGCGCCGGCGCAAAGTTTAGCGGCCGCCCGGATGCGCGCGCAGAAAATGACGTCACATCCTCGTGCAACGCCCTTTGGCCGCCCCGAATCCAAACTTCAGTCGGACCGCCCCATTCTGCGGCTGGCGTCCAGAGCGTTTGTAAAATGGAACGCAACACACCCTGGGGAGCGCAAATTAAAGGGCACTCCTCCTGCACTATAAACGGCAGTCTGCATGTGTTGTGTGGAAGGATCCAGTGTGTTGTTGTGAACGGTGTATTTATGTTTCCGGCCACCACCACCACCACCACCACCACCACCTCCTCCTCCTCCTCCTCCTCCTCCTCCTCCTCCGAAAAAAACACATGCACCCTTCCCCTTTAAGAGCTCACTGGCACCAGAGTGTCTGCCGTGCGCTGCGCCCGAGCTCGGGCGCTGCGCTCTGCACCGCCGGCTTAGCGCCTAAAGATAGTAGTGGAATGCCTCTTTTAGTGCTCCACCACTCTCTTAGGGCGAAGCCACTGAATTTCCGGCAACGGGGCGCTACTTTGGGGCGGGCGCTAACTTCGGGCGGGCGCTAAGGTTAGCGCCCCAAAACTGTCTATACTGAAAATCTAGCCCTAGGCTCCTGAGATTTTGCTCCTTCGGCTCCTCAGCCAAGGGCAGTCATTTTGGTCACCTCCAGGCAGAATCAGCTGTTTACTCCCAGCTCATCCTGCTCACTGATGCTCTTTGACTCATCTGGTGATATTCCTTCCGTCGCAGTAATGCTCTCCCTTCAAGTGGGTGTATGTAAATTGGTGCTTGAATAAGTTAGGTACCATTACAGAGTAGGTGAATCAGATGGAGGAGTGTGTGCCCTGGGGATGCCAAACTGCTTATTAGATGATTCTTTCTGTAAGTTTCCAGCACCTGTTAGGAATACAAAGGACCTTCCTTTTAGGAAGGTGCATTCTGAGCTGTGAATCAGAGCCTGTGATTCAGCAATAATAGGAGGCCTTTCAAATGATCAGAATGCCTGCTGGCAGCAACAGCTCACAGTTGTGTAAACACTCCATCCTGTTAGCAACCTGATCCTGACAGCTTTCCTCCAACTTTTCCACCTTCCATAGCCTCCCTGGTGTGTCTGTCCAGCAGTTGCAAAGCTTCCTTCTCATGACTATTCAGGGACCTTATGCTTACCATTCCCCCACCCATGGTTGTGCTCATGCTTCTCCTTTGCAAAAAGCACAAAGATTTAGACATGTTATAGACTAATTCACAACAGGGTGTGGTGAATTTCCACTGCACACTTGAACTGTACTCTGCCTAATCTGACCCGGCCAATATTTGACAGTTCAGGTCATTAGCCTACGCCGAGCAACATCCCAGGTACAAGCCTGACACTTGCTGGTCTTGCCTCTAGCAACAGGTGCAGAAGCAAGAGGCCTGCAGCAGTGATAATGGACAATAGTTTTGGACCTTTGGCTGCTGTCCAAAAAACACAGCCAGAAGGCTTTCACTTCAAATCCCTGACCCGCTGTCCTTGAAAGCAAAAGGCATTTATAGAATCATAGAATGGTTACAGCACAGAAGGAGGCCATTCCGTGCCAGCTCTCTGCAAGAGCACTTCAGCTAGCACCACACCCCTGCCCTTTCCCCATAGGCATGAAAATATTTTTCCTTCAGGTACTTTTCCAATTCCCTTTTGAAAGCCACAATTGAATCTGCCTCCACCACCCTTTCAGGCAGTGCATTCTAGATCCTAACCACTCGCTGCGTAAAAATGTTTTTCCTCATGTCGCCTTTGGTTCTTCTGCCAATCACCTTAAATCTGTATCCTCTGGTTCTTGACCCTTCTGCCAATGGGAACAGTTTCTCTCTATCTACTCTGTCTAGACCCCTCATGATTTTGAACACCTCTATCAAATCTCCTCTCAACCTTCTCTGCTCTAAGGAGAACAACCCCAGCTTCTCTAGTCTATCCATTTAGGTGAAGTCCCTCATCCCTGGAACCATTCGTGTAAATTTTTTCTGCAGCATATCTAAGGCCTTCACATCCTTCCTAAAGTGCGGTGCCCAGAATTGGACACAATACTCCAGCTGAGGCCGAACCAGTGTTTTATATAGGTTCATCATAACTTCCTTGCTCTTGTACTCCATGGGCTGGATTTTCTCAATGGAGATGTGTTGGAGGCAGGACTGCTGCTTGCCAGATCTCAGTCCCGCCTCCATCAGCCTCTGGCCAACCAGCAGGGGACTTTCCCCTGATTGACCTTGATAAGCCCGCCCTGCGGGCTCAGCAGGCCAATTAGGGGGAAGTCACTGACAGAGCACGTCAACCCCCTTTAGAAGTGTACTCTTTAGTTTATATTGCCTCTCCTCGTTCTTCCTACCAAAATGTATCACTTCGCACTTTTCTGCGTTAAATTTCATCTGCCACATGTCCGCCCATTCCACCAGCCTGTCTATGTCTTCTTGAAGTCTATCACTATCTTCCTCAGTGTTCACTATACTTGGTTCGGAGGATCCAACAGCCAGCCTGTGAAATCTACAATGAAGATGTCGGGACTCCGGATCCACAGCGGCTAAAGGCTGTAGGCAGAAACAAAGGTAAGTGAACACTTAACACTCCCCTTACATACTTACCACTCCACACTTGCACCCATCACCCACCTCTACATCTCACTTTCAGACCCCTCTGACCCCCGCAGACATCCTTCATGTCTCCTACACCCCGGCGCGGTTCTCCGAGGTCAGGAAGCCAGCACTTGAAAAGGTAAAATGGGACTAATCCTTTTTTCTGCCTGTTACCTACCTGTTAACAGGCAGTTAATAGGATTTAATCCCTTTCCCGCCTTGAGGAGACAGGACCCGGGCTTCCCGCCTTCTGGCAAAAGGACACGGAGGTGGGATGGGGGCGGGTTTGCCAGCCGCCCCCACATTCTGCAACTTTACCGGCAGTCCCGCCTCCAAACCCGCCTCCTCGGGGATGACAAAATCCAGCCCTATGCCTCTATTTATAAAGCCCAGGATCCCGTATGCTTTTTTAACCACTTTTTCAACCTGCCCTGCCACCTTCAATGATTTGTGCTCATATACCCCCAGGTCTCTCTGTTCATGCACCCCCTTTAGAATTGTACCCTTTAGTTTATATTGCCTCTCCTCGTTCTTCCTACCAAAATGTATCATTTCGCACTTTTCTGCGTTAAATTTTATCTGCCACGTGTCCGCCCATTCCACCAGCCTGTCTATGTCTTCTTGAAGTCTATCACTATCTTCCTCACTGTTCACTATACTTCCAAGTTTTGTGTCATCTGCAAATTTTGAAATTGTACCCTGTGCTCCCAAGTCCAGGTCATTAATATATATCAAGAAAAGCAGTGGCCCTACTGCCGACCCCTGGGGAACACGACTGTATACCTTCCTCCAGTCCGAAAAACAACCGTTCACCACTACTCTCTGTTTCCTGTCACTTAGCCAATTTCGTAACCATGTTGCCACTGTCCCGTTCATTCTTTTCTCTTCAACTTTGCTGGCAAGCCTATTATGTGGCACTTAATCAAACGTCTTTTGGAAGTCCATGTACACCACATCAACTGACTGGCCTATAGTTGCTGGGTTTATCCTTACACCCTTTTTTGAACAAGGGTGTAACATTTGCAAAATAACAACAGGAAATGCTGGAAAAACTCAGCAGGCCAGGCAACATCCGTGGAGAGAAAATAGAGTCAACGTTTTGGGGCAAACCCTTTGTCAAGACTGGAAAAGCACAGGAAATGAAATAGATTAAAAGGCCAGGCTGGGAGAGAACAAAAGAGAAGTGAAAAGACATTAAGAGGTATTCAAAACGAGACGAGATGGTGATAGGACTAGTGGAGACAAAGGACGGCTCTAGATTAGGTGTGAAATGTGCTGGCAGAATGGGAGACAGCTGCCATGTGGGAAAGAAAAAAACGGAGGTGGGGAAAGGGCCAAAACAAAGGTGTGGATAAAAAATAAGTAAAAATGTAATGGGGGCTGAGGTTATGATCTGAAATTGTTGAACTCGATATTGAGTCCGGAAGGCTGTAAAGTGCCTTATCGGAAGATGAGGTGCTGTTCCTCGAGCTTACGCTGAGCTTCCGTGGAACAATTTCACATCATAACCTCGGCCCCCATTACATTTTTACTTATTTTTTATCCACACCTTTGTTTTGACCCTTTCCCCTCCCCCACTTTTTTTCTTTCTTTTTTTCTCTCCCACATGGCAGCTGTCTCCCATTCTGCCAGCGCATTTCACACCTAATCTAGAGCTGTCTTTTGTCTCCACTTGTCCTATCACCATCTCGTCTCGTTTTGAATACCTCTTCATGTCTCTTCACTTCCCTTTTGTTCTCTCCCAGCCTGGCCTCTTAATCTATTTCATTTCCTGTGCTTTTCCAGTCTTGACAAAGGGTTTGCCCCGAAACGTTGACTCTATTTTCTCTCCACGGATGCTGCCTGGCCTGCTGAGTTTTTCCAGCATTTTCTGTTGTTATTTTGGATTTCCAGCATCTGCAGTATTTTGCTATCGTACTAGTGTAACATTTGCAATTCCCCAGTCCTCTGGCACCACCCCTGTATCTAAGGAGTATTGGAAGATTATGGCCAGTACCTCTGCAATTTCCACCTTTACTTCCCTCAGTGTCTGAGGATGCATCCCATCTGGCCCTGGTGACTTATCAACTTTAAGTGCAGCCAGCCTTTCTCATACCTCCTCCTTGTCAATTTTTATCCCATCCAGTATCTCAACTATCTCCTCATTCACTATGACTTTGGCAGCATCTTCTTCCTTGGTAAAGACAGATGCAAAGCATTAATTTAGTACCTCAGCCATGCTCTCTGCCTCCATGCACAGGTCTCCATTTTGGTCCATAGTCGGCCCCACCCCTCCTCTTACTGCCTGTTTACTATTTATATGCCTATAGAAAACTTTTGGATTCCCTTTTATGTTGGCTGCCAGTCTATTCTGATACTCTCTCTTTGCCCCTCTTATTTCCCTTTTCACTTTCCCTCTGAACTTTTTATATTCAGCCTGGTTCTCACTTGTATTCTCAACCTGATATCTGTCATATGCCCCTTTTTCTGCTTCATCTTACTCTTTATCTCTTTCATCATCCAGGGAGCTTTGGCTTTGGTTGCCCTACCTTACCCCTCATGGAAATGTACCTCGATTTATCTTTTTCAGTCATCTGAACTGTGCTGCCTGCCCGTCTCTAATCCTCCGATCATAATGGGGCTGGACACAGGCTCTAATGGTCACTTCTTCTGGCCTTCCCTTAAAATACCCATCCTTCCAACATTGAGAGAGAGGAAAATGAGACAGGAGGACCAGTCACTCCCACCTCTTTAGCATGCTTGCCTTTTGCGATGTTACAGTTCTTCACATCTTTTCCTCTCCTTTGGACCCGGGAACTGACTGGAAAATCAATCGAATGCTTTGTAACAGAATTCAAACACACAGGAGTAGCAGTAGAACTGAAACTCTCAATCTGCTGCAATTCGTATTAATCAACTACCCTCCTTCTCCTCTTCCTCATAATCTCCCTCCTCTTCGTTATCCTCTTCCCCCTGTTACGGTGACAGGTCTGCAGAAAAGGAGGACCTCAGCTAAGAATGGGTAAGTAGAACCCCTTTGGGAAGCTTCGGGCTGCTGGCTGCTTCATAGCAATGGCATGGCATCTGTTTAGATGTGCACCCACTTACCTCCTCTATGCCCTTTCCCACCAATCTCGCCAGCTCACAAGGCTAGAGTGCCTACCCACCAGTTCCATGGCCTGATCCTCTTAGGTGGTTAGCTCTTTGATGTCCAGAATGCCCCACCTGGTCACCAGACCTCACAGGCATTATGGGAGTTACGTGAAGGCTAGCATTTGAGGGGTGTCTCCCAGGTGACATCAAGCGGCTGATGCAATAGTTCTGCTGGTTTCATCCTGTTGCAATGGAGGAAGGGATTTTAAAGCGCTGCATGCAAATAATTGCTGTTAAAGGAGGTGGTGACACATGTTGTAAGATCCTGAGTTAGTGATCCCCTTAAACAGAATGCACTGTGAAAGGGTTACTTGTGCAGTTATTTTTTTATTTGTTCTTAGGACATGGGCAATACTAACAGTATTCATTGTCTATCCCTAGTTACCCTGAGGGCATTAAGAGCCAACCATATAGCGTGGGACTGGAGTCACGTGTAGGCCAGACTAGGTGGGGGTGGCAGGTTCCCTTCCCTGGCGGACATTAGTGAGCAAATATTTATGGCAAACCAGCATGTCATTTTCTGGTGCAGGCCCAAAAATAATCAAATTTATTGGATTCTGCTTCACAAGTTGCTATGGTGGGGTTTGAACTCATAAACTCCTGGGTTGTTATGTCCAGTATAATTACCGCTAGGTATCCAGAGGGCAAAAAGTGTGTCGGTACCCATGGAAAAAATGGAGCCAGTAGGTCAGTGTGTTACCTTGCTTACCCTCATCATATTTCTGGCACTGCCCTGGCAGTTGTGGGGCCGAAAGAGCTGGCATTCAGTGCCACTGGCACTTCATCCCACATGGTATGTGAAACACCTTTTTATGGTTTCCTCCTCTGGGCATCCAGGAGTCTCTCTCCCTCTCTCTCTCTCCTTTGTTGCATTTCAACCAGGAGTGTCTGTATATCTCATTACATTTTTGACCTTTCCTGTCTCCTTCCAATGCCCTGCTCCCTTCTTTCAGTGTCTCTTCCAGGTCCTTCACTTGATGAATTACTTTGAAAGTATCACAAAATCTCACATGAGCAATCTATTACACATAGCTGACAGTTGCCTTAGTTACCTCAGGCTCACAACTTACCTGCTTGCTCCCCTAGCCTGGTGATCCAACCTTCAGCCATTCTAAGCTCTTTAAAAGCCTGCACCTATGCAGTACTCCCGTGTTGATGGGAGTTGCACTCCGCTGGTGGTGATTCATGGTGGGGTCACCACTGGAGAGAATTGTCAGGCAGAAGTGCTGCTTCCAGGGCACAACATTGGCGTAAACCTCCCATCTGAGGATTTTCAGGGACAGATTTGCTTTCACAGCCTCCTCTACCACTACCAGACGCTGTGGACCTACATCCTAGTGCAGCAAATTGGCATCTCAACAAACACATTTCTAAATTCCTTCATGTGACAAGAAACCACCAAACAAGAAGTCCACTGTGACCCAACTGATCTCAACAAGTAAACAAGTGAAATACTTGAATGGGTAATGCATGCACTCCTGCTGAAACTGGGGGAAACATCAAGTCATTTGCATCCCTTCCTATCATCCTAATCAGGCACAACCCGCTCAATCCCCTATCAGAGTCTCCTGGTCTCCACTCTATAACCAAGCACGCCTTGTCTTTCCAGAGAGAGCCTATGGTGGGAGAAAGATGGCAACCCCTTGGCACCCTGCCCAAATACAATCATGGTGCCAACCTGCACAGCACTGCCCATGCCAACAACACTTGGTCCTCCTCCATAGTCACAACTCTTTGTAATAGACAGCCGGAATATTCTGGAAAATTCTCTCACTGCGTACAGCTGTCTTGATAACCCAATACTCAATGTCCTGCCAAGCACTCTGTGAACAAACATAATATGATTCAACTATCCATATACCTGCTCAATATGAAAAAAGGGAAGAAATGAATTACCATCAATTTCATTAACATAGATTATAATGACATTTGAGAACAAAAATATAAAAGACTACATAACGATACATTTATTTGATTGAGCAATTCACAGAATGTATGGTAACATTTCCAAATTTGGCCCCTCAAGTCACAAGACAACTGCTGTAGGTATGAATACTAATGGAGCATAACGCTAGCAGATGTCATTTGCTTTCTCCCAGATGAAGATGAAGACATTGAGGTCATATTCTCTTCGCACGTGCAACTGGCAACTGGCTCACAGCAAGATAAAAGTCTGTTGAGTTATGAATTTTTCTTTTGAACATCCTAAGGAACAGAATAAGACACATCTCCCAATAACACCATTATAATAAACTGTGACTAAAAGAACATTTACAGGTGTCAGTTTGTGGTGCATGCTGCATAAAGGGCACTCGTGACAAGCATTCAAAGTATTGTAGGATAGTGTGAGGGGGAGGAAACCCCCAAGTGCCATGCTTCCTTGACTCACTTACTTAATAAAAAAAGACATGCATTTATATAGCACCATTCACGGCCTCAGGGCGTCCCAAAGCCCTTTACAGCCAATGACGTACTTTTCAAGTGTAGGTGTTGTTGTAACATAGGAAACACGGCAGCCAATTTGCGCAAAGCAAGATCCCACAAACAGCAATGTGATAATGACCAGATAATCTGTTTTTTTTAGTGATGTTGGTTGAGGGATAAACACTGTCTGGGACACTGAGGAGAACTCCCCTGCTCTTCTTCGAAACAGTGCCGTGGGATTTCTTTTACGTCCACCTCTGAGGGCAGACAGGGTCTCAGGTTAACGCCTCATCCGAAAGACTAATATGAGGCAACAGTGGGAATACGAACTAGGCTGACCTACTAAGGTCATTACATTTTTACAGCTTTGTTCCCAGAGCTGCTGACTGGTGTTTGCCCATTTACCTTTGTTGTAACCTTCTTCCATAATGCAGCTCACCTGTGGACTGAGTGTCCTTCTTCTCTCCTCTGGCGCACTTGTTCAATAACATTTGTATAGTTACATTGTGAAATGTGGCATTTTGGGCCTGCACACCTTCATCCAGACATCTTGTTCACTATGCTAGGAGTTTTCAGAATAAAATTTTGCCAGCAGAAAACGGCCTCTCTCTTTTAAGTTGCTATATGTGTTTTAGCCTTACTACAGTGACAGATTTCCCAGCCACAAAGCAGTGAGCTTCCATTGACAGGTGTCATTCATGCTGGTGTCAGCTGTGGTCAGTTGGTAGCGCCCTCACCTCTGAGTCAGAAGGTTTCGGTTCAAGTCCCGCACCACAGACTTGTGCACAAAAAAAATCTCCAGTGCAGTGCTGAGGGAGTGCTTCACTGCCGGAGGTGGCTTTTTTCAAATGAGACGTTAGACCTCTCAGGTGGACGTAAAAGAAATCCCATGACACTGTTTCGAAGAAGAGCAGGGGAGTGCTCTCCGGTGTCCTGGCCAATATATATATCCCTCAATCTACATCACTAAAACAGATTATCTGGTCTTATTACATTGCTGCTTGTGGGAGCTTGCTGTGTGCAAATTGGCTGCTGTGTTTCCTCCATTACAACAGTGACTACACTTCAAAAATACTTCATTTTCTGTAAAGCACTTTGGGACAGCCTGAGGTCATGAAAGGCGCTATATAAATGCAAGTCTTTCTTTAATGATAATTTATAGTTAGGCGGACTCTGGAAGTTCCAGTAAAGCCAGCCCATCTACAATCACAATACAGTATCATCTAAGAAGAGAAGTTAGACTGCCACTACTCCCACATTATCTGCACCCAGACAGGACAATCTGGACTGGTGTCTCCATATATGATCGATTACAAGATCAAACAACCTGGACAGCCTAACCCTGATCTCAGCAAGTCGTTTCAAGAGAAAAAATTACTTGCATTGTAACACCAGCCAGCTCAGCAAAGTGACTGTCAATGCATGTACACAATGAAAGAATAAAGGAAGGAATGTATAATACCACAATCTTCAAAATACAGGTTAAACATTTCCTTAAAATACCAGGCTTTAACATTTTCCTCTGCTAAGATCTCAAAGCTCAATTTTATTCCACAAGTTTTTTGCAACTATATTGAAAAAGCTTAAAATGAGTCACTGGAAGATTTTTCATTTTTTTTTAAGTCATGTTTTTGTTGTGGAAAGGCTGTTCTTTCCGACATTAATTGTCAATGAATTCCGTTGAAGCATGCTTGTGTCACATTTAAGATTGACAACTGTGACATTAACAAGAAATGATCTGCATTTGATGACGAGCAGCTTCTATGGTTAGTATAAAAGAGCCATCAATTTCAGGGAGGGGATTAGTAGAAGTGGCACAGATTACTAACCCATTTAACTGTATGTGGGCCAATTTAGCAATCCTGGCTAAAATGGTGATGGGGTGTTACCGTGCTCTCTTGGAACTTGCGTGTCCAATTCTGAGAGGTGATCTCATGAATCAGATCAGAATGGGGACCAGCACAATGGACTGCCGAGTCTTTTCTGCACCTGTACTTTCCTATGTAATAGGCTCGCTGCTTATTTTTCACATGTAAGAGGGGCAGGGTAAATCAGAGACCTCTTAAAGGAATGCTGCTCCCTCTTAAAGTCAACCCGCTTTATAGACAGAAAGAGGTAGAAATTGGTTATGGCCCATTTCAAGGCGCATAACCAATGGAGCGCAGACAGCATACACCCGTGGTGGGAGGCCCAAGACACGCCCTAAATTAGGCCTCATTTCAATACTTTGGGCAAGCACCTCCAGAGACAGCGAATCAATTTTGGGCAGCTTTACTTGCTGGCAGCAACGTTCAGGTAAGTCCATTTTACATTGATGGCCTTGTAAACATAGAAACATAGAAACATAGAAGATAGGAGCAGGAGTAGGCTATTCGGCCCCTCAAGCCTGCTCTGCCATTCAATGAGATCATGGCTGATCATCCAAATTCAGTCCCCTGTTCCTGCCTTCTCTCCATATCCCTTGATCACCCTAGCCTTAAGAAATATATCCAACTCCATCTTGAATATATTTAATGAATTGGCCTCTACTGCCTTCTGTGTTGGAGAATTCCACAGGTTCACCACTCTCTGGGTGAAGAAATTCCTCCTCATCTCTGTCCTACATGGCTTACCCCTTATCCTTATTCTGTGACCCCCGGTTCTGGACTCCCCGACCATTGGGAACATCCTTCCTGCATCTAGCCTGTCTAGTCCTGTTAGAATTTTATAAGTTTCGATGAGATCCCCTCTCATTCTTCTGAACTCCAGCGAGTACAAGCCCAATCGACCCAATCTTTCCTCATACGTCATTCCTGCCACCCCGGTATCAGCCTGGTGAATCTTCGCTGCACTCCCTCCATGGCAAGAACATCCTTCCTCAGATATGGTGACCAAAACTGCACACAATACTCCAGATGTGGTCTCACCAAGGCCCTGTACAACTGCAGCAAGACATCCTTATTCCTGTACTCAAACCCTCTTGCTACGAAGGCCAACATACCATTTGCCTTCTTAACCGCCTGCTGCACCTGCATGCTTACTTTCAGCGACTGGTGCACAAGGACACCCAGGTCTCGTTGCACTTTCCCTTCTCCCAATCTATTGCCATTCAGATAATAATCTGCTCTCCTGTTTTTGACACCAAAGTTTATAACCTTGCATTTATCCACGTTATATTGCATCTGCCATGCTTCTGCCCAATCACCCAACCTGTCCAAATCATATTGGAGTTTCTCGGTATCCTCCTCACAGCACACATGCCCACCCAGCTTTGTGTCGTCTGCAAACTTGGAGATATTACATCTAATTCCCTCATCCAGATCATTGATATATATTGTGAATAGCTGGGGTCCAAGGACCTATCCCTGCAGTACCCCACTAGTCACTGCCTGCCACTCGGAAAAAGACCCGTTTATTCCAACTCTTTGCTTTCTGTCTGCCAACCAGTTCTCTATCCAAGTCAATACCTTGCCCCCAATCCCATGTGCCTTAATTTTACATGCTAATCTCTTATGCAGGACCTTATCGAAAGCCTTTTGAAAATCCAAACACACCACATCCACTGGTTCTCCCTTATCTATTTTACCAGTTACATCCTCAAAAAATTCCAGTAGATTAGTCAAGCACGATTTACCTTTTGTAAATCCATGTTGACTTTGTCCGATCCGGTCACTTTTTTCCAAGTGTTCTGCTATTACATCCTTTATAATGGACTCTAGCATTTTCCCCACTACCAATGTCAGGCTTACCGGTCTGTAATTCCCCGTTTTCGCTCTACCACCCTTTTTGAACAGTGGGGTAACATTAGCTACCCGCCAATCCATGGGTACTGTTCAAGAGTCTATCGAATTTTGGAAGATGACCCGCAATGCATCTACTATTTCTAGGGCCACTTCCTTAAGTACCCTAGGATGTAGATTATCAGGCCCTGGGGATTTATCAGCCCTCAATCCCATCAATTTCCCTAACACCATTTCCCTACAAATACTGATTTCTATCAGTTCCTCACTGTCATTACACCCTACGTTCCCCGACATCTCTGGGAGGTTATTTGTGTCCTCCTTTGTGAAGACAGAAGCAAAGTATGAATTTAATTGGTCTGACATTATAAATTCCCCTGATTCTGACTGCAAGGGCCCTAGGCTTGACTTCACCAATCTTTTTCTCTTCACATATCTGTAAAAGCTTTTACAGTCAGTTTTTATGTTCTCTGCAAGCTTACTCAAATATTCTATTTTCCACCTTTTAATTAATCCCTTTGTCCTCCTTTGTTGAATCCTAAATTGCTCCCAATCCTCAGGTTTACTGCTTTTTCTGGCCAATTTAAATGTCCTCTCCTTGGATCTTATGCTATCCCTTATTTCCCTTGTTAGCCACGTTTGAGTCACCTTTTTTGTTTTATTTTTATGCCAAATTGGGATGAACAAATTTTGTAGTTCATCCATGTGATCTTTGAATGTTTGCCATTGCCCATCCACCGTCAACCCTTTGAGTGTCATTCCCCAATCAATCCTACCCAACTCGCACTTCATATCATCGTAGTCTCCTTTATTTAAATTCAGGACCCTAGTCTCCGAGTCAACTATTTCACTCTCCATCTTAATGAAGAATTCTGTCATATTATGATCGCTCTGACCCAAGGGGCCTCGCACAACAAAATTGCTAATTAATCCTTTCTCATTACATAATACCCAGTCTAAGATGGCCTGATCTCTAGTTGGTTCCTCGACGTATTGGTCCAGGAAACCATCCCATATACACTCCAGGAATTCCTCCTCCACAGTATTGTTACTAATTTGGTTAGCCCAATCTATATGTAGATTAAAGTCACCCATGATTACTGCTGTGCCCTTATTGCACGCTTCTCTAATTTCCCGTTTGATGCCATCCCCGACCTCTGCATTACTGTTTGGAGGTCTATATACCACTCCCACTAAAGTTTTCTGCCCCTTGGTATTTTTCAGTTCTACCCATACAGATTCCACATCATCAGAGCTAATATCCTTCCTTTCAATTGTATTAATCCCCTCTTTAACCAGCAATGCTACCCCACCTCCTTTTCCTTTTTGCCTATCTTTCCTGAATATTGAATATCCCGGGATGGGAGCGGAGGCTCTGGACCCACAACACCATCCCAGAAACACACACTGAAGACTGGGTCCCAGTAGAGCTTGTGGCCATTCTGGTGGACTCCTGTCGGACTTGCAGCGATAATTTGCCGAAACAGCAACACAACTTTGGGGCCAGACAATATTAATTACACGCCTGTTGCAGTGCTGAGGGAGCCTCCGCTGCATTCTTGGAGGTGCCGTCTTTCAGATGAGACGTTAAACCAAGACCCTGTCTACCCTCTCAGCTAGATGTAAAAGATCCCATGGCACTATTTCGAAAAAGATCAGGGGAGTTCTCCCTAGTGTCCCGGACAATATTAATCTCTCAACCAACGTCACCAAAAAAACAGTTTATCTGGTCATTATCACGTTGCTGTTTGTGGGGCCTTGCTGTGTGAAAATTGGCTGCTGCATTTCCTCCATTACACAGTGACTACCCTTCAAAAGAACTTGGTTAATTGTAATGCACTTTGGGACGTGCTGAAGTCGTGAAAAGCACTGTATAAATGCAAGTTCATCTTCCTTTGATGTTGACTGTATTTTTCATGTCATAAAAATTTCAGAAAACCTTTTAACTGAGGAGATCCCCCAACCCCCGGGACTCCAAGTGAATTTAGGGCCACGGGAGGTGAGCGCCCGGGCCTCCATCGAGGAATCACGTTGACTCAACTGGCCTGTGTAACTACGGCAGCTATTTACTTATCCAACTGCAGTGGATGAGGAAAATCAAGGTTTTTTTGAGCTCAAATGTTTTTCATTAAAACTGTAATCACTTCATTCCTGGGCTATCCCCAGTGTTGCCAAGCCCCAATTACTCAGTGCTGCCACAATCAGGGAACTCCTCCCACTGAAGCCAGACCCTTCCCCTTTGCTGATAGACACAGGTACCCCTCCAAAGCCTGGGCTGACAGGCCTTCTACCTGCCATTGCAGCCAAACTCCAGAACCACCCCCAATACTACCCAAGCCCAAGAGCCGCCCCCACCCCCATGCCCACTGCTGCTAAACTGAGGAAGGATGTTCTCCTTATCTGAGGAAGGATGTTCTTGCCATGGAGGGAGTGCAGTGAATATTCACCAGACTGATACCTGGGATGGCAGGAATGACGTATGAGGAGAGATTGGGTCGATTTGGCTTATATTCGCTGGAGTTTAGAAGAATGAGAGGGGATCTCATTGAAACTTATAAAATTCTAACAGGACTAGACAGGCTAGATGCAGGAAGGATGTTCCCAATGGTGGGGGAGTCCAGAACCAGGGGTCACAGTCTAAAGATAAGGGGTAAGCCATTTAGGACAGAGATGAAGAGGAATTTCTTCACCCAGAGAGTGGTGAACCTGTGGAATTCTCTACCACAGAAGGCAGTTGAAGCCAATTCATTAAATATATTCAAGAAGGAGTTAGATATATTTCTTAAGGCTAAAGGGATCAAGTGATATGGGGAGAAGGCAGGGACAGGGTACTGAGTTTGGATGATCAGCCATGATCTCATTGAATGGCGGAGCAGGCTCGAGGGGCCGAATGGCCTACTCCTGCTCCTATCTTCTATGTTTCTAAACCACAGAACTGTGACCCTTTCCCACTGCTGCTGAATGGCAGGTAGCTATCTCCAGCTGGTATAGGATACTTACCATTTTGCTATGTACCCTGGGCTTTAAAAAAAGTGAGAGATAAATTAACTGCATGGGTAAAAATCACAGAATACCATGCAATAAAAATACAATTTGACTGATTCAGTTATCACAGATCAGTAACTCTGATATTAAGTAAACTATTTAGTCTTCAGGGTGACTCTGCGACTGAGGAATGCTGCACGAGGGCACCATTAATGATCTTTACCAAGGTCTCAACAAGTAAAAATCAGCCTTCTTTCTCATTTTTCACCAGCCATTTTTACTTTGCTTTTGTGGGGTTAGAAGTATGAATGAATTGTCCACTTGCACTAACTCTTGATTTTATCTCTGTCTTTACTCCTGTGAGTACAGAAATGTCAGGCCTATAGTTTTTAGGTCCTTGGAAGGTGGGGGAGGGAGGAGAGGTGAATTTCTGTGGAGGAAGAGCAGCAGATACCCCAGAAAAACGACATAAACTATGTTTACGCCATGTTTCCAAGCTTCCAGCGACGCTTCTGCTGAGTTTTTGGCAAGATGGAGAACCCATGGGAAAATGCACCACCGTGGTGTTTGTGGATGCTTCTGTTGGGTGCGACAGCTTGCCCCTTTCAAAGGACAAGAAGAAAGGGCACCACCTATATTCGTTCTTGAAATAGAACCAGAGCAAGACTAAGGCGGCACAGTGTGAACTGCAAAGGTCTAAAAGCTCATTTTGCTTCAGAAATCCTTTTGCATTATTATATTGTTACAAATGAATGACTTACAGATTGACACACAGAAATACATACGCACAGAAAACTCCAGTTAATAAGTTCTAAAATGGATTTTAAAATTCATTCAAAGATAATGAAATGGCAATCTGGTAAATGAAAACAAAACAGCTCTCTAATTATTCCACCATGCTGATGAAAAAGGACAGTAACTGACATTAAATTAATCCACTGCTGAAAAATTAATGCTTAAAGGACATGTTTAGAAGCTTGAATAGTGACTCGTTTTACATGAGTGGTTTTCAGCCCTGGCCTTTTTGAGCTTTTCATCACCAAGCATTGTTGCTCCCTCCAGTTTTCTCCCCTTGTCTCTTGAAGGGGCTGATTCATGCTGGGTACTGTTCCCTGGATGAAGGTTGTCCTTCAGGATCCCAACTAGGTAGCTATTCTTTAATTGTGAGACTAGAAAATGACTATTGATAGGGCATTTAATTGTGAGGGACATCAGAGCTAAGCCCAATCCGGTCCTCATCCCAAAACCACACTTTCTAGTCGGAATCACTGGGAGCGATTGGGATTTGGAATCCTGGCTGAGTGTTCCCTTCCTTAGCCCAGAGGTGCTAAAGCCAATTGAAGGCTTCCTACCACTGCTCAACTGTGATCAACTTTCTCAGCATATATCCAGTGTCTAGATCTGCGTGGAATGGCTTCACACTGGCAGGGTAGTTACCGACTGAGCGATCAAGGGAACTTCATCAGCAATTTCTTTACAGCAGCTTTATTGCAAAGCAATCCATTATATTGGATGTGAAGTAGGATTTTACTACATCACTAATTCAACTGGAAATCTTCGGTGTCAATATGAAAGACAGTGGTTTCAGCAAGTAAAGTAAATTTCGGCATTTCAACTCAGACCCCAAATTGTCCCATAGGCAGTACAATTCAAGGTAAATGTGTGCACATTTCTACCTCACCAATAGTGAATATCAATTTATAGCCTTTTGTTTCCCCCTAATTTTCTCCCCTCCTGGTCCAAAGGTGCAGGCTTTTGCTGAAGCACCGTCTCATAGGCACCATCAACCCTACAGCACATCACCCAAATGGCCATTCTTCATGTGTGATCCCAGGCATTGGGCATCGATAAGTTATTTGATTGTGTACGGGCATCACAGCTAAGTCTGATCCTTCCCTCACCCAATACTCACTGAATAGCAATCAAGAGCAGACACACTGATTAATTTTGTATCTTTGTAGCCCAGGAGCTCAAAGGTAAATTGCAGCACCTGGAGTGTTACCCTGGCTGAAATGAGTTAACAGAGCACAGACTGGAGATGCAACCTGGGGCCTTCGAGTCTATATGGCTTTGTACTACAGCTGAGCCGTGCATTTCCCCACTAAGCCATTGGGAAAGACTTAGATATTCTTCATTAATGAGTGGCATTCTGCCGCTGTGCACTGTCACTCTGTTTGAGATTTTTGAGGATGTTACATGTCAGCATTTCACATCCAATTAAACATAAAACAACATATTAGTTGATCTCCATTAATGAGTCATCAGCTTTGTTGTTTGTCGTGCCTCAAATAGATAGCAATTCTGTAGATGTTATTTGTCCTGGGGCATAAATCATCTGAATAATTCTTCATTGCAGTTCCTTGTCTCTAGAAGATATGTATATTTAAGAATGTTCAAATCTAGATTTGTCACAGATACACAAGTGGCATAAGGGTTTCATGATGTAGTTTGCTGACAGGGAATGTGCAGTATGGTAGGAAGAGAAAGAAAAGAAGCATAATTTAATCACAAACCTGCAACTGGCACCTACTATCCCACTGCTCCAGCTCTGACACCTTGTATGGCCTCCCTCTCCAGGATCCACAGTGCTTCTTCCTTGTAGAGCGTGTGAGGGTGGAGGTTCAGGGGGTTCAACACCTGTTGTCATTCTCTCTCTGCTGTTATGGGCTGTCTTCTTCTTAAAACAAAAATGCAAAATTAAGAATTACCTTTAGTTACAATGAGATGCAGTAAAACCTAGCTGTCAGCATGTGGCTCATAATAAGCGTGATGAAAAGTGGATGCGCTAAGCAATTACATTCCATGTGAGGCTTTTAGGGGGGTGATTAACAGGTTGTGAATGAAGGAATACGTAGGTGATGATTGGGTATGTAAGGGTACTATGCTTGAACATTGATGGCTAGCAACTCAAGCACTTTGAAACTGTAAGTGGCTAACATGGTTAGCACAGTGCGTGCTTGGATCCTCTTACCTTGCCTGCCCTGGTAAGGTCCTTAAACTTTTCCGCCACTGAATTGCTATATATGGGGTGACACTTACTGCCCAGGCCACCTCCTGCCAATCTTATTGTTCTGCTCTCCTTAGGAGTCTGCGCTGCTCTCACCCAAACAGTGACACTCTCTTCTGCCTATCTTCGAGTAGAAGGTCTATGACAGCTTCATCAGTGGATCGTGGGGCCCACTGCCCTCTTACAGGCCTTGATGACCTCACAGATATTTTTTAACTGCACAATTTCTAATCTGCCACCTTAACAGTTTTGGCAGTGGTGGCCCCTTTAAGCCGCTGCAGGCCTTTAAATCCTGCTGTTGTGGCAAAGCCACCAAGGGACTCCTGTATAACTGTATAACTGCCTTTAACAGAGTGCTACAGCACCTAGGTTTGTTTACTGTATGTAAATAGCCAGTTCTGGGTAAGTCCCAGAACCGGCGCGATGACGTCATCACGTTGGTCACGTGACGTCCCAAACGGCGGGAAACGTGATGACGTCATGACGTCAGACTGGGAGGTTCCCAGTGCAGAGCTCGTGAAGCCAGCATTAAGAAAAGACCTGTTGATTGTTTTTCCTGCATGCCATTGTTTGTTCTCTAGTTTACATTAAACTTCGTTTTATTATCGGACTGACTCGACCTCAGTACTTCAGTTAGGGATCTGTCGATTCCTACACTGTAGCACCACTAGTTCTTGTCTCTAACATGGCAAGCTCAGAATCAGAAGCATTCGTAATGCCTGGAGCTCATCATGAACATTGTATTTAGGATGATTTCGGAGCCTACAATGGGTTCAGCCCACTTCCTGCCAGGCAGACACGAATGATGCTCCGCCATATTCCACTCCTGATTTTGCCTGAGGGAAAATTATAGGCCATTAAGTTAGATACAACTTTCTATGTTAGGGTCATAGGAATAAGAGCAGGCCATTCAGCCCCTTGATTCTGTTCTGCCATTCAATTAGATCATGGCTGCTCTATATCTTAACTCCATTTACCCGCTTTGGTTCCATATCCCTTAATACCCTTGCCTAACAAAAGTCTATCAATCTCAGTTTTGAAATTTTCAATTGACCTCGTCACGACAGCTTTTTCGGGGAAGCGAGTTCCAGATTTCCACTACTCTTTGTGTGGCGAAGTGCTTCCTGACATCACCCCTGAACGGCCTAGCTCTAATTTTAAGGTTATGCACCCCCTTGTTCTGGAGCCCTCACCAGAGGAAATAGTTTCTCTCTATCTAGCCTAACAAATCCGTTAAACATCTTAAACACTTCAATTAGCTCACCATTAATCTTCTAAACTCAAGGGGCTACAAGTCTAGTCTATCCAACCTGTCCTCATAATTTAACCCTTTTGGCCCCGGTATCATTCTGGTGAATCTGCACTGCACCCCCTCCAAGACCAATATATCCTTTCTGAGGTGCGGTGCCCAGAACTGAATGTTGTAAAGAAATGGTTTGCAAAGAGTTACTGCAGAATCTGAGTCAGAATGAGGCAAGCTGAGCTGTTGCAGCTATGCTAATTTACACCAGCAATTTACTCTTGGATAGCAGAAGCTGTTAAAGTAAAGGTTGGCTGACAGGTTCATTTGATGGACTATTCAAAAAACTATATCTGTCAGTCAACACCTGCCATTCTGCTAATTTGGCACAGTCAGTCATCACTCAACAAATCAGACAGATAAATCTACTCAGTTAGGATTACATTTTCCCCTTTTCACAAATAAAGGGTAATTTTGTATAAATTAACAATTTAAAAATCAAGATGGCGGGTGCGTACTGTGTTGCATCAGAAGCTTCCCACCAATCCGAATCTATTAGCGTTAATGAGATTAAACTGATCGGTCAGGCTGTACATGATAAAGTTGTTTCCACATCTAAATTTATAGATTACTAGCAAAATTGGTGAATATCTAATCCGTCCTGTTGCGGGATGTGCAAAGCTTACTTTAAACGCGAAAGTTT
Source organism: Somniosus microcephalus (assembly GCF_052327205.1). Classification (NCBI taxonomy): domain Eukaryota; kingdom Metazoa; phylum Chordata; class Chondrichthyes; order Squaliformes; family Somniosidae; genus Somniosus; species Somniosus microcephalus. The sequence goes on from NC_140991.1 coordinate 67,443,950, forward strand.
GGCAAAGCCTGTCATCCCGACTAAGACGTACAGAACACAGCTACATTCCCATGTTGAAGCCAACCCGCCCAGTATTAAGCAGGCTGAGCCCACCATCAGCCTAGACCCACCTTGCTGACATATCACTCACCGAAATAAAAGAACTTATAACTGCCTTTTTAGCCATTGTTAATATGGAGAATATAGCCAGATAAAGCAAGGGTGGAAGCGGGGGCCGGGGAAGGGGGGTGGGGAGGTTAAGGGGGTTGAAGTTGCATGTGGTCAGTTTTGAGGTGATCTGAATGACAAAAAACACATAGGAGCTGATTTTTCAACAGGCGGTTCAGTCGCACTGGCCCAATTTGGGTCTGTGAGGGCTGGGAAACGGCAGAACGTCTCATTTCACCAATACCCTGTGGCATTGGAGCAGTGACATTATTTTCCAGCTGGTATTTTAGACCTAATTTCTTTAGTCAATTAAATGTTAATGAGCTGGTGCTCAATTTCCTGAGTTTTACACGTGAATCATGCTGTGCAGTTAGTTTGCCCATATGAAATGATATTAAAGGCCACTCACATTCTGGCACAATGGCCTTCATCAGCGCTGTAATTTTCTGTGATTCTATTCTATGTTGAACACATGTTAGGCACAAGACTTATCTATCTCTGGCTTATTAAATATCCTCACATTTGTTTATCTGAATCCGTATTCCCTTTAAAGTTTTACCATTCAGAATGGATCTGGTAGGCTTCTGTTTATGGCACTGGACGGGCAACCCTGAAGTTTTGAGTTCAAATCCATCTTGGCAAGTTGTGAACCTGAATTCCATAAATCTAATCAGTTTTGGGCTGGGACCAGAAAAAATGATGGTGAAAGCTGCTGGATTGTTGTGCAAACCCAACTGATTCACTCATGGCCTTCAGGGAAGGGAACCTGGCATTCCTACATGGTCTGGCTGACATGTGACTCCAGTTCCACACTATGTCCTACCCTCTGAAGTGGCCTAGCATGTCAATCAGTTGTAAAATAACCACTACAAAACAGAAGAGAAATCTCGGACAGTCCTTAAGGCAACAACCCATGTGTTGCATCAGGACAAGACTCAGAAAAACCTAGCCCAGTTGACACTGCAAAATCCTTCTCAACTCAGCTAGGGACTAGTTGGGAGAGCAGTCTCACAAACTAGCCAACCAACACCAGACTCATCACCATCTCTGCAAATGTCTGTACTGTGGATATATTCGGTCCCACAGGAAGAATAGACTCAGCAGAAATGGTATACATTCAGGTGAAGTCCTCAACATTAACTCCAGACTCCATGAGCTCTCATGGCTTCATGTCTTTACCAATAACCGTCCCCCATCCCCCAATCCCTTCCCCCCACCATTGACGGCCATGCCTTCAGCCATCTAGGCCCTAAGTTCTGGAATTCCCTCTCTGCCTCTCCACCTCTCTTGCCTCCTTTCAGACACTCCTTAAAACCTATGCCTTTGACCAAGCTTTTAGTCACCCTCTTAATATCCCTTTCTTTGGCTTGGTGTCAATTCTTACTGATTATGCTTCTGTGCCACTATATAATTGCAAGTTGTTGTCAACAGTCCCAGATAGTTTGGTGCTGAAAATTCATCGGTTGCAATCCTAGTGGTTACACTGAGATTGTGTTCACTGGTTCCTGCCAGCAATGACCCCACCAGGGTTGCCTCATGCAGCCAAAAAATCCAGCTTTAGGAGAAGGGAGACAAGCCCAGGCCCCTGTCTGAGACCCCCATCCATCTCCTTTGACCCCCTGTGTACCAACCTCTAAAAATATGCTTGGTCCTTTCTGAGCCAGGGAAGCAGGAACTCCTGCCATAGGAATCCCGCCCTGGCCTTGCCCCGGCTCTGCTCCCCCCAAGGGCATTGGCCTTGTATGGGGTAGGCGGAGGTTCTGCCTCTTACAAGGCTGACCGTGAACTCCCGAGGCTGACAGAGACCTGGCATAACTTGGTCTTTTTCCAGTGCATTCCACCAGACTCCCACCAGAGTTAGGGTGGAAGTCCAACAGAACCCTTGAGTAAATTTGGGGCGTATATTTGTATTCTTGTAAACCTTTCACTTAAACTTGATACATGGGCCTAATGGTGGGGTGGGAAACCTCACCCACTGGCAAAGTATTGAAATGAATTGGGTGAAAATCATGGGCTGCATACTCACAATTTTCCAACATGCAACTGTTGGCAGAAGGTGTTCCCCATCACCAGCCGGTACTCGGAAACTGGGCTCCAATATCTAAAAACAATACACTTTGGCCCCGATTTTTGGCTTGTGTGGGGAATGGTCAGATTTCCCCGAATGTGGGGTTTCTGACACACATAAAAAAGTGTCAGCCAGCTCCATGCAATTTCCCCTCAAGTGGCCAATTAATTCCCAGCATGTGGGAAGCCTTGCTAATTGTCCAATTCGAGTCAGAAATCCCCACACTATGATGTCATCATTCGTGGTGCTTTCAAAGTGTCCAGCAAGCTTCTCCACCTCTGCAGGCTTCTCAACCACTCTTGCACAATGGCAGAGGAGCCTACACCAGCTGCTGCCAGTGGCAGAGGCCGAGCTGCCTTCAAATTCGACGAGGCTTCACTGCAGGCATTATTGGATGGGGTTAGGGCCCACAGGGAGGTCTTCTTCCCTAGGTCAGGGAGGAAGAGGCCTCCCACTGAGACCAATGCTGCATGGATGCAGGTGTCAGCAGATGCCAACTCACTGGGAGTCACCAGAAGAACCTTGTCATTGCATCTCTAACTCCTTCCTTTACTCCCCCACAGTACCATCCAGAGCCCCCGTCCTCACTGTGGAGGAGGAAGAGGCTGTGCAGCCAGACTCCTCAGAGGAAGCTCCAACCTCTGAGGGCGCAGCATCAGCAGAAGTAAGCGCACCCAGCACCAGCGCAGACACTCACACCTCGGGGGGACCTTCGGGACATAGAGTAGTGTTGTCACCTAGTGTTTCACAGCTCACAAGTGAGCCTCAGCAGATTCTGGAGACAGGGACAGCAGTGGAGAGTCCTCGTCGGAGGGCGCAGGACTCTGCCAGCTCAGCTCAGCTGTGCTGCATGACGACCCTCTGCCTCTGGGTCCATCCGCAAGAGAAGAGGTGATGGATCTCCATGCACAGATGCAGGAGTCTCTGGCAGGTTTTGTCTCCAGGGTCGCTGCGAGTGTGGAGCGAATGGAGGAGTCCATAGCGACCATGAGCAGAGCCTTTGTGGAGTCATTGGTGCATGAACGCAGCACCATGGAAAGGTTGGCAACCTCCATGGAGGAGATAACTCACCAGCATACGGAAAACATGGTGAGTGCTCATAAGAGAATGACATCTCTTGAGGAGCGTTGGCCATCTGTTGAACAGAGAAACCAGATCTTCATGGAAGTCCTTCTGAGTAGGACTGCCAGTGCAGAAACGGGTCCCACTGGCCCCCTAAAGCGCAGCAAGGTGCTCTCAAGCCACTTCCAAGCGCTGGCCCCTTCTGGCTTGTGCAGCCTCAGGTGAGTGAGCAGCAGCCTGGTGCTCCTGGTAATCATCCTGCTGTTCCTGGTTCTGCTGCTGTCACCTCTGCTGTTGGAGATCCTCTAATGCCAGGAAGGGAAGGTGCCAAAGGCCTCCCATGCTTCTAGCAGATGCCTCGGTTGAGGAGATCCTGAGTTAGGGTGGTGAGAGGGGCTTCCCAGGAGCTCACACTGAAGAAGTGTGTGAGGCTCCAACTTTCTGCAGCTGCTCCTAAGGCTTCAAATAGTTCCCCCAAGCCTTGATCAACAAGGTCCTGCAGCCTGCAAATGCTGCCTCTTTAAATCTCTTCAGCCCTCAGCGACCTGCTGCTGCAAGCAAGCAAGCCAGCTGTTTTCACGCCAGCTCTCATTGGCGGGGTTCCCCGCAGGCGGGTTTCAGGTGGGGAAAGCCCCAAAGTCGCAACGGCATGGGAAAATCGTCCTTAACAAGGTGATCATTGGTGATTAGTGCTCCGACGAGCAGTCCCGCCAGCGGCGGGCGGGACTGAAGCGGGTCGCGTGGAAACGGTGGTCCGAAAGTCGGACGGGGCGGGGAATCAGGCGGGGGGGGTGGTCCCGACCCGCTTTCCCCGCGATTTTTGGACCACGGCCGCATGGAAAGCCGCCCGACAGCTGCCCGAAAATCGGGGCCTTTATCTTGAACTTTATTTTGTTTTTTAAATCTTAGAATACTCTAAAATAACCTTAAGTCAGGAGAGGATGGAATTGGACTTTTTCCAGTGGGCATCATCCCTCGCTGAAAACACTCTGGTGGCTGATATGAAGCACGGCTCCTTCATGCGAAACAAACAAATCTGTTGTCATATCTCTGAGTATTAATGCAGCTTCTTTAACAGCTGGCAATAGAGCAACAGCGTCATTCTAGAGGGCATAACGGCCATTACCAACCTGAGTTAGGCGAATGGATATAATGACAGCCTCTGGGGTAGTAATACTTATAATGCCCAAACTAAATTATGCCATTACAATCATTATCAGTCTTAATACTGCGGCTATATAATTTTTCTGCCTTTGTCAGTGACCTGCTATGCTGAACAGAGGTATCTCTGTAACTCAGTCTGCACTGCAATAGCTCGCATCACATCCGAAGGTGCGTGGTTCTTGTAGTCAGTTGAGTAGCGGCATTGTCTCCATGACAACAAATAGCTTGATGTTAGTCGCCTGATGTCTGGGCCCTAACTCATCATTTGGCTGCACTGGTTAAAATGTAAAAATTAGTTTGTGGCACTGTCACAGTTCAGGGTTTTTGATGATTCTTTCCTTCACAAAGAGGATTAGGAATGAATTATGTTTAAGGTTTAGGTTTATTTTTAAAGTGAACTCACACCGTTGGAAAAAAAAACCAAGCTGAAGCCATTTAGACAAAATGAATGTTTGTTAATGGGCCAGTCATTGAAGATCTGTTTAAAGCCAGATGAGTCAGTTTGTGGAAGTTATAGCTTGGAGTCTATTTCACACTGAGGCAATGTAGGTCAATTGTCTCCTCCTAGGCCCATTAAGCCAGGATGGCCCGATTCATTCTGAGACTAGGAGGAGATTTTTTTCACTTGCAAACATTTTTATTAGAACTATTAATATTGTGCATAGCTATAATCTCATTGCAAGGTGCATGCCCTCATGGGCTGGTAACATTAGCACCCACCAACACACACACACACACACACACACACACACAAGGGTATTATTTCCCATCAGTGGGATTGCTCCTGCTGATGCAGAATTGGGATGCAAGGCCGAGAAAATCAGGCAGAGATCCATGTCACTGAATCCTCACCCAAGTCACACAACTCTTCATCTTCTGGTTGGCCTTTTAAGATTGCTGAAAGTGCTCTCATAGATTCTATGCGAGTGCTTCATTACAATATTTAAATTGAAGGTTATCAGACATGAAAACCTCTTGGACATTAGAACCCAAGGTTTCCACAGCAGTATTGTGTACATTCAAGAGAGATGCTCCTGCTGTGTGAAGGACCTCTGCCACTGTGGATCCCTCTAGAGTTGCCACACACCCTTTCCTAAGATCACCACCATTGTTTCCTATGTCAGAAGAGATCTGTCTATCTTTTGGCAGGGGACAGTCACATAGTTGTGCCATTTATTGCAGCCTGAACAGCAGGTGGCCTCCAGCATAGGGACAGACCTGTTTGCTGTAGTCGAAGTTACCACCACTGCACTGAACTTTTATCCTATAGATTTATGTCAAGCCACTACTGCTGACATTTGTTAGATAAATTGGATGTCTAAACACTAACGCATCAAGTAAGTCACTTCAGCCTTATTTTACAGGGTCAACAAATTAGTCACTTTTCCAATGGAAAGGAAGGAACACGGGGAGAGGTTTTCAAGAGTGCAGAACATCATTGATGCCATGCAACTAGATGGGCTGGAAGAGCATATACCCTTGCCTGCAGAGGAGAAAGAGAAACTGAGGAGCTGGAAGAAGAGGAAAAGCAGTTGGAAGAGGAGGAACATGGGGTGGCCCCAGCTGATGCAAGTGCAAGGACTGTTTGACCAGACTTTTCAAAAAAAGTGGCCCTACAAATCCAATATGAACAGTGCTATGGTCCCCTCTGCCTTCACTACCATCCTAAACTATTTACCTCCAACATCAATAGTCATACACTCCTTCTGCCCAAGAAATGATCACCAAATATTCCAAGAAAGGTCCAATCTAATCAGTTTATTTTTCTATTCCACACGCGTGTGTCTGCATCAATATTGGCTTTCTTGGCACTTGCCCTTGGTGATAGTGAAGGGTGTGTGTTGTTTACCTCCCAATCTCCTGCTTCTTTCATGTGTCACCTCAGTGGGAGGAGCAAGCACACTGCTGTTTATGGTCTTTGGTGAATGTCCTGTTTTTGCTGGATCATGAGATGGCCTTGCCGCTATTGTCAGCACCACGGGGTCTGCACTGGTTGGCAGATGTTGTCTTTTCACCTGTCTTTTCTGCAGTCCTCAATAAATGTTCCCATGAATTCACATGCAAAGTTGTTCTTATTGCACTAAATAGATGGCTTTCTCTACAAAATCCAGCAATATGTAACAGGAACTGACTAATCTGTTCAGCTCTGATTTTCTATTATATATCAGACTAGCTGGAGTGCCCGGCGGTGCCGAGGCTTTTTCGAGGGCATGTTGTTGTTGGAAGAGAGAGAGAGAGAGCGACTGGGGGGGGGAGAGAGAGAGAGTGACTGGGGGGAAGAGGGAGAGCGACTGGGGGGGAAGGGGGGGGAGGGGGGAAGGGGGGAGGGGGGAGAGGGGGGAGGGGAGGGAGGAGGGAGAGGGGGAGGGAGGGGGAGGGGGGAGGAGGGAGAGGGGAGTGCGGGAGGGGGAGGGGGAGGGGGGAGGGGGGAGGAGGGGGAGGGAGGAGGGAGAGGGGAGGGGGAGGGGGGCGAGGGGAGGGGGGAGGGAGGAGGGAGGGGGGGAGGGGAGGGGAGGAGGGGGGGAGGGGAGGAGGGAGGGAGGGGAGGAGGGGGGAGGGAGGGGAGGGAGGGAGGGAGGGGAGGGAGGGAGAGGGGGGGAGGGAGGGGAGGGAGGGAGAGAGGGGGGAGGGAGGGGAGAGAGGGGGGAGGGAGGGAGGGGGGCAGGGAAGAGGGGGGCAGGGAGAGAGGGGGAGGGAGAGGGAGGGGAGAGAGAGGGAGGGGGGGAGAGAGAGGGAGGGGGGAGAGAGAGGGAAGGAGGGGGAAGGAGAGAGGGAAGGAGGAAGAAACCGGGCAGTCCAGACTAAAGATGGCACTGTTCGGGCCCACATTGAAGTTCCGCCATGATCAAAGATGGCGTCACGAGGAAATTGTTGTGCCGCCAGGATCAAATATGGCGCTGTGGTGTCGCTGCATTGAACTGCTGCCAGGATGAAAGATGGCCGGGCCCAGTTGCCGGGGTAACCCTCCTCCCCTCCCGATCTCCAGAGCCGGTTGCCGGGTTAACCCTTGAGAGGGGGGGGGGAGAGGGGATAGGGGGCGGGGGCAGAAAGAAAAAAAAGCTGTCTGCCAGCCTTCAGGGCGGGTGCGGCCAGCCTTGAAGGTGCATGAAGAAGCCGGCGGCCATTTTCTCATGTCGGTTGGAAGCACGGAAAAAAAAAAATTCTTAATTAAAAACTGCCAAATTTCTTTACTTTTAAAAAAAGTAGCTGCAAGGTACAAAATCGGAAATCTTCTAACTTTATATGTTCTTTCCTTAAAAACTTTCGGCTTTTGTATATCTTCTAACTTTATATCTTCTTTCGTGAAAAACTTTCGTTTTTTGTATATCTTCTAACTTTATATCTTCTTTCGTGAAAAACTTTCGCCTTTTGTATATCTTCTAACTTTATATCTTCTTTCCTTAAAAAACTTTCGCCTTTTGAAAACCGAAAGTTTTTTAAGGAAAGAAGATATAAAGTTCGAAGATATACAAAAGCCGAAAGTTTTTAAGGAAAGAAGATATAAAGTTAGAAGATATAAAAACTGAATTATTTATTCTCTATCTCTTCACTTACGTTGCAATAGTTGCTGCAGTCACTCCAGTGCTCGCGAAGACTAAAGTAACTTTTATTTATTCTGTCTTATTAAGCATCAGGCCCCGCCCACACACGCCATAGGATTGGTCAACCATCACGTGATGGGGGAGACCGAAGGGGGGGGGTGAGGGGTGGGAGGAGCTTGCCACAAAACAATTGCCTAGGGTCCAGCATGGCTGGCAACAGACGCCCAGGCTTAGAGGCCTACCTGCAAAAACGGGGAAAGGTAGGAAAATGAATGAGATTAGATAAAAGATTTAGAAAGTAATTAACTTTTTTTTAAAACAATTTCTGAAAGTAATTAACTTTTTTTAAAAACAATTTCTGTTTTAAAAGGAACTTTTTTTTTTAAAGACGCAGAAAGTGGGAAAAAGAAATGAAAAGTTTGGAATCAAGATGGCGGCGACTCACCTCGGTTCAGAACGATAAGGCCCGCCCACACAGGCACCGATTGGTGGACCGTCAGGTCACCGAAGCGTAGGATTGGTCAATCGTCCCGTCACTCAACCGTAGGAGGGCCCGGCCGCACGCGCCAGGAGCCAGCCGTACGATTGGTCGACCTCGACGTCACTCGATGCTAATGAGCGGATAATGAGCGGAATGTTGAACGTTTTTTGGATACCGCGAGCGCAATTTTTGTCCGGCCGAAACGTAAATATGCTTAGGACGGTTCTGGAATCGTTAGCTTTCTTTCAATGTAACGCACATGTAGGTACGCTCTATAACTTTTGAGTTAATTCAAGACAGACAGACAGACAGACGGAATGACAGACAGAAGTATCCTTTTATATATATAAGATATTAGCTATTTACTTAGAACTGAAAAAGGGATAATTTATGGACAGAACTCCTGCTTTGATTAGCAATCAAATTTTAAGTGGTTAAGGGCTAAGTAACCAAACCTTCCTTCTCAGTCACTTCTTCAAAATGTGTCTTAGTTTTCAAGGTAAATCAATTGTTTCTTCTCATTCATCTCCGGCATCTGTAGATTTAAATGTTCCTGGACTGTCACTTGAAGAATGTCCCCTTGGACATAACACAAGAGGGCTTCTGGTGTCCGTGGAACTAATAAGAACATACTGTAAGAAATAAGAGCAGGAGGAGGCCATACGGCCCCTCGAGCCTGCTCCGCCATTCAATAAGATCATGGCTGATCATCGACCTCAACTCCACTTTCCCACCAAATCTCCATATATCTTAATTCCCCCTAGAGTCCAAAAATCTATCTATCTCAGCCTTGAATATAATCAACGACTCAGCATTCACAGCCCTCTGGGGTAGAGAATTCCAAAGATTCACAACTTTCTGAGTGAAGAAATTCCTCCTCATCTCAGTCTTAAATGGCCTACCCCTTATCCTGAGACTATGCCCCCTAGTTCTAGACTCTCCAAACAGGGGAAACAGCATCTACCCGTCAATCCCCTTCAGAATCTTGTATGTTTCAATGAGATCACGTCTCATTCTTCTAAACTCCAGAGAGTATAGGCCCATTCTACAGAATCTCTCATCATAGGACAGCCCTCTCATCCCAGGAATCAATCTAGTGAACCTTCGTTGCACTGCCTCCAAGGCAAGTATCTCCTTCCTTAGATAAGGAGACCAAAACTGTGCACAGTACTCCAGGTGTGGTCTCACCAAGGCCCTGTACAACTGTAGCAAGACTTCCTTACTCTTATACTCCAACCCCCTTACAATAAAGGCCAACATGCCATTTACCTCCCTTATTGCTTGCTGGACCGGCATGCTAGCTTAAATAAAAACAGAAAATTCTGGAAATACTCAGCAGGTCAGGCAGCATCTGTAGAAAGAGAAACAGAGTTAACGTTTAAGGTTGATGACCCTTCGTCAGAACAGTTTCTGTATGCTAGCTTTCTGTGTTTCTTGCACAAGGACACCCAAATCTCTCTGAACACCAACATTTGAAAGTTTCTCACCATTTAAAAAATATTCTGTTTTTCAATTTTTCCTACCTAAGTGAATAACCTCACATTTCCCTACATTTTACTCCATCTGCCACCTTACTTCCCACTCAATTAGTCTATCTATATCCCGTTGCAGACTGTTCACCTCACAGCTTACTGTCCCACCAACTTTGTATCATCAGCAAACTTGAATACATTACACTCGGTCCCTTCATCTAGATCATTAATATAGATTGTAAATAGCTGAGGCCCCAACACTGATCCTTGCGGCACCTCACTAGTTACAGCCTGCCAAACTGAAAAAGATCCGTTTATCCCAACTCTCTGTTTTCTTTCCATTAACCAATCTTCTATCCATGCTGTTATATTTCCTCCAACCGCATGAGCTCTAATCTTGTGTAATAAACTTTTATGTGGCACCTTATCAAATGTCTTTTGGAAATCCAAATATACTACATCCACTGGTTCCCCTTTATCTACCCTGCTTGGTGCATCCTCAAAAAACTCTAATTAATTTGTCAAACACGATTTCGCTTTCATAAAACCATGTTGACTCTGCCTAATCATGTTATGATTTTCTAAGTGCTGTGATATCACTTCCTTAACAATGGATTCCAGCATTTTCCCGATGACTGATGTCAGGCTAACTGGCCTGTAGTTCCCTGTTTTCTCTCTCCCTCCTTTCTTGAATAGCGGTGTTACATTTGTGACCTTCCAATCCGCTGGGACCCTTCTAGAATCTAGGGAATTTTGAAAGATCAAAACCAATGCATCCACTATCTCTTCAACCACCTCTTTTAGAACCCTAGGATATAGGCCGTCAGTTCCAGGGGATTTGTCGGCTTTTAGTCCCATTCGTTTCTCTAGTACTTTTCCTCTACTTATATTAATTACGTTAAGTTCCTCACCCTCATTAGACTCTTGGTTCCCCACCATTTTTGGTAGGCTTTTTGTGTCTTCTACTGTGAAGACAGATACAAAATATTTGTTTAACATTTCTGCCATTTCCTTATTCCCCATAATAATTTCTCCTGTCTCAGTCTCTAAGGGACCAATGTTGACTTTTGCTACTCTCTTACTTTTTACAAGCTCTTACAATCTGCTTTTATATTTCTTGCTAGTTTTCTCTCATTCTATTTTTTCCCTTTTTATCAATTTTTTGGTCATCCTTTGCTGGTTTCTGAAACTCTCCCAATCCTCAGGCTTACTATTATTCTTTGCAACAATTATAAGCCTCTTCTTTCAATCTAATGCTATCATTAACTTCTTTAGTTAGCCATGGTTGGATCACTTTTCCCATGGCATCTTTGTTTCTCAATGGAATGTATTTTTGTTGAGAATTTTGAAATACTTCTTTAAATGCTAGCCACTGCTTATCTACCGTCATACCTTTCAATCTATTTTTCCAATCTACCTTAGCCAACTCACCCCTCATACCTATGTAATTGGCTTTATTTAAGTTTAAAACTCTAGGGGTAAAAATTCGGTTGCTTTGCACCTCCCGTTAGGACCCTAAGAGGGTGCTAACGGGGGGCGCAAAGCAACTAGTGCCTGGGCGCGGCACCGCCCATGCCTCCTGCGAAATTCAGTGGCAGGTTAGCGGCGGCACTAACCGGTAGCGCCCCGTGGTGCTGTGCCACCGGCGATGATGCCATCGCCGTGCACAGCGCCCCGCTCGCATCCCGGCCGTGATCTTCAGGAGCGCTCCCTGACTTATTGCCGGATGTTATGTCCGACAGGGTCAGGGTGGCGTACCTGCGGCCGGGGAGGCAAAATTTAAAGGCGAGGTGTGGGGCGGCCATTTTTGTTGCTGGCCATCTGTCAGCACCTGCCTGCGCTCCCGTCCCCGGCCTCCTGAAACGCCCCCCCGCCCGCGGAGTGCTGGCTGTGCTCCAAGAGCCCGGCACTTCTCTTGAGTGCCGGCCTCTTTTGCCGTCACTCCCGATCCCTGAGGGCCCAGCTGGGCCCCGGGTCACGCTGCACAAGGCCCCTCCCCTTTAAGAAGGGGAGGAAGGCCTGCAATACCGCGGCATGTAGCGCCGC